>NW_022103901.1:4050482-4070034 GCF_000313985.2 Echinops telfairi | reverse complement strand
CCCCGCCCCCACTGCAGCCCCCGGAGAGGTAAACTTTCTCACCTGGGCGCCCCCCGATCCGTGCGTGCACCTGGCCGCTCTGCGCCCGCGCGGGCCTGGCAGCGGGCACCCGGGAGGGCGCCGCGGGAGGCTGAGGAGAGAGCGGCCCAGGCGGCGCGGCCCCGGGCGTGCGTGTCGCCGCCAGGTTCTTTCTCTCCGGAGCCAGAGCCGCTGGGCGACCCGGGCCGTGGGGTGGGACGGGCCAGAAGTTTGGTAGTCAAGGTCTTGAAACTCGCTGTAAGGCTGGCAGTTGAGGTGGCTTCCCCCTGGTGAATAGCTCTTTCATATCCAGGTGCTTTAACTGGGTTATGGGAAAAGCTGTTTTTGACTCCTTGAAAGTGCCAGAAAGGCAACTAGGTCTCCTCCCCCTTTCTGCCTCTCTCCCAGGTAGAAAGAGAATCATAGGTTCTTCAGCAGTTTTGCCCAGTCACGTCACCCTCCCAAAGAGTTGAACATGTTAAAACATAACTCAGCTCTTCATTTTACTGAATTATTCATTCAAAAAAACCTAGGGGTTTGAATAGCCAGTTTCACTTATTTGTTTTTGCTTGGGGTCAGTTTCACTTTCTCTTCTATGTCATTGAACCAAGTCTCCAGTACTTGGCTTGTAAAGGGGCAAGGCTGGTTGTTTCCTGGACCAAGTGGAATGAAAATCATGGTTGGGTCGTTCTGGAGTGAGTGTGTTTCTCTGAAGATGGAAATACTACAAGAGCGTGGGTTACATCGTTTACAGGGAAACTAGAGTAACAGTTTCTTTTTGCTTGTGTTGATGTTAGTATCTCAATGTATATGAAGTGCCACATGGTTTTACATAGTTTTATCTATATACCGCTCCCGTTTTTCCTTACGAAAAAGAGTGTAGTTCATTCCAGTACTGAGGTTATTGCCAAGGTGAAGTACAAGGCGCTGGGCATTTTCAATCTTTTCAATAAGCTGTTGTGCATCAGGCAGAGGAGATATTTGCCAACTGGATTTGTCTCATTTCTGCACACATGTAGTTTGTGATTTATGCTTACATTTTTTAAAACATGCTTTTGTAAGCCATCAGATGTTGAGATTTTTTAAAAGTTTTCTTTGAAGTCGTTGCTTAAAAGACTCGATATTGATGACAGTAATGTTTAAAGCTGTACTGAGCAAAGGTTATCATAGAATTCCTATGTGCCATACAACATTATGTGGCTGCTAAAAAGGTTATTTCTGTGACAAATGGAGTTTAGCGTGATACCTGAGGGTTTTAGGTTAAGAATTCTTTGACTGAATACACAAAATGAAGAATGTGTGGGCTTGGTTGGTCTTCCCAAAACTATAATGCTATATATATTTATAGATAGTTGAATTTGATGCTTTCCTATATATATGTATATATACACATTTATTTGTTTGTATGTACACATTTAAGAGCCCCTCCCCAACAACAACAAACAGTCATTGGAACAAGTACAGTAAAACGATTTTATGCAGTCATTTGTTCATAGTTCTCCTATAGGGATGTTAATCCTGGGGAAATTAAGTTGTTCTGCTGCTCTTTAACTTGACTGTGAATAAGGCTTGTTTAGCCTTCTTAAAATTACTCTGTTTTTGTTTTCATCTTTTTAAAATGTTTTGTTTTCATCTTCTTTCTTTTCCTTTTCCTTCATTTCCTCTCCTTTTATTTTCTGTTTCCCTCCCCCGCCCCCCAATTTTCTTTGACTTGAAATGGGAAAATGCAGACTTCTCCCAGACAATGATTCACGCCTTTGCCCTACTTGAGGCTCCGGTACCTGAGGTTGACTTGAAATTTTCACTCAGTTTCCCTCTGATTGATTACAGTTTTAATCAATATCCACTGTTTTCTTTCCATGTAGGGTTCCAAAATTGGTTTTTCAAGGTTGTGTTCTCTCTCTTTTGCATGATAATCTTAATTTTAAAAGGACAGACCAAAAAAAATACAGACAACAATATCGAATCATTTTAAATACACACATGCACCATATTCACACACCTGTGAACAGCCAGTGCCCCTTATTGGTGGTTCATTGGGATGGAAAGTACATGGGTACTTTATGAAGATATTAAAAAAAAACACCAACCTTTTAAAGGCTATTATTTCTCCTTTGGATTTTTATAAGCATTGAATGAGATTCTGTGCATTGATTTATATAATCATTCAGCACAAGTTAGTGCTGAAAGCAAATGTTATGCCCCACCTCCAAAAGGTGCTCATTCATTTGCGGCCCGGCTGAGAGCCGCCTGCTGGCCAGGTCAGGGGAGGGAAATCAGAACAGGAAGGACAGTCAGCTGGCCCAGGGCTGGGCAAGGTACTGGAGAGCTAGCTACTGTGGAAACCAGCGATTATTGGGGAGGGGTTTCAAACCCAGTTTTTAGGGGATGTTGGGTGGGGTGGAGTGCTCATTTGCCAAGGAGCTCACTTGCTCACTTCCTGGTGGAAATGCATGCTGGGGAGAAGTGGGAGAGAACAGCCCGAGAGTGAAAGTGGCTCCACGTGGTGGGAACCCCATGGGGCTGTGCGAGGTGGTTACTAGGTCCGCAGTTGTTGCCAAGGCAAGGGAGGGTTCGGTGGCGGGGGCACTCCTGAAAAGTCAGGGGAGGCGGATCTGGAGTTGGCTGCCGGGTTGAGGTGTGCATGTTCTGCTTTTCAGTACTAGCTGCCATTGGACAGCTTCGGGAACATTCCTAACAGCAGTCTGTTAACTAGGTGGTGTAACTCTAAGGGAAGCTGTGCGGGAAAGTTGAAGCTGGTGGCTTACCCCAGCTGCTGACAAGTCTCGGCCACTGTTGCTTCATTTTATAGGCCCCGTGAATGTGAATGCGATCGTGTGGGTTCTTTCTGATCTTTCCTAGGTTCGCTGTGCAAATTAAGCAAGTTCAAGAATATACAGCGATGAACACAGTACCCAGCACATAAGAAATACTCACTGAGTGGTCCGCCCTAAGATTTAAAAATGGGATCCAACAGAGAAAATGATTGTCTTTAAAAACATGTATTTGTGCTCAAGTGTGGTGTCAGTAACATCATATGGACATTGTTTACAACGTTATACATACCTGTATTAAAGAATCTCTGCCCCCAAAATGCATTTGCTTAAAAAGCAAGCCTTCCAGAAATGGGATATTTAAAATGTACTGCCCATGACACAATGTCATTTTGGACTTCAAAGTTAAGCTCGATTTTTCTCTTTGTGTACTTGAGATGTTTTCCTGAGGAATCATATTCAGATAGGAAGTTTAAGCAAATGTACTTGTGTGAGTAATGTTCTAGTTCAAGCACTGGAGAACAGAACGGAACAAAACCAAGCATGACTAGTAAATATATAGAACAGGAAATTGATTATATTTTGAAAGATCAGACTTTCAGGGACCATGGACTAGAGAGGGGCTTCTTATCAAGTACTTCTTTGGAAGTTTTAATATAAAAGTTGTCTGCATGTTCAGTTTAGCATGATGTTAAATGTCCCTAAGAAACCATGGCCAAATTGCTCGAAAAGATTTTTGTTATTATATTTGGATGGTGCCTGTGAAAATAATTAGATATGGGTCAGTGAATTTCCCAAGACCCCGTGGTAAAAGCAACAACTTGCTTTTCTTTCTTTCTTTCTTTTTAAAAAATCATTTTATTGGGGGCTCGTACAGCTCTTATCACAATCTATACATCTATCCATTGTGTCAAGCACATTTGTACATTTGTTGTCATCATCATTCTCAAAACATTTTCTTTCTACTTGAGCCCTTGGTATCAGCTCCTAATTCCCCCCCCCCTTCACCCTTGATAATTTATAAATTATTATTTTGTCATGCCTTACACTGACCGATGTCTCCCTTCACCCACTTTTCTGTTGTCCACCACCCTGGGAGGGGGTTATATGTCGATCACTGTGATTGGCTCCCCCTTCCTACGCCACCTTCCCCTTAGCACTTGCTTTTCTTAAGAACTACTGTCTGCTTTTCTTCTTTTGCAGAGTTGAACAATGACCATAGTTGACAAAGCTTCTGAATCTTCAGACCCTCCGACCTATCAGAGCCAGCCCGGCAGCTCTGAAGCGGCCTCACCTGGAGACATGGATGCAGGCTCCGCCAGCTGGGCTGCTGTGTCTTCGTTAAACGATGTCTCGAACCACACACGTTCTTTAGGACCAGTACCTGGTGCTGCAGTTTATTCGAATTCATCCGTACCTGATAAAGCAAAACCATCGCCACAAAAGGACCAAGGTACTGTTGTTAGACAGAGAATCCTTGTGAGAAACACCTGTGTAAGTGCAGTTGCCAATCCTTGTGAGAAACACCTGTGTAAGTGCAGTTGCCGGGCTGGTTGTTACAGAGAGGGGCTAACTTGGCAAAAGACCGTGCCAGCTGAGCGGCCAGCAGAGCTGCATCATCTGAGAGCCTTGGTTTGCTTCAGCTGCTGGTAACTACAGTTGTGTTGCGATTAGTTTGTAGCAGACAGGTAAGATGATTCTCCATTGCAACGATGATGTTTGCTGTTGGGTTCTTATTCCTAAGTTTTTGAAAGATACATTTTATATTGGTAAGAATTAAGATGGGCAAGAATTGTGTTAATAACATGTCAGTCGCTTAGTGTTTAGTATAGTTCCCTATTTGGACAAATGACTCTACCCAACTTTTTTTTTTTTGTTTTGGCCAGGTAACACCATCTGTAATAGTTTTTCTCTTTGAAAGTTAGCAGCCAATATATTAGGTTTATTAAGGCAACACTCACTTGTGCAAGAAGATAGGGTCCAGTGGCCATACCACTATGTGAAGTCAGCGTATATGAAAGTCAGGGGCTGTAGCCTGCCGTCCTCCTATGACTGGTGCATCTCAGGGCGGTGTGCGTGTGACAGTAGGCAGTGGGCATCTCTTCCCCACCCTCCCTTCCCTACCACATCCCCATCTTCGTGAGCCTAGGATGGTGGTCAGCTGCTGTCTTCTGTAAGCTGCCGCCCACTGCTTGCCCTGGATAGGAGCCCCACATGTCTTCTGTCCACCCTGCAGCCCTCCAAGTCTCCCTTCTGTTCTCGTCCTTTCATTTCCCTTCCCTTCCCTTCCCTCACCCTCCCCACCTCCCGGGCACCTTCGAACTCTTTCTTGCCTGGCCTCCCTCTGCCCACTGTCACCCCCACACCATGCCCTCCTGGTGGACCAAACTGAGATGGCACAAATGGAGCAATAAGTCTTCTGTGTTGGTTGACTACCACCCGTCATGTGGCCAGTGTTATCCGTCAGGGTCTCTGATGTATTATTCACTGTGGCCCACGTGGGGCCCAGAACATCAAAGATGCCCCTTGAGAATTTTTCCAACATTGTTGTGAACTTGACATGTTGGGTAACAAGATCGTTGATATGTGAGGAGTATGTGTAAATGCTGTTATATTTGTTAAAACAATAGAAGGGCTCCGAAAAGAGCTTGTAAAAATGGAATGAAAAGGCCAAGGGATTTTCTGATGAACGCTTGGGAGCCTCTGTGTTTAAATGGTCTAAACACGGAAAGTTCTAGATACTCACTCAGATCAGGAACACTTGGACACTTTCAGGTGGACCTTAGGGGTTTGGGGAGTGGGAAATGACAAGTAATCGAATTAGCTCCTACTAGGCATATTATTTGGCCGAGGCTTGGTGGAGAAGTCCAACCCTGTCTGGTTTGAGGCCTCTCAGTATGTGTGATGGGACGAGGTGGACGGACGAGCTGACGTCCTGAAAGGACTGAACTGAACGTTGCCTGAAGCCTTCAGCTCATCTGGCTCCTCTGCCACTCGCAGTCTCCACAGGATACCTTTCTCTGCAGACTCCAGTCTCCCGGAGAGATGCTCAGTCTTTTTGCTCTCACCCATAGGACTTGTTCACGTCTCTCTGCATCGCCCTGTTCTGGACTCAGTGTCCCAGATCCATTTCTCACCACGCCCACTCAGCCAAAGTTCACCTGGGCACCCTTTCATGCTCACCAGGACCCCCGTTCAATCAGGATCCAGCCACTGAGGGACTCACTCACTGTTCAGCACCAAGGAACCAGCAAGCCTTTGGAAACAGCTTCGCTGTGAATGAGTCTGAACTTTCTTAAATACGTTGTTCCTGGAGCTGCGCTTGAGTTCCAGTGGCATCATCATCATTAAATTAGGAAGCAGTAATTCTTAAAACAGATGAAACCTTTTGAAAGCCTAAGTATAGCAAATAGCGAGTATGGCCCAGTGGTATTCTGAGTTCAAAGCCAGTTTCCTCATTAATAACCTGGGTTGACACTACATTAGTCCTTAAAATAGAGACTTGCTGGTTGGTAAGGACTTAGTGAGAGACGTGGATGAGGATGGCTGTGATGGCAGGGGGCCAAATGTAAGCATCCATAGCACATGCGACATGATTAACGGCTGCTGTGCGTCTTAACGGAGCCCTGGTGGCATAGTGGGTTACCCGTTGAGCTGCTAGCTGCCAAGTCAGCAGTTCTAACCCACCAGCCGCTCCACTGCAAAAAAATAAGGCTGTCTATTCCTATAAAGAGTTACAGTTTCAGAAACCCCCAGAGGCCGATCTACACTATCCCGTAGTGTCGCTTTGAGCCCTAGAGGATCACTGTACGTCAGAATCAACTCCATGGCAGTGAGTTCTGTTTTTGGTATTTCCTAATGATTTTGTGCATGGTGCTTAAACAAACAAACAAACAAACAAAAAACAAACCACTTTTTACAATGGAGAATCGTAAAAACTATAAAAGGAAGACCCCAAACCAAATCCATGCCATTGAGTCAATTCTGACTCTGAGCAGCCCTGTAGGCTAGAGTAGAAAGAATTTAGGGTTTCTAAGAGTTCTCACGTACCCATCAGCCAGCTCTGGCATTTATCATCTCATGGCTTGTCTGGGTCTTCTGTACTTCCAGCCAGTTATGCCCCACCCCACACCCCTAGTTATTTCCCAGGACTTCATGTTTTATAGTATCATTATCTAAAAGAAGAAGGGCTTTTTAAAAAGTATCTTTCTATAAACAACCCAGTCAATGTTCAGGTTTCCCTGGCTGCTTGGACTTTTGTGGCTGGCTGGTTCCCATCAAGATCCACTCCACACTTTGTGTTTAGTGGACATGTGCCTTAAATTGCTCTATGTTCTTGTTACAATTGAATTATTGAAGAAAGCAAATCACATAGTATTGTTTCTCATTCTCTCTTTTCAGCAGTCCTCTCTCTTACCAGGAGCTTCAGACCAAGGCTCAGAAGCAGCCATGCTCGGATCATCCCATTTTCCCACCAACTTCCTTAAGCTCTCTTGTGCTTCAGTAAACCAGTGGTCAGCGGAGAGCCTCACTCCGATCCCGAGTTGATGTGTTGCTGCTGCTGCAGCGCCTGGAGCCTGCCCAGCTTTGTGCTGAAATGTCGCTGTGTGTGTTCTAGTCCTAGGTGACGGCATTGCTCCTCCACAGAAAGTTCTCTTCCCGTCTGACAAGATTTGTCTCAAGTGGCAACAGACCCATAGAGTTGGAGCCGGCCTCCAGAACTTGGGCAACACCTGTTTTGCCAACGCAGCATTGCAGTGCCTAACCTACACGCCACCTCTCGCCAATTACATGCTGTCACACGAACACTCCAAGACATGTAAGTGCTACTGTTCCTGTATGTTGTTAGTATTGGGCTTCACTAACCCAACTCCTCGAAACGAGAGGGAAGAACCCGGCTGAGAAGCCCATGATCCCTGGGAAGGGGGCTTGTATTGGAAGCCAAGGAGGAACTCTGAGGGGCTGTGTCCTAGAAGCAGAAAAAGCACATGGTACCCCATCCGAGCTGTGATGTCACTTACAAAGAAACATAGTTGGTGATCACTTGGGATTTCTGAATCCCCTGCTGGTTTCTACACGTGCTAAAAACAAGTGATACTGATTTCTGATGCCAACCCTTTGGGATGGATGGGCCGGGTTAAGAAATCCCAACTCTGCAACATTGATCCCATACATCAAGCTGCCTTTGTGGATAGACTACTAAGCCCCAAGGGTGGGGAGAAGCCCTCTCACTGCTGCCTCCAGTGCCAGCCACCGTGGAACCTGGGTGGGATTTGAGAATTCTCCCTGTCCCATGAGAGGCAGGACACCAGTGGGAACAAGTCGGAGTGTCTCTACCTGGGCAGAAGGCAGCTTGGTGGTTGACTAAAAGAGTTCAGAGTTTAGGACAGAGCCATTTTTTGAGGTTTTGATCTTCCCTGTATGCTATAAATATTTTTGCCCCTTCTTAATAAAATCTTCCTATTCCTCTATCATGGTGTGTGTGTGTGTGTGTGTGTGTCAGACAGACAGAGAGACAGACAGAGAGAGAGACAGACAGACAGAGAGAGAGACAGAATGGAATTAAGCAATTCTCAAGGCAGGGAAAAAGCCCCCCCTGGTTTTCTCTGGAAGTTTTTTTTTTTTTTTGGAAAAGTTCTTAATGATAAATGTAAGGTGATTTTTTTTTTTTTAACATTTTATTAGGGGCTCATACAACTGTTATCCCAATCCATACACACATCAATTGTGTAAAGCGCATTTGTACATCGTTTCTCAAAACATTTTCTCTCCATTTAAACCCCCGACATTAGGTCCTCATTTTTCCCCTCCCTCCCCACTCCCCCCTGTAAGGTGATTTTTGAAAAGTGATTTTGTTTTTATTTTGTTTTCCTTCCAAGAGCAAAGTCATGTTTTTAAAGAATTCGGAAAGGGCTGCAAAATGGAGGGAAACTAGGAAAATCACCTAGACACTCATTTCTGAGAGGCGTGTGTTAAGCTCAGCGTTTGAAGTTGCTGAGCGAACATTGTGTTTGCCCTCATTTTCTCTGGTTCTAAGTCCGTAATTCCTTCCTCAAAGGCAGCTTTCCTCTCACTTTGCACTTAGTGAAAGTAAGGTGTAGATACAAACCCAGCCCTGGCACCTGGACAGCAAACGAGGATCAAGACAAAAGTTAGGCGTTGCCAGGGGGCCCGAGTTTTGTGCCAACTTTCTTATTATCAGCAGTTTTTCTTTCTTTCCCCAGTTTCATGGAGGTACAATTGAGATCTAGCAAGAAATTGCACTCATTTAATATACAGTTTGATACATTTAAAGTACACACTTAAATATATCCATGAAACTCTCTCACCATGATGAGTAAGATCATCCATCATCCCACAAGGTTTCCTCCTGCCCCTTTGAAATTGGCTCCCTCCTCTCCTTACCCTAGGCAACCACGGATTACTTCCTGTCACTAGAAATGGGTGTGCATTTTCTAGAATGTTAGGAAACAGAATAGCACAGAATATATTCTTTTCTGGCATCTGCACTCAGTTGCTTTGACATCATTCCATGTGGTTTTGTGTTTCATCAGTTCATTCCTTTTTTTCTCTTTCTGCTGCGGATCTTCCACTGTATGGATATACCACAGAACATTTCTCCATTCACTGGTGGAGGAACATTTGAGATTGGCTTAGTCCTATAGTAGACATGTACTTAACTTTTTTGGAAACTTCTAAGCCTGAAAGAGGTTTACAGTAGAACCTATCAGTACTTGACATAATTGGATTTCAATGTGAAATGTTGAGAAAAATTTGCATCGGAGCTTGAATCAAACATCAGAATCTGACCTGACGCACGTGATTTTTGTAAACAAAAGCAGTTCATGTTTTGGTCACTCAGCATTAGTTGGCGTTGTTAATATGCATCGTTTAAACCTTTTGCGACTGTGTTCCAAGCGCTCTGCTATCATTTTCTTAGTTTTTGTGGCTTTTTGTACTCTTTTTAGATAAAAAACATGGGTCCTAAGAAAGGGTTTTGAAAAGAGTCATCATGATAAGGAACTGGTTAACTGTGTTATTAATGTTGTTGGTGATAACTTAGTAAACCCTTTTAGAAAACAGTTAAGGAAACACCAACAGTAGAGCACCTGAGACAGATTTTTTTTCCCCCCCGAGAAAGTCAGCCAGGTCCTAGTGAAAAAAGGCAAAGACGGGAAAAAACTCCTGAAAAGCAGCTACCAGTTGATTTTATGGAAGGGGATTCCCTTCCAAACAGTGACTCTCTCTCTCTCCATCCCTCCTCTCCACATCCGTGTCCACAGATGCAGATCCTCATCCATCACAAGGTATGGGCCACACTGTAGTTGTTAAAAACTTTTTTAATGTTCTGTTTCTTATTTAAATTATATTATTGAACTCTGAACTTATTTGCTTTGGAATTTCTGTGTATTGTTTTATATAAAAAGGCAAGGTTAGGGTAACAACTTGGTTGAGAATGGATTAATCCATTTTCTGTTATTTTTTTATGGGAAGCATTGATTCAGAACTCGACTGCATCGCATCTCAATGCTCCTTCTACAACGGATTAATGTCGAGCTCCGAGGTTCTACTGTACTTGTGTTTTATTGACTCTGCAAAAGCATTCTATAAGTGTTACTGCCAAGAAAACCCTAGGGCGCATTCCTACTCTTAAAACACATGGGGTTGTCATAAATTAGAATCAGCTCATTGGCAACACATTTAGTTTAACTTATATGTACACACACACACAGACACACAGCATACGAAAACTCATCATTTTTGTCTGATCTAGTAAGAGTAAGTTAGAGATGTCTTCCCCCTTTATTCCCAAATACTTTAAGCTAAATTTCCTAAACATCAAGGACATTCTCCTATTAAACCCACCAAAACCAAACCCACTGTAGTTAAATTGACAGGTTACTCAGAAGAAAGACCCTGTGGACAGAGTAGAGTTTCTTTTCAGGGTTTCCAAGACTGTAAATCTTTACAGAAACAGGCTGCTGCTGCTTTCTCCCGTGTTGTGGGTTCAAACTGCCACCCTTTCAGGTAGCCACTGACAGCTTCTGACCACTTGTCTTATAAAGCCACCAGAGGAGTATCAAAAGAACACAAAAGGGAGGGGGGAATATTCCCATCATTGTTTTGAAGCCCCCTCACATTGATGTGTGCGACTCTCACTTCACCCCTCCCACAGCCTTGATTACTGCAACTGTAGAGGAAGTTTTGCTAGCTGGTTTGGGGGGTGATTTCTTCCACTTTACTTCTTTCTTCTTCTTTTTAATCGTTTTACTAGGGGCTTGTACAACTCATCACAATCCATACATACATCAATTGTGTAAAGCACATTTGTACAGTCATTGCCCGCATCATTCTCAAAACATTTCCTCTCCACTTAAGTCCCCGGCATTAGATCCTCATTTTCCCCCTCCCTCCCCGCTCCCTCCTCCCTCATGAGCCCTTGATAATTTATAAATTATTATTTTGTCATATCTTGCCTTATCCGACGTCTCCCTTCACCCACGTTTCTGTTGTCCGTCCCCCAGGGAGGAGGTCACATATAGAGCCTTGTCATCGGTTCCCTTCACTTTCATTCTTTCAAAATAGTTTAGCTCCTTTGTTTTTCCTTTTCAGTTTTAGAGTAATCTTATCTATACCTTAAAAAAAAAATTGGCCTGGCTTTTGGTATGCTTTCCCGTGACTCGGTCTGAGGAGAGCGGATAGCTGCTGCCATGGCGACACTTTTAGTTCTTAGTCTCTCCATTTATTTTGGTCTTTGATTTCTTTAATTAGTGTTGTTGACTTTTCAGCATGTAAGTCTTGAACCTGTCTAACCTTGTTAGATTAATATCTAAGGATTTATCTTTTTGAGTGATTGTACATGGTGTTATATTTTACATTTTTTGTATCCAAGTGTTCAGTGTTATTGTTTAGAGTTATATTTGAGTTTTGCATGTTAATCTTGAATTCCATTATCTTTTTGAACTCACTTATTTTAAGACTTGTATGTGCGGGTGGGTGCGTAGTAGGATCCTTAGAATTTTCTGTCTAGACAACCATGCCATACGCACATAATGACAATATGTCTCTTCTTGATTTGTATGCCGTCTTATGGTACTGCCCCCAACTTCCAGCACCGTGTTCAGTAAGGTTGGGGAGAGCAGGTATCCTTGTCTGCTTTTGAGCTTTTGGGGGCACAGCACTCAGTGTTTCACTGTTGGTTATGATGTGCTATAGGTTTTTTGGTAGATGGTTTTTATCAGGTTAAGAAAGCTGGCCTCTTAATTTTAGGTGGAGGGGGTGGAGGGGGGGTGGGAACTTAAATGATTTTCTTTCATCTACAGCCACTATTCTTATTTCCCTAAGAGCTTCTCTTATAAATGAGTGTCGAGTTTTGTCAAATGGTTTTTCTGTGTCAAATTGATAAAATCACCCATTTTTTCTATTTTTGCCTTTTAATATAGTGGGTTTTATTGGTTTGTTTTCCAATATTGAGCTAGCTTTGTATCTTCGGACTAAATCTTCCTTTTTATATATTGCTGAGTTCTATTTGCTTATAGTTTGTTAAGGGCTTGGCATCTGTGTCTATGAGAGATACCAGGCAGTACATTGTCTGCGGTTTTTCTGGTTTGGTGTCCAGGGGATACCAGTTTCAGAAAATGAGCTGAGTTGTGAGAACTTTTTTATTTTCTGAAAGAGATTGTACAGAGTTGGTGATGGCTTTTTAAACATTTAGTAGGTTTCTCTAATCAGACAATTTAAGTCTGGAGATTTCCTTTTTTGTTTCAAGGAGTTTTTAAGTTACAAACTTAGTTTCCTTAGTGAGTATAACCATCTTAGAAGAAATGGGCCTAAGTTGGCAGATTCCTCTGTGTGGAGCTATTCCTAAGCTCTTCCCTTATCAATCATCTGATTCCTGCGGGGACTTCGATGCTGGACTCTTTCCGTCTGGATGCTGGTGATCTGTGTTTTCTTCTTTTGCTGTGCTAGGTCTGGCTAAAGCTTTGTCAATTGTATTGATCTTTCCAAACATCTGGCTTTCTCTTTGGTTAATTTTTCTCTATATTTGTTTTCAATTTTATTGAGTTCTTTACGCTCCCCTTTCTTGGCTTGCTGTGGCTGTATTTTGTTCTTTTCTAGCTTCCGGTGGACATTAGATCATCCGTTTGAGACTTTCTCTCCCTTCATGTGTGCAGTCAATGCTATACATTTCACTTTCAGCACTATGTTAACTGTGTCTCCAGATTTTTGATATATTGTACTCTTATCCAGGGTACTGTTTTCTTACGCCTCCTTGAAGCTTCTTTCCTGATCCTTGTATTTGGAAGTATGTTGTTTAGTTCCTTAGTGTTTGCAGATTCTCTAACGGATTGCTAGTGTGAGTCTAGTGTAGGCAGAGAGCACACTGTCAGGGTTCTGGTCTTACAGTTCTCAAGGTGTGTATGGCCCAGCATCTGGTTTGTCTTGGGATGTGCTCGGCGATCATTTGAAATGACTGGCTCTATGGTGTTGCTGGCTGAAGAGCACTGGAAGCACTGTGGGAATCTCTTGATTGCTGGGATTTGTTGAGTTTTATATCTTTTCTGTGAGTTGGAATCAGAGTTGACTCAATGATGCCAATTTTTATATCTTTGTTGATTTCCTAATTGTTCTGTTGTTGAGAGAAGACTGCTGAAGGCTCCAGTTATAATTGTGGATTTGTCTATTTCTCTTCAGTTTTAGCCACATTTGATCAAATACTTTTGGAACTTTTAATTGACTTTATTTGCAACTTTGCTATCTGGTGTAAACTCATTGAGAATTGTTCTGTTCATTGTGGTACTGACCCTTTTATTTTATTTATTTATTTTTTTAAATCATTTTATTAGGGGCTCATACAACTCTTATCATCATCCATACACACATCAATTGTGTAAAGCGCATTTGTACATCATTCTCAAAACATTTTCTCTCCACTTAAACCCCCGACATTAGGTCCTCATTTTTCCCCTCCCTCCCCGCTCCCCCCTCCCTCATGAGCCCTTGATAGTTTATAAATTGTTATTTTGTCATATCTTGCCCTGTCCGACGTCTCCCTTCACCCACTTTTCGGTTGTCCGTCCCCCAGACCCTTTTATTATTACGTGATATCTCTCTTTACTCTGAAGCGTACTTCTATGCTATATTAGTACAGCCACATCTCCTTTGTTTTGATTGTTTGCATAATTAGCTTGCTCCATCCTTTTGTTTTCAGCCTGTCTACATTTAGTGTGACTTTTTATAGATAACATGCTGAATTATGTTTTTATTTCACTTTACATATATGTGCCTATTAATCGGTGGTTTGCAGCACATTTGCATCTAAGGTGATTATTACTATGTTAGTGGCTTTTTTTAATGTGCTTTTTTTTTTTTAATTACAAAGCTACATTTAATCCTTTGGGGTGAGAAAAAACACTGGGAATGGGTAACCTCCTCGCCTCTCAGGTGTGGCCTCAGAGCAGAGGGCCTACGTGAGGGAGGAAGGAAGCACAAAAGGGTCCCGCTGCAGACTCAGAGACGGCATGGGTGCTGGGCCCTGCAAGCACCACAGGAGGCCAGGCGAGCAGAGCCGCGGGGTTGCACTGACTGTTGGCACAGGTGGAGCGCAAGAGGGCTGGACATAAAATCACAGAGCTACTTGGGTTCGTCCTCCTCCGCCTCTGCCTTTTTCTGCCTCTGCTGCACGATCTCTGAGTCTTTCTGCTGACAGGCAGCAGCAGAACGCCCGTCCTCTTGGTGCGTCCCCTAACTGAGTTGCTCTGCTGGTTCGTAATCTGCTGGCCGGCAAGCTGGCGTTGCTTTCTGTGGGTCATGGTGACGGCAGCGACTGTGGCCTGCCTAGGGTGCATCCCCTCGTTCTGTCTTGCCATTTTTAAATTTTGCCTTTTGTTCGGTTCTTTTTTTAAAAAAAATTTCTGTTATTCTCATCTTCTAGTTGACTTGAATATTATTTAGAATGCTGTTTAGATTACTATAGTGTTTTTGCATGTATCTTTTCTTATAGTTTTTTTAGTGTGCATTGCTGTATGAGATATACACAACACTGTAGCCTATTGGCTTTGTTCTTTACCAGTTTCGAGTGTTTAGTTATAATATATTGTTAATTATATATTATACATAAAATATCATTTATATTATATATTAATTATATATATAAAACACTAATCTACTGGCTTCATTCTTCAATGGTTTCAAGTGTAGAACCCTTACTTTTCCTTATGCCCTTTTACCCAACAGCTGCTCAATGAGAAAGATGGGGCTGTCACCTCTCATAAAGATTTACACTCTTAGAAACCATTTGGAGCAGTTCTATGCTGTCCTATAGGGTCACTAGGAGTCAGAATCGACTGGATAGCAGTTAGTTTAGTTGGATCCTGGTTGGTTTTTAATTCTAAATATTTCATTTTGTTCTTTTATCTTCTGTTTCTTTGCTTAGGCTTTTTTTTGAGGCTACTTATTTTCACTCATTTTGAGTGTGTTTATAATGGCTTGTTGAAGCATTCTTTATCATTGCTGCTTTATCCCTCTTGTCAGGTAAGTGTAACATCACTGCCATCCCTGTGTTGGCATCTGTTCATTGTATTTTTCATGTAGTTTGAAATCTCCCTGGTGTTTGGTATGACAGGTGATTTTTTAATTTAAAACCTGGGCGTTTTTTATACTTACCTGGCAGAGGAGATACCATGATCACGAAGGTGGTTTTCCCAGGGCGAGGCTTATCCATTGCACTCCGGATGTGCTGACCCCTGCGATTTCCCCAAATGTGGGAAACTCGACTGCATAATTTGTGGTAGTGGGGGACTGCGTTCGCGCTCTCCCCTTAAAAAAAAACACACAAAAAAAACCTGGGAGTTTTTGTACGATGAGACGCTGGGTCTTACAGGAGACCGCTTGTATCTGGCTTTCACTGGTGCCCCTGCAGCAGAAATGATGTGCTTACCTTAACACTGCTGGGTGCAGGTGGGCATCGAGAGCCACTAGGTGGATGCCTGAGGTGGGCATGGCGGTGCTTCCTTACTGCTGCTCTGGTGAGAAGTTCCTGCTCCCCAGGTGGTGTCTCCAGGGACACTGCTGTGGGAAGGGATTCCTTCTCAAAGGGTGCCAGTGAAAGTCCTGGTTCTGAGGCTGCAGCAGTGGGGCAGGAGGAATGATGCACCTCCTGTGGCCTTCACTGGCAGCATGGGACTGGTGTGGTGGAGTGTTCACTGCCCAGTGGGATGAACGACGCAGCAGTTAATCCCCTCTTTGTATACCACCCTAGTGGCTTGGTTGGGGCAATTTCCACTTCTGCTGAGTGGAAATCCAGGCTCCTCACTTGGGTGACGTGAGCAGGGCTACAGCTTTCCTATGGGGCCTGGCATCAGGATGGTTATTTTCTGTCTCAATTTTCTCATCCCTCCATTCCTGGTCCTTTGTTTTCTGATCTTGGCCCTTTCAGAAAGCAAGCTTTCACCGGGGACTTTTCTGTGGGTACCTGATGGCATTTCCAGCTCGCTGACTTCTTCAGCTCTAAGTCTGGAATCTACTAAGAAGGCCAGGGCACTCAGCTCCATGTCTTTGCTTGGGCACGTGCGCTCCCTCGCTGGCCTGTGTTTCCCCTCTACCTCTCACTGCCTCCCTGTGTTGGTTTGATCTGTAATGCCCAAGGTTTTCCTTGAGGAAGAGAAACAATAAAAAGTACCCCCTTCTATCCTCCCACAAGTGTAAGCCTTTTAAAAGATAGGGTGTGTGTTCTCATGGACTTCCTAGTAAAAGAAAAGAGATTTTCTTTAATACGTGGAAGATACTACTCCTGTGACCTTCTGATGGGTATTTTTTTAAGAGAAGTCTGTGGTCAGTGTTGCTGTTGTCACTGCCTCGGAGTTGATTATGATGATCGACCCTGCAGGGCAGAGCGGAGACCCTGTGGGTCTCTGAGGCTGTAAATCGGGTGGGAGCAGAGCACCACCTCTTTCTCCCTCCCTCACACCCACTGTGCTACTGGGGCTCCTCACTGTGAGCAATGTTCTCTTTTGTTCCCTGAAGTGCCTTTAAATTTTCTTTTTATCACTGTTTCTTCGCAGTTAACTGAGTGGCCCTTTGTATAGTTTGCTATGTTTCAATCCTACGTGTGGTTTGTTGAAGTTATTAAAATCTGTGATTATCTTTTTTTCCCTCAGAGTTCTGTGCAGGTTAACATGTGTATGGATTGATGTAACTCACAAATATAGACCAGTTTCCCTTTGTGCTACTCCGTCATGGACAGTCACTATTCTTGAAACAGTTGTTCCATTCCTGCGCCTGGACTCATCCCAGTGACGTGTCTCTTAGGGAGAACTTGAAGTTGGCCCATTGCTCTGTAATAAGCTTATATTTTGCCCTCTCCCCACTTTGTGTTTCACGACATATATCTTGTATTGTTTCTATTATCTTCAAATATACTAATCTCTTCTTTTGCTGTGTCTTAATGTATTATGAATTATATTCATGATATAATATTAATGTATTAATTAATGCCATTAAGTAATTATATTCACCCACCTCACGCCCCTTCCCGGTATATTCTCGCCTCGGAGATTGGCGTCTGTTTCTAGAAGTACATTTGGGTCTATCCCACGCCTCTCCAGAACCAGCCCTGGTTCCCTGAGAGCATGTCTTCGCTAGTGTTTCCTTGTCCATAGTGCATTCTCCAGGCCATGTCTTTCTTTTTCCTAATGAAATCATTTTATGTGGGGCCCATACAACGCTTAACACAGTCCACACATACATCCATTGTGTCAAGCACTCCTGCACATTTGTTTCCCTCATTCTCACAGCATTTGCTTTCTACTTGAGCCCCTGGTATCCGCTCCTCATTTTTTCTCCTCCCTCCCTGCTCCCCCCCCCAAATTCATGCCATTTCTATTGACAGTCTAATTGTGATCAATCATACTTTCCTGCTTCTTTGCATGCCTTATATTCTTTACTGGGAATTAGACATCATGAACTTTATGCTGTTGGGTGCTGGACTTTTTTTCCCTTTCTTGTATTTTTAAATGTATTTTTGAACTTCTGAGATGCAGGTGACTGAAAAGCGTTGCATCTTTTTCTTTAACCCTTTACTAGGCAGGTTCTGGGCAGCCCCTGGCCTGAAGACAGCAGTTCTTGGTCTCAGTGTTGTTTGGGATCAGATGCATTTTTGTTGGGACTGCCCTGTGCTGCACAGGGTGTATAGCAGCACTGCTGACCACCTCTGTCCACTAGAGGCCACTGCCATGAGCTAAGAATGGGTTTTACCTTTTACAAAATTGTTTAACAAAATAGAAGCGCTCACGACCACTGAAGGTGGTCAGGAAAGCCTAAATCTGTACTGACTGAGTTTTCTAGCCACTGGTGTGGAAAGAAGGCAGTCTTTTATTGCATGGGCCAGGTGGAAATGTAAGAAAAAGGTCTGGCTTTTCCAGTACAGAGGCAGGTCAGATCATAGACTTTGACGTCAGAAAGCTTATTACGATGTCAGCCCACTTTTCCGCCTGTCACTTAATGACCGTGGTGGTGGGCACAGTGCCAGCTCTCTGAGCCTCCGCTTCTGCTCTCGGAAAGGAGCCATGTGTATGTATGACCTTGTCTCATTGGAGAGTCAAGGGAGTGAATGAATAGGAAGCAGACACACAGTCACTGTTGCCGTTTCGTTCGAGGTATGTGCCCCTCTTACCTCGTGATGACGTGTGCGCGGTGTCGTATGCGTAGCAGCTCATAATTATGCTTATGTGCAGGATTACCTGTTCTCTTTCAGGTCATGCAGAAGGATTCTGTATGATGTGCACAATGCAAGCGCACATCACCCAGGCACTCAGCAACCCTGGGGACGTTATCAAACCGATGTTCGTCATCAACGAGATGCGGCGTAAGTACCTTGTGAGGTGGTTCCGCTCGTCCTCAGCCTTTGGATGATTGCTCTTAATGCCCCACCTGGAAAAAAGGGAGCAAGCCTTGTGTTGCATTAAACAACCAACCACATTTAATCATACGGGGATTTTTTTTTTTTAACTTAGTGCCCCGTCTAGTAAGCCATTTAACCACATAAACACACTTTAAAACTTGAAAGCAAAAGATGACATTATAACAAAATAGTAACTGGAAGATAGGTTTTTAAATGCCTCTTGGAGACTCAGAATTTGTTAATAGAATCATTGATTAGTTTTACAGCAATTTCTTTCCCCAGATGTGTGGGTTTCTACGTTGAGTACTGCTAACTCGGCTACTTATTTTCCCTCAGGATTCTGTAAATAGTTTTTAATTAGTTTCCATTTGCTGCATGAATATTATGCTATACATAGTGGCAACAATTATCAAAACAAAGTTAATTATACTATTATACACATAACTTAGCAAATTTGTGGGTAAATGTCACCTTTTATATTTAATTTTTAATTTAACACTTTAAAAAAAATTATAATAGTCCTGCTAGGTTGCCTGGATTGTGTTTATTTTTTACCCATTGTGTGTTTTTTGCAATGGACTTTAATATTTTAATGAATTGAGTTGGACAAAAAAAAAAATGCATAAACCAAAACCAAAAATCTTCAACTCCGAATCTGGTATCCAGCTGGGTAATTATAGAGATGCACGATTATGCAGTGAGGCATCTTTATTCTTTCTGCCTAAAAAAGCTGCTGAAAACTAGAGAAGTGTTCTTGCTCATCCAGAACAGACAGTGTGGGCATCTTTGAAAGATTGCTGGGTCCTAGCAGAATTTTAACCAGGAGAGTGAGTGTGTGTGTGTGTGTGTGTAAGGGGGC
>NW_022103901.1:4047960-4050339 GCF_000313985.2 Echinops telfairi | reverse complement strand
GTGTGTGTGTGTGTGTGTGTGTGTGTATGTGTGTGTAGGGGGCGCCTAACAGATAGGGGCTCAATGATTTAAGTCAGCGGTTCTCAACCTGTCGCGACCCTTTTGGGAATCAAATGACCCTTTCACAGGGATTGCCTGATTCATAACAGTAGCAAATTTACAGTTATGAAGTAGCAACAAAAATAATTTTGTGGTTGGGGATCACCACCACAAGAGGACCTGTATGAAAGGGTCGCAGCATGAGGAAGGTTGGGAACCACTGCTCTAAGTGAATATGTATTTATACCCACATGTACACAGACTCTGGCAGAGGGGGTTCCACTTGGTCTTGTTTGAACTTTTGTGTTTCTTGTGTTTGCTCCTCTATAATTGGTCTTACCACTGTGTCGTGGGTTGGAAGTAGGTCTGAATTGTCATTGTGCCACTGGTGGTGGGGGCAGCTGGTTCTGTAGGTCATTGGGGCAGCCATCAGAAGGGCTGGACGTTATGCTTGCCTGGAGTCTGTCAGCATGAAGATCCAGCACTACATTTTCACCATGCACACCAGTCCCCTGACATGTTGAACAGTAACTTGTCGCCTTTGAGACTGTGCACACTAGCTTAACAGCTTCTGCACAGCAGTTATGTGACGATGCCATCACTTTGCAGACAACACTTGAGACAACAGTCAAAGCTGAGTCTGTGAGCGCACCTTCACGAGGGTGTGAGGGCCTGTAGCGCCCTGCACTGATCTCCAGAAACTCCAGTTGGCTGCACAGTGAGTGGATTGGAGGGCACGGTCCTTACTGCTCTCAGGTGACTTGCATTAAGTGCCAGCTCCTCAGAGATCATTATCCAGCTCTTTTTTCTAAACGCTGCATTGTCGTAAGATCAAACTGGGGGCGGGGGTGGAGTGGGACGGACGGTCACTGCCTGGGCATGGTGTACACTGACCAAGCTCTGTCTTACCGTTTGCAGGGATAGCTAGGCACTTCCGTTTTGGAAACCAAGAAGATGCCCATGAATTCCTTCAGTACACTGTTGATGCTATGCAAAAAGCATGCTTGAATGGCAGCAATAAGTAAGTCTACCCATGCCCTGGCCCTGTCTGCCCTCAGCTGCATCTCTGGCTGCTTACAGTTCACCTTTGCCTTCTGCGTAGAACACTGTGTTTGCTTCACCTTTGCCCCTGTGCTTCCTTTTCCCCAACCTGTCAGGACTATCTGAAAAGTTAGCAATTCCCAAAGGTCTGGTGACGGTATCTGTCAAAAGTTGAATCTGTCAAGTCCAGACGTCAGGAAGCGAGTGGTGGCTTGGCCCAGGTTTGATTTCTGGGTGTCAGTTAAGCCCTGTCTCCTGCCAGTGGCTCTGCTGACCCCAGCCCTGGTAGCCAGGGTGTGTGCTCTGCTCCTGTAGCTTCTGCACCAGAAGAAGATGGGGGCAAATCCTAAACCACTTGGTGTTACCCGGCCTGTCAGGTGAAGCTCCTCTCTGCAGCCACACCTCCAGTGTCCGCGGGCAGCAGAGCAGTGTGGTCGAGGTGCCCTGGGGTTGCTTTCACAGGCCCGCCTCTGGACTCTTCCCTGGCCGGACACCTAGTTTACAGAGCACATTTGTTTGCCGTCAGCACTTTGTGCACATTTCTTTCCATAACTGTAGTTGCAGTTCTCTGTCATTCTCTGCTTCCTCCTTGGGTGTCCGCATCCATTCGTCCTTCTTTCCTGCCCCTGCCTGCCTCCTGGGATTTGTTTTGGAGCAGACACTGCCCATTGGTTGGTGGTCCTGAGACATATGCTCCTTGTGGGAGTTGGGTTTACGGGCCTGTCTGGTCATCTGGGGGTGGGTTCACGTCCAGGTTTGCAGAGTGACTGAGTCTTGTGGTTTCCGCCCTTCTCTCTGAGACCAGGAAGTCTGGTCTATTTCATGATTATGAATTTTGCTCGAGATTTTTCTCCCTTTCTGTCCAAGACTTTCTGTGGCAGTTGGGCCCCTTCCTCTTGCTTGTCGCTTGAGGGCCCAGATCCCTCCTTGTCTTCAGTCTCACCCTGCTCTGGCCCTGTTCTGTCAGGCAGAGTGCTCCTCTGGCTGTCACTCACTCCCCATCCCTTTTCCTCTTGCTCGCTGATGGGTGTCCATGCCCTTAAATCTGTTTGTAGTGTTTAAGGCTGTTGTCGAACTCGTCTCTCATGTCACTCTTTGGCTGTTTCCAGATTAGACAGACACACCCAGGCGACCACCCTGGTTTGTCAGATATTCGGAGGCTACCTGAGGTCTCGAGGTAAGCGTTAGACAAAGTGAATAATGAAACGTCTCATTCCTCAGCCCAGACCCCCGGTCTCCTCTTCCCCGAGGCAGCCCCTGTGCCAGCATGTACTACAGCTTCTGGTGGACCACCTGGCG
>NW_022103901.1:4045343-4047860 GCF_000313985.2 Echinops telfairi | reverse complement strand
ACTAGCACAGCAGGGGTGGGGGGGTGACTAGTCGGGCCTCCTTCACCCTCTGGGATGCCTCAGCAGTTTGTACATTCAGCACAACAGACGCAGTCCTACTCCAGTGATCTACTGAAGTCCCTGTCTATGGACAGGGCAGGTTTCTAGTGGGTTTGTTTAGTTACATCACTGCTTCATATCCCCTACGTCCGGGTCTCTGAATAGTATAAATAGTGCCACGATTTATGTGAGACAAATTCTTAGTATTGGGATCATAGGATCATTGGACGTGTGCATTTTTAATTCCAATATTGCCATATTCGTCCTCCTTAGAGTTATGCCAAGGGTCCTGGTGGAATACTGGTTAAAGGGCTGGGCTGATCACTGAAAGGTTGGTGGTTTGAAACTACCAGCTTCTCCTTGGTAAAAGATGTGGCAGCCTTCTTTCTTCAAAGATGACAGCCTTGGAAACCCATTGGGGCACGTCTGTGTCCTGCAGGCTTGTTGTGAGTCGGAGCCCACCTGGCTTTCAGCGGTGGGCATTGGGTTTGGTCTTGTTGTTTTCTTGGCTAGAGGCCTACCTGCTTATATTCCAACCGAACTCATAGCACTTGCCCCCACACTGCGTGTAGCAGTCATGCTCCCGGGACTTTCCGAGGACAGTCTGACTGGGAGAAAACTTGTCCCTGGCTTTGGGTTCTTGTTTTGCTGTTAGCGTATGTTATCCTTTCACTAGTTGGTGCCACCGTAATGACTGCACTTTGCATTTTGTTTTTTCAGTCAAATGTTTAAATTGCAAAGGCGTTTCGGATACTTTTGATCCCTATCTCGACATAACATTGGAGATCAAGGTAAATGTGACCGTTGTTGTAGTAGGTTAAAAAAAGTTAAGTCATTCTTTTCATAACTGTAGCTCATTCATAGTTTGGCCTGTCCCTGCTAAACTGACCCTTTTATGTGTGTTTAACCCTCACTGCGAGGTGATTAATTGTCCCAGCCTCCTAGTAAGCGCTCTGAAATGAGGAAGAGTTCACGTTCCCACAGCCCATGGCCTTGTCCGTCACAGATCTAAGGGGCACAGCTGCTGGTGCCTGTCCTTGCACTTTGGCCAAGAGCTCTCTTTGAGGTTGGGTGGAGCCCAGGGGCTTGGTCACATTTAGATGCTCTTTCTCCCTTAGAGATGGTTTTGTTTTTCACATTTTCTAAACCCTTGTTTTGATTTGAAGCTTTTGCTTTTTCAGTTACAAATATCCTACAAGCTTCTGATAAAAAGACATTACAGTCACATGTGAAATTCCTTCCCTCAGAATGAACTCTCATTGATGGTTTGCTGCATATTCGTCCAGGATGTGTATGTGCCATACGTAGCATATATCCTTTATATAACACATGGTTTTTCATATAATATATATAATCCCTTATATATATATAACATGCATTACCTACAAGGTGAATTTTAAAAGTTCCTAGCAAAATGAAATCAAAAGATGATGAAATTCTTCCACATTTTTTCAAGTCCCTCATGTATAATAAAAATACTCTGTTTGTAGTCATATGTATATGTGTGTGTTTGTACGTACACCTGTGTCTAATAGCATATGTGCGATTATAGCCATTCTGCTGTGTGTTGCCGCTTGCACTGTCATGTGCTGGGGGCTGGGTCAGTCTGCCGTTGGGGCTCTTGTGTGGCGCCCAGTGAACAGAGCTGCCCCGTTAACTTCCCTGAGGCCTTGCTGCTCCCCAACTTGCTTCATGGCTGCTTTCTGGGCTTTCTAGAGAGTGCGCCCACTCACTTCGGGGTGAGTGCAACAGTGATGTGACATGCTGTACGTGAACGTGAGCGTCCGAATGAAGGAGCCTGGGCTTTTCCCCGTAAAGAATGCATATTTGTCTCGGCTGTGACTGACAGTGCCCTCCCTCTCTGCAGGCTGCTCAGAGTGTCAACAAGGCGCTGGAGCAGTTCGTGAAACCAGAGCAGCTGGATGGAGAGAACTCCTACAAGTGCAACAAGTATGTGCGTGCCGCCTGGCTGCCACCTACTGTTGGGTGGGGTGGGGGCACAGAGGCAAGGGTGTCAGGATAACGCCTCTAGATTCCTTCAGCTTCTAGGCCCACCTGGGAAAGGCAAGACACGGTGCCTGTTCTCAGGCCAGATCTGAGCTTTTTCACCTACCTAGATGTGCAAGCCTGCATCCTTGGAGAGGCGGGTGGTTTCTGTGCTCCTGTGTGCACGGAGGGTGAGGCGAGGTCCTCCAGAAGCCACCCAAAGCACAGTCCTTGCCCTGCCTTCTGGTACAGGAAGGCTGGGTGTGGCCAGGGAGGCACAGAGGCCCTCCCAGAAGGGGGAGGCAGTTTTCTCATCCAGGATCCTCATCCGTGCTTATAGGTTTCTTCCTATAAGAAAGCTGGTTTGAAGAATGCCCATTTCTTAGGATTTGAGTAGGTAGTAGAATTCTCATGAAGAGACTTAGTGAAGATACTGAATTCAGCTAAGGCAGGCGTTCCAGGAAAGGTTTCCCGGGCCCACCCCCCACCCCC
>NW_022103901.1:4022308-4045243 GCF_000313985.2 Echinops telfairi | reverse complement strand
GGGAGGGGGCAGCAGGGTGTACTAGCTGTGTCCAAGTTTTCACTCCACCGGTGTCTCAGGTCTTTCTTTCTCGTCCTTTATCAAGTCAGGGCTTGGTTTTCGCAGACCGGAAGCCAGCTTGAGAAGCTCTTCCTTTCCAGCTGCTTTGAACTGAGGAGACCCTGGGTTACCCTGGTTTCTCTCGACGTGGCACCCACCCTCTTTGCCCTGTGCTTATTGTTGAATGAAGGGGTGGCAGTTGCCATCAGGGCTGCGGCTGAGCCCTGAACAGCATATGGTGGGTGCTGACCCGGGCATGGACAACCTGAGTTTAATTTGCAGGTGACCCTTGAACTGTGTGGGTCCCCACTGCTCAGGCCTGCACGCAGCATTGCCAGAGAGGCCCTGTGACACACATTGTGCCTGCTGGGGTGGTCCATGCCTCCAGTTGCTGTTGCAGTTCACACGGTGGTGGTTGGCATCGCATGGCATTTGAAGGGCACACTGGTTTGTTCCAGGGCCCCTGTGATTCTTTTGGGAGTGAATTTGGAATGCTCCTGGGAAGGGAGAAACTGCCACCCCAGGAGGTGGTGGCATGGATCTGCTCACTCGGTTTCTGTTCATTTCCAGGTGTAAGAAGATGGTTCCAGCATCAAAGCGGTTCACCATACACAGATCATCCAATGTTCTCACGCTGTCTCTGAAACGCTTTGCAAATTTTACTGGTGGGAAAATTGCCAAGGTGGGTAGCAGTAGCTAGGGTCCACGCATTAAGGACCTTTTCTGCTGAGCCTCTCCACATCCTCCAACTTGGACACTGTGCATGGCTGTAAACGGCACCAGGCAGGAGCTTTGGGAATGGGGAGGCCTGGTACAGACTGGAGCCCCTGGTTTGGCGAGTGTGTTTCTCCCAGGCTTTCTGATGGTCAGATTGTCTTTCACATGGTCATGCAGAGTGAGCGCTGGTTTGATGTGAAATCCGGAGGCCTTGTCTGCCTGCTTGCCTGCCTCTCTTTCCTTCAAGTCTGCTCTTTGCTACTCGCTCCGCTTCACGGTGGTGGTGGCGGTCGAGAGCGACCCCAGGGACAGTAGAAGGGAACACTGCCATCTTACAGTTGGCATGCCCATTGTTGCAGCCACTGGGTCAATCCAGTGACTTGTGGGCCTTTCTCTTTTCTTGAAAAAGGAGAAGGAGCCGTGAGCTACATTCTCAGAACACATACCAATTTATCCACTTCGTAAGCCTGGGCTCCTCTAGGAACTGGTCCCTGTCAAAGCTTGTCCAAAGACTGAGATGAAGTGTCTGAATCCTTGCTTCTTGGGAACACTCCGGCTGTACTTTCTCCCAGACAGAGGCGGGGGTCTATTCAGTGTCCTTCTCCAGCACCGTCCTTCAGAGGCGTCCATGCTGATCGTAGTACTCTGAATGTCGCCATGTTATCCCCACCTCGTAAAGACTGAAGGTGCTTGGAAAGCAGCATGCAGTAGAAATAAAACAGTCTATTCCTGAATTATTAAAAATCATGATGCCTCAAGTCCAGCATTGTCCTCCTCCTCCTCCTGTCTTCTGGGGTGGATTTGCAGAACACACTTGGATGTATCTCTCCAGTTGCTAAGAGGGAAAAATAGCACCCAGCGGGGCTGCACCAAATACTCCTCGCCTCGGGGAGAGGCCAGACGGCATGTCCTTTGGACCATGGCAGAGGCTTGGGTTTCCGGTGGCTGGGCCTGCTAGCAGAGCAGTGGCAACTGATTTGGGCCTCCAGAGATGATGCTCCTTTGCCTCTTTCCACCCTGTCTAGGAGGTGAAATACCCTGAGTATCTTGATATCCGACCGTACATGTCGCAACCAAACGGAGAACCGATTATCTACGTCCTGTACGCAGTCCTGGTGCACACCGGCTTCAACTGCCACGCTGGCCACTACTTCTGCTACATAAAAGTAAGCCTCGCGGGGCCTGCTGCCGGCTCTCTGGGACCCACGCTGCAGAGCAGCGGCCTTCTGGGGCCAGGCTTCTGCCTGTATTCCTCACGTTCTTCTTGTCTAATGAGTTCTAACCTGTCTTACTGGCTGTTGTTTCCAGGCTAGCAATGGCCTCTGGTACCAAATGAACGACTCCATCGTCTCCACCAGTGACATTAGATCGGTTCTCAGTCAACAAGCTTACGTTCTCTTTTATATCAGGTACGTCTTGGAAACAGATTTTCTGTTACATCAGAAATGATTTTTATATGTGTATACAGTACACACATACTAAGGAGCTTCAAAGAGTTCATGGAAAAGTCCATCAGGATTGAGCATGCCATGGGTTAAGCACCAGGCTGGGAACTGCCAGCTCTGTGGTTCAAGCCCACCAACCACCCTGGGAGAAAGATGAGGCTGGTTGTGCCTGTAAAGATTGACAGTCTCAAACCCCCATGCAGCCGTCCCGCTCACTCTGTCCTGTGGGGTCGCTGGGAGGCGGGACTGACTTGGAGGCGTGATGGCAGTCGGGCTAAAATAGCAGCTCGATCAGTAGCTTTGCTGCGCAAGCACCTGGTGAGCAGGCTAAGGGAGCTGACTCTGCTGTGGCATTTGCCATGGCCCCCAGCTCCTTGGCACACGTGGGGGTACAGCTTAGCTGTAGGCAGCAACCAAGGTGGACCTTGGGGTGGGGCTGATGAGGGGGTCTCTGAGCAGCAGCCTCTCCCCTCTCCGAGCAGGGGCAGGGCCACCCTCTTGGGCTAGCCCTTCTGCCAGCATCAGCAATTGCTCCACAACTGGTGCACCCTCTGACCTGCCATTCCATTTCCAGAAACAGACCTTCTGGAAAAGTTTGACATGTGCTTCCAGGTATAATTCTCCTGAAATGCCCAGCAATAGCAGAAACTTTGTATCTCTTGATGCAGCTGCTGGAAGTAGTTTTTATAAAGTCCTCTGGTTTACTTTTCACGGTTTCAGTATTTATGGGGGCGGGCAGCCTGAACTCTCACTGTTCTCTTGCCCAATCCCCACAAACTGAAGGCAGACGCATCCACCCAACCTGCATCTGCGGGCACGCACGCTCGGGCGGCACGACGCAGGGCGAGGGCCTGTCCTGTGGCCTGTTCCCATTCATTCTTCATGGCACCCGTGGGGGCATGTTCACAGTGAGAAGCCTCTATTGAAAGGAGGACCAGCTCTTGGCTGTACCCTCAGAACAAATACCATTGACCCGCCCCCCACACCCCTTCCAGGAGAGAGTCAGAAACCCACACGGGCAGTCCTGCTCTGCCCTATAGGTGGGTCACTGTGAGCCGGCCCTGACTCAGTGGCAGTGAGTTTTCAACTTTGATGAGTGCCATCATCCCTGCGTGAGGAACCCTGCTAGCCACCTCCGTCCACGGAGGAGACTGAGGGGCCATGGGACCTGCAGGTGTGTTTCCGGCTCAGCCTGACCTGCTCTGGGAGCTGCCGCTGAATTCCCAGGTGTCTTCCTCAGCGACGACTGTGTAACTAGAAGGGCACTGCGTTCTTTCCCGCAGGTCCCACGATGTGAAAAATGGAGGGGAGCTCACTCACTCCACCCACAGCCCGGGCCAGTCGTCCCCCCGGCCGGTCAACAGTCAGCGGGTGGTCAGCAATAAGCAGGCCGCGGCAGGGTTCATTGGCCCGCAGCTCCCTTCCCACGTGATTAAGGTAACGTGTTGTAGGTGGGACAGCCCCTTGTAAGTTGTACGCATCACAGCTCAGGCTCGAGTTCACCGTGCAGGCAGTGCCAGGTCTTCCTCTGCACAGGCTCACAGGCCTCAGCCTTGTGTGTACGACACACAGAGAACCCAAGCGCGAGTGTGGTGGTCAGGGAGAGTTTGGGTGTTTGCTGTCACCATTAGCCATCTATTTGATCCCACCTGCTGGTGACCTGGTGGCATAGTGGTTATGTGTTGGGCTGCTAACCGCAAGATCAGCAGTTCAAAACCACCAGCTACTCCTCGGGAGGGAAAAAAGGCTTTCTACTCCTGTCAAAAGTTACTGTCTCGGAAACCTGCAGGGCCAGTTCTACTCTGTCCCACAGGGTTACTGTCACCAGACTGGACTTGATGGAAGCTTTTTCGTTTGAGGGGTTCCATTTGTTTTGAATCAGGAGGTGCCTGGGCAACATTTGGATGGGGGCCATGATCCTGGGTTGGGAGCCTCTGGGGGCTGAGCAGGCAAGGTTCAGGGTTCTTGGTGGGGAGCAGCACAGGGGAGTCACTGCTGTTTCATTAGGCTCTTTGACTTTTTACGTGAATCAGTCCACGTTTAGGGCATTAAGTCATTCAGAGATTTAAGAAAACATAGTGAAGACCAGCTAGAATCCACCTCTGAGCCAGAGTTTTCTCCTGAGGTTCGACTTGGTCATTGGCCTTAGGTAAATACGCCCTGTCGTTGGGCGTGGGAAGCCTGCCAGGGTGGAGTGAGAGGCGAGGCTTGGAGGGCATGCTGGCCTTGGCCCCTTCTGTTTCTGCCTGCCTGTGACAGCTCTCCGGCTTCCTCCTGTACTGCCTTTCCACTCCCCCAACAAGCCTCCACCAAGTGGGGCGCCTGGCTTAGGGCTGTGCTTTAGTTCTCGCTCTGACAGACATTTGCCCGTCTTTCTGGATGAATCTCCCACGAGCATGACCTGGGAGACAGGTGGTGCTGGGGAGCCAGGTGAGAGAAAGGGCAGTTATTTCAGGGGATGGGAGCCGAGTCCCAGAGTCCAGCGTGTCGGGCCAGTGCCAGACTGGGGTATGCTTCTGTGACACTCACTGCCCCGGGACTCTGACCTGCCTGTGGTTTTCTTCTCTACAGAACCCGCCTCACTTGAACGGCACGGGGCCCCTGAAAGAAATGCCAAGCAGTTCCCTGTCGAGCCCTAATGGCAACCCCAGTGTGAGCAGGGCTGGTCCTGTGAATGCTTCCACTTCCGTTCAGAACTGGCCGGGCAACAGAGCCTCGGTGGTACCAGAGCACCCCAAGAAACAGAAAATCACCATCAGTATCCACAACAAGCTGCCCACTCGCCAAGGTCAGCCTCAACCCAGCCTCCATAACAGCTCTTTGGAGACCCCTTCCAAGCCCACCCCTTCCTCCACCGTCACCACCTCTTCCCCAGCACAGTCTACCTCGCACGCCTCTCCAGTGTCAGCCTCCAGTAAAGGCCCCGCACAGCTCAGCCCCGGCGAGCCTTGTCCTCAGCCCGTGGTGAATGGCAAGGCCAAGCTCAACGCCAGCGTCCTGGTCCCCTATGGCGCCGAGTCGTCCGAAGAGTCTGATGAGGAGTCCAAGGGCCTCAGCAAGGAAAACGGTCTGGGCCCGGCCGAGAGCGCACGGCCTTCTGCTAGGGACGCCGAGGATGATGCGGCCACACAGCATGGACTTCCGGTGACCCTTGCCCTCAACGGTGCTAGCAGTGCGGACAGCAACCCGAAAGAAAATGGCCTGCCTTTTGACGGTGCCGGCTGCCTCACCCTGCCCGCTCCGCTCTCAGACAACCCCTTTCCTAAGGCCAATGGTCTCCCCACAAAGGTGAGCATGCTGCGGGGGGCAGGTCCGATTGGAGGGTCTCCCTTGGGCTCATTGTGGGTGGCCCCAGATGAGACAGCCTGTGTTTTTCCTCGTTCTAGTTGATGCCTGCGCTTCTGCCTCCCCTCCTGGAAGATAACGTCCTAGAGACCTTCAAGCTCGGCCACCCAGTGAGAGGCTCCACGGAGGAGACGAGGTACAGCAAGGGGAGCTCCTGGACAGTGGGCCGCCCCGTGTGGAGCCCATCAATAGCTTTTTGATCCTGGAATGCTCAGGGCTAGCTCTCGTAACCCATTGTTGTCAAGTGGACACTGACTCCACAACGAGGGGACAGACAGCCTCTTCTTCCTTCCACCAAGTGGCTGGGCTGAACCCCGACCTGCTGATGAAGAGTCCAGCTAGCAGGCCACTGAGCCACAGGGTCCCTTGTGCTAGCTTATGTGATGACCCTCCGTGCTGCCAGGGACTCCTTGAAGAAGGGCTATCAAACTCAGATCTCTCTGCCATTGAGTCAGTGCTGACTCACAGTGACCCTGTAGACAAGAGTAAACTGCCCTGGTGGGTTTCTGAAGCTGTAACTCTTTACTGGAACACACAGCCTCATCTTTTGCCCTCAGAGTGGCTGCTGGGTTGAATTGTCGAACTTGGGATTCATAGCTGGTAACCCACTGTGCCATCAGGGCTTCTTTGAACAGTACCTATAGAGTTTCTTAATCTGTCTATTAGAAAAGTGAGTTGGAAACATGAGTCAAGTCCATGGAAATGGGGAAGTTCACCCTAAGGGTTTCTTCTCCTGCATTGCCTCCTCCTCACTGTCTGGGGTGGGCTGCATCAAGCAGACAGATGTCTGAAGGCAATGCTAAGGGTCTAGGGCTGGGTTCTCTAGTGCCTGCTGTGTTATTGTGAAATGAAGTTCATGAGCAGAACTTGTTGCCATGTTAATTTTTGAGAACTCTGTACTGACATCACGCACACCACCTTGGAAGGGAAGGGCACTTGTAAAGAGCCAGTAGTTGGTGTGTGGTGTCATTATGGGGGGCTGCACTACCCCAGACTCAGGGGCTCTCCCTCAGGCCCGGCTCCGTCTGCAGGAGGCAGTGTGGGGCAGTGCTTAGAGCCTGGTGCTCTGCAGGTGTGTGTTTCGTGACTTGAGTTCCACTGGCTCTGGGTTTACCCAGTGGTTCTGGACAAACATGGCCGATTAACGTTGTACAAACACTGTTGTGACCGGGGGTTCCCTCAAAGGCTGCCAGCAGTGTAAGGTGCAGGACACTAATTCATGATGGGGGGTGCCCTCTTCTGTGGGGGTCCCCCATCATTGTGGCAGCCCCCAAGCACTGCCCTCATTTCCAGACTGGTTCTTAGCTGGTGGGCCTGCCCTCCCTGAGTGCTGGAGTGAGGTGAACAGCAGGACGGGCAGCCCCCCGGCCCTGGGCTTACACACACGGGACCCTCGCTGTTTCCTTCCCAGTTGAGCCCGGTGTTCCGCAGACCCTGGATCCCGGACGGGGAGCTGACCAGCTCCTCAGCATCAATGGCATGGGTGTGCTTGGGCCAGGGGTCTCCCCTCTCAACAGTGAGGCCACTACAGGATGGTGACTGATTCCTGGCAGGGACCTGTTGTCCTGAGATGCTAGCAAAATCTCATGGGGTAGGCTCACTCCCTGCAGAAGGTCAGGAAAGGCTCACTCACTACAAAAAGTGCCTTTGGAAGGCCCGTGATTCCTCATAGTTTGTAGGAACTCTCAGACTCCAGGCAAGTTTAAAGGCGAAAAGAGTGCTTTGTTCAGCTCCCAGCTCTGTGTCACACACTGACTTGGAGGATTGCGCCGTAGTCTTCAGGAGGAGGACTGGGAAGCGCAGAACCGTGGGGGCTGGGAAACGGCATAGGAGACAGACGTGGTACAAAGCTTTGTATTTTTATCCAGTGAGGGAGAGAAAAAAAATCTGTTTGTAGTGATGACAGGGCCCACATTGGGCTGTAGCCGACATGTGGAGCAGGGGGATCTATTGGGACCTGGGGGTTTTGAAGGGCTGGTCTCTAAGCTGGCGACAAAGTGTCAGGAAGCAGACAAGCTAACTGCCTGCCTTTCTTCTTCCTCTGGGTGGGGGCTGCAGTGCGGCGGGCGTGGAGAAGAGCCCCACTGAGGTTCCTGATGGTGACGATGCCGAGGTGGCCAGCAGCAGCCCTCTGGGCCCCACTGAGACCCCAGAGGCAGCTCCGTGTCTCGGGAGCAAGTCCCAGAAATTGCCACCCATAAACTCGGAGCCCAGCTTCCAGTCCACCAAAGTCGCCACCCCTGCGATGCCACCGGAGCCTGTGCCGAGCACTGAGAGCCCCTTAGAGGACGGCCTGCACACTCAACCCTGTGACCCCGGGGACGTACCCGTGGATCAGGTGAAAGCACCCCAAGACACAAGCGGGACATCACTAGAGAGTTCTCAGGGCCCAGCGTTGGCAGACACTGCGGCCGAGGGGACACCAGCTCCTTCTCTGAGCCTTGATCACGAACGTGAGCATAAACTTGTGGTTTTCATCAGTCGCGAGAAATGCCGGGACCTGGAGGACCTCGCTAGCAGCTCTGGTGGGCCCCCCCGAGAACTGCCTTCCCTCCGGTTAGATCCACTCCCTGAACACCCCTCGGAGGGTGCCCCTGCACCAGGCACTGGTGTGCGGGGAGATGAGAACCAGGCTGGCCAGAGAGCCGCAGCCCGTTCTCCGGCCAAGGAGAAAATGGGCAGCCTCCGGAAAGTGGACCGGGGCCACTACCGGAACCACCGAGACCGCTCCTCCAGCGGTGAGTATGCCAGGGAGGGCAGGAGCAAGACGGAGGAGCGCGCCCCCAAGCTGCAGCGGCTCTCCCACACCCATGAGCGGCCCCGGCAGGACCGGCAGAAGGCTGAGCACTGCGGCGGGAGCCAGCAGTACCCAGCTCACAACGAGCGCCACTCCCTGGGCCGGCATGGCCACCCGCCCCCACGACTCCGGAGCGGCTCAGAGCAAGAGTGGGGTCGGTACCACCACTCGGAGAGTGAGCACTGCTGGGGCCGGGATAAGTCCTACCCAGAGAAAGCCCGGTGGGAGAAGTGTCGCTACTACCACGACCGGCACAGTCTGTCCTCGGCCCATGATGGCCGGGAACGGAAGGCCTTCCGAAGCGAGCGGGAGCACGGCCGCATGGCAGCCTACAGCAGCCGGCCCTGTGAGGACTACTATCGGGGCCGCAAGGGCCACAGGCTGCCGGACAAGGACAAGGACCGGCACCCCTTTGGCAGCCCCTGGGCAGGCCCACCCCACATGCTCCCACTCTACCCTGAGAAAGGCCCACTTGGCACAGAGGAGCTCGGCTGCCCGCTGCCCGTCCGCTTCCAGGAGCACAGCAAGTCTCGGAAGCGGCGGTATGGCAGTGTGGAGCTGGGTGGCAGCCACGCCGAGAGGAGAGACCGCAGGAGCCTGCCCAAGGAGCCCCTGGAGGAGCCGAAGGTGAAGAAGCACAGGAAGTCCAAGAAGAAGAAGAAATCCAAAGACAAACACCGCGATCGGGACTCCAGGTAGGGCTCGGGGCTCGGGGTGGACACAGGCTGAGGGAAGGGACAGGATGAGTGAGGGATGGCCGCAGCGCACCTGTGACTACTTGGCTGCTGCTTCATTTGGGGTGTTGAGATTTCACAGCTGGAACAGGTGTCTGAAGCTCAGCTGAGCGGTCCTACCCCAGCTCACCTGGTGCCTGGCTGACCACTGCCCGCTGCAGCTGCTACCACGAGGCACAAGCCCACTTCTGGGCCTGGCAGCAGTGCTGGCCCATGGTCTGCCCAGTGCAGCCAGAAGTGGTGCTGGCCCCAGGCCACAGGTTCCCCATAGGATCTGGCCTACTGCCCCCTTTTCAGAAGAAAAATAACTCCCGTCTCCCCTTGGCCACTAGAAACATGTGTCCTGTCGTCCATCACCCAGGATGAAGTGTAGGCATCTGCTTTGGCAGCCCCCTTGGATCATGCCAGTCAGTGCTCCTCTGCCGACCCCCCACCCCCGGCGTGATACCACCCACTTTGAGGAACACTGCTCTAGGCTTATAGTGTGTGAAATGTGCAAAAACATGGGCATGTGTGCGTGTGACCCTAGGGGGACGTGGACACACAGAGCCAAGGCTGTTGGAGAGATGGTGCCAGCAGCCGTGCTCCAGGGAGGTGGTGTGAGACATGGGACCAAACCAACTCCATGCCACCGAGTCGATGCTGATTCACAGCGACCCTCTGGGGCAGGGTAGGACTGCTCCTGTGGGTCTCTCCCCAGAAGCTGCTGTTGGTTTAAACAGCTGACCTTGAGTGAGCGGTCCAGCGCCCTCCTTCCTGCTAGTGTGTTTGCTGCTCGGTGGTCAGGCTTTGACTAGAGGTCTCGCTCTCCTTCCCCAGATGGGGTGGTGCTCCCCGCCCCAGCCCCAGGGGCTGTCAGTGGCAGGAGATGGGCCCACACCCCCTTGGCCTCCATCTCCCTTGGTCAGTCGGAAACCCATGTGTAGGTGACTGCTGACAAGCGACAGAAGGGCCCTGGTCTCACTGGCAGCTCTTCACCTGGGAGCCCTGGGAAGCACTGCCCGAGTCCTGTGTAAACACAGGACAACTTGCAGGCGGAGGAGACACCCCCAAACCCCGCCCAAGAGGCTTGAGAGACCTGGGGGGTGCAAGTGAAGAGCTAGGGGGGGCGGGTCTGAAGCTCAAGGAGGAGGGTGTGACTGGAGCAGGCCTGCAATGGCAACGGCCTGTTTTCCCATCCTGTGCAGTTTTCCCGGTGTGTCCCCCGCTCACAGTGCTGTTCTGGGCATTCTCTCCACAGGCACCAGCAGGACTCAGACTTCTCGGCCGCGGGCTCCGACGCCGACCTCCACAGACACAAGAAGAAGAAGAAGAAAAAGAAGAGGCACTCACGGAAGTCAGAGGACTTTGTTAGGGAGTCTGAACCCCACCTGCCCAAGGTCCCCACCTCTGAGACTGCGGACTCTGTGCGGAGGGCCCAGGGCAGCTGCCCGCTCCCTGCCAGCCTGCCTCTGGAGGGCCTGGGACCCAGCCGAGAGAAGACGAGACACCTGCGGGTGGAAGGCCGGGATGACAAGGGTCGTCTCTCTGAGTGCGGCCAGGGTAAGAGTTCAGAGCAGAGAAAATCTCTGTCTCATGAAAAGTAAAATAGTTATGAAGGCAATTGACCAGGGACAAAATCCACAAAGGATGTGGAAGGGCACAATGTGTGAGAGTCCCCGCCCCCACTGAGACTGCACTGCATTGTGACAGGTTGAGTGTGGACACTGGTCACTGGACTCTGGGACCCCCGGTGTTTCCCCTTTAAGGGCCAGGAAACCCCCTGCCAGTAAGTGGGTTCCGACTCCTAGCGACTCTGACACAGAGGAGGGTGGCCCCTCGGGGTTTCCAAGGCCCAGAGCTGACTGCCACCTCTCCCCCACAGGGCGCCGGGTGGGGTCAGGCCACCAGCCTTAAGCTGAGCAGGTGACCACCATGCCAGCCAGGTGCTTCCTTTAAGGCGAGAATGCGTCACAGCATTTTTGCTCAAAATGTTCTTGGTTCTGGCGTTGAGTGGGGTCTCGACTGACTCCTTGGAAGCGTTAGTTCTCGGCCTGGGCTGTGGTGGGGCTTGGGTTCCTGCTCCACGTCTGCTGTCCCCCGCCCCTTCCCTACTTTCAAATCTGCCATCAAGGACTCTTGACCCTGGCCAGGCAGCGAGTGCTGGACACGCTTGGAGGCTAGTCAGCCTGCCTTGGGCCTGGGCTCAGCCTGCCAGCTTGTTTCCAGCGTCTGTGTTGAGAAACATGTGCCTCAACAGTGTCCGCACCTGAATTGCAGGACTTAGCAGTGAGGCCCCCACCCTGGCTGGCCTTTTCCAGATGACCTCACTACCCCACACACAGACTCCCCCACCCCTCTTCTTCCCACCCCGACACCCACTGGGTTTCTGTACATTTACCTGTTTGTTAGGTGGGGGTGGGGTTTCACAGCACGTGTGTGTGACTGCTCGCTCCTTGGGCGTGAAGTTTCCAAGGTGCAGCTCATGTGACGGGCTTCCCGCCACAGTGCTGTGGAGGGATGGACCAGCTTCTGCTGTGCCATCTCAGTGGACGTCAGTGGCCTGCCTTCTGGCTGTGTGAGAAGGCGAGGGTGCCTGAAGTGTGCAGGTTCCTGGTGCTGCCCCAGTGGGTCTCAGGCTGCCGTGTCACTTGTAGTTCTGGCTTCCACTGGTACCAAAGGCTGCTTGGTTTGTAGCCAGGCCTGCCCTGTCTCCCCTCCTCAAAGGAGACCCTTCCCATTGGACGGAAGACAGACATCCTTTCCTGACAGTCTTGCGTCTCTTGCCCCCTGCCTTGCCTTCTGTCCCTTCCACCTTTGTCAGTCGCCTCGAGCTCGCAGTCTGGTGCTTGTGGTGTTGGCCTTTCTGATGGAGCTGCAGGTGCATCCTTCTCACATGGTCCCTCACCTACTAGGTGAGCGCGCTGTTTTTGCAAGGCACTTGGAAAAGTTGCTCACTGACCCGGCCTGTTCTCAGCACACTCCAGAGCACAGGTGTGGAATGTAAACATTTAAATATGCACACAAAATTGTACAAAATCTTTAAACTGTGTCCTAACCTTTGTTTTCTAGGTGATTGAAAACTCTGGCCTAAAAATAATTCGATAGTTATGGTAAGCTGTTTTCATATTTTGTGTGTGTGTGTGTGTGTGTGTGTGTGTGTGTGTGTGTGAGAGAGGGAGAGAGAGAGAGATGCTTACTGACAGGGCTGATAAAGGACTTGGAGAACAGAGTTCACGTGGAAAGAAATGTTAGGGTGCTATCGCCTGGCTGAGGAGCTGGGTGAAGGGGGAGTGCAGGTTGGGCAGAGCAGTGGGGAACCTGTCCACAGTGCATCTGTTCTGTCCCCAGAAAACTTAGGGCCAGTTCTCACCCCGTGCCCGGCCTGAGCTCTCCCGGCATTGCCAGGATGGAGTCTGCCCTCAGCAGGAGACGGGCAGGCACACTCCCGCCTGAGGAGTCAGGGGGGGGTCATTTGATAATTGGCGAACCCCAGCTCCAGGGCCAGGCCTGGGGGCAGAAGGAGGTGGTGATCTCTGCTCTCCCCTCGTGTCCCTCTGCTTCTGGACATGTGGCCTGGCCACCCTGAGGTGAGCCCCACTTACGAGCACTGGGTGGCAGTGTGCCAGGCAACGGCACTGACCCCACACGCAGGGTTGTCCTGGAGGCCAGGGGAACAGCTATGCTGTTTGAGGGGCGGTGCCTCATGGATGGACACTGCAGTCTCCTTCAAGGAGACCGGGACTTTATTCTGTGGCCCAGGAAGATGGCCATCCATGCTCTTCCCCTGTACTTTCTGCGGCCAGGCCAGGGAGACAGTAGGGACCCCTACTGCCCTTGAGCAGATCTTGCTCAACTGTGTCCATTAGAAAGCAATGGTGTTTGGATAAATTTTGAGTTTTCTCCTGATGATTAATCTGCAGTATGCGAACCTGCTTCCTGCCTGTACCCACAGGAAAGAGACCTAAGCCTCTTAGTGGGGAATCCCAGGCGTCAGGCAGAGGTGGAGCCCAGGGACCAACTTGGGCGCAGGCGCAGGCAACCCCCTAAGGTCTTCTGCTCGAGCCGCCTCCCCCGAGTGGCTAATGCCGCTGCCTCTTGCCTTTCAGATTCAACGTGTTCAACAGAAGCCATCCCCAACCCAGCTTAAATTATAAACATAGAAAATAACCTTGTTCAAATCTGCGTGGTGCTTCTTTAGTAAATACTGTACAGGTTTTACCATGAACTTTTTTTTCAGTTTTTACGTTTTCTTAATTGCCCCGATCCCAAATGGATGAACACTTTCTACGACTGCTGACCATTGTAAATGCCGTGTATGTGAATCACCTTGAAGCTAATGCCCTGGACTAGAACATCTCAAATGCTGCTTACTTACAGACTCAGGTTGACTCCTCGTCGTTCATGTCTCGTTCCTCCCAGCTGGACACCTGGTCCATGCCCAGCCAGGCCACCGTGGGATCATCACAGAACCGCCGCTGGCAGTGGGCGTCTTGACGTTAGAAGACCTATCTGAGAGAAGCACAGCTCTCGGCCAGACCGTTGAGAGCCGTCTGTGCTCTGTCATGTCCAATACCAGAACCAATTTGCTCCCTATTTTAGTTGTATTCAAGATTTGAAGATGTATTTTATAGACAAGTTCTGTTTTTGAACTTTGTGGAACTATTCCAATCAATTTACCAGTTATGATGAGTATTTACATTATGAATGTATAACCCAGACGTTATTTGTAAAGCCCACAGTATGTTTTTATTACTGAACCCTTTTTGATACAGTGTCTCTTGTCTCGACTCTATGGTACAGGCGGCCGAGGCTTCCACTTGGTCCCTTCACGTTCCTAGTTACAGACAAATCCATACTGTGATTTTATTTTTAATATGGATATGCTATCCAACTGTGATACACTTATAATCCACTGGTCCTGCATCAGGAGATGGCGTGGGGAAAACTGTATGTGATACAGTTCGTTATCTGAATAATCTCTATGGTTTATACCGTTTGCGTTGTTCAGAGATGTCTCAAGTTTGATCTTTGTTTTTTTAAAGATTAAAAAGCACTTGCCCCACTGTAAATATACAGCATGTAAAATTTATATAGTATATAAATGGCAGCAAATTAAACATTGTCAGTCGCCTCTTTTCCCGGCCTTCCCCCAGTCCTCGTCCGAGGCCACCCCACGCAGCGTCTCAGCTTCAAAGAACCCAGCCTGAGCCAGTCTCGTTCAGCAGTACATGGGTTATTTATTGAGTGAGCACAGTATTTGCCAGCGTCTTTACAGCACACCCCTTCCGGTTTTACCAACCACGGACTCCGACAAGATACAAAGTACAGAGGATTTCTTCATGCAAGTTGTGGAAGTATATACACGAAGGAACAAACATTACAGAAATTCCTATCTATGTACATTATATACATACGACATTTACTGTCAATAGAAATGTTTTCTAAGGAGAGAAAAAAGCACAACTCGTAGTTTCTGGTCTACAGTAGACCCGTAGCCCAGCCAGCACATCCATGCAGATCTCAGCACCTGGCCTGTGCAGGATGCACTGCGGGCTCAGCACTCAGTGCTGCTTCATGGTACAGAGCTCCTGTTGAGTGCACCATGTCTCACCCCCCCTTCCCCCAAACGCAACAAAACCACCACCTGGCCCTGCAACATGGGCATCTGTCTGGGGCCCAGGGTCAGTCCACTCAGCCTCAGGATGGGGCTCAGGCCAGAGTGCTGGTGGATGCCAAAGGCCCCCCACCCCCATTTTCTGTGCCTCTGGAGGCAGCCGTGTCTCTGGCCAGAGGTGGAACTGCTACCTGGAGCACTGAGCTGCGAAGCTAGGTGGGAAGGATGGATGACCGATCAGGCTGGAGTCGGGCAAGCAAGCCAGGCTGCCCACGTGAGGAGACAAGGCGGCTGCCCTGGCCAGGAGAGTGTTCCGGAGCCAAGACAGCTGTGGGCCCACCACGCAAACACCTGCCAGTTCACGAGGCCTGGGGTACTGGACGGTGTGTCACCAGCTGGAAGCACTGCGTGTCCTGTCTGCAGAGCTCTATCAGCAGCCTTGGCCAGGAATGAGCCCTCAGACGGCCACAGCAGAGACACCAACCGCCACCCCTACCCAGGCCCCCCAGCTCCTGCTTCCCAGCACCTCTCTGAGGCTACAGTCCAAACACAATAGCCTGTGCTGGGGCACGTCTGAGGGGGTGGGGGGAAGCGGGAAATGAGAGTGGTCGCCCTGGGTTCGAAACAGACTGAGCAACCCCTCACCTTGCCCTGGCTGTGAAAGCCTGTCTGATGTGGAAGACGGGAGCAGAGTTGCATAATTCCAGTCAGGCCCATTGAGAACGCCGACTACTGCCTTCTCAAAACCAAAGGTGCAGATTTGAGGTATTGGTACAATCGCCAAGACCTAAAAGCCTGGGATGACACCAACAGAAGTGGGTTTGATGAGTGGGGGTGGGGGGTTACGGGCTGGGAGCCCCTTCGCAGTCTCAGTTGACTTCATGTGCTCGGAGACAGAGGGGCCGCCCCTTGGGCTGAGCATCAAGGTCGTGCAGAGGGCAGGCGGTCACCGACCCTGGTGCCAAAGCCTCTTGTGCCAGTTACAGCATGGGGGGGGGGTGCCTTCAAGGCTGTGGCCCTGTCACCCAGCCCTTCCTGAAGCTCCAAAGCACCACTTGGCACCCCACGTCGGGGCTGAGCCCGCTCACTGCACCCACCACTCTGTACTTTCTTGGCCGACTCCGGCGGGCTCCGAGCTGGCTTGGTCTAGACCAGGGCTGCGTTTTAGACGTCGCCCTTGGCTTGTCGTTTGCTCTCGGCCTCTGTAGAGGGGAGGCGAGGTCTCAGAAAACATGGTCGAGGCTAGTTGAGCACGGCTTATCGCTGTAAGCCGCTCCAGGGTCGATCACGACCTGAGCAAATTCGGTCATGTTATGGCAAGGTCAGGAAATGAGGGCTTGAGAGAGAGAGAGAGGCATGTGGTCCACAGCCAGCCAGCCAGCCTGACCCATGTCAGGCTGATGTGTGCATGGTCTCAACCACACGGCAGTTGTGTGTCCAGGGAAAAAGCCCGAGGGGTGGGGTGCGGCCACCCTGCTTGGAAACATAATTGGTACTTCATGATTTGCTTTCCAGAAAGTGTTTGCAAAGAGGAATTTGTGGGGGCAAGAAAGTCAAGAGTGGCCCCAGGCGGTATCACACATCGGGCCGTTCCCCCATCCCCAAGTGCTTGTGACCCCCCAAGAACCCCTAAGGGCCCCTCCCTACTTGATGATAGCAGGCGAGTCTGGCACCAGCCGGTTGGCACCAACTCCTCCCTTGCCAGACCCCTCTGGGTGCTGCATATATATTTTCTCAGTGCACAGCATCTGCTGTGTCCAGGAGTTAAATTTATAGCTGCCAGTCTAAAAATACTACTGTTAGAAAGTAAGTATCTTTCATTATAATTTCAGAATATAAAAAGGCATATAAAAGCTATAATCCTATATATCTGAGGAAAAAATTCTGAATAAAAAAAGTGGTAGCTCTTCCTTTCCTGTGTTGCTATAAAATGGTGGCTTCTGGCACAGCTAGTGTGTGGGCGTGGCTGGTGGCAGCCTGGTCCCCGACCGTCCGTCCATCCGTCTGTCCATCATCACCATTGCGGTCCTCGTGCAGCAATTCTGGCTGACCCCGACCCGAAGATCAGCAGGAAGGGAGAACACTCTGGACACCCACCCATGGCGATGGTCCCAGGCTGCCATCGCCCTCCTTGGTCTCTGCGCGCAGCCTGGTCCCCGGCCCCCACTGTCTCTTCCTCGGAGGCCCGAGCCCGGCACAGAAACCAGGGCCTCGGCAAGTCTTCTGGGGGACAAGGGATACCACCCTCGAGCCCCGAGGCCGTGCATTGGGTGGTGCCAGAGGACGTCCCAGGAGGGTGCAGCGGCCACTTTTTCTGCTATGGGGTTTTGGCTTCTCTTTCACCTGGGAGCCAGGGAAGCGCCTATTTTTTATTGGCAATCCTCCTTTTCCTCGTGGCCAACATGTCGTAGAAAGGATCCCGGCTGATGCTCGCTCTGGTGAGAGGGGGGAGTCAGGCTCAGGGCCTCGCAGGCAGGTAGCTCCCCCGGCAGGTGCCCGGGCACCTGCACTCACCTGATGGACTTGATCCACTCCTCCTTCTCCTCGGGGGTCGGTGCAGAGATCCGGTACACCACGTGGTTCCCCTCCACCACGCGCCCGTCCGCTTCCGTCTTGCAGGCTTTGATCACCTGCCCTTTGTGGCTTGGATTATATAGCTCGAAACAGTTCTGGCAGGGAGAGACACAGAGGACATGTCAGCCAGGGCCACGCCGCGTCCAGCCGCTTGTCCTCCAACTCGCAGCGGGGGTGGGGTGGGGGGGTGTCTGGCATCTTACTGGTTTCCGGGGGTCTTCCACCTCACGGATGCTGAGGTTCTCCAGCGGGATGATCCCCCGGGGCTCCTTATCCTACGGGGGAGAAGGCACGTCCAGGTCCATACTTGGGCCACGGGCCCGGCCCTGCCCTCGCTTACCGTTGTGTACTCAAAGTAGTAGAGACAGTTGTCCGTCAGGATGAACCACCGCCGCTTCCACGTCTTCACTCGGCCCCCTGCAGACAGAAGGGCCCCATGAGTCGGGCAGTGGGGCCGGATGAGTGCCCAGGCCTGACCGCATTGGGGGACCCTGGGAGTTACACACAAAGTTGCTGACTTTGGGGGGATGTCACCAGGAAACGAGCCTGGGTCTAAGCTTAGCTCCTGGGCCAACGCTCCACAGTCTGACGGATCGTCAGAAGGCTGGAGCCAAGCCCTGCTGGCTTGGAGGGCAAGGCGACTGGGCTCCCGATGCCAGCAGCTGGAAAACCGGGTGACAGCGCAGTGCCAGCCCCTGTGCATGCACCCACAGATGCCCTGGGTAATTCCATCATCGCTTCCCGGCAGTCAGTCATGATGGATGGTTTTCCCTTCCCCATGTGGAGAGGACCACAGGATGCAGCCATGGCTGCCCGCCCAGCTCTGTTGTGGCTTGATCTGGTTACGCCGGGTTGTTATCGCATTATGGGATACTTGGGGCAGCCCTGGGATCCATCACAATCAATTACCCTTCGCCCAGGGAATGACTGGACTGAACAAATCTCGTGAAGAGACCCAGCGTGTACAGGGATGCATCTCACCCAGCTCCTGACAGACTCCTTCAACGAAGGACAAGGAGCGGAGACAGCCACACTGAGAAGCAGGGTTGTTTTACTTCCCCAGTTGAGAAAAACACACTGTGGGCAACACAGGCAGGGGCCCCAGGCTACAAGGTGGACAATAACTCCCCAGGGCCTGGGGCACCGCAGGTGGGTAGTCTATCAGGCGAGGGTCTGTCCTCAACGCCAGGTCCAAGCCTCTCCCCACAGAGACCATGAGTCAGTGCGGTCTGTCTGGGGCAGCGGGCTCTGTCGAGGGGAGGGGAAGAGGGCAGTGATTAGAGGGGAGGCATAGGGTGGGTGTGGAGGTGAGAGATGGTTTAGGGTGAGGCCTGGTGGCATGAGATGCAGTGCACTGTGGTACAGAGAGGGGAGGGGAGGGAGGAGGTGCGAGGGGCCAAGAGGTGAGGGGTGGGGAGAAGTATGGGGTCAGGGACACTCAGGAAGCCACACGGTGCTGAGGGGGACAGGACTGTGGAAGGTCTGCTGTGAGGGCCACGTAACATAACAAAGGGACCCTCTAGGTGGGACCCCTGGAAGCCCAATGTCATTCCAGAGCTGGGGGACTCCTGCGGCCTGTGGCAGGGCTTTGATTTAAAGAGTAGGGGGGCCAGGAGGCGGACACTAGAGGAGAAACCCCAGCAGGGCTGTGGGTGGTGGAACCCTGTGGCCCCAGGCAGCCCTGCCCTGCCTCGAAGCTCAAACCCAGTGAGGCCCAGCGTGTCACTCTAAAGTCCAGGGGGCTCTGGCATCACCGTGTCTGTCCACCTTGCCATCTGTGGGCACCAGCTTGGTGTCCCTGTGCCTGATCCCCAGGAACATGAGGAGAAGCATCAGCCACACTGTGCACGCCCTGGCTCTACAGCCCGCTCTGGTGGAAGGAACCCCCCTTTCTTGAATGTTCTTCCTGCCCTGCCTGACTTGTCTGCCTCCCTTGCCCCTGCCCAGTCTCCCACCTCCACCTGGGCTGCCCCACACTCTGTCCCGAGCAGCCTCACTGGGGCTCTCGCTAGGTGTCTCCATGGGGCAGGGGGGAATTGTCTTCAGCCTGCTGGCCTGTCCATTCTCCCAAGACCCAGTGCTGGCCTGGTGTTCCTGGCCACCCTGTGCCTTGCACTGGCTGTCTCTTAGGGACGGTACTAGGGACCCAGGAGTCCCTCAAGGCAGCTCAGTCTTGTCCCCAATCTGCACACGCCAGGCATCTGGAGTCCACGAGAAAAGGACGCAGTTGGTGGCGTCCCAGGTCCTCCCTGAGCCCGAGAGTCTGGCCAGAAGGGAGGCTGTCTCACGGTGGCCTCAAGACACCTCCCCCCATCTTGTCCTGCAACTGTCCCTCACACCTCCTTCAGCACCCCATTTCCAAATACTTCCTTCCTGGGTGCTGACAGGCCCAGGGTTCCCTCTCTGGCCTCAGCACCAGGCAGCTTTTGGCAGGGAAAATTGGCCAAGGGACTCCCAGCTTGAGGTCCCCTAGGACACCCCAGTTCTCAGTACGACTCAAACTCCCAAAGCCTTCAAGGCCTGCTCCCAGCACTTGCCTTCTACTCAGCCTCCAGCACATTGTTGGGGCTCCCCTGGTTTTGTCCCTGGGCTCCGCCCCACACCTGTCACCACGCCTGCTTTGTGGAGCTGGCCAGTGGGCTCTCCTGGGGGGCAAGCTGTCCTGATGGACGTCACACTTCACCTTCGACAAGTTGCACCTTCCTCCACCCTTGCTGTCTCTGGGTGGCAGCGCCCAGGGTTCTCCAAGCTGCTGGGCCACGGTCTTGGTGCAGCCCGTGAGACAGTGCCGTTGAGCACACAGGCTGCTGGGCCAGACGGAGGTCCAGGAGGACACAGGTCCAGTAGGCAGCCTGTGGCCCAGGGGCCCTTGGCCAGCTCGGTTGTTGGCAGCAGGGTTGGTGGCAATGCTGACAGCGCAGCTGGCTCGATCAAGGGCAATGTAGCCAAGAGGAATTACCAAAACCCGAATGAAGGCCAAACATGATGGCGGGGAGGAAAGTAAAAGGAAATAAAGAACTAGGCGGCAAAGGACATTTATATAGGTCTAAATACAAGCATGTATATATGTAAATACATTTATATAGAATGATAAGAGAAAAGATCTATGTATGTATGTTTATTTATAAAGTATTACTGCAGCAGTGGGACATTGGGCCTCCACTCAAGTACTCCCTCAATGCAAGAACACTTTGTTCTACTAACACAGAATTCTGTGATGCTCACCTTCCCGGACACGATCGCTGAAGACAAAGCAGGTGCATAAGCAAATGTGATGAAGAAAGCTGATGGTGCCTGGCTATCAAAAGAGATATAGCATTTGGGGTCTTAGAGGCTTGAAGATAAACAAGCAGCCATTTAGCTGAAAAGCAACAAAGCCCACATGGAAGAAACACACCAGCCTGTGTGATCATGAGGTGTTCATGGAATTGGGTATCAGGCATCCAAGACACACAACAAAACAAAACAAAAAACAAAAATCAAATTGATGTGAATAAGGGGAAGGGCAGAGTGGAGACCCAAAGCCCATCAGTAGTCAATTAGACACCCTATCAGAAGGGACACAAGGAAGAAACAAGCCAGTCAGGGTGCAGTATAGCACCGACGAAACACATCACCTCCCACTAGTTCTTTAATGCTCCTCCCCACCACTATCATGATCCTGATTCTACTTTACAAATCCCGCTAGACCAGAACATGTACACGGATACAGTAAGCGCTTGCAACACAGGGAATCCAGGACAGATGAACCCCTCAGGGCCAATAAGGGGAGTCGTGACACTAGGAGGGTAAGGGAAAGGGGGGGGGGAGCAAGGGGGAACCAATCACAATAATCAACATATAACCCCCTACCAGGGGGGATGGACAACAGTGAAGTGGGTGAGGGGAGATAGTGGTCATGAAAAAAATACATAAATTATCAAGGGTTTATGGGGGAGGGAGGGAAAAAATGAGGAGCTGATACCAAGGGCGCGAGTAGAAAGAAAATGCTTTGAAAAAGATGATGGCAACTTATGTACAAATGTGCTTGTATGGCTGTATGTATGGATCGTGGTAAGAGCTGTAAGAGTCCCGGTAAAATACAATTTAGAAAGAAGGGGCAACCTAGGTCTTTTTCTGAACGACCCTCAGTGATGCCGGCAACGCCAAGGGAGAGCGGGTGGCTCAGGGCACAGAGAGTGCACAGGGGGAGGACGAGGGAGAGCAAACAAGGTCACAGAACGAAGGCTGCAGATTCCCAGCCACCACAGAGTCCAGCGGCCACAAACCAAGGATCACAAAGGGAACCAGGAGCTCGCCGACGTGCCACCAGAGGGCGCCCACAGCCACGCGGAGCCAAGGGAGGCACCCCACTCCTGTCCCCTGGGCGAGCACCTGCCTGCCCCAGGTCACAAAGTCTGGGTTGGCTTGGGGCAGCACGGCCTCCAGGGCCCACAGCTTTCGGAACGAGGTTTCCAGGGTGAAATCCGGATTCTTCTCAAGGGGGCACCCACCAGGGAAAGGCCAGGAGAGCAAAGGCCAGCAGGGAGACTCCTAAACTGGAAGGAGCGCCCCAGCCCTGCTCACACCCTCCCAGCCCCAGCACGGCTCTATCATCTCCTCCTTGCTAGAAGGCCTCCAGAGTCCTCCCTGCCCACCCCTCTCTTGTGCTCATAAGGCACCCGGGGAGGGGCTACACACGGGCTGGATGTCAGGAGGAAGGGCCACAGGTCCTGCTGTTGAAACGGACCCAGGAAACTCCCTCAGCTGCAGAGTGCACCAGGGAGCCAACAGGGCCTGGCGTCTGCTCACCGAGTTTAACGGAGGCAGCTGGCCACACGTAGTCCAGCACCCTAGAGAACCACAGGGTCCCAGCTGTCCCCATTCAGCATGCCGTGCGCTTCCGGCATGAGACATGAGCAGCAGAGGAGGCAGGGGCAGGGAGCCCCCGGGTACGTACCTCCTAGCGCAGGACAAGCAGGGGAGCCCGTCACAGAACAGAAAGGTGGGAGCCACAGGCAGAAGGAAACAAGAAGGCACAGTTTCAACCACGCGTTCACGTCACAGCCCGGAGGGAGAGGTGGTAGAGGTCCCTGCAGGGGTGTGTGTGCTGGCTTCGGGGGTGGGCAGAGGCTCGCTTGGATGTTGTCTGCGCTGAACCTTGGGGAGGGGTGGGCAGCGAGGCGCCCGCCTGCCCTGCCCCTCAGGCTGCACTAGGAGGAGCTGAGGGTTCTGGCACTCACCCAGCTTCAGGAGCCAGCCCTCGCGGTCGGGGTTGAAGAAGGTGTGCGTCAGATCGTTCCCGTCGTCCTCTGGGATCTTGAAGGGCTCGTTCTTGATACTCTCGTACAGATTCTGCTCAGAGGGGAGGGGGGGAGGGCACTGCAGAGCGGGGTTCACTCAGACCAGGAGGAAGGGGCAGGCCGGCCTTAAGAAGGCCAGAGGTTCTGAGCTAACCCAATGGTCAAGGAGAGAGACCCCGCCTGCGGAAACCCAGTCTGAGAGCCAGGGGAGGGCGCTGGGTCATGGGGGGCCACTCACTCGCAGCAGCTCCTCAGGAAGATCCCCGCCCTCGTTGATGCCGCGGTTCATGCTGATGAAGCGCTCAGCCGTGGGCTTGTCACGCACGTTGTGGTTGTGCAGGCTCGTGTTGAGCATGATGATGGCGAAGGAGAGCACATAGCAGGTGTCTACGGCACAGGGGCACGG
>NW_022103901.1:4012029-4021628 GCF_000313985.2 Echinops telfairi | reverse complement strand
GGGTCCACCCCTCAGGCAGCAGGTCACACAGTCAAGAGGCTCCCACTGGAGCCATGTTAGGGAGGTCTTTGTGCGTTAGGGCGTAGCTTGCTTGTGAACTCTCAGAGCGTGGCCTCCCCCAGGGCTGACAGGCACCCACCCAGGTCCAGCAGCCCACACAGATGAGGCAGGAGGACGCCTCGGCCTGACGCACAGCCAGGAAGGAAAGGCACACGGGTGTACCCAAGGAGCGACCAGCGTGGGTGGCCAGGAGCTGCATGGGCTGAAACTCCTGGGGTGCCCTGTGGGGATGCCAGCCTCTGCGTGACTCCTGCAGGCCACAGCGCAGCTGAGCAGAAACACCCAGGGACAGCTGGGCTCTCCAAGCCGATGGCCTGGGAGGGAGCGTCTAGCCAGGAGTGGGCCTGCCCCTGGCTAGGCCCTGGCCACAGATCAATCGGCTGACATGGGCAGAGAGCACGCCACAAAACTGCTGGGGATCATTAGAAACCCAACAGGGAAGGAACTGTGACCGGGAAGCAGTGCCCAGCTTCCCGGGGTCACCATCTGAGAGTGGGCGCCACAAGGGGCCCATGAGTCCAGACTTGTGTCCAGGCCGCTGAGTGTGCACGTGTGTCTGCTTAGACAACATCAGTGCTCACTAAGAGGCCTTCTGGGCTCCTGATGGGAAGGAGGGACTGCACCTGCCTGTGAACCAGTGCCCAGTGAGACTGACCTTAAGGCCTGTACGAGGTTGAGATCAGCAAACTCGTGGAGTTCCACAAAAGCCTGGAGAACTTTGATGTTAAACTCGTCCCTAGGAGAGGAAAGAGGCATGTCCTGAGCCCAGGGCGTCCCTCATGACGAGGCTGCAGAAGGTGCCTGGGGAAATCCCTCCGTCTTCCAAGTCCATTTTCCTTCCAGCTCTTTGAAGCCCCCTCGTGTCTTACTGCCTTCATTTTTATTCAAAGGGAGGGCCTTTCCTAAAGTACGCTTCTAATGCAGTAGGGAGCCCCGGTGCGCTGCTGGGTGAGCATCGGATCGCTGATCACAGGTCTGCGGTTCAAACCCACCAGCCACCCAAAGGGAGAAAGAGGCGGTGGGCTGCTCCCCGAAGGAAAGCCTGATGCAGGGTCACTATGAGTCAGAACTGACCTGGTGGCATGAGTGTGCTTGGCTTTGGAGCTCTGCGAGACTAGAAGACTGTGTTTCAGTTAAGAGAGGACGTTCTAAGACTTTACAGCATCGCTGCTACGATTCAAGGACCAGGACATTGCAGAAGCCCTGCAGCACACACCACAGCCAGGAGCCAAACCCTGGCACTGCCGAGGTGCTCAGCAGAATGTTCTCGTCTCTCAGACACGGCTGTCCAGTAAGAGACTCCGGAAGTGGACGACACTGGCCCCCAGGGTGGTCCTGCAATGATGGGGGGGGGGGCACTGCAAAAGACAGGTACCCACATTTGATTCTGGCTGATGGGCGAGAATACAAATTGTCTGAATGGCCAGGGGGTGCTGAGTCAGTCTTTTCTTCTTCTGGAAAGGGGGTGGTGGTAGGGCAAGCACTGGCCTGCCAGTTTGTCACACTGGTGGCTTGCATGTAGCTGTGATGCTGGAAGCTCCATCACTGGTATTTCCGACACCAGCAGGGTCACCCAGGGGAACAGGACTCGGCAGAGGCCCCAGACTAGGAGCGGGCTACAAAGAACGACAGGCTGTCCACTCCGCAGGAATGAGCCACGGGAAGCCCCGTGGATAGCAGCGGCCGGTCGGACACTGGAAACCCAGGAGCAGCAGCAGCAGGACACTGGCAGGGAGGGGGCTGGGAGAGGAGCGTCTTGCTTGGAAGGGACTCGACCCGACGTGGCTGCAGGCACTGGCTCAAGCCTAACCACCATTGTGAGGTTGCTGCGGGACAACTGGGTGGATTTAGTTCCATTGTGCGTGGGGTCGCCATGAAACTGAAGCAGCTTACGGACACTTAATAACAGGCCACGTGCGTCGGGCCCTCCGCAGTGGGTGCTCTGCTTGTTCCCACCTCACAGGTGTTTAGGAGCTGGGGGCACTAATGTGAAGGCCCCCAGCGTCACACACACCACAAAGCAGACAGATGATCCTGTGAGCTCTGGTGCAGACCTGTACAGCAGTCAAACGGATTCCGTCATCCAGCAAGTCACGTGCGCATTTCTGCTTTCCCAGTGCATTGCACAAAAGCAACACTCACGCCAGTCTGTTCAGTTGTGCAAAGGCATATACAAAAGTCTGAGACAGTCTGAAAATTGCCAAAATGTGATCCAGAGACCCATGTGAGCACGTGCCATTGGAAAAACGGCACAGGTAGACTCTAGATGCAGGGCCGTCAAAAGTCTTTGATTTGTCAAAAATGCACCTTCTGTTAAGTACAATGCACCTGGGTCTGGCTGTACTGGGTAGCTCTGGAAGGAGCCTGGGAAAGAGGATCCCGTTAAAAATGAACTAAAAGGTGTGAGATTTTACACCAACAAGATCGTAAGACCATCTGCAAAGAGATGCAATTTTACTTCTTCCTTTCCAATCTGAATGCCTTAAAGTTCATTTATTTGCCTAATTACGCTGGCTGGAACGCCAGTGCCATGCTGAAAAGACGTGGGGAGAGCAGACACCTGTGCTCCATTTCCGATCTCAGCGCTAAACAACTGGTCTTTTACAACTAAGTGCAATAGCTGTGGGATTTCCAGAGACCTCTCTCATGGGGCGGGGGCCACTATCCCTTGTTCGGGTGTGTGTATCACGGAGAACTGATGAATTTTAACAAACCCCCTTCCTCATCTGAGGCGGCCGTGTGGTTTTGTGCCTTACACACTGATTGGCTTTGGAACCATCCTTGCATTGCTGGGCTAAAGCCCCCTCAGTCACGCTGCACAGCCCTCGTTAGACACGGCTGGGTTCCAGCTCTGATCTCCGCATCTATAAAGACGTTTGAGGGACATTTTCTGTCATCTTTTACTGCTATTTTCCATGTTTCTTATAAAAGGCATTAGCCTGATGCTGTGACGTCTGTCTGGTTTGGGCATCAGGGTAGCACGGGCCTCGCAGGATGAGCTGGGAAGCATTCCCCTTGTCACTTTGATGACACATCTCGAACAGAAAACTGCACGCAGAAGTCACCCTTAGCGAGCAGTTGCTAGACTTGTAAGGTCGGCCCTCACATCTGTGCAGCAGAGTAAATGGACTTCTCAGGTTGGGAGGCTGAGCTGCTGGTTTCCGCCTTAAAAAATAACTTCGAGAGTGGGGGAAGCGGGGAGGGAGGGGGGGAAATGAGGAGCTGATGCCAGGGGCTTAAATGGAGAGCAAATGTTTTGAGAATGATGAGGGCAATGAATGTACAAATGCGCTTTACACAATTGATGTGTGTATGGATTGTGATGAGTTGTATGTGCCCCTAATAAAATGATTTAAAAAAATGACAACTTCCCCCAGTTTTCACACCCCAAGGGGAGGGTGGGGGGGAAAACCACTCAGAAATCTGGTGTCTTTCCAGGGAAAATACCAGAAGACCCAGAAAGCTTTCTGACACAAAGAGAAAGAGGCAACGGCATTTCCAGTTCTACCAGGGGTCTTTCAAGAAGGGCACTCCAAAGACCACAGGGCCCACCTAGAACCCCCGAGCTGCTCTCTCCTCAGGAGGGCATGGCGAGGAGGTGACGGCCCTGGGGTCACTCCGATTGAGGAGCAGCTTGTGTCCCCCCACCCCTTGCCCAGGGCAAACTAACTGCGACAGACCCGCAGTGGAGGCCGAGCCCGGGCCGGGCCGGCTCGTCCCCTTCAGCCTACCGTTCGCCCAGGTAGTCCCCGATGACGGTCTTGTTGAGCCCCTCCCCTTTGTACAGGAACTGGGCCACGTCCTCCGGGGAACTCTGCAGCAGGTCGTTCTCGATGAGGAACTGGATTCCCTGGAGGAGCAGGCGGAAGGTGAGGAGGGTCACACAGGTCCTTTTCCTCAGACGGTTCCAGGCGCTGAGTGCACAGCTCCGGCAGGTGTGGGCACCAAGGGCCCAAGCTGGTCTGCAAACCTTCCCACTGCACACGGCACCCACAAAGGCAAGCCCCTCGCCCTCCTGGCAAGCTCACAGGTGAAAAGGCGGTGTGCCGAAGCTAATGAACAAACCGTCGCCAGTGGTGATTAGAGATAACCATGACCCAAGTACCAGCAGCTAACTGTCCCGGTGGAGGGGACAAAAGGTCCCTTCTGTGTCGGGAGGGCTCAGTGCGGCTGGAGGCAGGACAACAGCAGTCCTCCCCGACCCGAGTCTGGCAATCCTCCTCTTGAGTAGTCACTGCCAGCCTCCCCAGCAGCTAGAGAGGACTGTGTGACTCTGACCTGGACCCGCACACAGAAAGGAGGCTGCGGGGAGCACTTGGGAAGGGTCTGTTTCTCAAAGGGGACCCTGTGGCGGGCACAGCTCAGCATGCCTCCCATCCTGCCTCAAGTTGGGTGTGGTGCTGGAACCATGGTGGTGATCTTGTGGTGAGGGGAACCCAGGTGCACACAGAGACCTTGGTCCTGTAACTTGGGAGTCACGCAGCAGTGGCGCTGGCGGCTCTTACAGCTTGCTCTACTGGTGGGGGGAGAGAACAGCCCATGGATGATTTTAGCCTCTGTAGCTGGAGTCTGCTACCTGTGGCTGAACAGGTGCATACACCAGGCCCTGAGCTTCCCCACCAACGAGGGGACTTGGACCCATAGTAACACTGTAGGCAGAAGGCTTCTGAGGTTATAAATCTTTAGAGCAGCGGTTCTCAACGTGCGGGTCGTGACCCCTTTGGGGGTTGAACGACCCTTTCAAAGAGGTTGTCCGATTCATAACAGTAGCAAAATGACAGTGATGTAGCAACGAAAATAATGTTATAGTTGGGGGTCACCACCACATGAGGAACTGTATGAAAGGGTCGCGGCATGAGGAAGGTTGAGAACCACTGCTTTAGAGGCAGACTGCCTCATGTTTCTCCAGAGGAGTAGCTGGCTCGGGGGTCCTAGGTGGGCCCTGGGGTCTTTGGTGAGCAGCCGAACACTCAACCCTCTGCACAACTCGGACCCCTCCATTGAGCCTGGGTCTGCCTCAGCCCAGGCCCACTTTCAGGACCCACAGGGTCTGGCTGGGAATCGGGGGCAACGGTGTCAGAGGGCCGAGGCCAGGCTAGCAGTGCCTTTGGGACGGCACGATGACGGCACAGATGGCTGGGAGCTTCCTCGGCTACATGCTGGCAGGGCTGAGGAGGGAACGGGATTGCGTCTCTTTGCATTTTAGTTTGGCACTAAGACACATACCAACGCAACGGTTACTGCATGCACCGCTGAGCTGTGCAACCATCCTCCTCCTCCTCGTCCAGACACGCACAGCCCTCGAGGGTTCCACTCTACGCTTGCGAGTTGCTGCTGCCACTCGCAGTGTTCTCCAAAGAGCCTCACACGTCTCCTTTGCTCGCTGAGCTAAACGGCTGTCTGGTCTTAAGAAGGCCTCATGGGACGGTTTGGTTTTCGGCTTAAAGATGGTCTCAGAGAAGTCATTACAAGGTTCACCCAGGAAGTCTACAGCCAATTAGAAAGTAAAACCCTTTGGGGTGTTTTCCTTCCTTTGATCAGATCATTCCATAGAATCTTTGATCGAAGGGTCCAGTCACGGTAGTTGGGTTCCACCTAGTTCTTCTGGTCTCATGGCCAAGGAGGTCATCATTAGTCACACACCCTGTTCCCTCCTCCTGTTCCGGACCCTCCTTCCTCTGCCCCAGGTGAATAGAGGGGAGAGAAAACTGTGCCATCTGTCTGCCAGGGGGATGTTTCTACAAACCCGGCAATGCCGAGGAAGGGCTCACCTTCTTGGGATCCATGTTGAACTTCTTCCTCCCCATGGCTATCTGCTTGTTCCTCTGCGTGGTTTTGCTATTGTTTAGAAAGAGACAAAGAGGCACTTCAGGATGTTTCCATGAAGCTGAAAGACGGCACGGTCTGGCATGGCCCGGCTGCGTCTCACTTCCTCCATAGGCTGCCCTCCCCACAGGCACCACCACCACCAGTACCACCAGAGGATGAGGAGGAGTCACACCCTCACACCCCACCCACCCCCGGATAGAGGCAGACACCCTCTGGCTGCCGTGTTTCTTCTGACACTGAATAAGTGTGATCACTCCTGAAAAGGCTAGCGGTGAACATCAGCACCCCAAACAGCCCAGCGGATGCTGCCACTCACTTGTGGCTTCCCAAACCCCCAGCAGCAGCTGGTGGAGAAGAGCGGGTTGGGGGCAAGGGGGCTTCCAGGGATGGAGCCCCACTTGACTCTGGCGCAAAGGGCAGGAGAGCTCCAGGGTAGCCCTTGAAGAGAGGACCAGGCCATGGCTGGCACGCACGTGTGTGTAGGGGAGGGGTGAAATCTGGGAGTCCCCCCATGCATGCACGCATGCACACACGCACGTACCTCTCCTCCACAGACGTCAGGTTGTCAATCTCTGTCATCACTTCTGCAATCTCGTATTTCAGCCGCTGTTGAGAAAGCAGGTCGGGCAGAGGAAGGTGGGAACGTGTCACGTAGACTCTCTCCTCCCGGCCTCCAAGTTTTCTGGCTGCCCGTCTCCCTGGGGCTCTCCCAGGTGGGCATCACTGAACCAGCCTTGGAGACCGCGGGTTCCAGCCCGCTGCAGTCAGGCAAAGATGGCGGCAAGCCAGTGAGTGGCTCTGTCCTGGGCTCCTCGTGGACAGAGAGGCAATGTGGACACAGGTGGCCGCCTGTGACGTGTGACAGCGAGATGAGAAAGTGACCGACCCTGAGAACGCCCAAAATGGGACAGAGACGCAGGATGTGGGCGCGGGTGGCTGGGAAAGTGGGGCTGACCGACCAGCTGGCACAGGGTGGCTACAGACCTCTGGTGGGCAAAAAATGTCCTGTCTCCGCCGAGCAGTGAGGCAAATTCTGCCTGTCCCTTTATCGAGACAGCCAGTCTCTCTGTGATGGCCACCATGGCTCAGGAGAAAACAAAATGAGAACTAAGCCCGCACCCATCAGATGTGCGATCAGAAGGCAGAGGGTACACCGGGCGGGTTCTATTCTGTGTAAGGTGAAGAAGCCCTGCCAGCAAGCCCATGCTGGCTCACAAGTAGAACTGCCCGTGGGGGTCTCAGACTGTCCCTCTTAGGGGAGCAGACAGCTTCATCTAAGGTCATCTCCTGCTGCAGCAACTGGCAGGCTTGGACAGGGGCAGACAGCCTCCTCTCTCTCCCTGACAACAGCTGGCAGGCCGGACCTGCCGGTTTTAGAGTTGGCAGCCCCATGTGTCAGAACCCTACCCACTGCGCCCCAGGGCTGCTTCTGGAGGAAGGACAAGAGCAGCCCAAGGGGAGGAATGTGCCACGTGTGGTCCTGCAGGCCTGGCTTTCTCCAGCATTGCTCCTCGGGTTCTTGTGACAATAGGGAGATGCTAACACTGCGCCATGGTCAGGTGCAACTTGACTTCCCTGGTCTCAGGTTGACCTCCATCAGGAGCAGTGGTTGAGTTCGAGGCAGGACTGCTGATAACAGGGCTCGCAGATGAGCTAGAAATTGCAGCAGGGGCTGGCAACCCTTCCCCCACCTTTCCTACCATGTGACTCTCCACCTCTGTGGCTGGGAGACCCTTTGGCAAGTCACCTACCCTCTTCTGGGCCTTGGCACTTTCAGCTTCCAAAGGAAGCCTGAGGTATCGGAACTACTCTGAGATTCCCATGAACTCGGAGTCTCTGGGCTCGTCACCAGTGATCCCCATGGCAGGCCGGTGCTCTCAGGGGACACTCCCATTCTTGGGCCCAAAGCCACTGGGCTGGGTTATCTGGGTTTTCCAAGAACAGAAGGGAACTCGAGCAGAAAGCATTCCACGAAACACCTTCCGAGTACACTCGAGAGGTTTCTGTTTGGAACCTCATGACTTGGAGCCAGGAAACCGCCGACACAGAGCAGCAGCTCCTAGAATGGGGTGATTGTCTGGGCTGGGCTGGGCTCCCAGATCATAGTCTGGGAGGCCACATTTATCTTGGCATGACAGCGATGGGGTGCTCCTCAGGGGAAGGCTCATATCTAACTGACTCTCCTCTTTCTACAAAGGGGTGGGAAACTTGGAGCCGGGGCAGTGGCAGACGGGAGCAGGCTGCAGGGCTGGCCCTCTGCAGTGGAAAGCACAAGGTCTGCCTGTGTCTGCCATCTTTGTGCCCCTTATCCCTGTTCTCCTAATAGCTAGCAGGGTACTGCGGGCACCATAGGAGCACCACCGGTGCTTTAGTCCCTCATTCAAAAAGTATCTATCTGCCAACACCTGGTTTGCAGGAGGCTGTGGATGGCAGTGGAAGCCCAGAATCCATTTGCGGCGCTCCCACTTGGATTAAGCCTCCAGTGATGCCACTCTGAGCATGGGCCGGGATGTGAATAGCCTTGTTACCACACGGAGCACATGCAAAGTGGGTGAACGCAGAGGTAGTCAGGGTAAAGAGCCACAGGGCAGTTCCACCTGGTCCTACGGGGTCCCGATGCGTCAGCGAGTGGGAGAGTGATGGACAACGAGGAGCTAATAATAGTAAACACAAAAAAGAAAAAATGACGAATCCTTCTAAAATGGATCATGGTGACGGTTGTGCCACACTTTGTAATATGATTAAACCACTGAATTGCAAAAGGTCAATAAACAAAAAGCATCCGAGTGTCCGGAACGTCACGGGCCCAGTGCTGGGTGCTGGGCGGGAGGGGCCCTGGGACAAGGCAGGCCTGGAGGCCCACGTGTGGCGAGGAGCCCACGTGTGTCGAGGCTGCAGCTGCTGCCTTGCGTCTTGGGAGAGGGCCTCCTCCTCCATCACCCCATCTCCCGCTCTTTCACCTCCGACATGTGCCCCAGCCGACCTGCCCAGCATGGTGGTCTGAGTCTACCAACCTGGATGCCTGTCACCATTTCTCCATGTGACTCCTCCGAACACACCCTGGGCACCCCGTCTCCCACAGGGCCCCCCCACGTTTTGTTTTGCTTTTTTAAACCCAAAGGCCAAAGCAGAGTCTCGAGTTTACCTCAATGTCATCGATGAGTTCCTTTTTCCTTCGACGAATGTCTATGAGTTCTTCTCTCTCCTCTAATGACAGGTCTTCCGGCACTGAAAGGAAGAGGGGGAAACATCACATTAAACTACCCGACAGCCACCGCTTGTCCGGAGCACAGTGTGGGACTGTCCAGTCAAGCAGCCTGGCGACTCTGCCCCTTAAGGACGGCCCAGCACATGCCCTGGAGATGATACTCAGGGCAGCTTGGCTGTGACAGAGACCACACAAGACTGCTGGGCCCCTGTGCAGCCTGCAGAAGGCACAGACCACAGATGGCCAGACACTGACAACGTGCACCACTGTAGTATTAAATTTTAAAAAATCGTCGCTGGGGGGTGAAGGGCCAGCCCCCACCCGCTGATACTCCTATCGCTACTACTCGGATTCAGTAATACTACTTCTGGGTTCGGTAATGCACAATTGTACGGTTGAGATATATAAGCATTATATTAAAGTCATTGAGAGCATGAGAGATAATACAAAATACAGTCAGGCATGTTACATAGTACCATTGCTCACCTCAGCCCAGCTTGGT
>NW_022103901.1:4010866-4011760 GCF_000313985.2 Echinops telfairi | reverse complement strand
CTCCATAGGAACATTATCAGTAGGGTGAAAACTCCGCCTACAGGAGCCTGTCCATTGTCCCCAGAGGCAGGGAGCAGGCCCACCCCTGTGGAGGGATGAGACAGGAGTCTGGCAACTGATTGCCCTCAGTGGGGGAATGCCTGCGCATCTGATCTCCCCCCCCACACCACCACCACCGCAGACGCCTCGCCCGGGGGACGACGATGCTGCCGACGCCAATAAGGACCAGAAGTAAAGATGGCGACGCGTGTGAGGGGTGGTGCTCATCCTTCCAGGGGGCCTGGAGGCTTCCCACTGGGGGCCCTCCCAGCCCTTGCCCACCAAGGACTCAGGTCAATCGTATTCGAGGTGGCTTATTTCACTAAACTTTTCAAAGAAATGGCATTTGGCTTTGATTGTCCACACCATTGTACGTTTATAATTTCCATTTCATGTAGGGAAAGATTGAAAATAGGGGTCAACGCCAACAGAACCTTCAGAGCGTCTACAAACCAACCAAGGTGACGTGCTCATGACGGAGGGATGGACAGACTGACCCATGAGACAGAAGACAGGGCTCAGAAACCTCCCTGCCAGACACTGTCCCCACCCCCATTTGTGGCATAGCTGGTCCTATAGCTCAAAACAACCGGACGGACTTTTCAATAAATCAAGGGTGCTGACTCCGTGGTCTAGAGAAATCAACCGAAAGGACTCTTCCTAGCATCACATCTAAACACCAACCAAACTTAGGGCCCCCGTGTGGACTCCAGCGCACGGAGACCCTACAGGACAGAGTACAACGGCCCCATGGGTGGGTGTCCGGGACTGTGTCTCCACAGGAGCACAGAGCCTCAGCTTCTGCTCTCGCCACAACACCCCCACCCCCAGTAGCTGTGACTTCAAACTGGAGAC
>NW_022103901.1:3998295-4010101 GCF_000313985.2 Echinops telfairi | reverse complement strand
TCGAATTCGAGTCATGGTAGTGGGAGCGGGGAGGAAACATTTAGGAATTACAGGAAAGTTGTATTTCTCATCGTTGTCACCAGCTCCTCTTTTTTCCCTCCCTCCCTCCCTATCCCCACCCTTGTGAACACTTACGTTATAAATTATTATTTTCATATCTTATACCATCCAGTGTCTCTCCTCACCCATGTTTCTGTTGTTCATCCTGGGGGGGGCGGGCAGTGTTATACATTGATCATTGCAATCAGTCACCCTTCTCCCTCCACCCTCCTGGTGTCGCTACTCCCATTACTGTTCCTAAGAGGTTTATCTGTCCTGGATTCCATGTAACGAGAGTTCTTATCTGTACCAATGTATGTATGTGCATACTCCGGTCTAGCCAGATTTGTAAGTTAAGACTGGGGTCATGATGTGGGGGGAGAAGTATGCATTAAAGAACTAGAGGAATGTTGTGTGTTTCATTGGTGCTGTACCGTGCCCTGGCTGGCTTGTCCCTTCCTTGTGACCCTTCTGTGAGGGGTGGACAGGATTCCTTAAGAAAGATGAGAAAAATCCATAAATTACAAAGGAAGATATTAACACGTTCAATGATATTAAAATCAAGCGCTTTCATTCACCAAACTTGTCATACCAGGCTGTGAAAAGCTAAGCCAGAATGATCAGAGGGCTGTACCCAGAATGTGTCCTGGCTACAGAGCAAAGAGGAAGAAGAACTTAAAAATGGGCAAGAGACTTGAACCGGCACAAGATCAAAATAAAAGTATTATGAATGGGCTTATAAAAAGATTGTCAACTCGACTGATAAGCAGGGGAATGCCAAGGAAGGGGCCACCACTAAAGGGTCAGAAACCTCACCAAAGCTACAAGAGGGTGACTTCTTAAAAAAATGATTAAATGGTGCGGGGGTGGGGTAGGGGGAGGAGAGAAAGTAATCACATCTTGGAAACCAGCAGTGGGCTCAATGGTAAGACGCCCTAGCCAGCTGACAGGGCTTAGGCACCAGTTGCACCAGATAACTGGAGGCTGGGAGGTAACGGAGCAGAGGTCAAAGCAGGGAGGGCTCATTGGCAGGCTGCCTGACATCTCTGCCACATGTCCACCCAAGGCTATTATTAGAAATGAAAACAGGGGGACTTCCCCTTTGCCCCCAAATCAATTAAACTCAAAAGATGACAGCTGTGGAGGAACTGAACAAAAGATTACATAGCATGGGTTAAACACTGGGCTGACTAGCCCAAGGGTCGGCAGTTCAAACCCACCAGAAAGATGAAGCTGTCTGCTCCCACAAAGACGGTCAGTCTTGGAAACCCTAAGGAACAGTTCTACTTTATCTTACAGGGTCGTTATGAGTCAGGATTGACTGGATGACAGTAAGTCACTTTTATTATAGAAACACACAGCAAAATGCCTGAAGTCCTTCCTTACCAGTAATGCCTTTAAGTGCAAACATTTAAACTCTCCACTTCAAAGTCTGAATTTTTAAAAAGCAATGCAAACACATGGCCCAGCTATATGTGTCTGCAAGTGACGCACTCCAGATCCAAAGGCACAGACAGGATGAAAGCATGGGTGGAAGAAGAAACTTCCAGGGACATCGTAACCCAGAGGGAGTCGGGGTGGCTGCACTAAAACCGGACGAGGTAGTGCACAAAGCATCACACGAAACAGAGGACAACACTGATTGCGTATTCTAGACATTTCACAGCCCCAAACCCATTGCTGCCAAGTCTATTTTGCCTCAAAGTGACTGCATAGGGTTTCCAAAACTGCAAGTCTTCAGAAGCAGACAACCTCACCTTTCACGAACCCTCTTTTGCTTTAAAAAAAGAAAAGTCGATTCCAGTCTCCCTCCTCGTGCTGGGATGAGCAAGTTGGTTGACAGTGTAGCGTGAAGGGCAGAGTCAGAGAATCTCAACGCCAGGAGGGTTTCACTCTAAGACACTAAAAAGCAGCTTCTAGGTATAAGCCGAACTGTGGATTTCGGTGACTCTCTCCTTTAGCCATGCCTACTTCTCCTGGTCTTTTAAGACCCTAAGGGAGCTACACACAGTGCTGACTTTACTCAGAATTTCAACTGGAATGTGCATGTCTAAAGAGAAAGGCATTTTGTCAGGGAGGGTAATTCTACTGTGGCGTGCAGAAGTCATCTCTGTTTGCTAGACATGCACACACCGCAGCAGTGGGGTGAGGTTAGTGTGTCTGTCCTTTACTTGAAACATGTAAGCCAAAACGCGAAAAGCAAAACGAGAACACCCCTGGCTTCCGTGGCAGACGCTGCTGTTGGGCACGGCCACGCACAGCCGGCCTCCCCGGGCAGCAGAATGGAACACTGCCCGGCACCGCACGGCCTCACAACTGTCTTTAGCTTGGAGCGGACTGATGCAGTCGCTGTGTCAGCCCTCTCCTGGAGGGCCTTCCTCCACTTGACCAAGCACGGGACGTCCTTCGCCAGGGACTGTTCTCTCCCGACAGCATGCCCAAAGTCTGTGAGACGAAGCCTCACCATCCTCGCCTCTGGGGAGCTCTCTGGATGTACTTCTTTGAAGACCGATCAGTTTGTCCGTTTAGTAGTCCAGGGTGAAAACATGGAGGCAAGTGCCCCTGTGGATTTCTTAGGCGAACTCTTTACGAGAGTAGAAAGCCCCTTCTTTCTCCTAGACATATATTAAAAATCAATTTTATGGAGGGCTTGAAACTTTTCATGATTAAAAAGTAAAAACAACAAATAAAATAAGTCTCTAGTATTAAGTAATCAGTAGTATCTCTGGTAGTAATATATTTTAGAATATTTGTCACAAATATTACAAAATAACAGAATGCTCTTTGGACACCTTAAAAAAAAAAAGAATACATCAAAGGAATAAAAGCCAGCAATGAAATCTTTCTGGATCAATCTCTCAACAACCTGTCATGTCAGGATCTCACGGGCCTACGTTTCCTCTCACCACCCAGCCTCGGCAGTGAACGCCACCGTTTGGCTGTTACAGCAGCTGGGAGTGAAGCCCTGTCGGCAACTCTCCGCATTGAAAACAACTGCAGTTGCAGGATCTGCTGATACACAGCGTTTCAGCCGTGCAAGTGCCACCCTAAAACAGGATACATAAGGCATTTTCAGCAAAGGGACCCACGATGAGCAAGACCCCTCTTCTCCCACAGAAGGCAATATACAGTCTGGCTTCATTTACTGACATTATCTACATTTGTCACTTGCACTTGGACAAAGGTCCCATGGTGGATTTTCCTCTCCCAAGAAGTCTAGTAGTTTAGTGTTGACAATGGAACACAGGACGGTGGTCTGGAGCGAGGGAGAACAAACTGACTGCGTCCTACAATTGCTCCTAGCTTTTTCAGGCTGCAGATGAGATGCAGGTACCCACGCAGAACCTGAACTTCCTGGAGCTCTTGAAGAGACCAAGCTGGGCGTGTGAAGAGGCTCCGTCAGCCACAGCTGGCAAGGCAGAGGATCAGAGGGCAGCGTGTAGCACAGAGATAAGAGTTCTTGAGCTCTGAGAAGGATCTACTTCAAACCTCCTGTGAGCACTGATCAGCCCAAGCGTGTAAGGAAACCACCCAGTTAAGGAAGAAGAAGGAGGAGGGGAAAATAACCAAAAACCCACACAAAGAGGGTTAAAGAGACAATGCTCAGAGAATACATGAACTAAGAATAGTTTCTGTCCCCGCCAACCAAAGTGGAGACCCTCGGAGTTCTAAGGGTATCACAGAGCAGGATACTTGGGAGGGTTTTGCCTCAAGGGAGAGTCAAAATTAGCCAGTTTTGGTTTCACCTATGAAAACTTAAATGTTAGAGTAGGCCGGAGGGAGGGAGGGGGGAGGGGGGTTTGTTTCAAGTAAGTTAACCTTATCCCAGGGCACAACTAAAAAACAATCATAAGGATACAAACATATCTAGAACACAACAAAGTGACAGCTGTAATGTCTGCACCCAACAAAAAAATTAACAGACATTTCAAAGAGGCAGGAAAATATAACCTACAAGAAAATGCAACCAAAATGGACCCAGGCATTACACAGCTAATAATGACATTGAAGCAGTTATTGTATTTGTATTCCACATGCTAAAAAAAAATAGGTAAAAGGCTGAACATTCTAAGTGGAGACAAGAAAGCTGTTTTTAAAGATCCAAAGCGAACTTCTAAAGATGAGAAGTAACGAGGAGCTGATACCAAGGGCTCAAATAGAAAGCAAATGATGGCAACAAATGTACTTGACACAATGGATGAATGTATGGGTTGTGATAAGAGCTGTACGAGCTCCCAATAAAATGTTTTTTAAAAATCCTGTCATTGTGAATGAAGGGGAGTGTGGAGTGGAGACCCAAAGCTCATCTGTAGGCAACTGGACATTCCCTTACAGAAGGGTTGCAGGGAGGAGATGAGCCAGTCAGGGTGCATTATAGCACTGTTGAAACATACAACTTTCCTCTAGCTCTTTAATGCTTCCCACTCGCCCCACTATCATGATCCCAATACTACCTTACAAATCCAGCTAGACCAGACCATGTACACTGGTACAGATAAGAGCTGGAAACACAGGGAGTCCAGGACAGATAAACCCCTGAGGTCCAATAATGAGAGTAGCGATACCAGGAGGATAAAGGGAAAGGTGGAGGGAGAAAGGGGGAACCAATCACAATGATCTCCATATAACCCCCTCCCTGGAGGATGGACAACAGAAAAGTGGGTGAAGGGAGACATCAGTGTAGGACATGAAAAAATAATAATAATTTATAAATTATCAAGGGTTCATAAGGAAGGGTGGGGGGGAGGGGGGAAATGAGGGCTGATACTAAGGGCTCAAGTAGAAAGCAAATATTTTGAGAATGATGATGGCAACAAATGTACTTGACACAATGGATGGATGGATGGATTATGATGAGTTATATGAGCCCCCAATATAATTATTTTATATATACACATAAACATAGAATTATTTTATACACACACACACATACACACACACACATACACACACACACACACACATATGTATCAAGGAGAGAGAGAGAGAAAATCTTGAAAGCAGACTGAGAACAAAGAAAGATATGTACAGGGGTACAAAGATCAGAATGACAGTTGAAATTCACCAGAAACAATGCAAGTCAGAAGGCACGGGAACACTGAAGGCGCGGAACAGAAGGCCAAAAAGGGCTGTTGTATAGGATTGCTATGAGTCGTAACTGACTCGATGACATCGAATGAATTAACTTTTTTGTTCTGGTATGCTATGTCTTTTAAAAACCATTTGCTCTGGTGAGGGACTGGTCAATTCTATAGGGTGCTGAGAACACTGGCAAGCATGGGTATGGGTCCTGGCCAATTCACTACAACACCTGGCTGTGTTTTCACCCCCAGAAGAGCACACCTATCTTCTTGTAGCACCGCAAATCCTGGCCATCTACACTGTTACCATCTACACTCCTCTGAGCTGCAGGGATTCCACAGGGCAGAGGAGAACTGCTCCCCCCACCCGCCACCCAAGGTTGACACTCTTTACTGACGCGGACTGCTCCATCTTTCTCTTGTCAAGCAGCTGGTAGGTTTGAACCATCAACAATTCAGCCAGCAGCCCAGTACTTAAGCCACTCCATCCCGGGACGCCTCAAGAAATGATAAACGTGGATATACTCGGAACAGTAGCCGGGCTCTGGGTCTCACCACGCAGGGACCATCTGACTTCCCAAACCAAAAGCCAAACCGCTGCCATCAAGTTGGTTCTGAGTAGCAGCGGATGCCCCCCTCCCCACCGGGACAGCACAGAAGTGCTCCCTAGGGCGTCCACAACTGGACATGCTTATGGGAGCCGACAGCCTTATCTTTCTCCCTCGGAGCAGCGGGTGACTCTGAACTGCTGACTTTGCTTTGGCAGCCAGAGCCTAAGTCACTGCCCCACCAGGATTTGTGCTGAGGTGAGAAAGCAGTGTTCAGACAGACTAACGGCTAACTTGGCCAGGTATGCCCCATGATCAGGCAGATATGCATGGTGGCATTATAGAGGTAGTCTTCCTGCCGGGAGGGCATCAGAATTGGACACAATACAGAGGTGAAGGTACACTTACAGCCTGCTGCTATTCCTGTGGGACAGATACCCCCACACCAGCCACATCAAGTGTGAGACCAGGTAGCCATATCGGAGAGGAATGAGGAGCCTCAGGCTGTCTGCCAGTAACCCGCCATTTCTCTGGGTCTTACAACCCAGCGTGCGGGCCACCTCCACCAGGCCTACAATCCATTTCTCAGGCCCTACCCCATGGACTACGATCCTCAAGGTCAGTCGTTCTAGATCACCAGCCACTCCCGAAGAGAGTCAACAGACGCTACACTCACAAGGACAGTTCGCTCTGCTCTGTCCTTTGGGTCGCTCTGGTCGGCATGGACTTGATGGCAGTAAGAGATCCCCTTCCGTGCCCAAGAGGCCTGGTGGTATAGTGGGCCTCTATACCTCTTCCCCAGTGGGGAAGGTCGGGAAAGACTAACCGGGAGGGAGGCTATGGACTGGAAGGCACCAGCCGCTCCGCTGGAGAAAGATGAGGAGGTTGCTGCTGTCGTGACTTCCAGGCTCAGAAACCCTAGGGTGAAGTTCTACTCTGTCCTGCAGGGGTCACTGTGACATGGAATCCACCCGATGGCAGTGAGTTTGGGTACCCCAGGCCTACTAAATCAGAACCTTGGGGTGTGAGGCCTAGAATTTGCATTTTAACAAGCTTCCTATATGATCCTGCTGAACACTTCCCATTGGAGAACCACCCTAAAAGGGCCCTCACCAACCCCACGCAGGAGGGACATATAGTAAGTCCAGAGTGGCACAGCAGTTCAGAGCCCCAGTTCTGCAGTCAGGCCACCTGGCCTCCACAGCGTCACACCAGTGGGAGATGAGTACAGGGGGCTCTCTGTACTTTCTGCACAATTTTTCTGCAAATTTCAAACTTCTCTAAAAAGGAAAGCCTGTTAATTTCATAAGCACACACAGCAGGCTAAGGACATCCAAAGCTACCAAGCAAGTCCCCAAAATGATTCTATGGAGGCTCCCGTCAGGCTTCCGAACCAACCCCAAATTCCCACAAGCCTCTGGGAGATCAAGCCAAAGGCCAGAGAGGTGTCTTGTCCTGTTTCAAATGATGTCTTCGGCCCCGAAATGTGCCACAAAGTGCCGCCTACAATTTAAGGCTCCATTTCATTCTTTCACTGACATTGTTTGCAACAACTCTGGCCTTCTGGGAAAGACAAAAAACGTTTTCACTGCCCATCTGCAGTGCCCGCCTAGTGCAAATGGTTATCAAGCTCGCTGAGAGGTCTGGAGTGTGAGTCTACACAGGAGTGCCTGGGAGGGAGGCAAGGCAGCCAACTTCTGGGAAAGCAGCCCTTTCGAATTGACGGAGCCCAGTGCTACCTGGAGCAGGAAGGAGGTGCCACATGCCAGGGCAACATGGTGGAGACCGGCCCTGTGAGCTCTCTGAGGAGCAGGCTCCTTGGAGCCTTCTCCAAACTCACCCCCTCCAGTGAAGCCGACTCACGGAGACCCTCGCGGACAGAGTTGGAACTGCCCCTGAGGGTTTCCCAGGCTGAAGCTCTTTGCAGGAACAAAAAGCCCCATCTCTCTCCTGAGGAGCAGCTGGTGGTTTTGAATCGCTGACCTTATGGTTAGCCACCCAGTGTGTAACCACTGCACTGCCAGGGCTCCTTTTTGGAGCATTGGGCACTGCGTAATTAGGGTGGAGAGGCCCACATGCGAGTCTGCAAGCACGTTGCTGGTGTCCCCAAGAGCCCATCAGTCTGTCTGCCATGCGTGCCCTCCTGGTGGGCTTGGACACACACTTGGGCAAAACCCTTTAACCAGGGAGCTCTCCCTAAGGAAGGCTGAGGAGCATCGTCTCACTCAACTATGCTCACTCAGCAACCACAGCCGAGGGGACGGCGGTTGCGTCTTGGATGCCAAGCTGGAGGACCAACATCCTCAGCTCTGTCTTCAGCTGGACCTTTGATTATAAAATGGACAAATAAATAGCCCGAGATGTCTTCTCAACTTCCTCTCCAGCTAGCTCTGGCAGTACTCGCTCAAACATCAACCCTCCCTCTTCCCCTCTTGGAACCCACATGGTCTCCCACTGCATTCCCAATCAAGTCCAAGGGCCTCCCCATGGCCCGCATCCCCTCCTGGATCTGGTCAGGCCCCCACCTGGTCTTTGGCATGCAACCAGCCCCCATCTCACCCGCCTCCAGTTACTGGCCATGCGTTCCCACCACTCAACCCTCAGCTCAGCTGTGACCCTCCCCGATCGCCCTGGTGAAGGGAGCCCCATCTCCTTGCACAACCATTTCCCAGACGATGTCACTGCTTCCAGAACTAGATGGTGTCCAGCTACCACCACCCAGCGCTCTGATCCTGGGAGCACAGCGAGTCCTGGGCAGAGTGGGAGGAAAAGGCAGAACACAAGGAAAAAACGGGAAAGGCCAGACTTTCTAGTCTGAGAGAGACTGTGGTCACTGGACAGCCTTTGGGCCTGGAACTGAAGCCACTGCTGGGAAGGCTACCTGGCAGCCAAGACAGGCAGGCATATGTAGTCACCACCACCACCAGGGTGGGCCGCACTCAGAACCACCGACCCAACGAGCCCCAAAGGGCAGCCTGAGCCCAGGGAGAAGGCTTGGGAGGCAGGCAGGCAGGGGCAGGAGAGGAGGAGGAAGAGATGAAATTCCCAGGGAGGAAGTGGGAAGATGGCGGCGGCTGCAAACAATGTTGTGAAACAGAACCTACAGAAAGCACTGAATAGAAAATTACTGTTTGCTTTTTGTCAACTTTCCCTAAAACCAAAATCATTTTTTTTTAAAAGAGAAGAAGAAAAGAAAACAGAATAATAAAATTTTTAAAAATCCCCACTGGTATTTTTCTAAGTAGCACTTGTCATCAGAAGTGTCCCAGAAGCGGGAGGGCAGGACTGAGGGCCTGGACTCTGGAGCTGCTCTATGGGGTTTCAGTTCTGGCTGTGAAGCTGAACTCGGTTTCCCAGGGACAATGGCAGTGCCCAGTTATGCACCATCACTACACCACTACCACACCTGCAAAGGCAGTCCTGGTGGTGTGGTGGTTACATGTTGTTGGACTGCTACATATTGCAAGGTCAGCAGTTCAAAACCATCAGCCTCTCCTTGGGAGAAAGATGAGGCTTTCAACTTTCATAAAGAGCTATAGTCTCAGAAACCCACAGAGGCAGCCTTACTCTGTCCTATAGGGTCGCTGAGTTAGAATCAACTTGATGGCAGTGAAAAAACAAACGGCATCTAGCACCCCAGCAGGTGCTCCAAAGTATTCTCTGAGTCACCAAGGAACTCGGGGCAATGTCCCACCAACATGGCTCCAGGACCCAGGGGCCTACCCTTGCTGAGTCTTTGCAAAGGGGTGGCTGGGGCCATGGTGGAGACCCCTGGGTGGTGCAAACAGGGAGCATGCCAAGAGAGAGGTCTGAGCCATTGCCAAGGAGCAGGAGAATAAAGTCCAGGTGATGTCTGACTTCTGAAAAGTCAGCCCGTGAGAGCCCTGGGGTGCAAACTTGGTGGGGTTCCGAGACTAACTCTTTGTGGGAAGAGAAAGCCTCATCTTTCTCCCAAGGGTGGCTGGCTGCTTTTGAACTGCTAACCTTGTGGTGAGCAGTGCATCACAGAATCCACGGTGCCACCAGGGCCCCTTTGGGATGATTACAGCCTAGGAAAAGCTGTGGGGCAGTTCTCTGCCTCAGGATGACTTGGAATCGCCTCGATGGGGATGGGTTTTGGGGGGTGGGCAGATTTAAGTTGGGTTTGCTCTCAGCTGTGGTGGGACTCCCTCACTCTGTGGACCCAGTTCTCCAATGTTCCTCTAGTCGGAAGTCCTCCGCAGCTCATCTTGGTTCTCTCCCCTCCCTTCTGGGCCCGTGACCATTTGGGGAGGGAAGTGTTTTCTCTCCTTGGGCTTCACATGTTGCTTTTGTCCCCCTTCTCACCCCACCTCCCTCACCCCCCATCCACCCCCACTTTCTAGGGGGCAGGGGAAGGGGGGAGTCCAGGCCACTGAAGCTAAAACAGGCCCTGAGCTATGGGAGTTCGACACTGACCTTCCATTATTTGTCATCCCTCCTTGTGGAGGGAGGCTTTGGGGAACTCTTATTCTCGCTTGAAAAGGGGCCCTGGTGGCTTAGTGGTTACGCATTGGGCTGCTAACTGCAAGGTCAGCAGTTCAGAACCACTAGCTGCCCTTCGGGAGAAAGACTGGGCTTTCTACTTCCTGTAAAACTGTTCCAGGCTGGAACTGACCCTATGGCAGTGAGTTTGGGTTTGGGGTTCAATTCTGACTTGTCCCTGTATCATCCATCAGTGTAGCTAAGCCAGGTTGCTGTGACTGGTTCCACTTTTGCTCGGCTGCCATTTTCACCTTGGTTGTGAGCTTTTAGTTTTGTTCTTGGCCTGTTTTAGCTTCAGTGGCCTGGACTCCCCCCTTCCCTCACCCCCTAGAAAATGAGGGAAGGGGCGTGAGGGAGGGGCTGCTCACCACAGGGGTGGCAGAAGCAAGACCGAATGCTCTGCTCCTGTACAGCTGACAGCTAGGAAACCCCATGGGGTGGGCGATCAGTCCCATTCTGTCCTCCAGGGTCACGATGAGCCTAAGCCCACTCCTGACAATGGGCTTACAGACTTTAAAACCAATTTTAAATAGCATTCTTCTTTAATTTTCCATACAAGGCCCTTTTTACCAAAAAAAGAGAGAGAGAGAGAGAGAGAGACTACTTTTACTTTCTCCACAAATATCTCCAAGTATTCTTTAAAAAAAAACCAAATAAAAACAACAACACCATCTGTCTCTCCAAACCAGATGAAGTGGTGTATTTTCCCGAGAGGCGTGCGTTTTCAGCCCTGATCTTCCACTGACACCTCAGATGGTCGCCGTCCACCTGGCCTGCCGTGGCTCAGGAGCAACTTCTGAGGGCCCAGCAGTTCCTGGGCAAGGTGGTGGTGCCGGCTTCAGAGACACACAGGGCAGGAGCCCTGGTGGTGCAGTGGTTACACATTGGGCTGCTAACCTCACGGTCAGCAGTTCAAAACCCCCAGCCACTGTTCAAGAGAAATATGAGGCTTTCTGCTCCCAGAAAGAGTTAGTCTCGGAAACCCACAGGGGCAGTTCTACCCTGTCCTGTTGGGGCGTCATGAGACTCAGTGGCAGTGAGTGGTTTCAGAAAACCTAAAGGACCCACTGTTTCCCTGTCGTCTAATCTAAGGATTGATAAGGTTTCCCACCCACCAGAAGAGAAAATTACCACTTCATCTATGGTGCATTTGGACCAATGCTAGCATTTTCTCTGGGAGACCGTGTTTGTCTTCACTGTGAGCAAGGCGCTTTGCCCATCCACCTACCAACACACACACACACACACACACACACACACAGAAGCAAGACTGTCTTATCTTGGTTCTTCATCAGCTTTGGACAAAAGGGTAAAGTCCTCTTCGTAAATAAAATACAGGCCAAGTTTGAAACGCTCTCCTAAACAAACTGGAGCTATTTGGGATGTGAAGAAAACGGGATACGACACCATTCCCTGTCCTCCCCCTTCTTGCCCCTCCTCCCCATGGTAATTAGATCTGCAACTTTTCGAGTATTTTGAAAGAATAATGATAGGATTTTAGAAAACCACTTCCCTTTAGCGGTGGCCCACGGAGCCCACGAGTCAAGAGAGAAAGCCAGAGGACTGGGTATTTACCAACCCGCCCCTCATGGCTATTCCTTGAGCTCGAATGAGTCAAGAGCAGGAGTCCCACTC
>NW_022103901.1:3995456-3997505 GCF_000313985.2 Echinops telfairi | reverse complement strand
CACCACAGCTGAGAGCAAACCCAACTTAAATCTGCCCACCCCCCAAAACCCATCCCCATCGAGGCGATTCCAAGTCATCCTGAGGCAGAGAACTGCCCCACAGCTTTTCCTAGGCTGTAATCATCCCAAAGGGGCCCTGGTGGCACCGTGGATTCTGTGATGCACTGCTCACCACAAGGTTAGCAGTTCAAAAGCAGCCAGCCACCCTTGGGAGAAAGATCAGGCTTCTCTTCCCTGAAGAATTACAGTCTTGGAACCCCACAAGGACAGTTTTATCCTGTTCTATATGAGTGATACGGGTCGGGATTGACTAGAAGGCAGTGTTTTAATCATTAAGAACTGAAACAACTTTAAAATGGGACAAAATGGGAATCAAATGATAAGGGCAGCAACTGTAATCTTTATGAACACAAACTGCCACCTCTCTCCCCCAAGGAGTGGGAGGGTGAGTTCAGCTGCCAACCTTTCCATTAGCAAACCAAATATTTTCACCACTGAGCTACCAGGGTGCCCAGACAGATTCAAAATCTGTATTCTGTTTAAAAACAAAACCTCAGCTCAATCACCATTAAGGGTGCACTGTAACAGGGTGCACCCCCACCACCTACTTCCTTGCTGAGAGTAATAGAGGTGGCAGGGGAAGAGTATTTAAGAACCAGGGTCTTAATATTATCCCCAAAGTCTAGGTTTCATTTGAAAATCACATACCAAGAAAAACCCCAAGTTGAATGGGAAAAGACAATCACTCTGGGCCAAACAGAAAGATGTTGCAAGGATGTGACTAGGATCTTACAGCAGCCCTCAGGAAGATACTCAGGAGCATCGACCAGCCCGACGGAACAAATGAACAGGCAGACGGTCTCAGCAAGGAAACAAAGTATACGGTAGCAACCAGTGGAACGTTCAGAAGGCAGACATACAACCACCAAACTTCACATGTCAACAGATGGACTTGAGAGCAGGGTGGAGAGGACACAACGAATGGACAGCACCAAGCGATTGTCCGGCCTGAACAACAAAGGGGGAAAGCCAGAGACCTGGGGAATGGTCACAAAGGATGTAATATCATGTCATCTGAGTCCCCAAAAGAGGACACAGTGGGCAGGAGGGGAAAATATTTACAGAAAAAAACTGGCTAAACATTGCCAAGTTTGCAAACTAAACCCCAAACCACACACCTACAGAAGGTGAGCAAACCTCAAACCAGATAAACCAACCCCAAGAAGTCTATTTCAGGGCACTTAGCAAAGAGAAAATAAATATACCACCCCCCACTACAGAAACAAGAAAATAAAAATGCCAGGTAAGAGCGGGCTTTCTCATCAGAAACTGTGCCGGTCAGAGGAAGTAGTGCTGTTCAAGGACTGAAAGAAAAGGCCTGTCGACCTTGAATGTACACCCGCTGAGACGGTCCTCCCAGAACACAGAAGCGGAGACATTCCCAGAGGGTGGAGAGCTGCTGCTCCCTAACAGAGTAGCTAAAGGAGATCTCTAAACAGAAAAGGAAATCATAAAAGGCGGAATCTTGGAACATTAGACAGAACAACACAGAGCAAAATCCAGATAGACAGACTTCCTGTCTCCTGTTGAGTTTTCTAAATCATATTTGATGTTTGAAGCACAAATTATAACATTGTCTGATATAGTTCATCATGTCGAGGAAGTATTTAACAAAATCACATTATAGATAGGGGAGGGTAAAGGGACACAAATGAAGATAAACTGTATTTCATTTGAACTGGTAAAATGACATCAGTAGTCTGTTGTGTGTGCGTGCATTGGGAGACACACACACACACACACACACACCCCACACCCCAAAGCAGCCTCTAAAATGGCTAACAAAAACATTTACTCAAAAACACTGTAAATAAATAAAAGTAGAATTCGTCTAAGTAACCCACAGGAAAAAAGAAAACATAAGTAAATAACAGAGAGCAAACAGAAGACAACATTTAAAATGGTAGACTTAAGCAGTAATTTACCAATAATGACCTTAAATGGCATAAACACACCAATTAAAAGACAAGGATAAGTGTTGACTAATAT
>NW_022103901.1:3978661-3994088 GCF_000313985.2 Echinops telfairi | reverse complement strand
GGGGTGGGGGGGAGGGGGGGGAGCGGGGAGAAAATGTTGCCAATGCAATTAAATGAATGATCTTGGGGTGGGGAGATTATCCTGGATTACTGATATGTAATCAACTGTGTCCTTGTGAAAGGGAGGAGGTTTGACACAGAAAAGGCAGGCAGCGTGATGACATCAGGTGCTATGCTGCTGGCGTTCACTGGGAGAAAAGTATTTTCAAGCCACAAATCTGATAAGATCCGTATTAGAATTTACAACAAACTCTCAACACCCAACAGTTTTTTAATTCACTTCAAAAGTAGGCAAAGCAGAGGAAGAGACATTTCCCCAAAGAAGAGAGATGACAATGTCAGATGAGGACATGCAAGGACACCCAACATCAAAGAAATGCAAATGAAGACCACCATGCGGTACCTCACACTGCGCACTCTGGACTAAGACTCTTCCTGGGAGCAGACAGCCTCATCCAGCACAACTGCTGGTGGCCCTGCACTGCTGACTTTGCAATTAGCAGGCTGACACTCACCAACCCCGTCACCAGGGTGCCTTACACACCCCTACCGTATATACTCGTGTGGAAGCCAAGTTTCGTGGTAAAATTAGGTGCCTCGGCTGATATTCGGGTCGGCTTATACTCGAGTATACAGGTAAATAGAAGAGACAGTGTGCTTTAAACAGTAAACTACCCAAGGCTGGTGACAGTGTGGCGTCTATCTTTTGCATGTTGCTGGAGAGGGACGTACAAAGATACAGCATCTCTGGAAGACAATTTGACCCTTTAAAAACAAAACAAAAACCTCTACTCACCCTCCCCTACAACCCAGCAAGGTCATGCCTAGAAGTGTATCCCTGAGAAATGAAAACCTTCATTTCCAGTAAAGTCTGCACATACAGCTCACAATGCCTTTACACATAATGGCCCCAAAGAGGAAGCCACTGCTGCATGTGCTGTGTCTGGTGAAAGGCTGCATGCAGCCCAGCCCACCCAGGGCAGACTGCTCAGCAAGGAAACGGGATATGCCACGCTGCACGAAGTGGACCTCAGGGACCTGTGCGGAGTGAAAATGCCCGTCTCACAAGGCTACATGCAGCCTCGTGCCACGGGAAACACAAGGCACTGCCAGGGGCTAAAGGTGGCTGGGAGGACACAGTGTCTGTGACTCTAAGGGGCCCTCCTGAGGGAGGTTCTTTGTGCTGAGGGGGTAGAGCTCAGGATTCGAGGGCAGTGCTGGGTAGGTGACTCTCGCTGGGTTCTGAAATGACGTAGGCCAAGGCACCTGGTGTGACACTGTGTCAGAGTTACACAAGATGTGATCCTGGCAGGAATGGCAGCAGGGTCCATGGGGCCTCTCTACACTACCTGCAACTATCTGCAAAGTCCCTGGAACTTCCTGCGGATCTAGAACTGGGGGGGCGGGAATTCCACCACCTAAGACAGAAGGAATGTGCGCCCACCACCCCACCCCACCCAGTTACCAGCTATTCAGGGCCCAGAGCCACCCCATGGGAAATTGGCAGGCCACAGAGACGAGCAGATGGCTCTTGAGCAAAGAACTGTGTTCCCCCTGCCAGGTCCACGTCACCACCCCACCCAGCACGAGATCCAAGTGTGAACTGAGCAGCAGCCAGCCTTTCCCCAGGAACCACGTCAGGGCACATCTTCTCTGTGGGGCCTCGGGTTCCTCCATCCACAGGACAACAACCCCAAGCGTCAGTCACATCTCTCCTCCTGCCTCCCTTTCTTCTGCTCTAAACCCCACCACCTCCCGGTGGATTCCAACTCACAGCAGCCTTGTTAAGGACAGAGCAGAGCTGCCCCCTGACAGCCTCATCTTTCCCCCGGGGAGGGCTAGTAGGTTCAAACTGCCAACTTTTCAGGTCAGTGGTTTGAACGCACCAGCTGCTTTCTCTGCAGGAGAAAGATGTGGTAGTCTGATTCTGCAAAGATGAGTCTCTGCTTTGTCCTACCAAGGGTGCTATGAGTTGGAATCAACTCAACACACATCACCACCCCTTGACAGTGATACCTGCTATAAGGAGGGCGAGGGGGTCAAAGAGTTCATGGAAAAACAGAATTGAAAGAGAATAGAACTTTCCCCTCAAATACACTAGCATTTCCACTAAGAAGGATCCCAGAGGAACCTTATATGAAGTGCTGGGTCTCAAAACAAACTCATTATACATTAAAGTCAAACTCAAACCAAATTCACAGTCAGTGAGTCAATTCAGACTCCTATTGACCCTATAGGACAGAATAGAACTGCCCCTGTGTGTTTTCCAAGCTATATATCTTTAGGGATGTAGAAAGCCTATCTTTCTCCAAAGGAATGGCTGTTGGGTTTGAACTGCTAACTGTGTGGTTAGCAACCAGCCAAAAGCATAACCCTCTGTGCCACCAGGGCTCCTTCAACTTTATCATCCATCATGGTAATAAAGAAATGGCCTATGTTTGGGGGGGGGGGGTGTCGGAGAGCTTTCATTTGGCTACACAACAGGATAATAGAATGTTTTAAGAACTAGCCCCAACCAACACTCTGGCCTGCTCCACCCAGATAAACAGCAGACAGTCCATCAGCTGCGAGTGCAGTGAACTCTTTCAGAGCTTACAGGGACACCAATCCTCTGGCACTACCAGAGCCGACATCGAGCCTAACTATGGCATCAAATCATCAAAACCCACCGATGATGCAGAGACTGTCTTTGCAGATGCCACATGTAGCAATCTGGCTGGTTCCTTATCACCTGTGTGCCTCCCTGCATGTCCCATAGCACACATGCATGCACACGCACACACATGCACACACACAGCATGAGCACATGCTCATGCAGAAAAAACGAATAAAAAAAGCAGCTACTACCCAGCCATCCAGGGATGGAAAAGCCCAATGCCATCTGAGGTCCTCTCCTGGATTTGCTGTACACACACATACATGTGCAGCAGCCCAAGAGTAGACCCAGTCTGCACTTAACCCAGTGATGGCATGGACCCCCAAATGCAGACCGCGGGGAGGTCTGCCTGGTGCCACCGGCTTTCTTGTGAGCAGCACCTTGCTTCTCTCCACCCCGAGGAATCAGGTACATGCCACCACTCTCCTACAGAAGTTATTCACAGCTTTTTATAACCATTCAAGGAAATATATAATAATATATATATACATACATATCACATTAGTCTCTTTATTCAAAAAATCCTGCAAAGATCTAGCAATTAATATACTCAAACTCACTATCACCAATACCATCAGACCAAGACATACATCTTTTACTATCAAAACTACACTTCTTGAGGACCTAATGTCGGGGGTTTAAATGGAGAGAAAATGTTTTGAGAAACGATGTACAAATGCGCTTTACACAATTGATGTGTGTATGGATTGGGATAACAGTTGTATGAGCCCCTAATAAAATGTTAAAAAAGAGAGAAAAAAAAGAAAAGAAAAAAAAAACTACACTTCTTAGGTCACAGTTTAATGACAATCCTTTCTGCCTTGGCAGCAAAGAACCAAACTCGCCCCCAGAGGGGCAAGTCTGTCCTCAGCAACACACGGGTGGATCCAAGTGGTAAGATCGAACAGAGGAAGAATGACTAGCTTGTAGGCCTGCCTTAGTCACACACCCCTCCACGTCCTTCATGCTCAGTTTACAAAACCCAACAAACCCACTGTTGTCAAGTCGATTCTGACTCGGACTGACCCCCCTGTGGACAGCACAGAGTTGCCCCCACAGCTTTCAAGGCGGTACATCTTTATGGAAGCAGACTGCCTCAGCTTTCTCCTGCAGAGAAGCTGGTGGGCTCGAACTGCTGACCCTGCTGCAAACAGTGAAGCGCTGAGCCACTGTGCCACCAGGGCTCCTATGCCGGTTTGCAATGCCCTTGTTTTAGCTTCCAGAGCTGGTGAGCATCAGCACTGTTCTGCGAGGATGGGCACCTTCCTGAGGGTGACTCCAGCTAGACCCCCATTCCTACACCCTTGACCTTCACATTCTTTTTTTCCTCCAGGACCCAATTCTCTAAGCCACATCCCAACCCCAACTAACTTTCCCGAAATGGGCACAAATCTCTCCTGGTCACCCCGGGCCCACACCCTGCACCCAGAGCTATCACCCCATCTCTTCCTTCTTCGTTCCAATGATTAGGAGGTCTGAGCTCGCCCGCTGCTTCTCAAGCCCAGGCTGAGTGGATCTGTGTGATGACCAACTTGACTCCCCAGGTAGCTATGACAGAGTAGTGGCAGTGCTCAGGGGGCTTCCCAGAGTTGAGACCTTTTAGAAGCAATGTCACCAGACCCATCTTCCGGGACACTGGGTGGGCTCAAGGGCTCACTTTCGGGTTAGGAGACAAGCACTTAACCATCCACATCACCCAGGGAGCCCACAAGAAGGACTATTAACTGGGCATCTGAAAGGAAAAACCATGTGATTCTACAGCAAAGTTAACACCTTGGGGAAATCATAAATCACAATCAACAGAAAAGGAATCAAGATGCAAGTATGTATGGGGGTGTCACCAAAAAGTTCATGGAAAAATGGAATGAAAGATAATGACATTTTTCCACATGCTTTTTTAAGCCCTCCAAATTGTCCAAATAGGGTTTCTATCTGTGACATGGGGCTTAAAAGAAAAATGGAGATTACATCCAAATAAAATTTATATAGACAATACTGTCTTTAAGAGGGGGAGGGTGTGTTTTATCTTTAAATACAGAAAAGAGATTTGAAATGTGTGTCACTATGGTGCCCAGAGCCTGGGTCTGTGGTGTTTAAAAAGAAAACGGTGATGGGGGCTTGGGGGTCAGTGTCCCTTAAAACTGGAAGCATCTGAGACACCCGACCCCCTTACCGCCCCCACCCCCCAATCCATGGCTCCCAACAATATTCCCCATGCAAAAGCGCTTAGCAAGTGCTGATGTGTCCTTGGTCCTTGCTGGGATGCCAGAGCCGTGTCTCCAGTGGCTGCACAGACTGGATCCAGCTGTGTAACATCTGGCATTCTGTCTCCCATTCACAAACAGCTAGAAGGGAACTCACTTGCTCCAGGAATGCAACGGGGGCGGGACGGCGAAGTGCTATTTTGGGACAAAGCAGTCACATCCGGAGGAATCATTGGGCTTGTCTCTCCCAGTCCAGGAAAGGGGCAGGAGTGGGGTGGTGGGGGCCCACGGCTCCAGCAGGGGAGTTGAGACTTCTGGCCATCCTGTGCCCCCCCCCCTGGCATCAAGGCAGCTCCGAGGGTCTGCACACTCTGCCAGGCGTGGGTGGCAAGGCACTGCCAAACTCAGGGTCTTGGAGGGGACCACAGAAGTATGCAGCCTGACATCCCATAGCCTCCAAGAGCTGGAAAGTTCTAGAAGCTGGGAAAGCGAGGGCGGCTGTTTTGAAGGCCCAGAGGCTGTGCACACTCCCTCTTGTAGAGGCCCTCTCGGGAAATGGCACGAGAGACTTCTCTTGACTAAGAACTCACTAACAGCCTCAAAAAGCTGGGGTCCCCACACAATGCTGCGAAACAGGCGGAAATGAGGCCCGAGGGGCAACGAAGCGAGAGTCTTGAAGGACTGAAGCCTCAAACGGATGGACAGCGTAGATGCAGTTGGCTGGAAAAAATGTCAGCGTGCTGAACGGCCCTAATGAAAAGCACATGATCCGCTCACCCGAGGGGAAACAGCATTTGATAAAATTCAACAGCCCTTCCTGATTAAAAAGATTTTTTTCCCCCTAAACAAAACCCTCCAGGAAATCAAGAATAAGAGCCATCTTATCTCAAGACTCTCCAGCCAACACCTGCAACATGCCCCCTTGGAAGGACCTTCCCCACAGACAAGACCCACCAAACAGGGGTGACAGTCCCAGCTGCCCACAGACTCTCGCGGGCTGCAGAAAGGCTGCTGGGGCAGCAGGTAGCAAACGGGAGGGAAGCAAAAGCCCCCACTAAGTTGCAGGGAATTTGCCAAGTACCTGTCTGCTCCAGTGCGCTCTCCCGACTCTCCGAGTCTCTAGCTCATGAGTGAGACAACTTATGTACTTTGGGCATGTGCTCAGGAAGGACCTTCTCCCTGGAGAAGGACATCATGCTTTGTCAAGCAGAGGGGCAGCGAAAAAGAGGAAGACCCTCAACAAGATGGATGGACACAGTGGCTGCAGCAATGGGCTCAAACATAACTGTGGGGAAGGCACCGGGCCAGGCAGTGTTTTGTCGTACGTACATCAGGTCGGAATCGGCTCCACGGTACCAAACAGCAGCAGATGCCTCCTACGCTCCAGCCATTGGAAGTGTTGCTGGCAATGTCCCTACGGTCCTTCAACAGGGAATTCCACGGGGAATGGGAACAAGTAACTTGAACTGAGTCTCCAGCAGACGGTTCCTGTGCTCAAGGCTGGAGGCTCAAAGTCCACCCAGAGACACCTTGAATCAAGGTCAGGAGATGCACTACTTCCCAATACGCAACCACCAAGAGTGCCCACCGAGCACGGCTCCACTGCATCACACTCGGGGTCTCCCCGAAGCAGAATCGACGCCCTGACAGCTGAACCAGGGTGTCGCAGTGGGGGCTTTCTCAAGGATGCTTTTTTGGGGGGCAGGGGCAGGGGCTGTGACCTTTCTGCAGAGCCTGTGGTTTCTTTACTTGTCAGAAGGTGGCAGCTGGGGCTAGGTCTCTACAACAACCAGACAAGGGCTCAGGTTCACTCAGACTCAAGATATTACTTTTTTAATATTATTTTTCAACCACTCATGTGAAGCCCTAGTGTTACAGTGAACCCTCGCCACTTGGCGCTTCGACTTCCGCGGCTTCACTCTATCGCGGTTTTTGCGTAACAGCGCATGCTCTGTCATTACTGCCACTGATTGGCTCATACTGTACACGCTTGATGCCATAAATAATATAATAAATAATAAATGATAATTGTAACGTCCAAAATGTTTTACTGTATTTTCCCTTTTTCGTTTAATAAATTGGGTAATACGAGTGTAATGGTGACGAAAGGGTGTTTTTTCATGTCCTCTATGCTCTAACTACGAAAATATTTGATTTACAAATAAGGAATCCTACTTCGCGGAATTTCATTTATCACGGTAGGGTCTAGAACCGATTAACCGCGATAAACGAGGGTTCACTGTATATCCTTATTTGATTTGGTGCTGGAAACACCCAGTACATGGTCTGAGCAGCCAGTTTCTTGGTTGCCTCCTTTCTGGGTACAGAGACCCCAGAGACTGGACACCCGGCTCACAGCAGTGTGGCCCAGGCCAAGGGAGGGCACCTGTGGCTTTCACACACACACACGTGACATGTGTTTCATTGCCAGGGCTTCCTCGTGCACATGGGATGAACATTCTTAACAGTCCCTCCACAACGGGGCCCTGGTCAACACTCCTCATTCCAAGTGTGGCCTTTGGGCTGGGGGCGGGGCAGGCGCTGGACAGAAGTCTTTGTGAACACAGAACTGAAATCTCAAGCTGTGTGGGAGGATGGGCCTCGGGGGTCAGGCCACACTGGAAACAAAGAAACCCCCCCCTACGCTGCCGCCCTTCCCACCCCCCACGCCCCAGTGACCTTAAAAATTCTTAAAACGGAGCAAGCATGGCAAGGAGACCAAAGAACATCTTATGTGCATCCAGGCTGCTTCAACTCTGACATTTAGCTTTGAGCAGTGCCCTCCCGCTCACGTGCTGTCTCCCCCGAGTTCCAGACCAAGCCCCAAGGTCAGCACACACTCAGGGGTGATTTTTTTTGCAGGGTGCAAAGCTCACCCCTTCCACAGGTGAGTCCCCCTGCCTTCTCTTTGCCTAATCTTCTGTCCCTTGACTCCTCAGGCGGGTCAGCAGGCTGCAGTTTGCCAGAGGCAGCTGAGATAAGGACAACCTATGCCACAGTCAACCACTGTGCCGAGAAGACACGCACATGCACACACGAGTGCACACACACGCTTCCTCTTTCTCTCACACACACACATTCACACTTCCAGAAGATGCCCCACAGCTGTCCAGCCACAGAATGCAATCGTGACACAGAGGGCAATGCTGGAATCTTCCAATTACCATGCAACAAAGGGCAGTCCAAGGAAGAAACAGTCACCGAAGTTAGGCCAGTGCTCTGGCTCCTGTCAGATACCCAACAGCAGGGATGTCTTGACGCCAAGAATGTTTTTAGAAAGCTTAGGCATTTCTGCTTCTAGTTTAGGAGCTAGAGCATCTTCGTCCATCCTATGGAGAAATTCTCCCGCTACCGTCCACGCAGGAGACGTCTGAGGAAGCTGTGTGCCACTGTGGTGCTGAACTGGCTTCGGCGGGACATCCCGACTGTGAGGGACTGGGAAAAGCAGTCCTCAGAAAAGTCAGCCAATGAAAACACTACGGGGGTCACAATGATCAGACTGCATCTTGCAGGAGTCAGACATCAACTAGACACAAGCTACCACCAGCAACACCAAGACCACCGGCACTGGTTCCCAAGAGAGGTACACAGAATGGGCAGTGCCGACTCGGCTCAGCTCCACCTGGACTAAAGTGGTGTAGGACTTTCACCTGGTGAAGTCCCGTTACCCCATCTGTAGAAGAGGCTGCATAGCATCTAGCTCCAGGCTTGCTGGGAGAATGAGGGTTGAGTCAGGATTGCAAAGGCAGAGCACTGAGCACCACGTTTGGTATGTGGTAAATAACGTTAAAATGGTAACCACTATCATTGTTGTGGCTGTTATTTTTATTATTATATTAGTTACTATTAACACACCCTTCACGTAGGAGCTTACTTAAAGCAGAGCCTCAGGGGCCTAAAGCTGACAAGATTCACCCCCAGTCTATGGGGATGGGGGCAGAGAAAGAGAGTCACCAGACTAAAAAAATACAGAAAACAAGAGAGCTCACTGCTATAAACTAGAGGCTGCCACACAGCAACCTTACAGGACAGGAAAGAATTGCCCCTGAGGGTTTCCAAGACTATGACTGTTTATGGGAGTAGAAAGCTTCCTCTTTCACCTGCACAATGGCTGGTGATTTCGAAATGCTCACCTTGTGGTTATCGATGTGTAACCCACTACATCACCAGCGTGTCACTGCGCTGACTCAAGCCCCAGAGAGACAGAAGTCATTAAAATGCAAACCCGGAATTCTGACGGTCATTCCACTGTATTGGACACGAGACTTCAGGGAATGTCTGCGTCTTGGAGATGTGGCTTTATAACGAGAAGAACAGTCATCACCATGCAATGTACAAGATGTCACCCAAAGGTCCACAACAGCAAAGAGGGTGCCGGCTCACTCAATGCTTCCACATGGCCACCTCACTGCAAAGCCAGGTCTCCCCACCTGTGACATGGTGGGCAGGCTGTCTACCAACAAAGACTGAGTCGAAAGGTGGGGAAGGGTCCACTAACGAAAACACACAGGATTCCCTGAGCTTGGAAAGTCTACCGCTCGTGGAGAAGACCAGTGACACAAACCAACATGTGACAATGGTGTCAGGCAATTCCCAGTGTTCATTTGTGAATTTCAGGGGGGAAAAAATAGGGGAGCTTCTACTTTTACACCCAGAGATAAAGCTCTTTGCGTTTTCCATTTTGAGAGGAATGATCTGCTAAGCGAGTAACCAGGAGAAAGAAGGGAGTGTCTACTCCTATAAAGATCCATAATCTCAGAAACCCACAGACGGGGCAGCTCTACCCTGGCCTACAGGGTCACTATTTGGAACTACCTCAGTGGCAGTAGCTTTTGTTTTGTGCAGCTAATACTTGGAATTCCCCGCTTCCACCAACAGCCATACTTATGCCACCTGCCCCCCACCATCCCCGCTCTCCTATTATTCCATGAAGCACCTCAGAAAGACCCCGCCTCACCCAGCCCCGGAAGCCTCCAGGCCTTTTTTCCCTCCACGGTACCACCCCATCTGGGGCTTTCACTCCCTGATCAAATAGGCACTGCACACTGGTACCCTAGGCCAGGCCCGGTGCCCACGCTTGGTAAGCAACCCTGGACCAAGCCAGCAAGGCTCCTGCCCTCCTGGCCCTTCCCTCTAGCAGGCTAGCGGAGGTGGCGGCAAGCACATCTAAGTAGCACGAACACATCAGCTGGAACCCAAGCAGTCAGTGGAGAGAAAGATGAACGGAGGAGAGCCAGTCACACGAGGGTTAGTGGAGAGCGTGGTATGGCAACGGGTCCAACTGACCAGCTTCCCTTCTGGGCGGCCCTCTAGACTTCCAGGCGCTCCTTCGGGGGGCCTCCTCATGGCCTTGGAGAGTCACTTTCTGTGGCAGCAACCAAGGACCCCTGACTGCTATGTCTATTCAAGTGGCAACCTCTTCACTGTGGAGCGAGACCCTCTAAAGCAGTGGTTCTCAACCTGTGGGTTGCAATCCCTTTGGGGGCCGAATGACCCTTTCACAGGGGTACCCGGTTCATACCAGTAGCAAAATGACAGTGATGACGTAGCAACGAAAATAATGTTATGGTTGGGGGTCACCACAACATGAGGAACTGTATGGAAGGGTCACGGCATGAGGAGGGTACAGAACCGCTGGTCTAGACACAACACTTGCCAGCCGCCTGGTGCCCTCCTTGCCTGGTCTTTCAGAGCCATTCTCCCCTGCTCCGACTAGTCCAACCTAGCGCCATCTCCCGGCACCTAGGACATTCTGCTGCTGCCTCAGTCCCCTACTTGTCCCTGGCTCCCTCTCAACATTTGCAAAACCACCACCACCTCTGTGTTCACACCCGTGTGCTCAACTGTGAGTTGGCCATCCTCGCTGGGCCATCCAGTAGCTGTATGTCTGTGTCCAACAACATGCAGTCTGTTTTGTCCTCACCCATCTCAATTCAAGTCTTCAGCATCGAATAAGTTAGGTGGCCTTTAAGTACGCTGGCTCAAAATCTGCCACGTGGTTACCACAGTCTGCCAACTCTACCTGTGGAACGAGTGAATTTTCGCTTTGCTTCTTTCCGATAGTCTGGGTCTCCTCATTTACATCTTCTCCAGTTCCTACCGGGTTTGAAGACCTTATCACCCACCCTTCCTTGTAGTCGCCCCACCCATCCCACAGGCCAACTCGGAATCTTCATCATGTGGAGGAAGTTACTTATGAGGGCAACCTTCACGTGTTTGAACAAGCAAACTCATGGCCAAGCTTTTCCCTGAGGGGAGAGGGCCTGGAGTTAGCCTCTCTTAGGCAGTGTGTAAGTGGAAGGTAAGTGGGTGCCCAGGGCTGGAGAAGTCTTAAGAGTGCCTTCTGGGATCTGGCCAGGTGTGCTTTAGCCAGAAATTCAGCACCCATATCTGTCTCTGGAGAAGGAGGAAGACCCTCACATTCCTTCCTGTGTCAAAGTTCAAAGGGAGTCTGATGGACTAAGGGTCCCCATCTGAGAACTGCCAGCAGCAAGGGCATCAGAAGCCCCCAAGCCAGGGAGAGATACCCAGGTGCAGCATCAAGGCGGGGCTGTTCATGGAGGGTCTGGTGGACGCCCCACACACACCTGCAGGGGGAAGGCCTTGGACTCAGCAACCCTGCAGGGGCTTCCATAGCTGGGGAAGAACTGCAGAGGACGAGCAGAGCCTCTAGGACCCGTTGGTGCCTCCCCCCGCCACCCCCTGCATGGACCCTCAGGGCCCACTGAGTCCTCCCACTTCCAGGCCCAGAGGGGTCCTTCTCAAGGAGAGAGTGGGCTCCCTTGCCCCTGACAGTAGGGGAGTGGGTTTTTTGACCCTGGAGGGAAGGTGAACCCCAGCTGAGGAAGGGGGGTCACCTATTCTTCCTCTCTACTCCAAGCAAACACCCAGAAGCTGATGGCCAGTCATCTGAGTGCTGCTCAGCTGGTGCTCAGTGATACCCCCAGCCTCGTCTCCACCAACCCTCGTCAGGGCCATGGGCCCTCCTCGGATGTTCATGCTTCTGTTCCCAGGCACTTCCTCCATGATTCCCCTAGCCCTTCCCACCCAATCAGCCCATCAGCCCTCATCGCTCGCTCTCTCCCTGCAGTGGTGGCCTTGAGCTCCCCAATCTGGCCTGTTTCCTCACAGGGCTTCCCTCAGTCCACTCACGCTTTTAGTCAACACTTGCTGGATATTCTCCTGGTGTTTCCAGAGCCTCCCCACTATGATCCCCATCTTGGATAGCTAGCTTGGCACTTCTCAGAAACCTCCCATGGAAACTTTCTCATACGGGGCAGCATAACCACAAGGTCAGCAGTTCAATTCCATTGACTGCTCCACACGAGAAAGATGGGGCTTTCTACTCCTGTAAAGATGGACAGCCTCAGAAACCCACCGGGGCAGTTCTACTCTGTTCTGTAGGGTCTCTACGATTCGGAATTGTCTCGATGGCAGTGAGTTTGGTTTGCTGGTTTTTGCCAAAATGAGCTCTGGGAAGGGAAGCAGCTGTCTGCTTCTGTAAAGAGTTAGTCTCAGAAATCCCACCGAGGGCTGCGAAGAATCAGAATCGACCAGATGGCAATGACTTTTGTTTTTATGCCAAAATGAAGGTGCCCTGGTAGCCCAGGGGCTGAGGGTTGGGCTGCCAACTTAAAGATTAGCAGTTTGAACCCACCAGCATCTGCAGGCAAAAGATGAGCCCCTTTGCTTCCATGAAGAGTTTCAACCTCAGAAACCTCCTAGAGCCGTTCTACTCAGTCCCATGGAGGATGAATGAGAATTGACTCGACTACAGTGAGTATGGGTGAAGAAGAAAAAATAAAGAAAGAAAACAAATGCCAGATGTTACCCTACAAACAACCAGCTGGTAACACCTTGTTGCTCACTGATAGAGCTCCGCATCTCTGAAAGACCAAGCAAATTATAAAACTGCTCAGAAGAGGGAGCCCAGAAGAGGGTCCTGTGCTTCCCACCACACTCCACACCATGAAAAGACTGAAGTCTCCCAGCATGAACAGCAGGCGTGGGGTGGGGTGGGTGGAGGATGGGTGTAGGTCAGAAGATGCGGATCCTCTGGCTATGTCGGCATTTGCAAGTCTGCATCTGGACTTGGCTGCTGCTGCTTCAAAGTGAAACCAGCCCAACCTGCTTAAAAAGCAGCACCCCGCATCCCTCCAACAGCAGGAGCTTCTGAGAGCCAACCCGGAGAGCCTTGGAGGGCTGTGATGGGCCGCTTGACTTACTTTGCTTGCTAAGTTACCCACTCGAGAATTACAGGCCGAGCGTGAAACTAGGTTTGGAAACTTCAACGCCAGTGTTTAGACATAGTTAAGAGCCTTAGAACTCCTGGGGAACAGGTTAACAGTGAGGCCCCATTTCCGGCAAGGTGAGCTGCTACTGAATGCAGTTTCAAAGGGGTGACCAACCAGCTACTGGGGGGGTGGGGGGTGGGGGGAGAGTTCTGCTTTCATAAGGATTCACAGCCTTGGAGACCCTGGGCTGGGCAGAGCAGGGGAAGGGAGGCACTGCCCCTGTGTCCTACAAGGGCAGCTAGGAGTCAGAGTCATCTTCAGAGCCCTGGGTCTACTCTGGCAGAAATCATAGGAAAGACAATGTTCTTAAGGAAGAAAAGGTTATCTCAAGTCAATAGGCCTGGGTCAGCTTCTGGGTTGGTTTGTTTGAGGTGCTGAGATAAGTTTGTGAGCATGCTCACGCTCACGTCATGCATGCACCGGGGGAATGAAACCTGCTTCTTCACGCAATGGCGCACGTGATGGTGACCGTTTGCTGTCAAATTGATTCCGATTTACAGTGACCCTATGGAACAGAGGAGGGCTCCCCCAGAGGGTTTCCAGGGCTGGAAATCTTTTTGGGGAGTAGAGAGCTAGGACTCCCTTCCACAGAGCAGCGAGAGTCAAATCACCAGCCTTCAGGTGGGCAGGCAAGGACTTAACCGCTGCACCACCACAATTGTTTCAACAGTTCACAGGAGGCTCATCTGCTGACCTCTTCCATCACCCACCCAGGCAGAGGACTGGCCTCGGTTCTCCGAGAGCAACAAGCCCACAGACTCCAGGAGCATGACTTATGGCAGCGACCCCAAAGGGCACAGGAGAGCTGCCCAACAGGGTTTCCCAGGCTGCGAATCTCTATGAGAACAAACAGCCTCCTCTTTCTCATGCAGGAGAGCTGATGGGTTTGAACCGGCAACCTTTCGGTCAGAAGTCAGAAGTCAAAAGTCAAGCACGTAACCAGTGCATGACCAGGGCCCCTTGCTTCTCCACAGCTGGTTTCAGATCAGAACAGGAAGCATTCTTAGACACCTGATGGGAGGTAAGCTGACTTCCCTACTGATGAAGATTTGGGAAACCAATCTAGGGGACTGACCTCAACCTTTCACCTTCCCTGCCCTCTGATTTCCATGATAAACAAAGCCATCTTTATTCTCATCCAGAAGGAAGGCCGATTACAAGGCTCCAGTTAGGGATCCATGTGGTATCTGGGAACTAGATTCTTATAAATAGATCTTTGCTCTCTTCCTATAAGTCTCAAATGGCTGCCAATTTCCAGGGACAGCCAGCGTGCCAAAGGCAAGAGGAGAGACTCAGATTGCACAATACTCAAGGGCGTCTCCTCTGTGTTGCTGAAATGCAACCTGCAAATCAATTTGGCTGGGAGCAGAGACAATGTGTGGAGGCAGGGGTAGGCAGAAATGGCCAGGTGTCACTCACTCCAACCTTCTGATTTAGGTAAATCTGCTGCACAAGACCTCTTTAGAGTATTGAAGAGTAAGAATGTTATTTTGAGGTATTCTCCATTGTATCATATGCATGGACAACTTGAACACTGAATAAGGAAGGCGGAAGCAGAATCGAAGCATTTGAATTGTGGTGCTGGAGAAGAATATTGAAAGTCCTATGGACAAACCAATCTATTGGAAGAAGCAAGGCCAGAGTGTTCCTTAGAGGCAAGGATGGCAAGACTTTGTCTTATGCACTTTGGAAATTTCCTGGAGAATATCACATTTAGTAAAGATGAGGGCTGGCGACAAAGAAGAAAGCCCTCGAGGAGGTGGACTGACCCAGAGGCTGCATCAATGGGCTCAGGCACAGGAACCATTGTGAGGATGGTGCAGGGCTGTGTCCGGTTTCCTTCTGTTGTGCAGAGGGTCGCTGGGTCAGCGCCAACTGGATGGCACTTAACTCCAACAAAGACTTTGGGAAGAAAAGGCATCTTATACAACACCCCACCAGTCTCCTTCTAAACACTCACTGCCACTGGGTCCATGACTACAGGACAGGGCAGACTGCTCCTGTGTTTCCAAGACTGCAGCCTCAGCTTTCTCCTGTGGAGCGGCTGGTTTCAAACTGCTGACCTTGCAGTTCACAGCCCAGTATGAAACCCATACCACCACCAAGGGCTCCTTAACCAGTCTCCTTGGAGGCTGTTTAATATCCAGGCTTTGGAAGATAATTACAGACATTGTTACAACCAGAGTCAACAAAACGCTATTATCATTTTAGGAGTTGGATGTGGTCTTAAAAAAAAAAAATCAACAATTTGGTATTGCAAATTGAAGGGGGGGG
>NW_022103901.1:3964063-3978236 GCF_000313985.2 Echinops telfairi | reverse complement strand
TGCGTGAAAATCAGAAAAGCAAACAAAAAACCCAACACTGTGCATCTAATAGCTACTTAAATGTTTCATTTGTAAAGAAACCACCCCAGGCTCCCATTTAAACATAATTCCTCCCAGCAGGGACCAATGTGGAACTCCAGGGTATGAAATGAGATTGCTGTGAGGGGCAATCAGATCTGTGATTTTCTATGATCTGTACAGAGTCTTGGGGGGCAGGAGGGTGTTTGGAACTGCCCACCTTGCAGTTCACAGACCAGTGAACTGTTATTGCCACAGAGTGCACATGTTTGTAATATGTAGATCAACAGTTAACTTTCCCATCTCCTCACTGCCATCAAGTCAATGCTGACTCATAGCGCCCCCTGTGGGTTCCTGAGACTCTAATTGTTTCTCCTCGAAGTAGAAAGCGGTCTTTCTCCTGCAAAACTGCTGGTGTTTTCCAACTGCCAACCTTGCATACTGTGGCCCAATCTGTAACCACTACACCAGAACTCCACTTCCAGTATTAGAGAGTTATTTTTCCCGGGCAAGGTTTTAGTTGTAACAACACAAGAAAAGGCGCCCCAGCGGGGCAGTGAGCGGTTAAGTGATTGGCTGCTAACGGAGAGGGGAACAGGTTGAAGCCACCAGTTGCTCTGAGAGAGAAAGATGTGACAGTGTATGGGGTTCTCAATCAACCCCATCTTATAAGGTGGCTGCTATGAGTTGGAATCCACTAGACAATATACAAAAATTACAATTCCCCCCTGCCCCCTCCCCCCAAAATAAGGAAATAGATGTTGGATCCTACAACTCAAGTCCAAAGGCAAGGTGAGCTGCCACTGAAAGCCACCGGCTCCCTCACTTTTCTGTATCTTATGAAGACATCTCCGTTGCCGCCACACATTATCAAGTTAGTTTATTTAATCACTGGGTGACAGCCTTCCCTCCCCCTCTTTAGACTTAAATCCAAGTGTCTTCTGGGTTTGGTTTTTTTTTTTTTTTTTTCTTCCTTTAGCTAAATGTAGGATTCGTCAGCCTTGCGATGTAAAAATTTCACCAGGATATAGCTGGCTCTTTCCACGTGCTTGCTGGGAGCTGGGAGGAAAACAGGGAGGGGCTGCCAACAGGAACAAGGCTCACTGGAGGTGAAGACTTTCTACCATAAGAGTGGCGAACTTGCCACACATTGTCCATGAGCCTCAACAAGAGTGAGTGTTGTTGTTAGGTGCTATGGAGTCAGTTCCCACCCACAGGGAACCCACGTACAACAGGGCGAAGCACTGTCCTGCCATCCTCACGCTGTCCCCATGTCATTGTTGGAGCCACTATACCAATCCATCTCATCAAGGACCAGCCTTTATCTGCTACCAAGCATGATGTCCTTCTCCAGGAGCTCAGCTCTATCATGTCCAGCGCACATGAATATTAGATTGAAAATTATGGCATATGAATTACATGGCCATTTCCTTTTTTTTTTTAATTATAGGTACTTTGCCACCCAATCAGAACCTAAGGGCACAGCCTCTCACTCCTGCAATACTTCCTTTGGTAAAAAATGGCTCCAAGAGCTCGCACTTAATTCTAGCCTTCATCTAAGAACAATTAGTTCTTATGACCCGGCCTGTTTGACGCTTGCCCTTATGAAGGCATCACTGGAGAGAGTGGGTGCTATTGCAAAATGTGGTGAAGAAACTAAATGGTGCCCAGCTATATTGCCTGAGGTCTTTAAAGGCCTGTCTCCAAACAAGCAGCCATTTTCGTGAGGTGTCAACTAAGTTCACATGGAAGAAGCAGATTAGATCCAAGGACTATAAATAATAGAATCCAAATACTAAGAAGGGAAGGTAATTGAGCTTAAATTGTGAACACTTGGTTTGCAGAAGGCTCTGGATGACAGTGGAAACCCAAAATCCATGTGCAGGGTCCACACATAGATTAAGCTTCAAGTGAATCCCCTCTGACCACAGTCTAGAGATATAAATAGCTTTGCTATCAGAGAGCATTGTAACATCCATTGTGACAGATATAGTTGAAATGTAATATCTTATTGTTTGATCTCCCTTCTGGCCCATGTAAAAGTTGTTTCCATTTTTTTAAAAAAGGAGAGGGCACTATAGGTGGATTAAGCCTCCTGCGAGTCCCCGCTGACCACAGCCGGGGTAGGGGGTGGTGGTGGAGTGAGCAGCCTTGCCATTGTAGAGTGTGCCTGGGAGAGTGGGCGACTGCATACCCAGTCAGGTTGACATTTGAACACCTCATGATTTGATCTCCTTTTTTGACCCATTTTAAATTTGTCCTAGTTTTTATTGTTTTTCTGCTGTCTCTTCAAATGAGATTTTTCTGTTTTCCTGTGTGGTTGTTAGTTTTGATGTGACTTCTATACATGAAATGCAAAAGTGGTAAATCTAGAGGCAGCAGCTGGAGTCCTAGTTCCTCGGAGGTATATATAGCAGGGGGAGCTGGGGGGAAACGGGGAGCTGATAACAATGAGTACAGGAAAGAAGAAAATGCTCTAAAACTGATTGTGGTGATGGTTGTACAACACTTTTTGCTATGACTGAACTATGGGATTATATGATATGTGGATCAAGTACCAATAAAAGTGTTTAAAAAGATGTTTTTGAAAAAAAAGTGCTCCAAGCATCCAAGGGTCTCCAACACTATTGAGACCAGCTCTGTCTTAAAGCTAGAACGCAAGCCACCAGACTCTTCTAATTAAAACCAAAACCGTGAGTACTAATGGGCAGGAGGGAGGCAGAGGAGACACGTGGGAGGTAACTTTAAGGATTACAAAATAACTCCTTCAGTGGGAGGGAGAAGATGGTTAGCTTGTGAGAAGACACCCTCCTCCTGGGAAATGAGAGGGAGCCGGCATTTTTCAAAAGTTCATTCATGCCTTCACCTGATTCACACTCAAGTTTCTTGGTGTGGCTTTTTGAATCTCATGCACGCCGCTATCGCTACAGCAAGGCTCTGTGGGAGCAAGCAAGGCTCTCTCTCTCTCTCTCTCTCTCTCTCTCTCTCTCTCTCTCTCGAAACCCCTGAAGGGGGACATCATGCTTGGAAAAGTAGGGGGGCAGGGAAAAAGAGGAAGGCCCGCAACGCGATGGTAGGCACAGAGGCTGTAGCCATGGGCTCAGACATTGCAACAACTGGGAGGCTGCCGAGGGCCTGGACAGTGTTGCATTCTGCGTCCGTGAGTTGGCTGGCTGTGCGTCAGAACTGACCCAACGACACCTCACCACAGTCCTCATCTAGTATTGGCCAAGTCCCGCCCATCTTGCTCCCGTCCAGCTTCCTCTGCGGAATCACATAGTCACACTTTTCATGGGTACCCCGGAACTGCAGAAATGTAGAAGGAACCTCTAAAAATTGGGTGTGGGGCTGAAAGGAAACCCGGCTATAAAATCCAACTTAAAAGGGAAAAGTCAGAAGATTCCTTCAGAACGACACAATTTCTTCACAGGCAACACTGGTCTCAAGTGGCCCTCACACAGGATGTCTGGGTACAATTACCAGAAATCTGAGAAAGCCAACCTCCTGAACATAAAACGAGGGGGAAAGGGGGGGAAAATGCTCAAGACATACAAATATGTGAAAACCATGAGGCTTTGGGTTTGTTTTTTTCTGCCACCAGAACTATTTAAAAACCTATTACTCATCTTCAGCTCCAGGGTGACTTGTTCACAGGTCCTCAGAAGATGAGAGTTAATTAAGCAAAGATGCAAAGCTTTCTGACTCAGGGCAATATGCGAACATGGACTCCAATTGAACCAAGGGTGCTCAACCACTTGCGAAACCAGAGTACTGGGGGGACAAAATTGGGGAAAGGGACTTTGGCTTTCTCTCACAGAGCCTGGCTATCTCCTCACCAGCATGAAGGGGATTCAGGAAAACTCTCACTCTATTTCTTTATTGGGGGGGGGGCGAGTTTGGGGAAATGGGGGGTGGTCCTCACCAGGTACTGTTTTCAGCCTCCCACTGAAAAGAAGGTGTCAAGTTCAGGAATATTTTCTGATTGCATGGGACTACATTCAGAGTATTACTACTATTAAGAGAGGGGGAAAATAAAACGCCTAATGGACTATTCACAAACACAATCATAAATACTCCGGGGGTGGAATGTCAATCAGAAGTCTGAGAGGGAAATTCCTAGATCCTGTTGCTATTTCTTGAATACTTTTACGAAGTGTCAGTTTGGAGGGTTTTTTTTTTTCCCACCCTGCCCTTTCCTCTATTGAATTCTCATACAATGCGTTTGCTATGACCATCACCGGATATATGAACAACAAAAAAGCTACAGCTGGATCCTGTATTTGGCTCAGCTGCGGCTGGAGGGAGGCTTTTGTAAGAGCCAAGAGAAAGAGAAGAGGGAGAAAAAAAAGATCTTGTTCCTGAGAATGCTAGGAGTTTGTACTTCGGCCAAAGGCTTGACAGCAAAAGTGTCTCCCTTGTACTAAGGAGATCTAGTTTATCTTCCTAAATTTTCCAGTGCAAGAATCCATGCCTTCATGAAGCCGAGCCAAATGGCAAAAAAAATTCTTATTCTCATCAGCTTGAGAACTAATGGGCTCCATATGGGTGGTGGGCGAACAAGCGTGTGCGTGTGTGTGTGTGTGTGTGTGTGTGTGTGTGTGTGTGCGCGCGCGCATGCACATGCCAACTTCACCCACTCACACCCTCCATTGACATCCGAGCCTTTTAGTGACTCCTTCTGGCTACCCATTTAATCCACATGTACCAGAGAACAAGAGGAATCAACGTGACATCGGGGCAAGCAGAAGAGTTGAACAGTCTTTATAATAAAGAGTGGTGCTATAGAAACCAGAGCATTCTCTCAGCTGCTTATACATCTAGTCTGCATAATGCAAATGCAATTAGACAAACTCGTGTGGACAAGCTTAAAAAAGTCAATCTCTCTCACATACATACATACACACACACACACACACAATACAGACTGAAGAGACAGAAATCTAGTGTGAACCTTGAATAAAGTCAAGTTTTTTTTAAAAAAAGGTCGAAAACACATTTGGGGAAAGCCAAATTTAGACAATGTGTGAAATACTAGTACAGATTGATCTTTAACTAAAGAAGCCCTGGCAGTGTAGTGGGCTATGTCTTGGGCTGCCAGCCAAAAGGTTTGCTGTTTGAAGCTCCCAGCCGCTCTGAGGGAGAAGGATGAGCCTTTCTGCTCCCGTTGAGAGTTGACAGCCTCGGACACCCACAGGAGCAGTTCTGCCTTGTCCTATAGGATCTCCAGGAGTCCGAACTACTTCACGCAGTTAAGTAACTACTTAGGAGAAGCCCTTCAAGCGCTGTTGGTAAGCATAGGGCTGCTAACTGCAAGGTTGTAGTTCAAACTCACCACCTGCCTGGAGGGCGAAAGACAAGCCTATCTGCTCCCCTGAAGGTTTACAGCCTTGGAAACCCTCGGGGCAGTTCCCCGCTGTACAGAAGGCAATTATGAGTCAGAATCCACTCAATGGCACTGCCTACGGTTGGTTTTTCCGTGAAGCAAGATCTTGGCTGTGGTTAGGGAGGACTTCCTTCAACCCAAAACCAGAATGAAAGCCCACAAAAGCAGCAGCCAGGAAATTAACCTACACATGGCACCGAGCACATCTGCTGCAAAAGCCCTCTTTAAAATGTCAAAGAGCAAACACCTGTATTTGCGCGAAATGAAAGCTGGACAATAAGGCTGAAGAACCAAAAGAGAACTGATGCCTTTGAAGTAGGTGCTGGCAAAGAAGACCGGATCTACCATGAGCCACCAGCAGGAGGAATACATCTGTCTTGGAAGAGTGAGGATGGCGAGACTTTGTTTCATGTTCTTGGACATATTAACCGAAAGGATCAGCCCCCAGAGAAGGACATCAGGCTCGATAAAGTAGAGGACTGACAAAGAAAGGAAGGTCCTGACACAAGATGACTGACATGGCGGCAGCAACCACAGGCTCAAACCTAGCAATGGTTCTACAAGTAGTACACACCCACACCAAACTCTGCAGCGACATAAGGTGATGGTGATAAGTGGGAAATGACTCATTGGTCAGCAGTTCAAAACCACCACACACTTGCCCACAGAAGAAAGAGGAGGCTTTCTACTCCCATAGAGATTTACCATTTTGGAAACTCACAGCAGTTCTACGCTACCCTATAAGGTCAGTATGAGTCTGCATTGGCTTGATGGCAGTGAGTGTGGTTTACATATATATGTACACACATCTTACAGACGAAGTAAATGTGGCAAAATGTTAGCAACTGGTAATTTAGATAAAAGGCTTGAGTATTCATTGTACTATTCTTTTAACTTTTCTGTACATTTGGAAAAAAATGTTTTAAGTTATGGAGAAAAGATACAAATAATCATATTGCCAATCACCAGTTTTCCTAAACCCAAATACAATAATTTATAATACAATACACTCTGTGCAGTATGTCAATATGGACAAGACCCTTAATATGTTGATAACAATTTTGAATACCTATTGAGACTTTTCAAACAAATTCTTCCAACTAGTTCACTAGGATTTTTCAACGTCCATTTCATAGGTGAGAAAACCGGTGCTTAGGAGATTAAGTAACATAGTCGCAAGGCAACCAGTGCCAGGGATGCATATGGTGACTCTGAAAAGATGTGAATGCCAAGTATTAACAAGTTCACATGGCTCATATCAAGCTGAATGGAGTGTGGAGGCACAGTCCCTCAGAATAAACCCATTCACATTACAGAAGACTGTTTGCCACTTTAAACAAGGGAATGAGCCCAAGTGCCCTCAATGACTGACCTAAGTGGCAGCCAGCAGGCAAGGATCCTGATATCACAGGAGGGAAAGAGGACCTCCCAATCCCAGAGGGCTAAAAGCACTCAGGAAGAAGCGGTTGCCTGGCCCTCTCTAGCATGACTCACCCCAACAAGAGCAACCAAAGAGAAGCACGGCCCAGGACAGGAAAGCAGACCCCACCAAACTGTGACAGCCCCTGGTTCCAGCTTCTACTCGAGACGGGAGTGACAGCAGATGGATGGACGATGGATGGGTGGGTGGGTGCATGGGTGGGTGAATGGGAGCAGAAAGGTAGGTAGGTAGGCAGGTGTTAGGGACACTGGAGAAATGGATTGTCCATCAAACAAACAGAAACCACCTCATAAAAACTAAGCACCACAGTAGAAAACAGACTCTACACTCTGTCATTTAGGGAAGACACTCAGGCTAGTACCATGACCCAAGCTTGGACTTGAACTCTTTTGACACATTCAACCTGGTTTAGGATGGACTACCAATAACTTCAGAACTCTTCCCCCCCACCACCACCACTGCCCCAGAACTCTTTAATGACATGGCTCTCTTGTAAGGTCAGTTCCTAAGATTCCCAGGCACCCCTCTAACCAACTTCACTGCTACACTCAAGCTAAACCCATCCAAGCCAAGCCAACCTGATAACTAGGAGATATTGTCTCCAGAGTCTAGTGGGGTGACCCCCCACCTGCCACGGGCCATGGTCTGAAGGGTACCCTGGGGAGAGCTGCTCTGAATCCCAAGGTGGCTGGTGGACTAGCAGAGGACTTCTCTCTGCTGAGTTCATTTCCATCCTTTTCAGAGAAGGTGGGAACAGGAAAGAGAATGTTTACTGTCAAGCTAGTCAGACACTTCTGAAATCGACCTTCTTCTTTAGCGCCAGGACGGCCAGGATGAAGACAAAGGGAGAGAGAAGGCCCCACACGCTCTTCTGGGTAGGAAGGGCAAGGAACAGGAGACAGTGGAAATAGACTATAATAACATCAGAACCTGGAGGGGGGGGCGTGTCTCAGAGTTTTAATTCCCAGAATAAAAAAATAAAAAAAAGCAAGCATGATCTAAAAACTGGTCATGTCATACACACCCAGCCCAATTGCTGGGAGCCACTCGAGGGTGGGACATCCTGCCTGCATTCCGGTGGGAAGGCCCCTGCTCCCACAGTCTGCTTGTCATCAGTAGGAGGTCTGATGAACAAGCGGTGAGGAATTCAAAGGTAAGCCGCCGGACTGCGGAAAGGCCGGGAAGAACGCACTGGACTTCCTGTCAAAAATAGCCACACCGCTCGACCAGTACCCAGAGTCTGAACCACTGGGTCCTACAGGGATCAGACTTCACAAAGTTATGGAAAAATAGATTGAAAAGCTTGTGGAATTTTCCCATGAGCTTTTGGGGGCCCCCTCACGTAAATATGCAGGCCCTTCAGAAGCACGCTTCGCCAGCATTGAGATCCTTCCCATGCTCAGCAATGAATAAGCAGGGTGTTCTCAGGAGCATCCAGGCTCTCAGAAGTGTGACCGCAGACAGGACAGAGTCTGCGATCGCTTGTCCTCCCACACCCGGGAAACACAGCCTCATCTTGTGAAGATGCCAAATGGCTACAAGACACTAGCGACTTGATGTTTCCCAGGCTCCAACACAAACAACAATGGATGCCTCACTCTGATCCTGTCTCAACTAAAAGAAAAATGTTTCTAATCTAATTACTGAAACTTGGGAAACGCACATTCTGGGCCATTTCCCTCTATTTCCTCTCTGCTGAGCACTGAAAGGGAGTCCTCTGTCTGGTGGCAGGCATTGTCAATAGCCCTTGTCAACCACCGGCCAGCTTTCGAAATACGTCCACGCTCAAATCAACGTGGTTGTAAAGGCCCAATGCATCCACTTGTGGATTTGTAAGCATCTGGAAAAGTGTCTTGTGTTACTAAAAGTGGGAGGTGTGCTCATCTCAAAAAGAAACTATAACTAGGTCTGTTCTTAAAAACAACATGGGGCTCGGAGCTGACTCCCAGTGACTCCATGATTGTTCTGTTGGAGCCCACTGCTGAAGCCACTGGGCAGACCATCTTCCCGAGGGTCCTCTTCCTCCTTGTTGACCTTCAGCTCTACACCAAGCATCCTGTCCTTCTCCAGGGGCCGCTCTCTCCTGAACACGTCCAAATGACAGTTGTGGTGCTTTTCTCTGCTGCTCTGGGTGGCAATGAGACCCTTATGGAACACACGAGGGTAGGAAGTCAGGATCCCTTCAACTCCAACCTACAGGCACTCTAGAGCTCAGTCTTCAAACAAGGGACAGCCCTTGTCCTGTGTGGCATGAAGTCTGAAAATAGGAGGCTCACAAGACAAACAACTCACTGGAGGTTCCTGGATGGATCAAGTTCGGCAACTCTGTCATTATCAAGGACCAGTTGGTCATGTGGATTTGAACTTGGGGGTAGCTTCAGTCATGGCTCCCACCCCACCCCACCCCACCCAAAAGGCACGCACAGCAGAGTCTACCATAAGACTAGAGGTTCCCTTGCTTGCAGAGTATTTTAAAGGAAGAAAACTTACCTAAAAGCCTCTCTCTAAACTGCCCTTTGACAGCTCCTTGGCCAGACCTGGGGTATACATCAACTCATCTTGCAATGATCAGAGGAAAGGAAATTGATAAAGAAAGAGAGATTGCTAAATCTGGCTTACCTCCTTAAGATTTATCCCTTCCCCCAATGGGTAGATAGCAAAACCAGGATTCTGTAAGCCTGGAAGGGAGGGAGGGAGGGATTTGTGATGGGGGCCAGACAATGTCTGTTACAACCTCTGCCGTACCTTTACCAAGGACCACACGTGCCATGGACCTGGACAACAGGGAAGCAAGCAGTGTTCTGTCCTCATGCCCCCTCCCCGCCCCACACACCCCACCCCAGGGGGAAGGGAAAATCAAAACAAAAGCTAGATCCACTTTTCCAGTTCCAAATCTGGGGTCGTTATTTAAAAGTGACATTTCCCCTAAGGAGGAAAAAAAGATATATTTTTTAAAAACCTACCAGCCACCCTGATACTTAATCCAATGACAGAAATAGCTAAATAGTTGCTACTCTAATGAGCCCTCCTATGAGCACACGGTAGTCTCACAGAACCTTCAGAATGCAAAATAATAAATGCAACCCAGATGTTCGTGGAAAAAAAGGAAAACAAGATTGTTTTCACTTCATAGCAACCAGATAGGTCAATCCACTTCCTCCTCCAGAGAACTCTCGGAGGACCACGAGCTCCACTCCAAGAGCATGTGTTTCTATGTAACTGTCCGCAGAAAAAGGAAACTCCACAGTCCAAAGTAAATGGGGGCTGTGAGCTGTTCCCAGGAAAGGGAATTAGAAAATTGCAGTAGGGCCGGGCCTTCCATGTTGCCAAGCATCTGGATGAAAACTGAAAAAAGGAAATTCCACAAATTATCCAGGTATTGGGAAATACTGTGCAAGAATCACGAAAATGCTTCGTTAAAGTAGCAAATTGCTCCGGGGTTTCTTCCCCACTCCGCCCCCCCCTTCCTATTAATTATAGAAAGCAGTGCCTCCTAACGAACAGCCCTGTGGGGAGCTGAAGACAAACTTTTGCTTTCTCCTCTTTGAGCGGTGCTCCTGGGAACGTCCTGAGAACAAGGCAGCTACGAGTGCATCTGCTTGGCACAAGACTCTTCTGAGTGGACTGCAATTGACTCAGGTGAGTCTGTCCTAATATTGACACATGACAGAAAGATTTTTATCCAAAATAAACCCTCCCTGAACCACCTCCAGGCCGACTACCAAGCAGGGCCGGCACTTGTGCCTATTCATCTAGCTCATGCCAGTTTCGGGAGAGATGATCCCTGTAAAAACGCTACGGGCTTCGTGCACACAAGACTCTGAAGGAATGAGTGGGGTTACTCTGAAACACAACCTGTCATCATCATCTTCAAACCATGCATTTACAGTGGGTGGGTCTAGAGTGGAGGCCCAACTGCAAACAAAGATTATAAAAAAAAAACAACCCACTACCCAACCAGGAATCAAATTAACTTATTTTGTTTGAAAAAATAGAAAGTTTGAGTCAACTTCAAAAACCGAATGGAGAGCCAGGTGTTTTCTACTTTCATTAAATGACTTGCTCTTTTCCCACAAATTCAAAATATTTAAAATATTTGTGGTGGTTACCCATTGGGCTGCTCACCACAAGGTCAGCAGTTCGAAACCAGCGCCCCCCCCCCTCCCACCGCCCCAGTTGAAAGATGAACTACTCCCATAACGAGTTAGTCTCGGACATCCCCAGGGGTAGCTCTACAGGGTCCTGCAGGGCTGCTGTGAGTCAGCATTGGTGAGTTGCATTGAAGCAGTTCTGGAGTGCCTTGATAAATGCTGGGCTATTGCTTTTCCATTTCAACTCACTCCAGCACAAGCTTCAATAGCCCCTTATCATAGATTGAGCAACCTGCGTCCTTGAGGATCTGCCAATTGTCTCTTAAACTCATCCACCTCCCCCAGCTAAGGCTGTGTGCCTGTGAACCACTCGTGACTCTAATCCACCTGGAATCTATTCCTATTGTCCCTCTAGCAATCCGAGCTGCCAACCGAACCACCCTTCCCTCCCTGAGATCCAGCCATGCTGCGTCCCACCCTTCCGTAGACTCTCCCAACAAACTTTGCCCATTCCCCCAGCACAGACCTCTCTCTCCCTGCTCCCCACCACCTTTGCATTCCTTTTTACGTCCTCAAATCCCACAGACACATCTGTCTTCCTTCTAGTGCAGCCGCCTATCAAAAGTACATGCAACACTGGTGACCACGCTCTCACCCCTCAAAATGCACCTTCCCCCTTAACAATGTTTGGGTGGTCTTCACCCCTGAGACTTTTTTCTCTTCTGCTTCTATTCTTCCCTCCAGCTGACCTCACTCATCCCCACGAGGTACAATACTGCTTATCTTCCCAAAGAGTCCTGCTGGTCCATAGTGGCTACTTATTGGACTGCTAACTGAAAGGTCAGCAGTTCAAAACCATCAGAGGCTCCTTGGGAGACTTTCTACTCCTGTCAAGAGTTAGTCTCAGAAACCCACAAAAGCAGTTCTACCCTGTCCTAGAGAGCCGTTATGAGTGGGCATCAAATCAATGGCAGTGAGCTTATTAGTTTATCTCCTATCCAGGACTGGTCCTCTAACTGCCTATCATCTGCACTTGCTCAGCTCATGGACATGTCCATTTTCAAATACCAAAATTAAGCTCTTGAGACTGCTTCCAGGCAAGACGGAATTGTTGCCGAAGACCAGCCCTTCTGCCAAGAACAACTGAACGAATTATTGAAAACAACTGTCTGGAGGCTTTAGCGAGCTACTGAGACAGCGAGGATGAGCGTGGCAGAGCCCCACAAGAAGGGATGCGCAGAGAGGTAAGCCCAATCATGGGTACCTCTTTTCTCCTGGAGGAATTTGTTGAGTCACACAGCAGCAGGTGAGAGGCCAAAAGGTTGAGCAGAAGCAAATGGCTGAGAACCTGAAGTCATCAGAATTGGCCAAAGTTGTAGGATTAGAGTGTGTGTATGTGGGGGAGGGGGGGAGGGAGGTGTTAGGAGACCAGGGCCCCCTAAGTAGGAAAGGGCCTGATAACCACTCTGCCCCTACCCACAGGTTTTCAGTTAAGGCCACGTGGAGAAGTATAGATCCATAGACCAGGCCTCAGAGATCAAAGCCCAGCTTCAAATCAGCTCAAATCCCACTGGATCAGTGGTTCTCAACCTTCCTAATGCCGTGACCCTTTAATATAGTTCCTCATGTTATGGTGACTCCCAACCATAAAATTACTTTCATTGCTTATTAGTTTATCTCCTATCCAGGTCTGGTCCTCTACTTAGCAGGCTCAGGACCAGGTCAATTGCCTATCATCTGCCTATCATCAAACTCATAACTACATTTGCTACTGTTATGAATCGTCACATAAATATCTGATATGCAGGATGTTTTTTCATTGTTACAAATTGAATATAATTAAAGCATAGTGATAAATCACAAAAATATGCCATCATATATTGTGAAATATTTATTTCTAATGACAAATCAATGAAATTTTGTCAAGAAGCATGGTGTAGCATGAGTAATAGTCTTCACGCCGGGTACTCATAGGTGGGCATATCTGCATGTGGGCGGACCCACCTGGAGTCAGCTAGAGGTGCAGTGTCTCAGTTCCTAAGACCATCAGAAAGATGTGCTTTCCAATGGTCTTAGGCGACCCCTGCGAAAGAATCGTTCAACCCCCAAAGGGGTCTTGACCCACAGGTTGATAACTGTTGCACTGGATGAAAGCGACAGTCCCTTGTCTTAACTTCTGGCCAGAATCTTCTCTTGATGAAGACCTTCCTCAGTATCCTCTGAAATTGTCATCATCATCCAGAAGTTAATGAAAGCTTAAAGCAGGGGTCCTCAGACTTTTTAAACATGGGGCCAGTTCACTGTCCCTCAGACCGTTGGAGGGCCAGACTATAGTTTAAAAATAAACTATGAACAAATTCCTATGCACACTGGACGAGTTGGCTGCTAAGCAGGACAGGCAGCGGCAGCAAAAACACCCAGCGGGCCAGATAAATGTCCTCGGCGGGCTGCATGTGGCCTGCGGGCCATAGTTTGAGGACCCCTGGCTTAAACAGTCAGGATCGGATAGCTGTAAACTAAGGGTGAACCTGACAACAGAATAAGACTCACAGCAATCCAAGAGTTATCAACACAGACTTTAAAATATCTGAGTTTAGTTGACAAGATGAAAAATTTTGGTAGCAAATTGCAATCTTTTTAAAAAGAGAATCAAGAAAATTTTTAAAAGGCACTAAGACAAATTAAGGACCTAATAAGTTGGTTTAACATCAAAAGAGAGCTGAAAAAAGGTCTACTACACTGGAACGCAGAGCTGAAGATACACGCAGAACACAGCCTGTCACATGAGGCACCGGGTGGCATGCAATTACAACCCCAAAGAGAAGCGAGAAGGCATCAGCAGAAACTTTTGAAGAGACAATGACCAGTCTCCAAACCAAACCTCACAGACAGCTGGTGGGACCTGAAACAGCACCCCCACCGTGGAAAGCGGTGTTGTATGACCCAGCAGTGCCTCTACTTCATATACACCCTTTCTATGTACCACCCAGGGACTCCCTAGAACTGTACACCCAGTGAAAATATCCTGCGAAAGTGAAGACAAAAATCTTGGTAAAAAAGAAACCTCAAAATGGTTTCGCCTCCCTCCCAATACTGCCTTTCCCACTGCCATCACTGCTTTGTCCAGTCACACAAGCCAGATGCTGTCTCAGAATCCCATCCACCTTCACCTTCACGTCAACCACTGGTCCCACAGACTCACCTCCTAAAACACCTCACTAGAAAAGCAACCTGTGTGTC
>NW_022103901.1:3958621-3962444 GCF_000313985.2 Echinops telfairi | reverse complement strand
CAGGGGCCCACAGCGGGGTCCCCGATGGCACCCGAGGTAAGAAAGGCTGTCTCACAAGCAACCCTGTAGTGCAATGGGTTAAGTGTTCGGCTGCTAACCAAGAGGTTGGTGGTTTGAACCCAACAGCCACTCCTTGGGAGAGAAATGAGGCCACCAACTTCAGTAAAGATTTGCAACCTCCAAAACTCTATGGTTCTACTCTGCCCTAGAGGGTTGCCGAGTTGGAACGGACGCGATGGCAGTGGGCTTTATTAAAAATAAGAATTTATGGCAGTGACTTATGTGGCCCAATTATTTACCATCTGGCCCTTCTCCCGGAAAAGTTTATACCTCGCTTTACCAGAACACGGAGATCTTACACAGCCTCAGCTGTGGATTCTGGGGTAACCCTCAGTTTTTCCACCTGTAAAATGGTGGTAGTACCTGACAGGGCCTCTATTCAGGCTATGGTTCCACATAGGGCAGAACCCAGCATATAGAAAGTTTTGTCATCAGCAAGTTGCTGGGGAGCTGGTCCCCAGCTCATGGACACTAAGCACAGCGGGACAAAACACTGCTGATTCCTGCATCGACCCTGTGATCAGCTGCTGACTAGAATATTGTGATCCATAGGTTTTCATTGACTGACGTTGGGAAGTACATTGCCAGGCCTTTCTTCCTAGTCTTAGCCTAGAAGCTCAGTTGGTACCTGTTCATCTTCATAGCAATACCTAACCCTCCACTGATGTAGGCTACACAGGAGGTGGGTGCATGGCTGGGAACAGAACCTCTGTTTCTGTTTCTCACATGTAAGGCAAGTGGTTTTACCAATGAACTGCTACAGTCCCCTATAAGAAGCATCAAACTAAAACCAAACCCACTGCCACTGAGTCGATTTTGACTCATATTAACCCTATTTCCAAGACAGTAAATCTTTATGGAGACAAATAGCCTCATCTTTCTCCCTCGGGGTGGATGGTGGATTTGAACCTCTGATGTTGCAATCAGTAGCCTGCTGCCTAACCCACAGAGCTACAATTTCAACTCATAATGACCCTTTAGGACAGTGGTTCTCGACCCTTTAAGGATTGAACGACCCTTTCACAGGGGTCACCCGATTCATAACACAAGCAAAATGATAGTTATAAAGTAGCAACAAAAATCATTTTATGATTGGGGGGTCACCACATGAGGAACTGTATGAAAAGGTCACAGCATTAGGAAGATTGAGAACCACTGCTCTAGGACAAAGTAGAACTGCTCCTGGGGAGCTTCAAAGGCTGTCAATCAGAGGGTCCCAAATTTATTTGGCCTACCACCTCCTGTGCAGGAAAAATAAAAGACTCAGCAAGTTTAAAATATTTGTACTGTAGCTCATAACCCAGGAGGAAGGGTATGGACTGGCTTTTGCAGCCCCCTGGATTGTTCCAGCACCCCCAGGGTACCATCACTTTGGGAAACAGCTGTAAATCCTTACGGGAGCAGAAAGCTTCTTGCAGCAGTTAGCAGCCAACGTGTAACCAACTATGCCACCAGGGTTCCTATAGCACAGTCCAAAACTCACTGCCAGCGGGACAATGTTGACTAATGGTGACCCTATGGGACACTGAGACTAACTCTTTACAGGAGTAAAAAGCCCTTTCTCCCTTGGAGCAGCTGGTGGTTTTGAACTGCTGACCTTGCAGTTAGCAGCCCAATGTGTAGCCACTATACCACCAAAGGGCCACCAGGGCTCCTCAATGTAAAAATACAGTAAACATAATCTGAAGGGCTAAATCTTCAATGGCTTCATGCATGTAGAATAAAATCTGAGTTCCTGACCTACTCAACTTATATGTATTATATTAACTAATATTCTCTTTTTTTTTTTTTATTCTCCACTTTCATATGTAGGTTCTAATATCCATCGTAGAAACTACACAGAACTCAGAACAATATTCATGCATCAAAGGTTTAAGGAAGTTAACAGGTTATAATGCAAGTGATAAATGCTCAGGATGGTATTGTTCAGCAGGACAAGGTATGGAGTTCTTTCAGGGCTGCTCACAGATGCCCAAAGGGCATACCAGTGCACTGTAGGCCTAAGCCCAGCACTGAGCTCCAGTTCTGTGGGTCAGTTAGTGCTGAGAGGACCCCACCCCCATAAGCCTTGACCTGAATGCCCTCTAGCTCTATGGGTCCATGAGCCCAGCTCCCTGAAATAAGTGCCCAGAGGCACCCCACTCTAATAAGCCACAACCCACTCAGCCCCTCTTCCATGAATCAAAGAACCAAGTTCTCCTAATTAAGTGCCCAGAGGCAGCGCACTCCAGGAAGCCATTCTGAAGGCACCCAACTCCACTTCATTGGAGTCAGCAAGCCCAGTCCCCTAGTTAAGTGTCCCAAAGTACCCCCCACTCCACAAGCCACCCTCCTGGCCCAAAGCACTCAGCTTTCCTTGGTCTGTGGGCTGGGAAGTCCACCACTCTGTCTCATGCTCTGGCTCCTAGTTCTGCTACTGCTGCTCCCTGATGTCACAGCTGTCTTGTGAATTAGGGAGGTTCACTGTGCGAGGATCGCCTGTCCAAAGGACATGCTCCACTCCACTCCTGGCTATTGCTGTCAGTGAGATTCCCTCCTCCTGCTTCTCAGAGGGCCGTTGGATACTCAGCAGGATGGCATTCCAGTGACTCCAGTGAGTCACTGGATTGATTACTCACAGGTGAATCCTATCAGTACCTTTCCCGCCACCTCTTACCAGACCCAGCAGGAAAAGGTTGTTTGGCAGGAGTTAGAGACTTTGGCTAAAAGAGCCACATTCTGGAATCCACTGCCTCTGCAGAGCGCACCTAGGATGCCCTTGCTTCCCTCTCATCCCACTCTTACCCCACACAAACGGTTCCTTCAACTCTCCTGACACTACAGGCCTGCCTCCACCTGCTCCACCACATGCTTAACTGGCAAGGCCTTCTCCCCCCAGCTGCCCCTGAAAGAGCACATCCTTCAAGGGCTGTGCTTGGTCCTAAGGCTCCCCCTCTCCTGCCTGCCCACCCCACAAACCTGCATTCTTTCCCTCAACCCCTTGCTGGTTGCCTGTAACCATGAATCATCACTGACCATGACTGCAAACACCTGTTGACTATCTCGCCTGGCTCCTCACCTAAATGTAACTCTGTGGTGCAGAAGGTTCAGCTCCTCACAAGAGCCCTGGTGCTTGCCCGCTGGCATCCGTGTTCACTGAATGAATAGCTGGACTGGGAAAGAGCATGCTATCAGCAGACTCGGATAACACTGATCACATCTACCCTGTACACACTCAAAAGACACCACTCCCCACCCCCCAAAAAAGTCATTCACTGGTTAATTTCCCACAAGGAGACGAAATTGATTTTATCATTATTATGTCTATTGATTCCATTGTGTTTTCCATATATTCCTCAAAAATGGATATATGTATATTTACATTTAAAACCAATATACAATTTTCTTCCATGAAACAGTCATTCAATTGTGAAGGAGATGAAGACGAACTTCTGTAAACTTCTTTGAATTCCCCCCCAAAATTAAAAAGCACACAAAGTCAAGTTCCCTTCTCTCTACCTGCTTGCCTCTCATCTTCCCCCAAACAGGCGGCACTGTGACCGGTTGCCTATTTAATTTTCCAGAAATTTTCTTCATGCCCATGTAAATGCATCCTTTTTATTTTTTTATTTTTTAAAATCATTTTATTGGGGACTCTTACAACTCTTATCACAATCCATCCATCCATCCATTGTACATCTGTACATCTGTTGCCTTCATCATTCTCAAAATATTTTCTTTCTACTTGAGCCCTTGGTATCAGCTGCTCTTTTTTCCCCTCCCT
>NW_022103901.1:3950240-3958391 GCF_000313985.2 Echinops telfairi | reverse complement strand
TCCTGGATTCCCTGTGTTTCAAGTTCCTATCTGTACCAGTGTACATGCTCTGGTCTAGCCAGATTTGTAAGGTAGAATTAGGGTCATGATAGTGGGGGGTTGGGAGGGAGCAAGCATTAAAGAACAAGGGGAAAGTTATATGTTTCATTGTTGCTATACTGCACCCTGACTGGCTTGTCTCCTTCCCCAACCCTTCTGCAAGGGGATGTCCAGTTGCCTACAGATGGGCTTTGGGTCTCCACTCCGCACAAGTGCATCCTTTAAAAAAAAAAAAAAAGTGGGAGTTTACAATACACATTGCCCTACTTTTTGCTTTCATTAGCTTAAGCTATTCTGGAGATCTTTCCAGGTCGATTTATGAGGAGCATCTCCATTTCTTTCCACAGCTTCACAACTTCAACCACCATCTGAATAAAATCCCCAAACTGAACTACAGCCACGGAGTCAACTCTGACGCTGTGGGCGACCCTATAAGCCAGGGGAGGCTGCTCCAAGGGGTTGAGTCTGTGAGTCAGTGTTGCCCAGTATGGGCGATGCTACCCTTGAGAACTGCTGTTAACCAACTTGCGGGGCTGCAAAGGCAGATACCCATTGCTTATCCTGGGTGACGATAGGATGTAGAACAAATGTTCTTCATTGGGAGAATGGGGGAGAGGATGGCTAATTTTTTTCATGAAAAGAGGGCAGTAGGCCAATTAAGTTTGGGGACCTAGCCTGTAAATCATTTTTTACAGCTTTATTGGCACATAATCCACATATCATACAATTCAATAATTCCATCATATCGAGGCAAATTGTACCATCATTACCCCAATTGTAAAACATTTTTCTTTTTTTTTTCATGGTTAAATCACCTTTAAAATGAGTTGTGTAATCACAATCAGTTCTAGAGCTCCCTTCCCCTCCCACCTACATTGTTTGCTCCCCCAACCCCCTCACCCTCCCTATTTCCCACTCCCACCTTTACCTCCCTCTAAACCAGTGGTTCTCAACCTGCGGGACGCAACCCCTTTGGGGGTCGCACGACCCTTTCACAGGGGGTGCCGGATTCATAACAGTAGCAAAATGACAATGATGAAGTAGCAACGAAAATAATGTTATGGTTGGGGGGGGTCACCACCACATGAGGAGCAGTAGGGAAGGGTCGCGGCATGAGGAAGGTTGGGAACCACCGCTCTCAGGAGTGCTGTGTTCTGGCCGCCCTTCCAGACAGGTTTTGTTTATTCCTCTGGCACTCCTCGGAACCCTTGCCTCAGTTATTATCTCTATGCATCTATTCCTTCTGTGCTGCACAAACTGGGAAACACAGCAGAAACAAACTAACGTAGTAAGGAAAATAACAATATAAAGATAAAAACACAAATAATGAGTAAGGAAGAAAAGACCACCATCAGTATGTAAAAGGCCAGGGAAGAAATTTTTGTCATGAAACAAGCAAGGAATACTTGCACCTAGAACAATTTCAGTTGGTTCAAGAAGGTCAACCAACCAAGTATCAAGTTCAATTCAGCATAATCAAGGTTACAATGATCTCTGACAGTAAAGCTGCTCGAGACCCTTGTCTGTGGCGAAAAGGGGATCTGCCAACCCCTTAATCTGACTAGAAACTCTGCCCCCACCACCACCACCACCCCCCGACCCCCGCGTCCACCATCATCTTCTACAAATTGGGTGTTTACAATTTAAGCTATGATACTTTTTCCTTTGTCACATTTGAATTTTGTTATTGTTGTCTTTGGATAACACAAGCTGATGTGCTTCTTCTATCTGGACCTAGTTGATGCCTCACTTAGATGGCTGCTTGTTTGAATACAAGCCTTTAAGAACCCAGACACTATTTGCAGATTGCTAACCGGGCACCGTCTGCTTTCTTCACCACGCTTGGCTATAGCACCTTATCTTCAGTGATCATTTCAAGAAGGTACGTATGGAACAGGGCCATGTGATCAGAACTAACTGTTCTTGGATTGGGGCTCAAGTTCAGAGGGGGCCCAGAATCCATCTGCTTGTCTTTGGGGTATGCCCGACTCAGGGTGACTTTGGTGGTGTATTATAATAAATTCAAAACCCCATAAGAACAACATCACCAACAACAACAGCAACAAACCAACCAGCAAACAAACCCACACACACAAACTGAAGCCAGATAAACAAAAAACCATAGAAACAGAAAGGTAAAGCATTGTCAATCAGCCTCCTGGGGTATACGGCGATTGTACTGTTAACAACCAATGTCTCCAATGACACAGCACTCTGGACACTGTCGGTATGAGGAGTCTGTGCAAGTAAGTTCCACCTGAGCTGCGGACCCAGGAGTGGTTGCTCCCCAGTTCCATCTCCCATTCGATTGAGCTCTGTTTACCCTCGGCATGGGGATCACTGCCAAGGTGTAAATTGCTATAGAAGTAGACTGCCTCATCTCCCTCGGAGTGTCTGGTAGGTTCAAACAGCTGACCTTGCAGTTAGCAGCCGACACTTAACCTGCTCCACCATCAAGGCTCCTACAATCTCAGTAGATTGTGATTTATTTGATGAGTCTCCTGCAGACATAACTCAAATTATGTTCTTTTACGGTGACAATGCAGGGAGCAGCCTGGCCCAACTGCCACCTCATACACGTACACTTCATCTGCGAGCTGAATGCCTAGAAGAACTAGCTACTGCTGTGTCAAAAGATGGAACAAGACCAGGTACCCTTTCACTGTGGGATGTGACTCCTCACAGGACTCATGGAAAAAAAGTCAACCATCTTTTCATTCCGTTCTTCCGTAATGTTTGACAGCCCCTCATATGTGGGGTCAAGAGAAGTTGGAGTCAAGCCAACAACCATTAATAGTGACCATTTTAAAAGCTAACCACCAACTTCCCCCTCTGTCTGTCAGGGTCCACTTAAGAAACAACAACAAAGTTGCTCTGAGTACGTGTACCAGAAGGAATTTAATGCAGGGAATTGATTCCACAGGAATTGAGGGAAAAGCGGAGCCCTCAAATGGGAAATAGGAAGATCACCCAGAGATTAGCAACTGCAAAAAGCTGCTACCACCTAAACAGGAAGGTCAGAGGAGGAGGGCTTTTTGTGTGTGTAAAAGAGAGGAGCTAGGGCCACTGGGCAGAAGTTAGAGCAGGCGTCCTCAAACTATGGCCCATGGGCCACATGCAGCCCGCCGAGGACATTTATCCAGCCCACCAGGTGTTTTTGCCCCATTTGTTTTTTAACTTCAAAACAAGATATGTGCAGTGTGCACAGGAATTTGTTCATAGTTGTTTGTTTGTTTTTAAACTCCAATGGGTCTGAGGGATAGTGAACTGGCCCCGTTTAAAAAGTTTGAGGACACCTGAGTTAGAGCATCAGTGCGCCTCAACGCCAAGGAGGAAAGATGGCAACTGCCAGGGAGAAGGGGTAGCCCACTACTGCAGATTGACTCTGACTTACAGCTACCCACTGGCACAGAGCAGAGCTGCCCCATAGGGTTTCCAAGGCTGTGAATTTTTCACCTATGGAGCAGCTGGTAGGCTTGAACCATTGACCTTGCAGTGAGCAGCCTAATGCTTAACGTGCCAGGCCATCAGGGCTCCTTGTGGCCAAGGAGAGAAGAGGGAAAGAACCCGCTTAGACTTGTTCCCAAGAAGCCATCAGGCTGCTAACCACTAGGTCAGCGGTTTGAACCCAACAGCCACTCCGAGGAGGGAAGATGAGGTTTGTTAATCCCGTAAAGCAGAGGTTCTCAACTTATGGGTCGAGACCCTTTTGGGGGTCAAATGACCGGACCGACCCCTTCACAGGGATTGCCCAATTCATAACAGTAGCAAAATGACAGTTATGAAGTAGCTACACAAATAATTTTATGGTTGGGGGTGAGGGTCACCACCACGTGAGGAACTGTATTAAAGGGTCGAGGCATTAGGAAGATTGAGAACCACTGCCGTAAAGAGTGGCAGCCTCAGAAAGTAACAGGGACAGTTCTACCCTGTCCTACAGGGTGGCTATGAGTTGGAATTGACTCAGTGGCAGCAAGTCATTGGTACTTATGAAGTGAGGCTGAGCATCTTCCCAGGTGCAGACAGACCCCGCCCTCGTTGACATTAATAGGCTGGGGGCGTGGGCACACAGTAAGGTGAGTCAGTGTCATCTGCAATGGCTGGTCCATCAGGAACATCAGCCAGCAGGTTCCCACGTCCATCAAAGAATGGTGGCAAAGGGCCAGAGCAGCCAGTCGCCTTCCAAGGAGAGTCACAGCCCCAGAACCATTCCAGAATATCTGAAGCAGCAACAAAGCCTCAGAGGAATTTCAAATGCCTTAACTCGGCTCTGCACACATTATAAATAACAATGTGTTCATGTAATCTTGCATCCCCCACCCCCAACTTGTTCCGCCTCATAATCGCCTTCCATTGATAGGGCCAGCGTCTCGTCTTATCGCGAATTAAAAGAAAAATAATAATATCCGGGGCAAAAATTGAAATTGTTCAAGTAGCAAGTAGAGATTGAGTTTTGAAGCCTTTCAAGCAGACCCCAACCGAGTAACAAACAAGTGGGGTGGGGGAGCAAAAGCAAACCCACTGCCATCGAGTGGATTCTGACTGTGTTAGTCTGGGTAGACTAGAGAAAAATTCATAGACATTCATATTTTACAAGAGACAGTTTTATATAAAGGGTAAGTGTACATTAAGAAAGCATCCCAACCCAGTCAAAGCCCATAAATCTGACATTAGCCCATATGCCCAACACCAATCTACAAAGTCCCCCTCAATCCCACAAAACACACGCAATGACGCCAACTGAAGGAGGAAAGCCGAATCAGTGAGCATATAAGGATCTCAGCGCTGGCAAGGGTCTCCATGCGGCTTCTCCAGCACCAAGGGCTGCATCAGGGTAGGTCCATGTGGCTTCTCCTCAGGGATGTCTGGCCAGAAGTGGAGCCTTGGGAGTTGAGGCAGAGAACTAGCTAAGGCAGCCACGCACTGATCTGACCATCAGAGAACAAGAGAAAAGACAGGCGAGGCTCACCGAGCCATTTATCTCCCTGCCCTTCAATTAATCCCACATGTGCATCAGCCGGGTTGACACAATAAACCTTAACTATCACACCGACTCACGGCCACCCTTTAGGGCAGAGTAGAACTGCTCCCTTGAGCTTCCCAGATGGTCAGTCTTGACCAGGGGGCAGAGAGCCTCATCTTTCTCCAGCGGAGCTGCTCCTGCGTCTGAATGACTGACCTTGGGCTTAGCAGCCTCTGTGGCTGCTAACAAATCAGGTGACCTTAGGGAAAGGCTCAGCTATAGCTACTGTTTAAGCAGATTATTTGGCCTGTTAAGCAAGTTGAAGCTTTGCTCTAAAAATATACTTAAAATGTTATGTTTCATCATTGTGTGAGCACTGGCTGAGCTCCCTTTCAAAGGCCTGAACTTCATTTTAAAAATAAAAAACAAAAACCACGAATTTTAAAACCAAGCCTTAAAACAAAAATAATCCTCAATGGCGGTAATAACTGTAAATAACAGAGAGAGAGAGAGAGAGAGAGGCCTGTGGCAGCTCCTGAGGGCCCCCCCCAAGCATCCTGAGTAAAACGTAAGCGACATCGCTGGATTTGTAAAATCCTCTCTGCACCATGATTCTCATTTCAAAACTTTGGGGGAGGAGCTTCCAAAACTAACATTCTAACTGCTTACTCCACCAGGCAAGAAAGATTTTCAGAAACCAAATCAATAAAGGCCCAGAGTGGCTTTCCAACCACTGCCTGGCCATTGGCTGCCTGGGCTGCGCAGAAAACCAATCCATGATCTATCGGCTGCAGAATGTGGCAGTGAGGTGAATGAACTGAAGTATGGGCAACAATCCTAATACTTCTCCTGGCGGGGGGTGGGGGTGGGGGTGGGGTTATGGCTCTTCCTCCTCTCCGTCCCTAAATTCGAAAGCAATAGGTGTCTCTCCCAGCAATCTGGAAAATATAAAAAGAACACAGGCCAGCCACAACAACCCTCGTGTTTTGGGGGGTTTTTTTTGCACTGTTCAGACCGCTCCGTAAGCAACTCTATTTGCAACACTTGTGAAGCTGACTTTTCCCATCGTCCTCCAGCCACTGTACCATTATAAATGGTGCAGCAAATGCACATCTTCATGCATAAGATTTTTTTGTCTTGTTTTGTGTTTAATTTCAAGATTGTTTCCTTGTGATCTAGCCCCGGAAGAGATATTAATAGCCCCAAGGAAGCTCTCAGACTCTGGATAATTAATGTCAGGCTTTGTTAAAAGACTCAAGACCTCTAAATTGCTCCGGGGGACTCCGGCTCCCTTTTTCTCTCGCTGTACGGGATTTTTCCTTCAATTCTTCTACATCTCTGTGCTAACGGAGTCCCAATCATCCCCTGTTGTTCACCAAGCCATTCCGGCGACCCTGACAAGCAGATGCCAGCAGAGCCACCACGCAGGAAGGAGGAGATGGTTTGGACATTGTAAACAGTTTGTGGAGGGATTGTGTAAGGGTGTCAGCCTGACCCCCAAGCACAGTGAGATATTATTTAAAGTGTCGACCACCCCTGCTGGGCATGTTGATCTGGGATTCCATGGGGCGGGGGATCCAGGACAGAATTTCAAATTTTCCTGAACTCCCTAGAGCTTTTCTGCACCCACGGAGACGTGATGAACCCTTGAAAGTCTTGCCCTGAGATCCTCTTTACACACACCAAAAATATTCCTTGACCTCTTCTGAAAATCAAACACCTTAGCTGAACCAGTTTTTTGGGTTTGTTTGTTTTTTAAGGAAAAGTATCTGCCTGGACTCCTATGGTCTTTTAGGAGTTATCTCTTACTGCCATCAAGACAATGCTGCCTCACAGCAACCCTATTGAACAGGACAGAACTGGCCCTGTGAGTCTCCAAGACAAACTCTTAACGGAGTAGAAAGTGTGGTCTTTCTCTCGAGGAGCAGCTGGTGGTTTCAAACTGCTGATGTCATGGTTAACAGGCCAACGCATAACCAATAAGCCACCTGAACTCCTTAGGAACTATGTACACAGGCTCAAATGGGCAACAGTAACTCGAAAGATCACACAGAACTTGGGGGATCTGAGCTTATGTGAACCGGGAACAACTCAGAAAAAGAGGGCAAGAAAGGTTGTACAAACCCCAAAATGTAACCCAGGTCATCCAATGGCACCCAGAGAAAAATCTCAGTGGGTGTGTTTTGCTGTGTGTAGTCTCAACAACAAAGCAGACCAAAATGGAAGGAAAATTACTGTTTCAAAAAACGCCACCTTGTTGAAATGTTACAGCAGTTTTTTGTCTGTTTGCTAAAGAAAACAAAAAATGGCTGAAGCTGCTCTGCAGTGTTCTCCACATAGCCGGGGGCTGGAAGCAGGGCTTCCCAGGGACTTGGAATCCCTGACTTGGAATCCTGACTGCGTCTTCACTGGGACAGCCTGGCAGTAGGAGGTTCTGCAACTGGGCTCCTTCTTTGCCCGGCACTTTCTTCCATAAACAATACACCCACTTAGTCCCACAGTGCTATCGCTAGCTTTCAGGACGTGGCCCCAACCCTGCAAAACGCAGGGGCTTGTGCCAACTGCCCACCATCCCAGCCCCGCTGCTGCTTTCAGCAAAAAAGAAAAACACCAACAACGTTTTGCTGGGTGCAGCATTTTGATGCTAGAAGGCACCTTGATTAACTTCATCCTGAAGCATTCAATCCTGCTGGTGCTTAACAGGCAACTGCTAAGCAGCCTGTAATTAGGACTTTTCAAAACCGCTCCCTTATTACAAGGGGTTCTGATCACTCAGTCTGTCAGCAACAAAAAAAAAAAAGGAAGGAGGTGGGAGTGGGGAGGAATCTTCAGCACAAGTAGATAGAACCTCAACCAGAGTATGCACATTTGTAACACTGGACTTTAGCATGAAGCCAGCGTCCCCTCGCCAGACAGACAACCACACATCGAACTTGGTTTTAAAAAGGTGATTTTCAGCCATACATCCGATGACAACAGGATAATGTATTCCACTCAACAACGGATGACAAACGCGGCTTGTGGTGACAGGGTGTCAGACACAGATGAGCTGGGCCACGCTGACCACGGACACGACCCACTTGGAGAGAGCTTCCTCAGAAGGGGATCCCCAGCTTCAAACTCCTGTCCCTGGCTGTGGCTCCTTACTG
>NW_022103901.1:3941279-3949424 GCF_000313985.2 Echinops telfairi | reverse complement strand
AAGCCGGAGGGCGGAGCCAACGCGGTGGGTGTTGTTTCTTCAACCAGGCGGGGCCATCGCGGAGGGCGGGGCCTCCTCGGAGGGCGGGGCCTTCTCAGTCGAACAGGGCCTGCTCAGAGGAACGAGGCCTTCTCGGTCGGGCGGGGCCTCCTAAGCAGGGCGTGGCCAACTCCGGGGGCGGGGCCTCCTCAGACTGGTGGTACCTCCCCGATGGGCGGGGCCAACAAAGAGGGCGGGGCCTCCCCAACCACCTGCGCTCACTGGGTGCGGACCGCAGCCCGCCACCGTCACGTGACTAATAGCCCCACGGTCGCACGGCTCCGCCCCCGCAGGGGCCCGCCCCCGGCTGGTGTCCCGAGACGGACCTGCGGGCTCCGTGAGCGCTTGGACCTGGAAGAGGTAGCCTGACCAGGCGGAGAGGGCACCCCAGCATGCTGGGAAAAGACACTGAACTAATACAAAACCCAGCGGCAAGGCGTCCTCCTGGCACGTGCACTCAGGAAAATAGGGCCAGAAACGAACGCCCTGGCCAATCAGACGAGCCCCTTAGGGGGCCACGAGCAGCGTAAGGTCGCCTCAGGTCTTCAGAATAATTGCAGCCTGTCGGCTTTGTGATCTACAACGCGACCTCTTGTTCAACAGTGCACTTTGAAATGGCCAGCAGGAAGGCTCCACGAATGAGCGTTGTCAGGAGGGTGGAGCCTCTTCCGAACGCAGCACTCCGGGCTCCAGCCAGCCCTCGGTCCCTGCGAGTTTAACTCGGCTGTTGTTAGGGTTAATCCAGTCAGTTTCCGAATTGTAGCCCCAGCGGGTGTTTTAGGCTGTCGGTGTTTGGTTTTTTTAACAAAAGCAGATTGCCACCTCTTTCTCCCGCAGAACCAGTGGGCGGGTTAGAACCGCCAACCTTTAGATTAACGGCCTAGGCTTAACCACCTGGGCTGCGTAATTTAGCGCTAGTCTCCCCCAGGAGCTGCCAGCTGCCCTGGATTTAGGATCCAGACGCCCCACCCGGAAATGAGAAAGTGCTGAAAACCGTTTCCCGGGCAGGGCCAGGGCCCTGAGTGCAAGGCTCCTGTCAGAAGGCTGCTGCAAATGACCCTCCTTTATGGCCCTACATCCTGCTGGCAGCACCGCCCCTGCAGCAGCGGACTCACGAAATTGTATTACAGAAAAGCGCTATGATGGAGGGACCAGTCCTATCTAATCGAATTCCCCAGCAACTGTTTTCAGTTTGCAAATTATCCCTGGAATCAAAGGCTCCCTCTCCTATGCTCCATCGAAACAGGCAGAATTCACCTTTTCCTTCAAGGTCGTGGGATGATTTCCCCCCCGCCGGAAGAGTTTGCGTCTGCAAACAATCTCAAATATTAAGCAGCACCACCCATTCCCACCCCACCCCCACCCCGTGCTTCGGAAGCCACCGCAGACACATCCCAGTGCAGATAAGCTGTTTGGCAGCTGATGTGACAAATGTGTAACAGAAAGCAAGGAGATCCGAGTTCAAGTCTCAGCCCACAGATATGAGTTCCTGCTCATCTTCCGGCTGGCTTTGTTATCTTGTAGAGAGGACTGCCTAGCTGGGGAGAAAAATGACAGCATGCTTTGAACTTGACAAGGTGATGTGTGGAGTTTTGAACTCAACCTTAGTATCAGGTGAAAACAGGCGGAAGTGTCACTTCCTGATGTTCCAGGACCCTGGAAGTGTCACCTGCAGGTGATCCTCTCAGTGTTTGAATTATTCCATACCAACTGGGGGGAGGGGGTGTTTTTTGACAAATCCCCCCAGATAACTTCTTCCAAGCAAACAAATGTTTCCAGATGAAGATGTGTAATCCTCTCTGTCACCAGAACTCAGCCTGGAAAAAAAATATATAGTCCTTGAGCAAATAATTACACGAACAATTTTCTGATTGCTCTGTGGTGCCCTGCCCTACTGGGGACCCTCTCGCAGTGCTGACTGGACCCTGTCCATGGGTTCTGCCGAGGTGAAGCTCCTGCAGGAAAAACACAGTCACCCATGTCGGTTCTGTCCACATAGCAAGGCATTCTGGGTAAAGCCGAGGGGCAGGGAAGATGAGGAAGGCCCTCAAGGAGGTGGATTGCACCATGGCTGCAGCAGTGGGCGCAAGCACAGGAACAACTGTGAGGCTGGCCCAGGACCGGGCCGTGTTTTGTTCTGTTGTGTGTAAGATCGGTGTGAGTCGGAACTGACTGGATAACTCCTAAGGACCACCCAACATGGAGGAGGCTCTATCCACGTGAAGAGATCTTTCCCCAAATGAGGTGGAAATGTGTGTCCACAGATTAACCTGCCTGCAAATGCTTCGGGCATCTTTATTGGTTGTGGCCTAACACAGCGACAACCAAGATGCCCTTCAGCAGAGGGGTGGATAAGTCTTCAGCGGTACCTCCCTGGCAGCAACAGCGTATTTGTCAGCCATAGAAAAAAGCAACCAAGTGCTGTCAAGCTACAAAGAGACACAAAGGAACCAGACTCCGGAGGACAGCCATAGCCCCGAATCCATTCCAAGAGTGCCCATACAGAGGAAGCCTCCGTTGAATTCCTTTTTCTGACACTGGCTAGGGATGTGAGCAGTCTTGTTCTCAGGCACAGTGCATTGGAAAGTGGTCACCTCCACTCACCCCAGCCAGCCCAAGGTCAGACAGTCTCCTAAGCTTAGGGGCTCGCTGGGTATGTCCTTGATGGAGATCATGGTACCAGGGGTCACAAGTCATGCCCTACGGGCTCCCTCAATTTGCTGGCCCTGCGCCAAACATAAGCTCTTTTGTCTACCATAATGTATGTCTCCCAATCATGGTCCCTTGCCTGCTTCTGTAGTCCCAACCTGTAACTGTGATGTATTGATCATGCTTTTGTGCCAGTTTCCTTTGCCGTCCCATGTCCTTTTTAAAGCTCTGTATCCTGGTGGCACAGTGGTTAAGAGTTGGGCTGCTAACCATAAGGTCAGCAGTTCGAAACCACCAGCCACTCCATGGAAGAAAGGGCTTTCTATTCCTGTAAAGAGTTACAGTCTCAGAAACTCACAGGGGCAGTTCTATCCTGCCGCATGAGGTCAGTGTGAGTTGGCATTGACTCAATGATAGTTTTTTTATTTTCTCGATCTCAGGAAACCCCGGAATGCCATCATGACCTTGTGCTAAGGGTCTCCCTCATCCAGATGGTATATCTTGGTCTTGTCTTTGCCCCGTTTAAGGTTTAATACGTGTTCTCTTTCAATTATTTTTTAGGAAATGAAACAAAGGAACCTTAGTTGGAGTTCCTCAGCTTGCTCAAAGATTGTACCCTTCGGATCCAAGCTGCTGCCACTGGATGCTGGACTCCACATGCCGCACTGATGGCTCCTCATTAACCTGTCCTTTCTTCCCGATAACCTGTCTCTTGGAGCCTTTGCTTCCTGAGAAAGCATCCCATCACAGCAAGTGAGTGTCCTAAGTTATGACAGACCTAACCCGATGAACACACCCACACAGGGCGATCACAACCTTCAGCCCCTGCCCTCGCCAACCTTCCCCGGAACAAAAGAACTTTGTCCGAGGAACCAAAAGTCACCAGAAAGTCACCAGACCAACTTGGAAGACATTTGAAAGTGAAGAGTCCCGACAGCCATTTCCTATCAAGCCTCATAACCTCGCCCTACTGCATATTCATGACCGTTCCTGTGAAGCCTATTACATATTCATAACTCCCTCCGTTTACTTCTTGGTTTACACATAGAAAACTTGCCAGGCTCCTTTCCCCACTCTTCCCCCCGATCTTGCCTTGGAGCCTCTAGTCCCGGCTTGTGCTTTATCGGATCCCACAAGTAAAGCCTTCTCCTTTCACCTTCACCTCCTACTTGGTTGCTGGGCTGTGCCCAGCGAGAGAGACCTGGGTTGGTCACAGTCTGGTGGCACCAGTGTTAAGAGCCCCGCTGCCAGCAGGAGGTCACCCACCAGCTTGAGCTCCTCCAGTGACTCTGGGAGGAAGGCTGGCCATCTGCTGCCAGAACCACAACAGACTATAGCAGCGGTGCTCAACCTGTGGGTCACGACCCCTTTGGGGGTTGAACGACCCTTTCATGGGTCGCCCGATTCATACCAGTAGCAAAATGACAGTTATGGAGTAGCAACGAAAGTAATTTTATGGTTGGGGGTCACCACAACACGAGGAACTGTATGAAAGGGTCACGGCATGAGGAAGGTTGAGAACCGCTGGCCTGGAAAGTCCTATGGGACAATTCCACTCTGTCACATGGGCTTACCCTACAGAACAACACAAATGAGAGAAGCCAATCTGAAAAGACCAGGCACTGGAAAATGCAGTGATAGAAGATTCTGGAAGAGGCAGCAGTACATTCATTGCTATCAAGTCAAGCCTGACTCCCAGCCACCCTCCAAGACAGGGTAGAACTGTTTCCATGAATAAAACTCTTTATGGGGCTTGTTGATGATTTCGAACTGCTGATCTTGCAGTTGGTAGCCCAACTCACCACCTGTGGGCGACACCCCCAGGGCTCCTCCAGGCAAGTCAGAGGGAATGAAATGGTCAGCGATCACCCAGGGCTCGGAGGAGGGGAGCAAGATGAGAGCTGGGAGCCCCCAGGGGCCTTTGGAAGACAATGAAACTACGACAGCAGACACCAGTTGTGCCTCCGTCAAAATTCAAGGACTGGAAGCCATCGAAGTCTACTTCTTTGGGTGTGACAACCATTTCTCTTGATTTTTTCACTTGTAGTCACGATCTCATACAGTATTTGTCTTGAGGGACTGCCTAAGTTCGCTCAGCGTATGGTCTTCCAAGGCAACAAAACCCATTGCCTTCAAGTCACGCCTGAGTTTGACGGTTACAGAGAAGCCAGGGCAAGGCAGGAGGGAGCGGAGGGAGTGGGGATAAATGCATAAAGTATGAAATGTATTTCAGGAGCCCTGGTAGCATAGTGCTTACATGTTTGGCTGTGGTCGGCTAGGTCAACAGTTCAAAACCACCACTGCTCCAAGGACGATGGTGCTTACCACGGTCATAAAGAATGGCATTCTTTTATATAGGCTAACATTTACCAAAATGGTGATAGTAAAACTTATGGACACTCCCCCCCCAAAAAAAGAAGAATTACATTCACAGAAACCCACAGGGGCAGTTCTACCCTGTCCTACAGGGTGACTATGAGTCGGCATTGACTGGACGGTAGTGAGTTATTTAACTTATTTATTTTTAAATACAGATAGTCCCCCACCTAGATACATGGCAAGAGACAAATGGATAACAGATAGCTTTTTAAAAATGATAGATCATAGGAGAGAATAAAAACATGAATAACTAATAAGTTGGAATTGGTATTATGGTGAGCTCAATAAAAAGGACCTATCACACAGAGGGAAAAGTAAACAAACAAAACCCCCCAGAGCCAGAACAACACAGTGTCCCCCCATGGACTTTCTCTGAGTGTAGGATCATCGATTGCAATACATGAGCCACAGGCACACACGGTGCTAATAATAAGGAACAGTGTGCAGCAGGGGGAAGGGAGGTATCTGTGGACTCTTTGGTTTTCTATAATCAGGAGAGACCATCCCCCGAGAAGACATCCTACTGGGTAGACCTGAGTGCTGGCGAACAAGAGGAAGACTTTCCTCGAGATGTTGCAGCACAGGGGCTGCAACAATGGCTCAGACATCACAAGGAGGAGGCTGACACGGGCCCGGGCCATGGTTCCTTCTGTGGTGCACGGTGCCTGTTGTGAGCCAGAACCCACTCGAAGATAGCAGGCAGCAACAAACTGCTCAGAGAAAAGAGAGGGTATTAAAATTGTAAAGAAAAGGGGAGAAACAGTGGGAGACGTGGTGAAGGTCTGCCGGAAGTGCTTTGTGACCGCTGCAGAAATCGTTGCTGAGATCAAGAATTGCACATTCTTTGAAAGGTCAGAGGACGCCTCCTTTGTTCATTCATCTCCTTCTTTCATACGGAGGCCTGGACAACCGGGCAGAAGGCTCCTCTCCCAGCACCCAGGGCCACCACTGCCAGACCCTGCCAAGGCCAGCCTCCTCACACTCAGCCCAGCACCGCTGCCCAAACTGGCCACACTCCAGCCACCTCCAACCCCTGTTCAGCTGGAGTCAATTAAGATGGTCCTTCCAGCCATAATTCCCTATGTGATGGATTCTAATTCTGGACTCCATGCCTGTGGCTACAATCCCCTTGTGGAGGGTATTCTCTGTTACAGGATTAGGATGGGATGTATCTTTAGACTCTACGTTACCAGAGGGTGGGAGCCCTGGATAAGGACATTATGCCTGGTAGAGGGGCAGGGACGAAGAGGAAGCCCCTAAACGAGATAGATGGAGACACTGGCTGCAGCAATAGGCTCAGGCACAGGAACCACTGTGTGGATCGTGCAGGACCAGGCCGTGTTTCCTTCTGTTGTGCATAGGATCTGAAAGGACCGGAGCGGACTCGATGGTACTTATCAACAACAGGAGCCCCGGTGGCATCATGGTTACACGTGGGGCTGCCAACTGCAAAATCAGCAGTTCAAAACCACCAGCAGCTCCACAGGAGAAAGATGGGCTTTCTACTCCCAAACAGAATTACAACCTTGGAAACCCACAGGGGCAGTTCAACCCCGTCCTATGGAGTTCGCTATGAGTAGGCATCAATTCGATGGCAGGGAGATTTTGAGTTTATTAGAGCGTGGGACTTAAGATCCCATCCCTAGTTTTCCGTTGGGGGACGGTCTGCTAAAGGACAGAGCCACACCTCTGTGGCCATTCCTCGGTGTGTAAGAGCCATCTCGGACACAGAGAGAAAGCCCAGGACCGTCGGAAGAGCGTGTTCTGGAAGCGGTGGAGGAGACCAAGGTCTCAGCGGCTGTGGCAGGGAGCCTGTGCGACACAACAAGAGAAGCAGTGCCGAGACTATGACAAAGGCCAGCTTCCTGGTCTCAGAAAGCAGAGGGCACGGACCATGCGGTTAAGAGGCCCAGGACCAGAGTGAGACTTGGCTACCACGTGACTGAGAGGCTGAGGATCATAGCGGAGGAGAGGTGTTTGCTATGGCCCTATGGCTGTATCCTTACTGTGTGCTGATGCGGATTCGTGGTAACCGATTGACTTCCCTAATAAACCCCCTTAAAATTGTGAGGCTTGTCTGTGAGTTCTGAGTGGCCATTGCAATGAATTCTTAAACCCAGCATAGAAACAGAGTGCCAAGGAGGAATGTTAGTGTCAGAAGAGGGTAAAGAAACGAGTCAAGATGGCGGCCAGGTAGAATCACCTGCCTGGCACTCCTGCTGTTAGAACAGAAAATTAAGAGAGAGGCATGGGAAGAGAGGCTGAGGAGAAAGTAATGGGACCGATGGTTCCGGAGGGACTTGGGGGCAGGAGGAGGCAGGGGAAGGGAGCAGTGAGCAAGCACCATAGACAGGGGAACAACTAGGGAATTAAAATCAACAATAAGGACGTAGATTGCAACAGCAGTCTAGCTGAAAGGAATTACTAAGAGGCAGAAGAAGAGCGAGTGTGATAGTGGGGCAGGAGGAAGGTAATAGGAAGCAGGTATAAGCATAGGAAGCAAAGCTATGGATAGAGATATAAACATAGGTGTGTACATATGTAAATACATTAGTTAATAAAAATAGAGGTATTGGCATATGTACATATATTTATATGGCAATATATTGAGGTAGTGGACAGACTTTGGGCCTTTGCTTAAGCCCTGCCTCAATGCAAGAACACTTTGTTCTAACAACCTGGCATTCTGTGAGCTCACCCTTCAACACAATCGCTGAAGACAAAGCGGGTGCATAAGCAAATGTGATGAAGAAAGCGGATGGTGCCCGACTATCAAAAGATATAGCACTGGTGTCTTAAAGGCTTGAAGGTAAACAAGCGGCCATCCAGCTCAAAAGCAACAAACCCCACGTGGAAGAAGCACACCAGCCTGTGTGATTACAATGTGTCGATCAGGTATCAGGCATCAAAGAACAAAAAAATCATATCATTGTGAATGAGGGGAATGCAGATTGGGGACCCAAAACCTATCTGTAGGCAACGAGACATCCCCTTATAGAAGAGTCTCGGGGTAGACGAGCCAGTCAGGGTGCAGTGTAGCAATGATGAAACATACAACGTTGCTCTAGTTCTTAAATG
>NW_022103901.1:3938729-3940619 GCF_000313985.2 Echinops telfairi | reverse complement strand
AAGTGTGCTTGATCCAATGGATTGATGTATGGATTGTGATAAGAGTTGTATGAGCCCCCAATAAAATGATTTAAAAAAATAGATATAGCGTCTGGGGTCTTAGAGGCTTGAAGTTAAAACAAGCAGCTATCTAGCAGAGAAGCAATAGGCCCACATGGGGGAAGCACACTAGCCTGTGTGATCATGAGGTGTCGATGGGATTGGATAATGGGCATCAGAAGACCCAAAACAAACAAACAAAAACATGTTGTTGAGAACAAGGGAGGCCAGAGCAGAGACCCAAAACCCATCTGTAGACAATGGGACAGCCCCTCACAGAAGGGTCACAAGGAAGGGATGAGTCAAACAGGGTGCAGTATAGCACCGATGAAACACACAATGTCTCTAGTTCCTTGAGGCTTCCTCACCCCCACTATCATGAACCCAGTCCTGCCTTTCACTGCAAACTAGACCAGAGCATGTGCACAGGTACAGATAAGAGCTCATGACACATGGAATCCAGGTCAGATAAACCCCTCAGGAACAGAAATAGGAGTACCGATGGCAGGAGGGTGGGGGGAAGGTGGGGAGAGGAGGGGAGGAAGGGACAATCGATCGCAATGAGGGACACATAACTACCTCCACCCCAGAGGGACAAACAACAGAAACCGGGGGTGAAGGGAGACAGCAGTCAGTGTAAGCTATGAAAATAATAATAATAACTTATCGAGGGGTCATGAGGATGGGAGGGTGGAGGAAGGAGAGAGAAAAGAGGAGCTGATACCCAGGGCTCAAGTAGAAAGATAGTGTTTAGAAAGTGATGATAGCAATATATGTACAAATGTGCTTGACACAGGAGATTGTGATAAGAGCTGTAAGAGCTCCTAATAAAACGATCCTTTCAAAAAAGAAGAGGGTGAAGAAGCGATACAGAGAGAGGCATGTCTGACTCCTGCTCCTCGGCGTCAGGGAAGCCAGAAGTCAGACCTGGCCAGCCGGCCCCGTGCCGTTTACTGCACCTGTGCAGAGCAATGCCTGCCTCCTAGGACAGCGGCCGAGCTGGGCAAGAGGGCAGCAGCCATCAGCAGATGGGAACCTTGACTAATTCATTCCATCTGCCTGCGGGGGGCCAGGGGCAGTCTGGTCAGCTTGCTGGCAGCTCCAGGGCAGGAAAGGAAAGTAATGCTCCTACAATCTAATTTCACACAGGAAAGAGGCCAGCTCAGCTCGTCAGATGGAGCCGGGCCTGTGTAGGCAGCAGGCACCCATCGCCCCAGATGAACCTCTGGAGCCCCCCGCCCCAGGTCAGCCATCCTGCCATGGCCGCCATCCAGTCCACCCTGCCCTGTGTCCTTCCTTGCCGTCCACACAGCTGACTGCGGTCATCAGGCTTCCTATGACCCAGGGCAGCTTGATTCCTTTTGGATTGATCGGTGACTCGCCTCTCTCCAGAAACAAAGGTGGTCACATTTCTCTCTGGCGGGGGAGCGGCAGCAGCAGCAGGAGGAAGAGGCGCATTGCGCCATCATTTCACAAGCCAAACTCGCTGCCCCTGAGTCCATTCCGACTCGTCGTGGCCTGAGAGGACCGCGTGGACCTGGTGGGATGGGCTTCTGAGACTTTGCATCTTGACAGCAATAGGCAATCTCAACCTTCTCCCCTGGAGCAGCCAGTGGGGTCGAACCAGGGATCTCGTGGTTAGCAGCTCAATGTGAAGCCCCGATGCCACCAGGACTTCTTGGCTCTGGAAGGAAGATACAATACTCACTTCAGGAAAAACATCATTACATACAGGGGTCTCTTATTGTAGTAAAAAGCTAGGTTATTTCTACTGAGTGCTTCATTTCTAAAATGTGGCCCTGATCTACTAAACACACACACATACACACACACACACACACACACACACAC
>NW_022103901.1:3914407-3938629 GCF_000313985.2 Echinops telfairi | reverse complement strand
CAGACAGGCAATGAAAGAAAAATAAGGATCTCACATACACATCTGTACACACACACACACACACACATACCATTTTTCAGAAGTTGGCCCGCATCTGCAGGGTAACAGCTAAAAATCACCAAGAAGACCAGTCTGGAGAGATCCAGGGGGATTCCCACTGTGCCATCAGACAGGCAATGAAAGAAAAATAAGGATCTCACATATCTGTCTGTGACCCTGGTCTTCTGAAGGGGAAGCATGTTCCCAGCCAGCAGCCGAGAGACGGGGGAACACCCTTCTCTGAGCACCACCAAGCCAAGGGCTAGTGTGAGGCAGTAGCATGATGGGTGGGATGGTGACGGCCAGCCATGAATCTTGCCCAGGCACTGACTCTAGCTCTTGGTGGTTAGCAGCTCAGGGGGTCTCTCTGCAGTTGCCTCTTCTGCACATTTTACACAAGTGGGACCAGAGGGTATTTATCCTCCGATGTTAGTGTTCTTTCACTCAGCTCTGTGCTTTCGGGGCTCACTCATGTCGTAAGTTGTATCTGAATGACCTTGCTCTCGATGGCTAAGTAATGTCCACTGCGGGTGTGGATGGATCCCATTTAGATGACCCATTCATCTGCGGATGGGCGTGAGGTGGTCACATCATTTCATGTCAACGATAAATACGTACAGGGGTGGAGTCTAGCCTGTCAATCAGGTCACAGCCTGAGGATGCCTCCTTGTGGGTGTGGCCTGCTCGTGAGCATTCTGGGAGCATCTTCTCTGTCTCCCTGGAGGTGGGCCACACACTTTCTCTTCAGGCTTCACTTTCCTGCTGTTGAGACAACCTGGGAGCTCGAGGGAGCCACTTGGAGACCCATGCCAGCACTGAGATGTTTCCACCACCGCTGGATCCACAAGACTTTTCATCCGCTGGCCTGTGATCTTCCTGCATTAGCATCATTGCATGTACTGCGTGAGTCTGAAGAGGACTTTATGGACTAATATGGGACATATAGGCTAATATTGAACTATGGACTTGATCTGGACTGGGCTAGGATGTTTCTCAACATACAATTGCTCTCTGATATAAAGCTCTCTCTTACACACATAAGAGTGTCTCTGGATTTGTTTCTGCAGTCAACCCGGTTTCAAACAGGCCGCTTGGGTTGTTTCCACCATTTGGCTGTTGGAAACAGTGCTGCAGTGAGCCCCGGGGTGCAAGCACCTGAGTCAATGCTTCTGATCCTTTGGGTACACAACTAGGAGCAGAAGTGACAGGTCCCAAATGTTGTAATCATTGCTACCACTTGGAGTTTTTGTGTCTTGTGTTCAATAATGAACCCTTCAAAAATAGACGTCCATCTAGAAACTCGTGGGACCTGACTGCAGATGTCAGCAGCTCATTCCAGGTGAGGCCGGTCTGCATGAGCCCACCCAGGTCCCTCCTGGCCAAGGAGTTGACCCCAAGTGATAATAACCCTGCAGGACAGAGTGGAGCTCCCCGTAAGGTTTCCAGGCTCTAAGTCTTTACCAAAGCAGGCTGCCACATCGTCCTGTGGAGCATCTGGTGGGCTCGAAACGTGGACCTTCAGGTTGGCAACTGAATGCTTAACCACTGTGCTTCCAGGGTCTCATCACTGGATTTGAATGGACTCTCAATCCAATGACTGGAGTCTCTGTCAGAGAAAGGAAAGGGAAACTGAGGCACAGCGGGATTCCCACCATGAGGTGAGCGGATGCCAGGGCTGGAGGCAGCTCCCAGCCAAGGATGGTCAGCCACCATCAGAAGCTGGCTGAGGCAAGGAAGGAGCTTCCCTGGAGACTCGGAGGCAGCCCGTCCCGTGACACCTTGGTGTCTGATCTCTGGTCTCCAGAACCGGGATTGAATTGTTCAGTAGGGTCAGCCCCGGGGTTCATCGTCATTGGCTTCTCTCACCCGGGGAAACAAGCACAGCTAGTCTCTGTCTGGGGTAAGTGGGGTCTTTCGCTGAGGACACACAGAGGAAGGGAAATCAACACACACACATATACACACATACACACATGCCACACCACACACACTTATACAATACACATATACACAGCACACACACATACCCACAAGACACATACATACACATACACACACAGCGCATACACACAGACATATACATACATGCACACACAACACACATACCCACATACCAGACCACACACATACACATACAACACACACATGCACATGCACACAACACATACGTACACACATGCGTGCGCACACAACACATATCTACACGCCACACCACACACACATACATATACACACAGAAATATACATGCGCACACAAAACACATACCCACAGGCCACACCACACACACATACACCCTGTCAGCACACACTTCTTCACACAGAAAATAAATCCCAGATTCCTTCTGGGAGCTGAGGTCTAGTCTTCACAAAAAGGAAGGGAACCGGCATGGGGGGTGGGGGTGCACAGACAGGCCCTTGAGGGTGCCGCATGGTTCTGGGTGCAGAAGAGGAAGTCAGCAGAGGCCGCGCATTCGGGGCGGACCAGGCCTGCACTGGCCTGGGCACATTCTCCCGGGCGCTCGCTCGCTCTGGCTGCCTGTGAGCTGAGTCACTGCCTTGATGGCCTCCTCTGGGGCACCCAGGTTCAAAGGAGACGAAAAACCAGGCTTTCTGGACCTGGGCGGACAACGCCCTGCCAGAGCCATGAGTGAGTCAGGGCGGTGACTTGCTCAGAAACTTTCACCTCCCTATGCCTCTCACAAGTGCAGGCAAAGTACCTTCCAGCGGGTTCCTTCCACTCCGGCCCCTTGCTGAGAGTCTGCCAAATAGACTGAATTGCAATCCACTTTAAAGGGGGGAAAAGGGCTTTTAGGATGCATTGGGTGAAAGTTTACAGAGTAAATCCATTTTCCACCCAACAATCCAGGAGCATTTAATTTCCTGTCCTTGCTTCACATCCCGCCACATAATGACCCTCATCCTACGTCCTCCCTGGGTTTCCTGTGTCCATTCCTCCTTCTTTCGTCCCTTCCTGCCTTTGAACATGTCCACGGACAGAGGCTGCTCTTTGATTCCACCCAGTCGAGTCTTTTTAAGCCTTGCAGACCTTCTCAGTGTTCTTGTTCCCTTACGGACCTGTCTATTCTTTGGTTAAAGATTGAGCCCTAGGGTGAGTTCTGTTCTGAGCCTGAAGGGTGAATAAGGGCTCTAGTCTCAAGGGTTCTGCCGGTCTTTATCTGACCAGTAAACCTGATTCTCCCGAGTCTTAGAGGAAGTGTAGCCAGCATGGTCCTGAGAGGCCAGGATGGCGGGACTTTGTCTCACGTCCTTTGGACAGGTTGTCAGGAGAGAGCAGTCCCTGGCGAAGGCCATCGTGCTTGGTAAAAGAAAGGGACAAAGAGGAAGGCCTCCAACAAGATGGATTGACACAGTGGCTTCATCGATGGATTCAAACAACAGACAGTGGTGAGGACGGCCCAGGTCCAAGCAGTGTTCTGCTCTGTTGTACGTGGGACCACTGTGCGTTGAAACCTGCTCCAGGGTACCTAACCACCTCACAGGTGATTCGTAGGTATCCATCTGCAGGATTCTTGTGGGATTGTTGGCAGCACCTCGCAATAACGTCAGATCAGTGGGTGATGGGGGGAACAAGGCTGGAGCAGAAGTTGAGGTTCTTCGCACCTACTCTGATGTCCCAGGACTTGCTCGTCCCGTTCCCATCGATATGGAGCTCATGGAAAGGTGACTCCGAAGGTGGGTCATTGAGTCACCTGCCTCTTCAAAGGCTGTATTTTCCTCTTTGGTGATGACCAGAACTGTCAGCTCGCATACCAGGCGTCCTCCCCAGGGGACGTGCCAAGCAGCCTCCTAATTGCTGGGTGGCCTCCGAGGACTCTGACCCTTTGAAACATGTCACCTGGCAGGTTCTCCAAGCAGCATTGCCGGTCCCACGGGCTGCAGGAAGCCACAGTGGGCCTTACCTGGCCATGGGTGTGGAAGGGCGGTCGAGAACCTTCCATTGTTTGGAGCAAGAGACCAAGAGCAAAGCACAGCCCAACACTCCCAGTGGTGTGTCTTGAACCTCTGTTTATCAACACTCACAGCAGCCAAAGGTAGTGCTAAGCCAAGTGTCCATCAGCCGATCATGGACGAGCCCAGGACAACGCTCAGAACAGTTAGGAAAGAAGGGGAAGGCAAACAGGAAGCACGGGGAGGAAGTGGGATTCTCCATGGTCCGTCGAGATTTCAATGAACAAGATGAAACAAACGTGTACGAACTGTTGAATGGAAAAATGGATGCTCCGCGCTGTGATCCTTCACCCAGTCTGCAGCAAAAAGTTCTTTGAAGTACATCAAAAATCCAAATAATGGAGGGGCAAATGGGGTTCACCCACACAAGGGGTTAATAATGTTTTCTGTCCAAGACGTAGAGTTGACCTTAACTCCCAGTCAAGCTGGGATGTGTGATAGAGTAGAATGGCCCCCGGGGGTGTCCTAGGCAGAGGTCCTTACACATAATCAATCCCACAAGTCAGGGCAAAGAACGTCCACTATCCCACGGAATGCAGAAGGATGAGCAAACTCTCTTGGAGGAAGATCAGTAAAGATGTTCGGTAGAAGTGAGGATGGCAAGACTTCATCTCACGTACTTGGGACCTGCCATCCGGAGGAGAAGACCTCGTGCTTGATCAAGTGAAAAAGAGGAAGACCCTCAGGGAGATGGATTGGCACCAGGGCTGCGACAATGAACTCACACAAAGCCACGCTAGAAAGAACGGCCCAGGACCAGGCCATGCTCCGTTCCGTTGTACGTGGGGTCAGTCTGAGTGGGACTGACGTGACAGCACCTGCAGAGCACCAGGGTGGTTCCACTCACCTGCCGTTCTGCACTGCGCCACCAAGCCAAGAGAAGTGACGTGCTGGTACTTGCTGTGACCTGGAAGAACCTTGGAAATCCCACACGCAGTGAAGGATGCCAGACACAGAAGGATGGAGACGTGACTCCATGCCATCCATGCCACACCCCGCTACTTCCAAGAGTCCCATGAGTTTTCTGGAACAATAGCTCTTTACGGGAGTCGACATCCAAGTCGTTCTCCTGCAGGGTGGCTGGTGGTTTTGAACTGCTGACCTCGTGGCTAGCAGCCCTGCACATAATCCACTGTACCGCCAGGCCCCCTCATTGCATCTCTAGAGTAAACAAACGCAGAAAGAAAAGGTAGAGTGGAGGTTACCAGGGGCTGGGGAAGGGAAAGATGAGAAGTGGCTGCTCAGGGGGCTTTTTTTGGGGAGGGGGGTGAATATTAAATGTTTGGGAACCAGATGGTGATGGTTATACAACATAATGGGTGCACCAAATGCCATGAAATTTAGTTTAAAAATGGGTTTACATGGTCTTCTGGCTATAAACCAGAGGAACACACACACATTTGAAAATGATTTATAAATAATGTATACTTTTAAATGGTTAATTTTACATAGTGTGACTCTAAATTACAGGGGAGGAAAAGAAACAAATTCCAGTAGCCTCTTTATCCTGACCAATTTAGGCAAGGGTGAATCTGATAGAAGGTGACTGCAGCCCCTCTCAGATCTACACCACACATACATATGCACCTATACACATGTACACACACACATACACATACACATATACACATACATGCACACATATGCATACAACCATACATGCACACATGTACACACATAAATATATCTATACACATAAACATGCACACACATACATATGCACCTATACACATGTACACACATACATACACATGCATGTATACACATACACATGTGTGCATGTGTACACATGTATACATATACACGCATATGAATATACATACATACACACACGTCATCCCTAGGAATAAGGCCAAATTAGGGAGAGGGAAGGAGTGGAAGAAAGCCTGCCGCGATCTACTTCCACCGGGGTCAGCCATTGGGAAGCCCAGACAGCACAGTTCCATTTGGACCCCCGTGGTGTCACCACCCCATGAGCTGGAGCTGACGCTGCAAGCGGGGGTTGGCTGGAACACAGCAGGGGGGCCAGGACAATTTCTTAGATAAGTTAATTTATCGGCCATTTCCGCTAGGAAACGATTTCCTCTTAAACACAGTGGGGTAAAAAAAACAAAAAAAACAGTGGTGCATCGATATTTATAAATCATTTCAAACTTTTTGTGTTCCCCCAATTTGTAGCCAGGATACCACGCAAACCCATTTCTTAACCCTTAGGCCAGATGTCAACTGGTAATCTATCTTTTTGAGACTCTGTGTACTCTAAGGGTAATGAGGTTATTCCACGGAGACATGAAATCACATTTAAATGAGATATAAGGGGGGAAAGAGGTGACGAGCCCTGGTGGGTGACCTCTTGGGAGCAAGAGGAGGCTTTCTGCTCCCGTGAAGAGTTACGGTCTCTGAGACCACAGGGCAGCTCTGCCCTGTCTGACAGGGTCCCCGAGGCAGGACCGACTGACTGCAGGACAGTGAGTTGGTGTTGGTTGAACAGTCAGTTATTCGCAATTTAGGTAAGGGTGCCCCCCTCAGCCCACACATGAATGGGCAGCTTGTGCCCTGGCCACACCAGGGGCTGCTGGGAAGCCAGGAGGAGCCATGAAGATATCTCATACAGGCCACGCCAGGAGCAAGCCCGAGAAAGCACTATGGTGAGCGAAAAGAAAAAGGCACACGTGGAGGAATAAATAGGAGGTGGATTTCGAAGGGAAAAAATCCATGGACAACTTCCATTCACTTTTCTTCCCACTGAAATCTCTAGAGTCAGCAAATACTTTGCGACAGATCCGTGCTTACCAGAAGCTGGAGGGAGGAGGGGCTGGGGAGGCGGCACTGCAGGGGCACAGCATCTTCTTTTGTGGGGATGGAAACACTGTGGACACAACAGGACAAATGCAAGTAATACCCCTGGATTTCACGTTTAAAACCTGTCTTAATGGCAAAGCGCTGGTTGTCTATGTTTTACCACAATAAAATGCTAAAACTCATCAGAATAATCAGAAGGGCAACAAGGCATCCCAAATCTATGGGCTGAAGATCACTTTTAGCCCTTGAACTGAAACGATTCCATGGGGTTACCTTTAAAGGAAATGACCACTTAGCTCCTGCAGTAAAGGCTGTTCCCCTGGAGACCTGGACTCCTTTGAAGGGAGATCGATGTGGGATTGAAAGGGCCAGGACACTTCCAACAGTAATTGTCTGCTGAAGAGGAGAACTTTGGGAGCAAAGAGTAAGTTATAACTAACTCACCGGTCCCGACTCACAGCAACCCTACAGGACAAGAGCAGAACTGTCCGTGTAGATTTCTGAGACTTTAACTCTTCACAGGAGTGGAAAGCCTCCTCTTTCTCCCAAAGAGTGCCTGGGGGGTTTGAACCACTGACCTTGAGCTTACACAACCCAGCACACGACTCACTTTGCCACCTGGGCTCCTCACAAGACTGTTAAGGGTGGTGAAATGATATGGCCAGAGAGAGGGGAGAAGGGTGACACAGTGTGACCAAACTCAAAATGCATTGCCACCAAGTCAAGACTGATTCAGAGACCCTGTGGGGGTAGTTACATGACTAACTAGAAAGCTTCATCTTCGAGTAACGTAGGATACATTGTCAAGGAGCTGTCAGAGTGAACATTGTCAAATGGATGCATGTTCTCTTTTTTCTTAATGGGTTTGCTGTGCCTCCCTTCCTAGGTAGGTGAAAAAACCTGATTGTGATAGAAGTTGCTTCAGCAGTGTTTCTACCAATGTGGTCATTCAGAATGGGATTTAATTTGATTTGTTTTACTTTGGCCTGTTTCTGTTCTATTCCTTTATTTGTTTCGTGTATAGATGACTTTTTAAAATCTATATATTGGGCTATGCTACTATGTATCTATCTATGTGTGTTACTATCTGTGTATCTTTTTTTGAGACCCCTCCAAGTCCATACTAGATGTGATACTAAGGTTTATTTGTGCCAACCTGGCCAATAGGAACATATGGGATTAGCCAGGTCGTAGTTTGATTGGAGGATAAAAAGATAAAAGGCTCTGTAAGGCCCGCCCCCATCTCTCGTGCTCCCTGGTGATTGGACCAGCGTGTGGCTGCTTTAGCTGGTTCTCTGCCTCAGCCTGTGTGCTGCACCACCTGTGGGCCAAGCCAACCCCTGGATCCTGTTGCTAGAGCTTGAGGCTCCTTCGAGGCCTGCTTTACCACGCTGCTGATGTGTACATCGCTTGAGTTTGAGGTTGGTGGATCCTGTCGCCTTCCATTGCTTGAGTTTGATATCCTATCTAGGCCTGCTTCACTAAGCTCATAAGCTACTGAGTGTTGCTGACTCACCCTGCTGTCTGCTGCTTGTGGGCAGACTCTGCCTGCCTTACAGACAGACTCTGCTGTCTGCTTCCTTGACCTTGGACCCAGCAGCCCACAAGAGTCAAAGGACTTCCAGTACATTAACTGTTTTACACAAGTGAGTTGAATTGAATCCTCCATACTGCTGTGTGGACTAATTAGCTATTATATTCCTTCTTGCTGTATAAACCTATCCATATATATACACACATATTATAGATAATATACATATATATAATCATAAGTGTCCTGGTTTTGTTTCTCTAGAGAACCCTGCCTAAAACACTATATTATCACCTGTTTACCTATGTATCTGTGCTACTGTCTATCAATAGTGTTGCTATCTATGTATCTTTTTTGGAGGCCCTAAGTGCATGCTCTCTATGTTATTAAAGATCTCTAATATATATCTATGCTACAATGTATCTGTGCATGTTACTACCTACGTATCTTTAAGGAAAATAAATACACTTTATTTCGTTTTCTTCCCCCTCCTTTCCTTTTCCTCAGACCTCCGTCTGGCTTCTCTGTAGCCATCGAAGTCTGCTTCTTTGGGTGTGAAAACCATTTGTTTAATGTTATTTTATATTTTATAATCGTGGTTTCCTGCAGCCTTTGTCTCTAGGGGACTGACTGGCGTTGCTACGCTTTGAATCATCCACATTCGCCCATGTCATCAGGTGTTTGGCAGCTTCGTCCACTTATATAAAATCTCAAGAATCAGCAAATTCTTTTATGATGCATCGTATTCCATTGCCCAGATGTGCCAACGCTTATTTACGCATTCCTCCGCCTGCGGGCATGTAGGTTGCTCCCATCCCCTTACTATTGTCAAGAATGCCGAGGCAAACTTGGGTGTGCACATATCTGCTTGTGTTCGACTCCTTGTTTCTCCAGGGCACGGAGAGCGGAGAGACTGCCGAGTCGCCTGCTGCTTCTGTTCCCATGTGTTTGAGGAAGCCCCACAGCGCTTTCAACCGTGGTTGTACAGTTGTCCCGTCCCCAGCAGTGTATGAAGGTGCATTTGGTATTTTTCTGTTTTTTTGTTTTACTTGTCTGTCTTTAACTTTGCTCTCAGGGCCTGTGGAAAGTGGCTATCTCGTTTTGATTTGCATTTCTCAAATAGCTCGTGAGCTGTCCATGTAAAAATTGTTGAATGGATGGATGTTTTGTCGTATGTATTTCACACACATGCCTACACAGTAAACTATATGTGTCAAAACCACTGCATAGTTATAGGGTTTAGTATATGCATTTCACACACACATAGACAAAGTGAATTGTGTACATAAAATATGTTGAATGGATATATGTTTTGTTGCACATGTTTCCACACACACATCCAACGTGAACTGTAGAAGCAGAAGTACTTCAAGGGATGGATGTTTTATTGTGCATACTTTCCACACGTACCTTTAAAGTGAATTGCACATGTAACATTGTTGGCTATATGTTTTGCCGGATATATTCCGAATACCCACAAAGTCAACTGTGCAAAGGGAACTGGACACGGAAGAATCATTGCATGTCTGGCTGTGTCTGTTCACACACAACACGAAGCGCTCGGTGGGCGCTGCAGCGAGGCCTTAGCATGCGTGGAGCTGCCGGCGGGGCGATGCTGAGAAGGGGCTGAGACAAACCCCAAGTTTAAGTGCTTGAGAGACACGGTTCGGCTGTGGTTTCCTGTCTGAGTGTTCTGGGGCAGACAGCTCCATCCCACTAATGGGAAGACCTGGGTCTGCTTCCTGGAGTTTGTGGAGCGGGAAAAAACCCAGGCGGACGAATCATCGCGTCCATGTGTCTCCCAAGGGTGGCTTCAGGTGAATAATTTATGCGGGAGCTACACATGAAGTCTGAGTGGGAGACCGGCTTCCTGGGCTAGTTGCCGGCCTTCTCAGAAGGGGCCTCCGCCTGCTGGGATTTTGAGATTAGCATGGAAGAAAATGTTACAAATGGACTCGCCTGTTGGGCCAGGTCTGAAAGAAGGGCCACAGCTCTCAGGACTGAGAGAGAAGGCATGTGAATGGATGTTATCATAATCTTCAGCAGGGGAAACGAACTCGCCGTTTTAAATGCCGTCTACTTAAACAAAGGAAACCAGAGGGCTTGGCATGGCTGTTCTAGTGACAGTCATCACGGCACGAGCAGCTACCGCAGGGGTTGTGGGACACCGAGTCCCGTGGCATGTGCCACGGCAGAAGGTTGCCTGGCCTTGCACCCTCCACATACTGTTTGGTTGGCCCCAGCCCATGGCCACCGTGCTGGTCTCAGTCCACCTCACGCTTCAACCCAAGATTAAGAACGCACGTCCTCGCAACGGGGCTGACCAACAGCATCGTGTTCAATGGAAAAAGATGGAAGCTGGCCAAGACTCCGTTTCACCTGGATGCCACTGCCCTGGGAGCACATCAAGACAGACAAAACAAACACCAGACCCACGGCCATCCAATCGATTCTGACTCACAGCAGCCCGAGAGGGCAGGGTGGAGCGACATCTGTGGGCTTCCACGTCCGTGACCCTGGAGGCAAATGGGGAGCGAGGGGAATTAGGGTTAAGGGGAGAGGGGCGGGGAAGACAACCTGTCTCTCTCTGGGGGACCAGCTGATGGGTCAGACTGCTGCCCTTGTGGCTAGCAGGCCAACTCGTAACCCACGGCGCCACCGGGGCTCCTAAGGGAAGTTTGGTATCTTGTTTTCGCTGTTAGGTGCCATCAAAATGATTCTGACTCCTGGGGACCCGTGTCCGCTGAGTAGAGTTGCTTCACAGGGATTTCAAAGCTTTGATCTTTCAGACAGAGAGTGCCAGGTCTTTCTTCCACAGCGCTTCCCAGTAGGTTTGAACTGCCAACTCGTATGGTTAGCAGTTAAATGCCAACTGCTTGTGCCACCCAGCGACCTAGAGTATGACAATATGCAGTGGTTACAGCAATATAGTGTAGTAGCATCCAACTCACTGCCTTTAAGTAGATCCTGATTCATAGTGACCCTGAAGGACAGAGGAGAACTGCCCCCCTGTGAGTTTCCAAGACTATAACTCATTATGGGAACAGAAAGCTTCATTTGCCCCCCTGGGGCGGAGCTGGTGGTTTTGAACCACTGCTCTTGAGGTTAGCAACCCAGTGCATAACCCACTGGGATCCCTTGTATAGTAAATACAACGGCTGGATAGTGACAGCAGGAGCCCTGGGGCATCGTGGTTATGCGTTGGGCTGCTAACTGCAAGGTCAGAGGTTCAAAATCACCAGCCAGCCCACAGGAGAAAGACTGGTTGTTCTACTGCCGCCTAAACAGCTACAGTGTTGGAAACTCACCGGGGCAGTTCCACCCTGCCCTATAGGGTCAGTATGAGTTGGCATCCATTCGATGACCGTGAGTGTGTAGTGACAGCAGACAACACACCAGTGCTCATGGATAGAACAACCTCTCTCTGCATTCTTTTTGGAGATGGGCTGTTCTATAGAACAAACCAACAGGAAAAGAAAACAGTTACCTCACCACTGTGGATAAAGGCTGTATGTGTTCAGAGCCTCATGGTTGGGCCTCGAGAGTTATAATTCTCATGAACTCAGGAGCCCACACAGCTACATTGCAGTCTACACATTTGCCTTGTGCTAATCATTCCGTCTATGCATGTTATAAATATCACTGACTTGTAAGGGAGTGAGCGCATTCTTGCCAAAGAATCCAAATGTCTCTGAAGATGAGCTTAATTAAAACAATATACTCTCAAAATAACCCCCCGATCAGATGCATGAGGATTGCAGCAGCTCTGTATGACAGTGTGGGCTTAGAGACGTTCTGAATATCTGAAGCAACATTCCTCATGGTAGGAAGTCCTGGAGTCTCTCCGAGGGTGCACACAAAGTTGAGATCGCAGAACAAAGACCCAGTGTTTGAATTTTTAACATGCACATTCGAAGGGGCCAAGCAATACGGCTGTAATCTGGGTAAGATTAGACAAAACCAGGAAGGTGATAAAATAACAGAAGGAAGTGCCTTTCAACATGCACGCTTTCAGCTTTCCACAAAAGGCCTTGGCCCTCGAAAACAAAGCAACACGAAAAAACAACAATCAAGGTGGCGGGTGGCTTTCTTCGTGGCAAAACTGCATGTCGAAAACAAAACATTTGAGAATGTCACTGGACATGTAGTATTAGTACACGTTCTGCTGGGGGCGTCCCCAGCCGCAACAGGAATAGAAATGGGTTCTTTTTCTTAAAAGCAACCTCCACCTTCCCACTTAGAAGAGGCGTTTCTTCCTTCGCTCCGTTTCATTTGAAGTTGGACTGCATTTTTCCAAAGTGACCGTCCCCGGGATCTGCCTGAGTCACAAAGAACCAAGCGCCCCTCCCCTCGGAGCTGCTGGAACGGTGACAAGTGAAGTGGCATGTGGTTGCGTCCAATCATTCCAAAGGATCCGTTTAAGACAACGCCGGAGCATCAAAGGCCTTTCAAGTGGCTTTACTCAAAAAGAAAAGCCACAGCACCTTCAGAGTTTCGTCGCTTCCAGTTGCTGACATGTGGGAGTGGGAGCCTAGGGGAGGGACGTTGGGTTAACCAGCCCCTTGGGAACATGACAGGCAGTCCCGGAGTTCTGAGTGGGACCCATTGTCAAGTGCATCTTTTAGGCTCGGTAAGTCTTTCCATCAGATAGGGAGCTAGGGTGGGACAGGTTCATACTGCTCTTCATTAACCTGACTTCAGTGCATGGAAAAGGAGCCCTGGTGGCGTACTGGACATGCACTGGGCTGCTAAGCACAAAGTCAGCAGTTTGAAACCATCAGCTGCCAAGTGGAAGAAAGGTGAGACTATTATCTGCTCCTGTAAAGATGGACCGTAGGGTGTGGGGGGGCAGTTCTACCCGGTCCTGTATGGTCCCGAGGAGTCAGCGCCAACCCCATGGCCATGAGCTGGGTCACTATGCGTTTTGAGTTAGTGCAAGAAAAAGCTCGAGCGTTTCCAGTGATTGAAAAGCCTTAAGTGAAGGTGACAGTGGTGAAGTCCTGGCTGTAAGTGGGGGCCGGTCCTGTCCTCTCAGAATGAGGGTACCTGTGCTCATCTTGTGGTTAACGGCTCAATGCATAGTCCTATAAGCCTCCCCCTCCCCAACCCATGATGCTCCTCCTTCACTACTCAGTTCCAGAATGTTTCTTCCCCTTAAACAGGCCCTCCTCATCCTCCCTCCCTCAGCCCCCAGCAACCCCTCCTCGGCTTCCTGTGTCGATGCTGAGCCTGGCCATCTCCCATACTTGGAATCATACAATGTGTGGCTTTGTGTGTCTGGCATCTTTCACTTAGCATGATGTTTTCCAATATTAGATTTTTAACTCTTCTGATTCGGGGCTCTGCAGCTCCGTCTGCCAGCTCCTGCGTCTTGGCCTAACTCCGTTCATCGCAGTACATCTGGCGCCAGCTCTGCGGATCCGCCACCCGCCACAGCCCAGCACCCCCTCTCAGCCCCGTCCTTGGGGGTTCTTTATTGAAATCATGTGTCCTCTGTGTCACCAGCACCACCACCCCTGCCCCCTGCCCTTTTCCATTCAACTCCTCCTCTCCTCGGACCTCCCCCTGGCTCCCCTTCTTCTACTTGCTTATTCAGGATTGGTGCTCTCTGCCCCTCCACATTCAGCTACCTTCCCTCCCTTCTCCTTCCCTCTTCCCACCCTGGTGCCTCCCCTTCTGCCTCTCTAGACACTTCTAGTCAGGAGAGTCTCTCTCCTGAGCATCTTCACAGCCCCCTACACCATTCTCACCTCCCTGCTTCCCCCTCCCTCAAAGTCTGTTCTTTGCCCTCGGTACTTGAAGCCATCCAGCCCAGGGGCTCTGGACCCCGACCCCAACAACCTCTGTTCGTGCTGTTGAGTGGATTCGGGCTCACTGTGGTTAGGGGCTGTGGAGTCAGCTGGCCTCCTAGCGACCCCTCATACACAGGAAGACAAACACCGCCGGGTCCTGCACCAGCCTTCCAACGGCTATTCTGATGCCCATGGTTGCAGCCACTGTGTCCGTCCATCTCCTTGAGGGTCTTCCTCCTTTTGATGGACCCTCTACTTCATCAAGCATGATGTCCTTCTCCAGGAACTGGTCCCTCCTGTAACATCTGCTGATGCACAGCGACCCCTACCCCATGGGGCCTCGTGGGCTGTTATCTCTATGGGAACAGATCATGAGATCTTTTCTCCCGCAGAGCCACTAGTGCGTTCCTCAACCTCTTGGCTTCTGTTCCCTGCACCCCTCCAGGCCCAGTGAGCACCAGTCTGCTTTGGTGCCTCTACACTGTCGTCCAATCCCAGAGCTTTCATCTGAGGACGATGGCTGACTTCTTTCCTTTCGGTGATGGGCTTACTCCGCTCAGCGTGTTGGCAAGGCTGACCCACTGGAGCTTCTGCACCTGGACTTCATTTCTCTTAAGAACGGCTTGTCGTTTCATCATATGCTAGAATGGCTTGTCACGGATGAGTGGCTTGTTGTCCATTCTGTTGCATGAATGTTGGTGGATGTTTAGGCTGTTGGCATTTGGGGGCTCTTGCGCTCTTTAGAAGATGGAAACTTGGCTCTTTCACGTCACCTTCCTCACTTGAGTCTACGATGACGCATTAGATAAAGTCATCCGGAGTTAATGCCGAGAGCGATCGGTCATGCCATTAAACGATTCAGAATTTAGGAAAATGTAACTCATTAGCATGAGGTCTTTGACCCTACTTCGCCCCACCCAGCTCAGTCCAGCCTTCCCTGGAGGAAAACGATGCAGAACAAGAAAATGCCCAGATGGCTGTTCTCAGGGGCTATTGAGTGAGTTCGGAGTCAAAGCGATGACAGAATAAAACTCTGCTTGGTCTTGGCCCATCCCACAGCCCTCCCATTGCAGGAGCGCACTGTTGCAGCCACTGCGTCTGTCCGTCCGCCCGTCCGCCCGTCGAGGGTCTTCCACTTTTTCACTGACCCTCTACTTCAGCAAGCAGGATGTCTTTCTGAGGGACTGGGCCTTCCTTGTACATGAGATGAAGGCTGGCCCTCCTCCCTCTTGAAGAACACGCATTCTGGCTGCACTTCTCCCAGCACAGATATGTCCAGTTGATGTTGGAGACAGAAAGTAGTTTCCTTTCTTGCGAACATTCTAAAAATACGCCGAGTCAATCCATCTATGAAAGTTACATTCAAGCCCTTTCAAGGCCCTGAGAAGTCCAAGTATAAAGGGTTTAAAAAAATGTTTTTTAAGCTACATCGTTGAGTTAGTAGTTTAATTTAATGGCAAATTTTTCCATTTACAATGTTTGCAAGGAAACCTCCTTCACAGGCCACACCAGAAAGAGTCAATGTGAAAACCCCACTAAGTGAACTGGGCTCTTCTCAAACTTGGGCTTAAGGCTGAAACTGCTCCGTGTAAGCAGAGCAGATGGATGCTCTCCTAAGGGTGTAGACCAGTGGTTCTCAACCTTCCGAATGCCGCCACCCTCTCATACAGTTCCTCATGTTGTTGTGAACCTCAACCATAAAATGATTTCCATAGCCACTTCATAGCTGTCATTTTGCTTCTGTTGTGAATCAGGCGACCCCTGTGAAAGGGCCGTTCGACCCACCCAAAGGGGTCACAACACACACGTTGAGAACCGCTGCTGTTCACTATTGCAAATGGGTCACATGTCACTCCTGGCCAATTTTCTGCCACGTATGTTTCAGTCAAAACAGAACGAAAACCGATCACCACGTGACCCAGAAAAGAAACGCATGGATAAACTGAGCCTCATGAAAATTTTAAAACATTAGCTCTGTCTCCAAAGGACTCTGTAAAGAGAACGAAGAGACAAGTGAGAGGCAGAGAGAAATGCACTGCAAACCGTATCTCAAAGGAGCAATATCAACACTGTATAAAAAGCTTTCAAAACACAACAATTGAAAAACAAACCCGAATGGATCATGTGCAAAAGGCATCCACAGGCATTTCGTGTTGGAAGCGTGTTCTTGTTAGGTGCTGTGGAGTCCGTTCCGACTCCGTGATGCTGGAGGACAGGGTGGAACTGCCCCGTCGGGTTGCAAAGCTCCGCACTCTCCAGGAGCAGGCGGCCTCATCTATTTTCCTCCCACAGAGCCGCTGATGGATTGGAACTGCTGACCCTTCAGTTCGCAACTGAGTGCTTACCCCACCGGGCCATCAGAGCTCTTTCAGGTGTTGGCTTAATGTCACTCTTTAAAGAAGGTCGCCGAGGAATAGAGACTTGGAGGGGAATCGGAAGCGGGCCAGGTGAGCATCTGAGAAAGAAAATCAGTCCCCAGATGACCCTTGGCTGGCAGGGTGCTCACCTGCGCTTCTTCGGGAAGGGCCAAGAAGTGGCTGTGGCTGGAGTCAGCACATTGGCCATGAGGGAGTGGGAGGGATCAGGAAAAAAACAGGGTACAGATGACGGAGCACCCAGAGGGCCGTGGGAGGACTTGGGCCAGGGGAGCCAGGATCTGTTTTGCAGAATATCACATCCATTCCAACCAAGTAGCCAAGAAAAGGTTCCCGGGTTCTCAGGGTAAGAATGCAGTTTCATGCCGGATATTGTTTTCCTCTACCGCTTAATTTATTCCAGGAATGGGCAGCTCCTGGAAGAAAATTGAGTCTGAGAGGAGAGAAGGCATCACAGCTATTAAAAAAAAAGTTTTTATAGAAACTTAATAGGCCATTAGTCCACATTACTAATCTCTCGGTGAAGCTTGAGCTCAGCTGAACTTTGGAGTTGTTTTGGCTTCTGGGGAGAGGGAACAGCCCTGCACTGCAGTGTAAGAGACACAGGCCGACCTCGGAGATGTGGTGAGTTCAGTTCCGGGCCACCACAGTACATAGACTCTCGTCGTAAAGCAAGTCACACGCATGCGCAGGCGTCCGCGTGCACAGAAACAACGAGGTTGACCCCAGCCTGTCCTCTGTGAGTCTGCAACATCGCAAGAGAAAATGGGAGGTCTTGTGAGAATCACCAAGATGCGGCTCAGAGACATGAAGTGGGCACAGGGGGTGGGGCAGGGAAACGGTGCTGACAGCTTGCTCCACGCAGGGATGCCGCAGACCTTCCATGTGTGAACAGCGCAGCATCGGTGAGTTCCAGGAAAAGGAGGTCTGCCTATCCTGATGGTAAACGCAACATGAAACGCAGTGGAAACCTCCTGCCTGTCAAGCGAATCTCCAGGTCATGGTTCTCAAGCTGCATGTGGAGATAACTGGACAGTCATACAGATGTTATTACGTCTGAAGCAGGGGTACAACCATGGGTCTCTAATCACCTGGAGCAGCAGACGAGGAGGGAGAGTCAGGAATAGGAGGAGGAGATGGAGAAGGTGGTCCATGGTCTCCCTGCCCGACTGCCTCTCTGGTCATGAGAATAGAAGACCGGGCTGGTGCCTGCTACCACTACTGCATGTCTTGATCAAAACTTCTGTAGAAAAATCCTTATCGGAGGGAGGAAAACGGAGACCAGGATTTCAGATTCTCATGGAATGCAGATGCTCTGGAGGCTGGATGGGCCCTTAGAACAATTACCCTGGGATCATCTCGAAGCCTGAAGCCAGAGCTCTTCCCGAAAGTCTTCTTTCAACCAGACAGCAGTTTGGCTCAATTAGTAAACAAAGTCTGCCTGGAGCCTGGTGCTTTTTAAAAAAAGAACTATCTACATGAAATCAAACTGGCAACAGTACCTCAAAAGGGTACAAAAGGAAACCTTAGGGGACAGTGACATGGCATTCATGGAGGAGCAACAACTCAGGAAAGGTGGGGGGTGGGGGTGGGGGCAGGGAAATGGCTGTACCAGTTGGGGGGATACCACCATGCCTCTGAGGGGCACTGACAGAGATCTCCAGGTTGGCCTAGGTCCTGTGATGGGTACCCCCGCCGCACCTGCAACATAAAACACGCAGGTAAAAAGAGTTTGCCTTCATTCCACTCTGCTAAGAGCATTCACACCAACTAGGTCAACGTATAGACACAAGGAAAATAGACTCTGGGCAGCGGCTAACACAATGAGATCTGGGTCAAAAGGGATAGGAAAGCTGTCCTGTGTTAGTCTGGGTAGACTAGAGAAACAAATTCATAAACAAGCATATGTATATAAGGGAGAGGTTTATATACAAGAGGAATTGAACATTGAGAAAACATCTCAACCCAGTGCAGTCCAAGGCCATAAGTCTGATATTAGCCCATATGTCCGATACCAAACTATAAAGTCCTCTTCAGACTAATGAAACACATGCAATGAAGCCAAATGCAGGACGATCACAAGCCAGTGGGTAGAAATTCTTTGGGTCCCAGTGGCATTGTAAGCATCTCAGCACTGGCAGGGGTCTTTCTGTGGCTTCTGCTGCCGAGGTGTGGTTCGGTCCATGTGTCGTCTTCTGCAATGTCTCCCAGGGAGTAGCAGAGAGAGAGAGGTGTCTTCCACCTCCAAGGAGGAAGTACCAGATTTCCCAGAATTCTCAGGAGAAAGCCATGTCCACACAGAAGCCTCATTGGCTATCCATTGGCTATCTCCAGATTGACAGCCTAGACTCCACCCCTACACTCTTAATCCTTAAATTGACAGTTCTGAAACTCAGGTCTTTCAGAACTGTTGCCGTCTTACAATAACGAACACATCTAACAGACGTTCAAATCCACCAGCTGCTCCTTGGGGAGGGAGGAAAAGAAAAGAAGCATCCTTCCGTAAAGATGACAGACAGCCTTGGAAACCCCAGGGGGGGGGGGCGTTCTCCTCTGGGAGCGGCCATGAGCAGGCAGCAGGGGGCAGCTGCCTCCATCACCAGGAAAGGCTGTCAAGATTTTTTTTTTTTAATATGGAAGACCTAGAATATATGCATCTCTCTCTCTCTCTTTCTCAAAACTCGGTCGTCAAGAAAGAATCTCATCAGACAGTGGGCAAAAGACACGAAGAGACGCCGGCCCGGTGGAGAACGGGCACATGCGAAGATATTCACGACACGACCCGCTGCCGCTGGGGAAGTGCGAATGGATGAGACAGGCAGGTGCAGGGACCAGAAGGACTCCCACTGAAATCGGTGACCAAGCTAAATACTGCAGGGGAAGGGAAGCGGAGCGCCGGGCGGGCAGCTTTGTACCATTCGAGGTTTGCGTTTCTCCCGGCAGCAACGGTCACTACAGGATGGGACCGTGACAATCCAGAGGGCTTTCACGGGCTGGCATGGTTGGGGTGATCACCAGGCCTCCCTTCTTAGTCTGACTGAGTCCGGAAACTCCCCCAGAGCCTGCTCAGCCACAAAACAACACACAGGCAAGTGGTGGCTACTCATTAGGGGCCCCCGGGCTCCGCAGAAGTACAGACGCACCCACCTCCGCAGAGGGGGCTTCAGGCCGCGTGTGTTGGATGGAAAAGATCAGCAAATTTCCCCATAAATATATATATTGATTTTATATTTTATATTTTATATTCTGTTTGTGGTGATTCTTCTTGGTTTGGTTTTTGGTTTGTTTGTTTTTTAACAGTTTTACTGGGACATAATCCACATATGACACAATTGGATCGTTCAATCATATCAAGAAGAGTTGCCCGATCATCACCACAATCAAATTGAGAACATTTTATTTTTCTTGTACTCCTTGGTGTCAGCTCTTCAGCGCTGCACCACACACGCACCCCCACCAACCCCTCCTGCCATACCCCCAAGAAACCAGGGCTCTTTTTGTTCCATCAAGGAATTTACTCTTTACAGACCTCCAAGATCAGCCGTTCAAAACCACCAGCCCTTCCTTGGGAGAAAAATGAGGCTCTCCACACGGGTAAAGAGTTGCGGTCTCCCGAACCCACAGGGGCAGTTCTACCCTGGCCCATTGGGTCACCTTGGACTCGGACGGCAGGGAGCGGGAGGAGCCAAGACTGGAGCTGTCCTATTTTCCCGACAGAGCCGCTTCCCAGACGCAAGCACCGAACCCGGACCGTGTCTGCTAATCTTTTGGACGAGGTTTTTAAAACCACCGAGACAGGCCGCCTTAAAAAGGCAATGTTTCTGCCTTGGAACTTAGACTCCGTGAAAATAGAATCACAATCGCTTTTCTTGTTTTCAGAGTTACAATCATGAAGAAAAAAAAACCACTGCATAAGACCCAAAAGATTTACCTCAGAACTAGTCCAGAGTGGCTGAAAATAACCTCTCGATAAATAATAAAAGCTGGGCCAGCCCCAGTTTTGGAAGCCCGAGCCAGTGGAGGAGTTCAGCGGTGAGGGGATGTCTGGACGGAAGGACAAACCAGCTAGAGGCTGCCTTGTGTCTGAACTCAGCTCCAGGGCTGAGGGAAAGATGGCGGAGCTGGCAGCTAGGCTACACGGACCCGCCTCTACAACACAGACACAAGACACCAGACAACACACATGGTCGTCCTGGAACCCTGAGCTTCCCAAGGAAGGTCAGCGGGATGGACGGAATACCTGTGAGGAGACGCAGCAGCCAGAGGAAACTGAGCGGTGCGTTGTTGGCCGGCGGGTGTCTCAACTGTTGAAAGTCAACCCGATGACCTGCTCTGCAAGCCTTCACCTCGTTCACCCTCAAGAGTTCACCTGACAAACCTGACGTGGCCCAGCCGCTGTGGAAAACCGTCGGGTGGCTCCTCAGAAAGTTACCAGGTGATCAGCAATCCCGCTCCTCAAACACCCACTGCCACTAAGTCCTTTCCAACGCATGGCCGCCCCGGAGGGTCAAGTGGACCTGCCTTGGTGGGCTTCCGAGGCCGTAAACCTTCCAGGAGCAGAAAGCCTCCTCTTTCTCTGGAGAGACCCTGGTGGGTCCCAACGGCAGCCCGACATGTAAGCCACTAGGCAAGCGGGGTTCCTCCCATTCCCAGAAAACCTGCAAGCCGGAACCTGTGGGAGGTGGAAACCTGTGGGAGGAGAATGCAGCTGTTGGCCTCTGCTACAACGGGAAAAGATGGGTGCAAATGCACCCTGTCAAAGGTGGAAAACCCACAAGACCCGGAAAAGCAAGTCCGGTCAAGGTTTCACTGCAGAATTGAAAGCGGGGAGTCAAACAGATCCTTGTCCCCTACTGTTCACAACGGCATTCTTTACTATCACCCCAGTGTAGAAACTATCTCAAGGGCCCATCAAGATGGAGACACCAAATTGGGCACATGCGTACTCGGGATGCCATTGAACCACACAGAGAAATGAAGTTCTAACTCACATGGAGACATGATGCTCATCAACACTTATTATCCATCATCTGTCTTTTTATCCGAGCCATCCAGCTGGGTGTGAAGCGGTACTTCAGGGTGGTTTTGCTTTGCACTGAGCTGTTGATTGAATGGTGTTTAGTATGAATTGTTGGGGTCCTTTTCTTAGCTGTCCTTGCTGACAACATACCCAGCCACAGAGACACCAATCCAGCTGTTTCCATCTGCACAATTCGGTAGAAACACAGATTCTATCCTTCAAGGGGCGCAACCTCCCTCAGCCCCTTTTTCTGAGTTGTTCCTGCCCCCCCCCAAAAAAATTACCATCTTCTAATGTTCCTATCAAACGCTTCTAAGCATTTGTTTAAGGTAGGACAACCACGTGTCTGTCAGTGTGTTGTACGTACGTACTGTGGGGCTGGTGTGCTGCTGTGACGTTGGAAGCTCGGTCCCGGGTCCTTCCAATACCAGTAGGGCCACCCCGAGTGAACAGGCTTCAGCAGAGCTTCCAGACGAAGAACCGACTATGAAGAAGGAGCAGGGCCTTGCTGAGAGGAAGGACGCACTGAAGACCTTACGGACAGCAGACCGTTGTGCATGAGGAAAGCGTCTGGGACCTGCATTCCCTGATGAGGCCGGACCCAGAAGAAGAAGACACAGCGGCCCACATCCACGAATCATCGGAACTTGGAACGTACGAAGTGTGGCTCTAGAATAATTGGAAGTTGTCAAAAACGGAGTGGAACACATAAAGATCAATAGCATAGAGATTCGTTGACCTCAAATGGACTGGGCTTGGTCATTCTGAATTAGGAAACCATACGGTTGACCATGCTGGGAATGAGAGATTCCGGAGGAATGGCGTTGCATTCCTCGTCAAAAGGGCATCTCAGGATCTACCTGGAAGTACAATGCTGTCTGTGATAGGGTAGCATCTATCCGCAGAGAAGGAAATCTAGTCAATAAAACTTATCCAAATGTATACACTAACCAGTAACACTAGTCATAAGGAAATCTAAAACTCTACCAATGTCCTCAGTCTGAAATGGATCCAACATGTGATCAAGATGCATGGCTAATTATTTGCAATTGGAATGCGAAAGTTGGAAACAAAGAGGAAGGAACTTCCCCTTGCACCAACCCCCAGAGCTCAATCAATTAAGAAATCAATCTGCACAAAGCAACAACTCATGGACTGCAGCTCAAAGCTGGATTACACTCACATAAACGACTCCTCACAACGGTATCTTACATTCTGTCATTGGATAAATGATTGATGTTCTCAATGCAATTGCCTTATACCCTGGGGGATGATTGACACTGTTTCTCTTTTTTTGTTTCTTTGTTTTTCTGCCTTTTGTTTGTCTGTCTGTTTGGGGGTTTTGTTGTTGTTCTTTTAGGTTGTGTTTTTTGTTGTTGTTTTTGTCATAATCTGACTGTCAAAGTAAACCAGAGATATTCATAACCTATAGACAAGCAGATGGATTCTAGGCCCCCACTGAACTCGAGCCCCAATCCAAGAACAGTTCGTTCTGATCACGTGGCCCTGCTCCATACGCACCTTCATGAAGTGATCACCGAAGATAAGGGTGCTACCGCCCAGTGTGGTGAAGAAAGCAGATGATGCCCGGCTATCAATTGAAATAGTATCTGGGGTCTTAAAGACTTGTATTCAAACAAGCAGCCATCCAAGTGAGGCGTCCACTAAATCTGCACACAAGAAGCACTCTAGCCTGTGTGATCCAAAGATGACAATAACAAAATCCAAACATGATGAAGGGAGAAGTATCAGAGCTCAAATTGTGAACACCCAATTTGTAGAAGGCGAGGGAGTACAGAGGGAGCCCAAAATCCAAGTGCAGAGTCTCCGTCTAGTCGGGGTAAGCCTCTGGCAGATCCCCTCCAGCCATAGGCTAGGGGCTCAGACAGCTTTACCATCAGGGATTATTGCAAACTTGATTATGGCGGATTGAACCTTGGTGTGATATAACATTTGGTCAGCTGACCTCCCTCTTGACCCAACCTGAATTCGCTCGAGGTTCAAATATTTCTTGCTTGTTCCACAAGAGAAATTTCTTCTCTGGCGTTTTCAATGTTGATGGTGGTCTTTTCTTTCTTACTCTTTCTTTTGATCTTTATCGTATTGTTGTTGTTATTTTCTACTTGCTGTTTTGTTTTTTATTGTTTCTCTTGGACTTCCCAGTGTGTGAAGCACAGGAGTGGCTGCATAGAGAAAACAACTGATGCAACGGCTTATCAGGGGCATGGAGGGGGTTGGGATGACTCAAGGGCACCTGAACCAAACCAGGGTCTTCCGAATCACTCCCTAGGCACGTGGACGTTGGACAATGAATGAAGAAGAATCGATGCATTTCAATTACGGTTCTGGGCAAGACTGCGGAAAGCCCCGTGGGCTGTCGGAAGAACGAACAAATCTGTCCTGGAAGAAGGCCAGAGGGCTCCTTAGAGGCCAGGATGGTGAGACGAAGTCTCACCTCCTTTCGAATGTTATCAGATGAGACCAGTCCCCGGAGAAAGACATGCTGTCATAAGTGGAGGGGCAGTGATAAGAGGGAGACCTTCAACGAGATGGACGGACACGGTGGCTGCAACAATGGGCTCATCCCTGAGAACAGTGGTGGGCTGGGAATGAGCGGCGAGGTCCCCAGGGAATGCTGAAGGTGGACTTTGGGGCCAGGGCGTGGTTCCCCAACAGACTGGACTGGAAAACACT
>NW_022103901.1:3911726-3912678 GCF_000313985.2 Echinops telfairi | reverse complement strand
CCGGGGCGGGGGCGGGCGGGGTTCCCTTCTGTTGCACACAGGGTCGTTATGAGTCGGAACCGCCTGGACAGCGTCTCAGGCCCACAGACTGAGGAACACCCACATGTGGTATTTTGGCTGTAGACCTCCACCCCACAGAGCCAGGCAGCGGCAACAACGGGGGAGCTTCCAGAAACAGTAGCATACCCGGAGCAGACAAACAGCAGCATCACTGAGCAGGCCCCTTTTGATTGCCTCAGACGCCTTAATTTTCACTCGGAGCATTCATTTCCCAGTAATTTTCTGTCCAATTAGGTGGAAATACACCCACTTAATAGCAAATCCAATTACTGTGTGTTTCCCCTGTTTGTCATCTTAAGGAACGGGGTTGGCTTTCATTAGCTGGAGCCGTGCACCAGCTCATGCAACAGCAAAGCTGACTCTAATTCCTTGTTTTCCTTTTGCTTCCCCACTGGGTTGGGGTTGAGTTTCCATAACTGGGTCATGGGGATAAGGTGGTTTCTTGTGCAAAGAACTGGAAGAGAGGGCAGGGCCGGCTGTGGCCCCAAGGGCGGAGGCCACAGAACACACAGGGAGGGCTTGGTCTTTGATCCAGTGGGGAGGGCACAGGCGGTGAGCACGGGCCAAGCTTCCCCAGGACAACACGTAGCACGAAGGCCATGAAGGTTAGGTTCATCGGAGCCCGACAGTCTGCAAGACCCTTAAGTTGGCAGGACCAGGGATAAAGAGGTCCTAGATCTCAAACGTTTATCTCAGACTCAGCCACCACTCACACACACACCACACACACACTCACCTGCCCTCGGAGCATGCCCTAGGTAAGCCTTTCCTCAGCCCCAAGACATCACTTGGCTGGGGATGAGAGGGGGTGTCTTAAAAGCAGGCCCCAGTCCAAGGAGCCAGAAGTATGGGATACTGTATCTGAGAGCCATGTCCAGCACCTTCCGGAAGT
>NW_022103901.1:3906976-3911089 GCF_000313985.2 Echinops telfairi | reverse complement strand
TCACGTTCCTTCCCTTCTACTTTACCGAGCATGATGTCCTTCTCCAGAGACTGGTCTCTCCTGAGAACATGGCCAAAGGACAGTGGAGTCTCGCCATCCCTGCGTCTATGGCGCACTCTGGCCGTACTTGGTCCGAGACCGGTGTGTTTGCTCTTTTGGCAGTCCGTGGGACTCCCGCTTTCTTCCCCAACACCTCACTCAGAGCATCGGCTCTTCTTTAGTCTTCCTGATGCAATGTCCAGTCTTCACAGGACACCCACAGCAGCAGCCCTTTGAGAGCTGATGTGTGTGGTGGCCTGCTTCCCACCTGTGACTGCTTGGGTGCGCCCCTCCTTGTTCATAGGTTACCCTAAGATCCAGGAAGTGAAGCTACAATTGAAAATATCATGACTTGGGTCAGGTGAACCTAAGTCCTCATGTTCTTGATTTTCAACACTTTTGTATCTGATAACATTATTCTTGAATAGTGTTATGGTGGTGGTGGTGGTGGTGTTAGGTGCCACGGAGCCCGGTTCTGACCCATAGCACCCCAATGTACAACAGAAGGAAACACGACCCGATCCTATACTCTCCTCCCCTGGTTCCCAAGCCTGTTACTTAATGGGAAGGATGGGACAGTGTTTCCCTGATGAGGCGACAGGAGCCCTGTGGCAGGGGTTAAGAGGTGGGCTGCCAGAAGAAAGGTCATTGGTTCGCAGCCACCCTTGGCTCCAAGAGAGACCGACCTACTTGACCTGCTCCTGTCAAGCTGACAGCCTAGGAAACCCTACAGGGCAATCCCACCCTGTCCCCTCGCTGCTCTGAAAGCTCCCACTGCGCCCTGTCTGCCCTGGCCTACGGAGTCACGACAAATCAGAACTCACAAGAAATCCTAAGTGTGAGGGGGTTTCTGTGCCTCATGCAACATTGAACTTGATGGAGGGAATCATTACTGACAGCTGACCTGGATGGCTTACGAGGCACAGTTTGAAACACCCAAGTTCACCCACAGTTCACCAGCCTGGTCTCTTTGGTGGCCCAGTTTCAAGGCCCAGCATGCCAGATTTTAAGAAGGAAGAGACTCTGGTCTCTTTGGTGCCTTGAAGTTTCACCCAGGAACCAACATACTTTCCGTCCCTTCCCCTGGGGACACTGAGGGCCTGGGGCCATCCATTCCCAGCCTGTGGCTCTGAGGTGGCAGACGTCATGTGGTGGAGAAGTTCCAAATCCTGTTCTGGGGGAAAAGCAGTTCAGTTGGGGGCCAAGTCCAGCCTGGAGCTGGAAGGAACACAGGCCTGCTCAGCCAGGCACACTCAAGGTTGATCCCATCCCTCGGCCCTGAGTCCCTCTCCAGGGGGACAGGACAGGGTGTTTGTGGTCATTCATAATCTGGTGTCCCTTTGGGACTTGAGAGGATTCAGAGTGAAGGGATGGAGTCTACTCTGTCAATCGGGTTATAGCCAATGAGGCTTCTGTGTGACATGGCCTTCCCTAAGGATTCTGGGAATTCTGGTATTTCTTCCTCGGAGGCAGGAGACCCTCGCGCTCTGCTCACTTCCTGTGAGACATGCCTGTGGAGTAGACACATGGAGTGAGGCTGGTGGAACAGGACCTCAGGAGCTATGGTAGTGTAGTGGTGGCCTGCTGGAGCACAAACCACAAGATCAGCAGTTCTAAGCCACCAGCTGCTCCCCTGGAGAAAGATGAGGCTTTCTACTCCCATCAGGAGTTCCGGTCTCAGAAACTCACAGGGGCATGTGGATTCGATGGCGGTGAGTTTGGCTTGGTAATGGTTTATGCCACCCAGCACGCCCATTCGACAGTAAATGCTTAGAATTCCACAAAGGAGCATTTTAAAGCCTACAGAATAACATTCAGGCAAAGCAACAGGAAGTAAGTTGCCACCTACTGCTTGCCTCCCAGGGAACCGTGTCATGCTCAACTTTGCACATTTTTTTAAACTCTGAAATCAGCCTTGTGAGCAAGATGAGAAGCGAGATTCTCACTCTGGAAGACAACCTCTCTTCACAGAGCAAAAGCTTCCGGAAAAGTCAACTGCAAGCTCCTGCTCTTCTTGCACTTTTCAGAGAATGCGTTTTCTTGTCTGAAATACAGCCCTGATGATACAGTGCGTTACCCACTGGCTGCTAACCACAAGGTCAGAGGTTCGAAACCACCAGTTGCTCTGAGGGCAAAAGATGAGGCTTTCTGCTCTCATAAAGATTTACAGCCTGAGAGACCTGCAGGGGCAGTGTTGCTCGTCTGACAGGGACACTGAGCCAGAATGGACTTGAAGACAGTAAGGTTTTATCTTATATCGAATGGGGGGGGTTGGGAAAGGAGGTTAAATTTCTTTTTTTAAGCAAAAGGAAAGAAATTTATTAGAGCCCACCAGGGAAACCCTAGAGGGGGCCAGCATACCCTACTGTGCAGGCATGTCCAGCAAAGGGTCACACCATTCCCTGTCCCCCCCATGTCCCAGAGGAACTCCCCTTGAGCCGAGCCCCAAAGCCGCAGGACTGGCTGGGGGTGGGGACGTGGTTAAATTTTTAAAAAGGGAAAGGACAAGAAACCCTAAGCACGAGCAGATGAGAGGACTTTGAAAAGTACATAGAAAAATGGACATTGAAGACCAGGGCATTTTCCCAGGATCCTTTTTGAGGGCCCCTTTATGTTACTGTAGATGCTTTGTATCCTGAAGAGAAGGTCTTATCACATGTGTGTCTGTACCGGGCGGTGGAAGAGACCATTCTGGGACGGTGAGAGACAGCAGCTCTTCAGCCCTTGAAATGGGCCTCATGTGTGTGCGGGCACCAGCTTGCACTTGACTTCTTGTCTTTGAAACTCAAGAAGCTGCCCGTGGCTGGCACCCTGACCATACTGGACAGCACAGGGGCCATTTTCATGACATGAGGCGCAAGGAAGAAAAACTCAGGATTTTTCAAAATGGGTGGGGGTCAGGGAGGAATTGGACCTTCCGTGGAAAAGACACTGGTGGCTGAGATGACCAGGACCGTCTGAGGTGCGTGGTGACCGAAGCCTGACGTGAGATGCGCCCTTCATCCTTGAGGGCCTCCTGGGTAGCCAAGGGCCAACGGGGCTGTTCCCGTCGCCGGAACTTTGCTTTTTGACAGACGCTGACCGCCTGCCCAATCAGACAACCAACCACCGAGCAGCAGGACATCAGTGCTTTCCTGAAGAAAGACGTCCCCATCGCCCCACACCCCACCCACGGACCCTCTACCTCGGTCCTTCCCGGGCAGTGAAGCCTGGGCTCTGAGAGGACCAGGGGCTCGGCGGCTTTATTTGCTGCTTCCCAGCCGCCTGCGGTGTGCGGAGGACCCAGCCTCGTTGGCTGTAAGTGAGGGTGACTTGAAGCACTTGCTGACCAAGCGCAGACTGCAGCCTTCGTAGGGCTTGCAACTCAAGGTCAAGAAAACCCAAATCCTCCCACCTGGACCTAGACGGACCATCATGAAAAACTGAGAAGAGTTTGCAGGTGTCGGCGTTTTCTTCCCTGACCCCACACCCAAGGCGCATGGAAGCAGCAGTCAAGAGATCAAGGTGAAGCGGTGACCTTGGGCGCAGACATGACAGCCGCTGTGAGGACGGGCAGGCGAGGCGGTATTCCATTCTCTTGTATGCGGGGCTGTGACGAGTGTGAACTGGGCACTTAACAACAACAGACAATAATTAAGCAGCGCAGGGAGGCCTGGCTAGTCGTCTTGGAAGGAAGTCTTGGGGGCTAACTGTGCTTCGAGCCCGTTCTGCCGTCAATTCCATCTCTGGCGCCCCCATGTGTGCTGGGGGAGAACTGTTCCCATGGTGTTCGCTCTCAATGGCTGGTTTTTCAGCAATTTCTCCCAAGGCACTTCTGGGTGGATTCGAACCACCAACCATTTGCTTAGTGATATAGTTAAAGTTTATTGTGCCAACCTAGCCGATAAACATGGGTTAATAGAAGGGCGGAGGGAAAAATGGCTGGTGAGCCTCACCTTTCGGGTCTCTTGCTTTGTGATGGTCGGCCCAGGGTGCAGCTGCCTTAGCCAGTTGCCTGCATCAGCTTGCAAGGCTCACTTCCTGCAAGACATCCCTGAGGAGAAGCCGCATGGACCTACCCCGATGCAGCCCTGG
>NW_022103901.1:3902920-3906048 GCF_000313985.2 Echinops telfairi | reverse complement strand
AATGAGGGTCAGAGGAAAGGCTGATAAGGAAGGAGCAGACACAGCCTAGACCTGCTTTGCACTTCCCCCTTTCCCACAGGTCTAAAGGTCCAAACCAAGGCACCCAGTCTCGATTTCCTCAACACCAGATGGAGACCCTTTTTTCAGGACCGTCCTGAAGGTTAGGATGATGTCACACCCAGAAGGTGCCTTGGCGGCACTGTGGGTGGAACATTAGGCAGCCGACAAGGTCAGCGCTTTGTGGAGTCCTGGTGGAGCAGTGGGTTGCTAACTGCAGGGTCAGCAGTTCAAACCAGCAGCCACTCAGAGTGGAAAAGATGAGGCAGTCTGCTCCCACAGCGATGTACAGCCTCGGAAACCCTACACAGGACCCCTCTGAGTCAGAGTCGGTTGGAGGGTGGGTGATCGGGGGACACCCTTTGGAGCAGCTGCCTGCTCACGCCATGGGGCTGGGGTCCAGCCGATGGCAGGTGGGCAGATGTTGCTGATGCCACTGACTGATACAGACAATGCAGAGCTGCCCAAGCCTCGTTCTCTCAGCAAGCTGTCGTCAAGACGGAAGCAGAGGGCTCGGGCTTCCTCGGCCATGGTCTGAGCTGCCACCCTGTGAGCTGTGGAAACATCGGTTACTGGAAGGCCTTAGAAATGCTCTTGGGAGTCTGGTCTTCTTGTCAACGACTGGTTTCCTGCAACGACTCAGCCTCCTACTTCTAAAGCATCGGAGAGAGCAGTAAACACAGGGAGAGGCACGTGAACGCCATCACCCAGAGCCGTGTTGCATAATTAGCCTCCGGGGTCTTGAGAGACACAGGCGAGGCACTCTGACTATCACGTGTCTGACTCCCGCCTCGGCGCCGTTCTAGCACTTTCCCCGTCAACCCACCCGAATGCAAACGCGGGAACAAAGGAAAAGACTGGCTGTTTGCTGGAACAACCTGGTTTCTTTCTCCAAGTCTGGAGGGCGCTCAGAACACTTCCGCGCCATTTGGCAGCTTGCTATTTATATCTACGCGGTTTTCCAAATTCATCACAGATAATCATCAAAATTTCCTGATGGGTCTCGTCACGGAACGTATTGGAAAATGCAGCCCGTCCGTTTTGCAGGCAATGTTTCTGAACAATGGTCGCCCCATTCCTGTTGTCATGCCCTGCGTTGTGAGGTTTCATTACAAGCTGGCACACGCAAAACCAGTACGTGAAACTGTGATTCATGGACTCGGACGCATGCCGTGGCGCGAGCTACCCTTTTTTGGGTCTCCTCAAGGGGTCCCACAAAAGGGGCGGGCTGAGAAAACCCACCGGGGCCCCACCCAGCCCAGCCAGTGTTCCTGGAACCGCCTTGAGCCCCCCTGGGCCAGAGGGAGGCTGTGAGGAGACCGCGCTCCACACAGAGGCCTGGGCTGGTGGGGACTGTGAGAAAGGCAGATAAACCCACAGGACGGCCAGTTCTCACTCACTTTCTCAGTTGAAAGCTGCTGCTGATCCGGCTGAGTCGATCCTGATTCATTCACGGCAGGCCCATGTGGAAAGAGTCGGAGTGACCCCCTGGGGTTTTCTAGGCTCCTCTTGAAGGCAGCACAGCGCCAGGTCTTTCTCCTGCGGGGCCGCTGGGTGGGCTTAATTCTTGTACCACCAGGACTCTGGAAATGTCCACTCTGGGTATGACCCAAGTCCCCAGCCATTCATAAAACTGCGGGCCAGAACTGCCTCCGTAACAGTGAGTTTGATTTGGGGGACGGGTGTGTGTGCAAGCCTGCTGGCGAAGCATATTCGAAGTACTGTGGACGGCCAAAAGGACGACCCAGTCTTCCTGGGAAGAAGGAGGGCCAGAGACAAGGATGGCGACGCTGTCATCGCACGTGCTTGGGACATGTCCTCAGGAGAGACGGTGGCCCGGAGAAGGACATCAGGCTGGGAAAGTCGAGGGCAGCGGAAGAGAGGGAAGCCCTCAAGGAGATGGACTGGCACGGGGCTGCATAGGCGTGAGGACGGGGCAGGATGGGCAGTGTTTCCTTCTGTTGTGTGTAAGGTCACAGTGGGTCAGAACCAACTCCATAGTGCCCAGCAACAAGCCTTCTGTAAGGTTTCATATGTGGCGCTCGCTGAAATGAACGTCATGCTGAACTGATGATCCAACACCATTGGGTTCTTCTTTTTATTATATAGATAAAATAATCCGGCAGGGTGGAGGAAGAACGCAAGCCTTGGATGAAGCAGAACACTACTTAGCTAGGCGCGTGGTGCCCTCTAGTGGTCAATGTGAGCCTCATATGTGCAATGTCACCCAAATCCAGCAAATGCAGCAGCTGAAATATATTATCCTGAGACTCCATCGATGCATGGATCCAGCCAGCGGCAGCAGTCCAGGAATTGAGGCAGGCACCCATTGTGCCACCTGCAGGGGGAGCTGAAACTTTCCATTCCAACTTCAAAATGTGCCCAGAATAAGGAGCCCTGGTGGCAGAGGGTTCAGCATTGAGCTGAGGAGTCAGCAGTTCAGACCCACCAGCCTCTGGAGAAAGATGAGGCTTTCTACTCCCATACACATTGGCAATCGTGGAAACCCACAGGGGCAGTCCACCCTGCCCTTTAGGGTTGCTATGAGTCTGAATTGACTCCGTGGCTCAATGGTAACTACTTTAGTAGTCCTGGTGACGCCGTCGGTAAGCATTGGGCTGCAAATGGCAAGGTGAGCAGTTCAAATTCACCAGGTGCCCCGAGGGAGAACGAGGAGGCTAACTGCTGCTATCAAGAGTTACAGCCTCTGAAACGTTATACAAGGCCACCGTGCATCAGAAAGCAAGGACTGGTGGTTTTGAAGAATGGAGCGGAGGAGAATAATGAAAGTGCCGTGCCCTGCAGGAGAACAAATGTGCCTCAGAGGAAGTACAGCCAGAAGAGAATGTTCCTTAGAAGTGAGGACGGCAAGTCTCCGTCTCCCGTACTGTGGACATGCTACCCTGGGAGAAAGACATCACGCTTGATAAAGGCATTGTCATCCAATTGGTTCCAACCCATAGCCACCCTCCCTACGGACAACAGACGGAAGCCCCACCCGGTCCTACGCCAGCCTCACCATGGTTAGGTTTGAGCCTATCCTTGCAGCCCCGCCTCCTGTCAATCCATCT
>NW_022103901.1:3900312-3902005 GCF_000313985.2 Echinops telfairi | reverse complement strand
CCACAATCAGTTTTAGAACATTTTCTTCAATCTTGTACCCATCATTATTAGCTCCCCCTTTCCCCCCAGCCTCCCCTGCTGTACCCCTAGGGAATCACTAATCCAGTTACTGTCTCTATAGATTTACCTATCCTGGAGTTCATATACAGAAAGACACACTAAAAACACAAGACTAAAAAGAATCACAAAGTAAAACTGGTAAAAACCTCAACAGAAAAGGATGTAGGAAATACTAAAAACTAGAACAAATTAAGATGAATCATAAAGAAGATCGAATAATAAGATACTAAATTTCAACTTAATGGCATCTGCTACAATCCACTTTCTGATGCATTCTGCTTGTTACCAAGGCGAAGGCATTCTTTTTTAAAATTACTACCCTTCACTTCAAGTTGGAGTTCACTGTAGCTGAATGTGGTTGGCGCATTTTTTGTTGGGAAGGGGTGGGGATTATTGTTACTTTTTCTTTGACCAAGTGTGTGACAAAAAATGTATTCGTTTTTCTATGAATTGAGTGTAATATTCCAAATAAAGATTCCACAAATGTTTAAAGAGGGAAAAATAGTTATGTTAAGCATTATCTTCCCCCAAGAGGCATTAGTTCCAGGTGTCGGCAGTTCAAACCCACTAGCCACTCTGCCGGAGAAAGGATCTGGCGGTCTGTTCCCATTAAGACTACATTTTGACAGCCCTGGGGGGCAGTTCGCCTGAGTACTAATGGGGTGCTATGAGTTAGGACCCAAGCCAGGCAACCACCATCCAAACCCCACCCAACCTTCCACCTACAAGACAGAGATTCTGGAGAAAAAGCAGGTTTTCTTCCCAGCCTTAACAGAAACAAGGACCTGCATTTTCCTGGCTGGACAGAAGGGGGCGCCTCTGGACAGGTGCAGGGCAACCTCACACACCTGGGCAGGTCCCTGGGTCTGAAGCATTCTCATCTAGAGGATCCGGATCCTCCTCCCCGCCCCCACCCCTGCGAACCCGGTCGGCCAGCTGCAGGAATCCGGGCGGGGAGAGGCACAGTTCCCACCGAGTCCTGCCAGCCTTCCCTTCCTGTGCCCAAGATTCTCAGGTGCAGCCTCCGGGAAGCTGATGGGGGAAAGCCGTTGGGGGCGGAATAGGTACCCCCTACGTATGCAGCTTTTCCAACGAAATGGCTCCCGGGGCTTTTCTGCCGAATGGGGGGCAGGAGCCGATGGAAATACATTCAACCCAAATGCCCCAGACGCTCTCCTTAGAGACTCACCAATACAGGCACGTGCCTGCCAAGCCTGGTTTCACACCGCGGGGTCGGAATAGAGAGAGTGCATTTAACACCCTGATGAAGGCCGTGCGGAGAGGAGCGCTCTCAAACGAATGTCTGAGACTGCTGGGCTGAAATGTAGGCCAAACCCATTTTGCCTTCAGGGACTTCCATCGTGGGCTTTTATTTTTAATATGACTTCTGTCATACAATGAGCCCATTGCGTTTGTGACATTTCCACTCTACCTTTGACCCAGAAACAAGCAGCTCTACAAAGAGAAATGTAGGGCTGAGCCCGCCCCCCGTTGTGCTTGTCCAAAAGCCCTAACGTGAATTCGTGGTAAAAATGCATAAATAAATGGCTGCCACGCAGAAAATCGTTAGCACCTGTGATGAAGTTCAAGGACTGCAGCCTTCCATTGGGATTGCCACTCCATGTAAAGCAAA
>NW_022103901.1:3897965-3899821 GCF_000313985.2 Echinops telfairi | reverse complement strand
ACAACAGTCAGTGAAAGACATGAAAAAATAATAACAATTTATAAATTATCAAGGGTTCATGAGGGAGGGAGGGTGGAGGAGGGAAGGGAAAAATGAGCTGATAACAAGGGCTCAAGTAGAAAGAAAATGTTTTGAAAATGATGATGGCAACAAATGCACAACTGTGCTTGACACAATGGATGGATGGATGGATTGTGATAAGAGTTGTATGAGGCCCCAATAAAATGTTTTTTAAAAAAAGACCCATCATCACAGTGGGGCCCATAGACAAGCATCCTGCCAAACAGAGAAGATGCACGTTATCAAGGCCTTCATCTTGCTTGGATCGACAGTCGATGCTCATGGATGCTCTCACTGCTATCCTGTCAATTCTGACTCATAGTGACCCCACTGGACACGGTAGAACTGTACCCATGGGTTTCTGAGACAGTAGCTCTTTACAGGAGTATAAAGTCTCTTTCTCCCATGGAGAAGCTGGCTTTGAACTATTGACCTGGTGCTTAGTAGCCCAATGTGTAACCACTTTGCCACCAGGGCTCCTCTGTCCGTGGAAGCAGCAAATATATCAAAGAGTGCAACACCTCTTTATAGTGTTGAAGGGCAAGGATGTCAACTTTGTAGGATAAGGTGTGCCTGCCCCAAGCAAGCCACCTCAGCGAGGACCAAGGTTAGGCTGCCGTCTTGACTCTAGAGTACGCCCAGGAGTATGCCTTCCTGTCACATGTGTGCCCCTAGAGCCTCCCCTTCCTATCGTTTGTGCTCCCCTAGCCCGTACCCCACCCTGTTGCATGTATGCTTATTGTACAACCCCTTCCTGTTACGATGTGGTTACCTGTAATTAGGGGGACTTGCACATCCTGAGTGTATATAAGCCTTGATTGGAAATATATTTGCGCTCTCTGTGGACCTGGCTGGTGAGATCACGGCCATCCAGGAGGTGAGCAAGGCAAGCTTTATCTTGTCTGATGTCTCTTTAATTTTACCCCTCAATTACACAACCGCCCCTAGGACCCAGTCGATTGTCGAGGCTGGTCCCCCACACTACTCTGTCCGATAGGGTCGCTCTGAGCTACAATCAGCTTGACGGCAGGGAGTGTGGGTTTGGTTGAGTGGGGTGTATGCACCTGGGGCCTAGGTCGGCGATCTCGCTCAGATCCAGTGTCCTACAAAGAGTATCCGAGACGAGGCAGCCACCGAGGCAAGGCCAGGATCACAGTGACAAGGCTCCGGTGAGCAGCAGTGCAGTGTGCTTGTCGTCGTAAAAATAACGATAAAGAGAAGCTCCGGGAGTCGGAGACAACGCCACTCTCCTAGCCGTCTCCAAGCAGATCACCCCGCTGTTCCTAGTCAGGGACGTGACTCTCGAGGCCGGGTGAGGAAGGGAAAGGAGGTCAAAGCCACGGCTTACGAACACTGCAGGCATTCATTCAGCAGTGGACTGGAGAATTCCACTCTGTCAATACTGTCCTGCTGCGGAGGTGTTGCGTGTTGTCGCCATGCTCAAAGCTGTGTCACTGGTGCTTCGAATGGCTGCGAGGTCAACCTGGGTGGCCGGATTTCAGAGGAGCTTCTAGATCCAAACAGACTAGGAGGGCCATGGGCTCAAATGAACGAGCATCATGCAGATGGTACCGGCCCAATCGCTCTGGGTTCTGTAAGCAGGAGGGCTGCACGAGTGGATGCCGACTGGCAGCAACTGACGGCAACTACGAACCCAGGGGGTCCCTGGGTGATGCCAGCGGTTACAATGCTGAACTGCCGATTACAAGTCTGGAGATCCACGTCCGCCCAGGGGCACGCAGAGGAAAGGCCTGGTGATCTACTTCTAAAAACTGTCACTGAAAACCCCACAGAGC
>NW_022103901.1:3893277-3897331 GCF_000313985.2 Echinops telfairi | reverse complement strand
TTCCCAATCCCTTCAAGACCCTACCACAGTGCCAGTGTTCATATGAAAAGGCGGTTGTGGTTCTAGATTTAAAATGATGGTGGTGGTGAGCCCGATGGGCCTCCCGCGGACAGTGCCCAATATCCTCCTTGAGTGATTAGTGCTGGGGTCTTAAAAGCTTCGGAGTGGACATCTAAAGTACAACTATGGTCTTGCCCTGTCTGGAGAAATGAAGACATGGAAATTGAAAGACACATAGAAGCAATTAATCCAAGGGGGCCAGAGACCAGGAGAACTAGATGGTGCCCAGCTACCACAGCTCTGAAAGGGATCACAATAGAAGGTCCTAGAGAGACTGGGAGAAAAGTATGGAGCAAAACTCAACATCATAACAGAGGCCAGGTTTAATGGCTGAAGATATTGGTGGAACCCCTAAAGCTATGGCCCTTAGTCACCCCTCAGGTCAGGAACTGAACTCACCCCCTGGCTCCATTCTCAGCCAAACAGTAGACAGGTCTATAAGGGAAACAGTAACACTAGTGAGAGACACACACTTAATAATCAACCAATGGTCCAAGGGCAAGGTTCAGAAGGGTCATGGAAGGAAAGGAAAAAGCTTCCCAGTCAGAATTCATAAAGGCAAACCATTTTTTTTTTTGAAAAAAAGTCTGTAAACCTAAGCATCACAGTTCTTTTCAAACAAGAACCTCCCTCTGTTTTTATTGCCCAATTATAAAACCTGCTGCCACTGAGCCGATTCCAATTCCTGGGGCCCCGTGTGTGAGGGTAGAAGTGTTTCATCTTGTCGTGGCTGTTAGGTGGCAGTGAGTCAGTCCCAACCCAGAGTGACCCTGTGCCATCCCACAGTTGTTCCCTGCCCGAGTCCATGGTGGCAGCCACTGTGGCCATCCACTTCATCGAGGGACCTTCCTCTTCTTTGCTGCCCCTCCACTCCTTCCCCAGGGACGGGCCTCTCCCGACAATATGTCCAAGTATATAAAACAAAGCCTCGCCATCCTTGCCTCTACTGAGCACTCTGGCTGTCCTTCTTCCAAGACAAGTCACTTGTCCTGTTCGCAGCACCCGGGTACGTTCAGTGTTCCTCGCCTGCACAATTCAAATGCACCACTTCTTCTTGTCTTCCTTACTCCACGTGCAACTTGCGCATGCGCAGGAGGCAATTGAAAACATCACGGCGTGGGTTAGATGCATCCTGGTCCTTAAAGTAACATCCTTGCTTTTAATACCCTGGAGATATCTTGTGCAGGACATTTACCTAATGCAACGTCTTTTGATCTCAACAGCAGCTTCCATAAGCACTGATTGTGGATCCAAGCAAGACAAAGTCTGTGATGACACTCTGTATCTCCCAGGTCTGTCTGTACCCTATTTCTTTTATCCACTGCCTCACGAATAAAAATAATCACAGAGGGTCTTAGCACCCATGGAAAGGCATGAGGTTTTATAAGAAACACTATCTGCTTCTTCTGGGCCACCTCCTCTTATCTCCCGGTGAGGCCATCCCCAAAACGTACCATAGAAGAGTTCTGGGAGAACTGGGAACCAGGCTGAAAGGTGGATGCATGTCTGACCTCCGCCTCACAGGAAGCAGCTTTGGGCCCATGCTGACCATTATGCGCGAGTTAGACTGGGTTGACTAAAGAAACAAATTCAGATACTCATATATGTGTGTGAGAGAGAACTTTATATATTAAAGTAATTATATATTAAAAAAGCATTTTGGCCAAGTCCAGATCAAGTCCATAAGTCTGATAATAGCCCATAAGTCTGATATTAGTCCATAATTCCCTCCTCAGACTCATGCAGCATATGTAATGATGCAAAAGAGGACGATCACAGGCTAGTGGGTGCAAAGTCTTGTGGATCCAGTGCGGTGGAAGCATCTCCAGGGCTCTCACAGGTCTCCGCATGGCTCCAAGTGGCTTGTCAACAGGAAGGTGAAGCAGAGTGTCCCCCACCTCCAGGGCAAGAGAGAGATGGACACAAGCCTTGGAAAGCCACATATCTTGGTTGCCCTCTTACCAAGCTGGGACCTGATTGACAGGCTAAATTCCACCCACATGTTCCTATGGGAGCCATGTTGGCATAAAAAACACCAAACTATCCCAGCCCCCTAAGGGTAGAGAGATAGCTGATGACACCCCCAAATGCTACTTTTAGTGGGGAAATATCTTATTCTAATACCAGCACATGAAAACATTTCCAATTACTTTAGCATCTGATGTCCTATAGGGAATTCTGTACAACAGCTTGAATATGTTTATACACAGGTATAAAAAACTCCAAACTCACTGCCATCGAGTCGATCCCGACTCAGAGACCTGACAGGAGAGTAGAACTGCTCCTGTGGGTTTCTAGGACTCTAACTCTTTAGGGAAGTAGAAATCCTCGTCTTTCTCCCACGGACTGACTGTGGTTTTGAAATGCTGACCTTGTGGTTAGCAGCCCACTGTGTAGCCACTATGCCACCAGGGCTCCTTACACACAGGTGTAGGTGTTAATGTCTGCGGTAAAATTACCTGGTGTGACTTTTCTATGCCACCCAGTCAATGACAACCAGGTGTCAGGGATGGGCTGGGCTATGAGTGGGCCATCTCAGCAGGGCAGAGGAATCCCTCAACCACCGAGAAAGGGAGCCACCAGCAGAGCGCGTGTGCGATTCCTGTCTGAAGTGGTGGAGGCACCAGAGGCTGCAGTACCAAGACCATGGGACAGAGGAGAGCCGTGCGGAGACCATGAGACTTGGCAGGCAGAGGCCAAGGGCCTGTGGCTTGAGGCAGAGGACCAGAGAGAGACATGCCTGCCAGCATGGCTGAGGTGCACCACCGCAGACAAAAGAACTGTATCCTTAATGTTCTGTAACCTGAGCATTGTCTGTGGGTCTTGGGTGACCATTGCAAGACTATGGAAGCCAGCAGAGTAGTGTGCCGTGAATGGGACGTGGGTGTCAGAATAGGGTAAAGATGGAGGGGGCAGGCATATCTGACCGCTGCCTTGTGGCCATTGGCCTTGGGCTGGTGCGGAGTTGGATTCACCTTCTATCTACGGAAGCTGGAAGTGGCCAGGCGTGGCTCCAGGCCATTTCCTCAATGTCCATTCTGGCAACGTCTAACCCAGTCTACATGTGTGGGCCGCCAGCCACTTGCTTTGGGGGCTGGAGTCCCACATCTGCCCAGCTGCTGCCTGAGGCTGTCACCTAGTCGGAAGGGATGGAGACCGGGTGGTCTGACCCCCACATTTCGCCTCATGTGGCCCTAAAGATCGCCAATGGAAATGTACACCCCAGTCACCTTCAGCCCGTACTATGCCCACCCTCAATAGGTTCCCATAGGAGACCCTGCCTTCCCTGCAGTTGGCCTAGCAGCCAAGGCAGTAACATCGTGCGGGACTCAGTAAAGGGCTCACCTGAGGCGTCGACAGCAGGAACTGCCCAGGCCACCCACCTGGTGGGACCTGAGGCACCTAGAGTGGGGACCACCCAGCTATACAACACACAGCAAGCACAAGGCCAGCGAGCCTAGGATCCACGTGCGTACCCCCAGACACACGTGCTCGGGCCACATGCAAACCTGTCAGATGTAGAGTGGGTGTTTGGCAAAGCACACCTGTACTCAATTGGTAATTGTCCCAAAGAGACGACTTCGTTTTGTTTTGAAAGAGGAAGATAACTTGCCAGGCAACAGTGGCCATCTTTGAAACATTTACACTAAGTGTCCACACCTCATTTCATAACCCTGCGATGACACAAAATGAAGTGTCCCGCTGCTGAGGTTTGACTTGCTCAATCTGGCCGGTGGCATTTCAGACTGGAGGTGCTGGTTCCGTATGTCCTGACCTCATTGGACCCCCTGTTTTTCAGCCTCTGCCTCCAGGCAGCTGTATCAGCAACCTGCTTTGGTGCTGGGCAATTCTGAAGTGTTAGGGCGGCAGCGTTCATAAAGACCAGAGGTGAATCAAGACTACCCGCATTGAAAGAAAAAAAAATTCATTTTTGCTAAACAGATTTTATTTTCCCTTTCCCATCCCACCCCCCAAAAACCACTAAAATTGCACA
>NW_022103901.1:3884195-3892995 GCF_000313985.2 Echinops telfairi | reverse complement strand
CACCCAATTCTAGTCCAAGCTCAGTTTAAGGTAACACTGCTAGGGTTCCTAATTGGAGAGAGGATTATTGTAAAGGTAAATTTAATATGTTAACTTTCACTTTAGGGTCTCCGTTTAAATTGTGTTGCAAGTGGAGGGGGGAATGACGGAGGGGGAGGACAAAATTTCAAATTCTCCAGCAGACCAAAAATATTCTCTGAAATGTAGACATCGTATCAGTTCACCTTGAACTCAGCAGCTTTTAGGAGAACTGATGTCTACAAATGTCCAAGTACTTCCAATCGATGGTCAAAATCAGGGTGAAGGGCGGTGTCTGCCCAGTGGCCCTTCAGAACAGGTCCTGGAGAGAGAACTCTGATGGGAAACAGGGTTCTGATCGACATTTAGAGGACCTCTCAGTATTCTGAACGGCCTCCCGACTCCGAATGGCCCTTGAGCACAATTTAAAATATGCTTGGTCTTCTCCTTCCAGGTCCGTTGGCTCTCGTGAGTTTACATTCCAGTGACTTAGAGTTGACCTAACTGTACCAGCAGAGCAGGGTTTGAGGGCTGCCCCTTCATATCGAAACGCAGTGCAGAGGAAACCATTCGGAGACAGCTGGGAAATGCATCTTGCTTCTGGATGGTTCTGTACCAGGGGCCTTCGCCAAGGTAGACAGGCTTGTTCATTCAGAACCTCCTAGAGCGGGGCGCCCCCGAGCCACCTGCAGACCATCAGGGGCACCTCTGACCCTTGAGAAAGTTTCCTTGGACACTCCTGCCTGTCCCGACAACCTGCATTTTAGACATTCAAGGAAAACACCTTTTGTCTCGTCGTCTGGGACGGGGGTGCAAAGGATGGAGTATCGGGGAGACAGTTCGAGCTCAGAGCCTGTCCCGAGAAAAGCAAGTGGCAGTTGAACATCAAAGATGCACCTTCCTAACTGCGGCCAATCCCGTCTCTGCTGACCTGGCAGTTCCCACGGCTGGGGGCGTGCAGCCCACCCCCGAGGCTCTCCAAGGCACCATGAGTCTCTGTGGCGGCCAGTGGCCCCTGGGCAGTCCCTCAGCAGGTTTCCGCCCCCACCACGCTCTTCTGTGGGAGCAAAGGGCAGGGACAGGGCCCAGGCCTTGCTCGGAGCCACAGCGGAGGCGGAGCTTCTCGCAGATTCTTGCAGGTGCGTGGCTGAGCAGCTGGTTGTTTCCAGTGGTAACATTTCAATTGGTGAGTTTCCATTTACATCCAACGCAGGTGGGTTCGCCCAGAGAGGTATGTCTGCCGGGCAAGGGTGCTCTTTCCGGGTTCTCTCCTGGTGTCCTCGGAACAGTCTGTCTGGGCCAGCGCCCCGCCACCCCTCGGCCTGGGCTGGGCAGATGTCCAGTACCCCTCTGCCATCCTTCATCCTGGGTGCTCGCTCCCTGATGCCGGGGGCACGCTGTGGTCGTGGTCAGAAGCCGTTGGTCAGTGGATCTCAATATGAACCTGGAAGAGATCATCACATTTCAGCGTCATCCTACAGAGGGGATTCTGGCAGGTTCTCCCCGGCGGGTATTTCTCAGGCAACATGAAGGGCTCTGGCACCAGGGCACAGAATGGAGTTCCCTGTGGGGGCCTTGGTTCTCTGGGAAAGCAGTTTGTTTGAGACCCTCCCCAAACCCTGAGGTGTTCCCTGATCTCTGAAGGACCGTTCCGTCCCCGGGGTCAGCTGCACACAGGGACGGGTGGTCCGTGCTCTTTGCCAGCCCTGGCTGCTGTGCCCTGGCAGCAGTGTGGTGTTTCAGAAGGCTTGTCCCACAAAGAAAGGAGATGAAAGGAGTTGAGGGACAGCAGCTGAAGGGATGGGGGGAATAGATGCCAAGGAGCCTCCTCAAAGAGCCGTCGGCCAGCCTGGGGCTCTGGCAACGAAGACAGACGGTGAGCAGTGCAGAGCAAGCAGACGGCAGCAGAGCCAAGAGGACCTGTCTTCAGGGGGCCGAGGGGAGCCTGTCCTTGGAGGGTCAGGGAGCCGGTCTTCAACTGAGAGGAGCCCGTCCTGAGGGGGGCTGGAAGAGACCTGGCCAGCTAAGGGTAGGTGGAAGAGCTTCCCTGCACCGTGAAAGAAGACTTACGGAGTGCCCCTGATCCTGCCCCCCAGGTGTTGCCTACTCGTTAATAAACCATTTCAGTATGGGCTGTGTGTTCTGTGTGGCCACCACTGTGGATGGCTGAGGCCATCTGGGGAGCAGAGTGCCGTGGGAGGGAGGGCCAGCCAGCGGGCAGCAGAGTGGTCAAAAGGTTGGGGAGAGGAGGTGCGTGTAACCTCCACCTCATAGGACCTGCCTCAGGCTAACCCTGAGTACATAATCTACCTGAAGGTGGATGGGTTCTGAGACCACTGGCACTATTCGCAGTCCATGACTCCCGGCTAGGTCTGACACAGAGAAGCCCACCTGGGCACAGGAAGCAGATGCCCAGCTACCCAAGGAGTCTACTCCAGGAACAGCTGTTCACTAAGGGGGCGTCCCTCTCACTCTCACTGCCATTGAGTTGATGCCAGCTAGGACAGGGTAGAGCTGCCCCTGTGGGTTTCCGAGACTGTTACTCTTTTTTTTTTTTTTAATCGTTTTGTTGGGGGCTCGTACAATTCTTATCAAAATCCATACATACATTTTAAGGGAGGAGAAAGCCTCACCTTTCTCCCCCAGAGCTGGTGGTTTCAAACTGCTGACCTTGTGGTTATCAGTCCAACACATAACCACCATGCATGCCATCAGAGCACCTGTAGGCATCCCTACAAGCACTTAGGATTAAGAAATCCATGGATCTGAGGCTGTGTTTCCCCAAGAACATGCAGGCCAAGTCCATGTGGGCAGTCCACAGGAGTTCAAGGCTGTGCTCTTTGGGAAGCAGGTCACCAGGACTCGCTTCCAAGGAGCCTCTGAATAGCTTTCAACAGCCAATCTTTCAGTAAGCCGTCCAGCACTTAAACACTTGCACCACGCAGGGAGCCCTGTAACACCTCACCAAAAACCAGATCCATTGCCATGAAGTCGCGTCTGAAGGAGAGCGCAGAATTGCCCCGGTGGTGGTCAACCTTTAGAGAGCAGATGGCCTCAGCTTTCTCCAGGGGAACGGATGGTGGGTTCCGGCCTTTCAGTTCGCAGCTGACTGTGTAGCTACTGCTCCTCCCCAGACCACAGAATGGGAGCAAATCCCTAAACAAACTGTCCCGCAAAGAGGCGACAGAGTGAAGCAGCTCAGCACTGAGGGTTCGAGAGGCAGCCTGAGCACCTGCCCTTCAGGTAACACTGGCCTGACCCAGTGAGGCAGCTCTGGACTCTGGTCCTCACGCCTACCTTCACCCTCTTCACAGCCCAGGGAGCTGCCACGGTGGAGCTAAACATAGCCCAGGCTCTCTGCTCCTGAAAGAAGCTGCCAAGGGGAGAGGGAGACAATGGATGAGCACTCACCAGCTTGACCCAGCTCTCACCGACACCCATGCTCCAGGCGAAAGCTACCCCCCTGGGAGTGCCAGGAACAGACCCTGTTCCCTATGCAGCCCCAGTGGAGGGCAGGGACCACACCCTGCTGAAAGACTGGTTTGACTTGTGATCTGTCAGACTGCTCCTTCTCAGTGCGGGTGCCTCCCCCAGGAAACGGGAATGAGGTCGGGTGGGGGTGTCTGCATGAAGTCACAGCCTCTACAAGGCCTCAGGGAACCCCTATGCGTGACTGGAGGATGGGAATGCCAGCACAGGGAGAAAGACAGGGACAAGATGGGGTGATGGCCACCAGTCCTGGTTCTGCTCTGTTTGGGGGGCTGTCATGTGGGTGATGGCAGGAGAAGGAAACAGGATATCCCCTTTGGCTGGGGTGGCTTCGACTCGCTGGTTGCTTGCCACTCAGCTGGTGGGTGGTGGGTGGCAGCAAGAAACAGTTCAGAGACCTGCTGCTCTGGAGCCCAATGCAGCTAACCAATAGGTCGGCAGTTCGAGTCCACCAAGAGTTCCATAGGAAAAAAAATTAGACAATTTCCTTCTGCAAAGATTACAGCCCTGGAATCGTCTGAGGCAGCTCTACTTTGAACTGTAGGGCGGCTCCTCAGCCAGAACTAACTTGATGGCGGTGGGTGGGATGGAGATTCTTCATCCCTTCAAGTCGATCAGGCCACGCCTAACAGTGGCAAAACCCAGAGACTTAAATTTGACTATGTAAAAATCATCTTCAGAATGGAAAACCAATTTACTCTGTCAAGTTTTAAATCAGAAAGAGTTTTAAAAAAATTTATCTTCAGTGTGGCACAAACACACCATCAACAAAGTGAAGCATGACCCCTAAAAGACTTCTGCTTTGTGATGCCACCGAAATTTGTCCATGGCATGGTCACTGGAATACTTTCACAACTCAGCCACTGAAATGCACCCACACTGCAGCCCCCAAGACTCCTGCTTCAAAGCCACCAAAATATGTCCACAGCGTGGCCACTGAAATACATCTACACTGTGACCAACAAAATACATCCACAACGTGGTCACCAAATTACCTCCCTGTTGACACCCCGGCAACTCTCCACTAGCTTCATTCAGTACCCACATTGTGGGATTTCTGGCATGCAGCACTAGAAGAGGCATTACTTTACTACCTTCTCAATGGTTCAGAGGGGGGATCATTTACGTCAGTCAGAGCCAGAGTGGACAACATTCCAGGGCCCACTGACAGCCGGAAGCTGCCTCAAACCCTCCCACTTCCCTCCCTCCCTCCCTCTCAGGGCTCACACCAACCAGCCCCAGGAGCCTCTGCATCAACTGTTCCCTCGGCTCTGCTCCATGGCTAAGGCTACATACCTTCTTCTCAAGCGAGCCCCCAGAGTCTCCCAAGCCCCTATAGCCTAAACTCATCTTGTTTTGAAAGAACAAACAAAGGAATAACACAGACTGTCAGGTAAGAGGTGAACATGTGGAGCTATGATTTGGAAAGGCAATCAGAAAGGAGTCATGGTGGCACAGTGGGTTAAGATGCTAACTGCAAGGTTGGCAGTTCAAACCCACCCGATGTGCCAAAACAGAAAAATGAGGCCAGCTTCCCATAAAGACTGTCTCGGAAACCCAGAAGAGTAGTTCTACTCTGCCTTATGAGGTCGCTAGGAATCGGAATCGACTCAGTGGCGGCAGGTTTGAGTCAGAGAGAAAACTAAGCAAGAACGTAGAGTGTGATATGCTCTGAGCCCAGGGGAAGCCCCCAGGCCCGGGCAACTCTGGGCAGGGCAGCCGAGGGCACAGGTACGACAAAGCTGCTCTCTGGCTTGAGGATGCTCATCAACCTTCACAGGCCCGCTCTTCCTTCCTTTGGCTTCCCCTGCACACAAGAATCCAGGTGACCTGAGCTAAGACACTTGATCCTTTCCCCAGGCCACCTAACTGAGCCTACAGAAATCACTTGTTTAATGAGAGCAGGTTCTGATCTCCGTTTGAGTAGATGCCTTATTTGAAACGAGTCACTGCTTTTTTACTGCTTTGGCATTTTCAGATTTGGGTCACCACGGGAGCCCCAGTGGCACAGTGGTTATTCATTGGGCTGCTAACTACAAGGTCAGCAGTTTGAAACCAGCCACTCCTCAGGAGAAAGAGAGGACTTTCTAATCCCATAAAAAGTTATCATCATGGAACTTCACAGGGGCATTCTACCTTGTTCTATGGGGTCGCTACGAGTCAGAATCACCTTGACAGCAGTGAGTTTAACTTTATTTGCAAGGCAGATACTAATGAATCTAGGAAGTGAAGACTTGCTTGCAAACAGCAATTTTAAAAACATAGCCTTGCTCAATGGAGCTTTGCTCACTAAGGAAGCCTGACGCTTCCTCCTAAGTCCTCGGTGCCCGGACAACCACTCGGAAAAGAGCTCCTTTCATTCCTTACTTGTAAGCCTGACTCTAGCCCCTGCAACCAGGAAGGGGGAAAAAAGGGCAAGGAGCCAGGTTCTCCACCAACTCTGATGCTACTTCCTGTTGTACTTCCCCTTTTGAGTCAAGCCGGGATCATTAAACCTGCCAGGTGAATCAGTAGTTTTCTGCAAATGAACAGTAATTCTGCCACCTGTGAGGGGTTACGGCAGCAGAGGCCAACCCAGTATTTTATGGGGACCTGGGTCACAGTGGCTTCTGTCTCAGTAAAAATCGAGATTCCCCCCCTGCAGCAGGGAAGGGTTCATCGCACTTGCTCAAAACCAAATCCCTCCCCTAGCTCGTAGGAGCCCTTCCCTAAAGTAGGTAGCCCCTGCAGCTCCGCCCCACCCATCCCCAGGCAACGCTCCTCCCATGTGCCCCCAAACTTGACAAAAAGCCTCCTCCCTGCTCCTCAAGGAGTTCCTGAGTGGTGCCAGGTTAACCAAAAGGTTGGAGGCCCCAGACTAACCAGGAGTGTCATGGAAGAAAGGCCTGGCCACCTCCCCAAATCAACCACCACAAACCCTACAGAACACAGTTCTGCTCTATCACGGAGTCGACTTCTGGCAATCAGTTCATTCTCTTCCTTGAGAATCCAGCTCCTGGAATTTGCAGGAGCGGGGCTGTGCCTGCAAACAGCACTGGCCTTCAGGTCCACAAAATCATTCAGTGGGGGCTTCTGGACTTGGGGATCGCTAACCACAGGGTGGGCGGTTCAAAGCCATCAGCTGCTCCTTTCCAGCAAGATGTGGTTATCTGTTCCCATAAAGAATTACAGCTTTGGAAACCCCATACAGGGTTACTGAGCCAGAATCGACTCCAATGGCGGTAAGATTTTTGGCCCACTGACTGACTCATAGATCCCACCTGCCTCCTTCACCATGTATCTCAGCCCCCTTGCCCTCAGTCATTCAGAATCACAGTCTGAGTTTTTCACCAACTGCCCATATTCTCAGGTAGCTCCACTACCGAGCAGGCCGGTCTGTGTTTGAAAAATCTTTCCAGAGAGTATCTCGCTGGCCTACAAACAAGGGGGTAATGTGGAAGCCCCAAGCATCATTTTAGAAACGGACTCCTTCATTCTTTATTGAGTGTAGTACCCTGGGTTGGTGTGCTGCTCTTCAAAGAGAGAGGTAGACATACAAGGAGGAGGATTTTCCTTAACAGCACAAAACACGGTCATTTCCAACTTCAAAGCAGGTTTTCTCTTACAGAACTTGTTAATTTATAAAACGACTGTAGATTATTGACAATAACTATAGACAAGAGGTTCCCACATGGGAGCTAAACCCACTGCCATAGAGCGGGTTTAATTCCCACTCAGCATTGTACAGACAGTGTAGACAGAGAACTGGCCTCATAGGGTTTCTGAGGCTGTCAGTCTCTCCGGGAGCAGACTGCCATGTCTTTTTCCGTTGAGCAGCTAGTGGGTACAATCGCCAACCTTTTGGTTTGCACACGGCACGTAACCAGTGCTAACTAGTTAGGTCAGATCTATCGGCTGGTTTCACATTGCTCGTAAAGCTTTTTTTCTTTTTCTTCTAAATCTCAGTTTGATATCTAAAAACCAAGGTTTCCAATTCTTAGAAATCACTACGGCTGACAAATGCTGGGCCTGGGGCGACTAACTAGAGGCCACATGAATGCCCAAATACCAACTGCCATTCAGTCCACTCCAACTCAGGGGGACCCTGTAAGGCAGCAGAGGGCTATTCCCTGGGGTGTGGGAAGCTGCAAATCACTGCAGAAGCAAACAGACTCATCTTTCTTCCAAGGAGCGGCTGGTAGATTTGAACCATCAACCTTTCAGTTAGCAGCCCAAACCCTAACCCACAGCTCCCTCAGGTGCCCCTGCGCGGGTTTCCTAATTTTGCTTGCAAAGGGGCAACATAAGTCCTATTCCATCACAAGCACCTTTAAGGAAGCGCCCTGTCCCTTCTCCATCAGAGAACTGTGCCTGCACACGTGCACCACCTTGTCCAGGTAAATCACTCATACACACACACACACACTAGGTAAATCACACACCCACACCCACCACCACCCCCAACCTGTGAGGCTGATGCCCCATGTGCACATCCCATATGAGGTTCCGAGTTATTTGTGTGGGGATGGGAAATAAGCAATCCAAAGAGCTCAGCATTTGGCCACGGGTGATACCACTAGAAAAGGAAAGAATTTGCAAACCGATGTCTTTCCCTCCCACTGCGAAACAGCCATCTGTCAGTCAAAACCCATCGCCCTACAGCTGATTCCCATAAAACTGAGGAAAACTGCCCCCGGAGGGTTTCCACGGGAGATGGATCTCCTGGCTTTTCTCCCAACAAAAAGGCCGAGAGGGCCAGCGTTGCAAAATCACACCTCTAAGATGCATCGCCTCACCCAAAACCCTGTAAAAACAGTGATTAGTGGCACACACGCCCGTTTTTTTCCATCTCCAACAGCTGTGCAGGTCCCCGCCTGCCAGCTGCAAGCGCTGTGGGAAAGCTCTGCCCAGTAATGGCCCCCCATCGCCCGCCCAGAGAACTATGTAGGTGGGCGCGATCCCGCCGGTCACGAAAGGAGTAAGTTGTCTTCGTTTGGAGGACGTTTCCTGGGTTGTCCAGTCGCTACCCGAGGCAATGCTCGATGCCCGGCGCACCCGGGCGTCCGGGGCAGCCGCGGGGTGCGGTCCTGGGCGCCTGGAGCATCACGAGCGGGCGGCGGGGGCCGGGCGTCACCCACCTGCAGGCGGACGTTGAGCATCATGGACGCCACGATGTACAGGTAGGGGAAGTTGATGCGCAGCCGCCAAGCCAGGTCGAAGAAGATGAGCAGCGTGCGGGTCAGCCCCTTGCAGAAGACCCCATAGGAGCGGGCGGCGGCCGAGCGCGACAGCCGGACAGCCAGGCCCGACAGAG
>NW_022103901.1:3869424-3882853 GCF_000313985.2 Echinops telfairi | reverse complement strand
ATTCCATCGCTTAGCGACCCTGTAGGACAGAGTAGAATTGCCCCACACAGTTTCCAAGGCGGTCATCTTTACAAAAGTAAATGCTTTTATACATACTTCTCCTGAAGAGGAGTGAGCAGGTTTGAATAGCCAAATTTTTAGTTACCACCCAAGTACTGAGCTGTGGGGCCAAACTCATGACCATCAAGCCGATCCCGATTCAGCAGCTCACCTTGTAGCCCAACACACTGCTATTGTACCAGCAGGGAGTGCAGTCCACGATTAGACCGCAACCAAACTCCAAACTTACTGGCATCGCGTCAAATCCAACTCATAGTGGCCCTACAGGACAGAGGAAAACTGCCCCACAGCGCTTCCACGGCTGTAACCTTTATGGGAATGGCTCTCTCAGCAGCCCAACTCATAACCTACACACACCACCAGGGTTCACAATGTACTCTGTGACATAAGATGTTATGTGATTCGGAGGTTGCGCGGATACCTAATTTATCTAGTTTTCCAACACCTTCTTCTGCTGCCTCGGCATCCTCCTTCACGGACTCGCCCCATGACCAGCATTGCCGAAAGTGCTTATACCATCATTGATTCCACTCAGCTAGGTGTCCTCCTTGATCCCTGCTTTCTCTTTAACCTCCTCAGACAACCTCCGTGCCTTAGCAGCAGGAAGCCAGGGAAGCACTGGCTTACATGCGCTTACTTACTAGTCTGGGGGGTGGGGGGACAACTTCAATCTCCCCACCACCTCCCAACACACGCCAAATCAAGAGTCTGCTTCTAGGTGTGGCTGGCATCTGTCTCTCTCCTAATCTCCTAGCATCTAGTCTCTTTGAAATGGGCAATCCCTGACAGAAGCAGAATACTCGGAAGCACAGGCTTACTGGTGCTTACTTACTAATCGCCAGTGAAGCAAGTCAGGCCATCCTTCGCCTTGCTCAGTGAATAACCGGCTCCTGCTTCGCAGTGACTGTCTTGTGCTGAGAGGGGCTGGCTTTTGTTGGGCCCAGTCCACAACACCAGTGCCTCCTCCCTGGCTCAGAGAGGCCCTCGCAGGGTCCTCGCTTTAGGGAGGCAGCTCCGTAACAACTTGGAGAGTGCTTTCTTTCTTTGGGAGGTTACGTTAGAAAAGTGCCATTCTCCAAACGCCATTTCCAAACTTTATCATAACTGCCATGTACCCATTGCCCAAGCAGACTTCATGTGACACACGATTGAGTCACATATTGTGTAATGCCCTTTCAGGAAACACCCAACTGCATATATACCTGTGGTCCCATAAGGTTACAACAGAGTTCAAAAACCCCAGTCAGACAGCAGGACAGAGCGACTGCGGCAGCTTCCCGCACGTACCTCCTTGCCTCTTGTACACAAAGAAATTGCACTGCCCAGTTTACATATAGACTCTGAAGTACACATATAGTCTGTCATATATGTCTTGATAGTCGTAACAAACGTCTATGCTACTGGTTGGGGCACGGAATATACTTCCTATTATGAGTTTAATGTGATTTTACAAATAAAAATGTTTACTGAGTCACGGTGGATACTTCAGCCTGTAGGCAGAAGGAGTCAATCTTGCCTATCTCCGGAATGCTGCATCATTCTCTCTCGGTCCAGTTTTATTTCGAAAATACTAACGGCTGGAAGAGCAGCAAAACTAGGGCTCCTGAGAGCAGCAGCAGGAGGCAAAGGAGAAGCCTCCGACTGGAAGTGAAAGGAAAGGATGCTCATCAGCGTGAAGCTGGGAAACCAACGGGGGCAGCTGCTCATGCACTGGCCTAAGTGTTTGGTGTGGCACAGTGGTTACGGGTTGGGCCGTTAACCTCAAGGTCAGCGGTTCAAAACCACAAGCCACTCCTCAGGAGAAAGGCGAGGTTTTACCCTACTGTAAGGAGGTACGGTCTCAGAAACTCACAGGGCCAGTCTACCCTGACTTATAGGGTCAGTCAGAATCGAGGGTGAATATTTGCCAAAGTGGGTGAGGGGCGTCAAAAAAATGCATGGAAAATGAGAACTAAAAGAGAATGGAACTTTCCCACAAAGTTTTAAAAGCCTGTGTGTTCCCAGAGCACATTTAAGCATGTTGTATTTGGAATGAACACATATGTAAGTGTGAACTGGAACCCGCGTAGACTGAACCTTTGCTGACCTTCATCTACGCGAAAGCCCCTAGGTGGCGCCAACGGTTTGCCCTAGACTACTAACCCAACCCTCAGCAGTTTGAGCCCACCCAGCTGCACTCACCATAGACGAGGTTAGGAAGGTGCTTCCAGACAACCCTATGGAGCACCATTAGACTGTGTAGCCGACTGCCCTCAGTCAAAAGCTCAACTGAAACCAGCAGCAACAGGGAGCCAAGAGGGGCGTATTCACCCCGACGCAACAAACAAGCCAGAAGGGGAAGCTTATTGGTGGAAAATTCTTGACCGGGGGTTGTTTGCAATTCCGTCATTCTTGCTCAGTATCAAATACATCTAAACTTATATATCAAATTCGATCTATGAGCCCTGGTAGTGTTGTGGCTTTTGAATTGGTCTGAAAACTGCAAAGTCAGCAGGCACTCAATGGGGGAAAGACGAAGCTTTCTGCTCCCCTAAAAATTTAAAGCCCACAGGAGCAGTTCTATTCTGTCCTGCATGGTTGCTGTGAGTCAGTAGATAATCAATGGCATTGAGTGTGAGTTTTGTTTTATATATACTTATTATAAATATAAATACATATTTTAGCCTTTTAAGAGTCATGACATTAAAATCTCCTCTGGAAAAAAAGTTAAATATGCTTACACACACACCCCAAATTTCTAGTGTTCTCTTTTGTTGTTGTTTTCACTATTCTTACTTAAACATGCCTTTTCCTGTGTTAACCTCTTGCCCTGGTGTAAAAGAGGTGCGATGCCTTCGTGCTTGTTTCAGGCTGGACGTGCCCACCAGGGAGAAATTCTGGGGACTTGGTCCAAGTGGGAAAGGGTGTTTCACGATGACAGAGGAAGCAAGTGGAGAGGGTGGGGGTGAAGAGATCTTAGGTTCTTTAAGAAAGCAGGTTGCAAATAATTATTTCATAATAAAACCCTTAGCCCCCAAACTGGTTTGCATTAAAATAATTTTTAATCCAAGGTTAGCCCATCTAAATCTAAAAAGGAATATTATGAATCGCAGAGCATGTTTGTGGTGTTGTCATCATAATTATTATTTATTTAGCACTACCATCTATCTTTAGAGAAGCGCTGGTGGCATCGCGGTTACTGTTGGGCTGATAACTGCAAGGTCAGCAGTGTGAAACCACCAGCTGCTCTGTGGGAGAAAGACGCAGGCTTTCTGCTTCTGCAAAGACTTGAAGTCTTAGAAACTCTCAGGGGCAGTTCTACCCTGTCCTATACGGTCGAAATGGACTCTGTGTCAATGAATTTTGAGTTTTTACCATGGTTACACATTGGACTGCTAACCGCAAGGTGAGCAGTTCAAAACCACCATCCACTCTGTGAGAGAAAGACAGCCTTTCCACAACCATAGGGTTAGTCTCTTGGACACTCACAGGGCGGGTCTACCCTGCTCTACAGAGGCACTATGAGTCAAATTGACTCTATGGCAGTGTGTTATTATTGTATGTTTACCAACAAACCAAACCAACCCACTGCTATCGAGTCAATTCTCACCCATCGTGAACCTATAGAGGTAAAATAGAAATGTTCCTGTGGGTTTCTGAGACTATACATCTTCCTGGGAGTAGAAAGCCTCATCTTTCTCCCAAGGTACAGCCAGTGGGTTTGAACTGCTGACCTTGCCTATTAAAAGTGTTTATTGTATAAAAAGAATTGAACTTTTCAATACTCAGTGATGCAAATGGTTAAAGGGCCTGGCCGCTAACCAAAAAGTTGGGTTTGAGTCCACTCAGGGGCCTGGGAAGAAAGGCCTAGCAATCCACTTCCAAACAATCAGCCAGCCACTTAATAGTCTGCGGAGCACCGTTCTCCAACACGCCGGGAACTGAATCAGCTCCACAGCAATTGTCCTGGGTCCTTGCTCCCCATTGTACTCCAGTCAAAGTCAGTGTAAATGGGTGTTTCAGAGTGTTTAACTTCGCCCTTGTTTTTCAATGATTGCTATTAAAATAATACCTTTTCAAAAATGCTGCACCAATCTTTAGAAAAACCTCAATTGAAAAGAAACCAGGACATAGTAAAACTAGAACAAAGATCAAATGACAAGGTGTTAAATTGTGACCCACCTGCAAGTGCAGTGGCCACCTCCTGATGAGCCGGTATTCTGCATGACAGAAAGCGATTCCCACTCCAGGTCTATGGTCAGAGGTGTTCACCAGAGGGTTAAGCCACGTGTATTGCCCCTTCCTTTTGTTGTTGTTGCTGTTGTGTTTTGTTTTAGGCTGAAACAACTTTAAAATGGGTCAAAAGAGAGCTCAAATGGTAAAATCGTACATTTTCACCTAACTACGTCTGCCATAATCGACTTTACAATTTACAATACTCTCTGTCTGATAACAAGGCTGTTCACATCCCTGATTTCACTTCCATTTGGGAGGGGGTGAGCTTTTGTTTTTCTCTTTCAGTGCCGACTGGGTGTTATCTTTGTTGTTGCTATTTTGATCTTATCTTTGAGGATGCAGAATATATGCTGCAAGATCATCGCTGCTTTTCGTGCTATCTTTATGCAGAACTTGGGAAAATCACATAGTGCTATTTTAAGGCCCTCTGCATTTGAAAGCTGGACCCTGAATAAGGGGAATAGATGCCTTTGGCTGACTGCATTGGCAAGGTGGATTACATGTACCACAGGACGCCCCAAGAGGGAACGAATTGGACTTGGAAGAAGTTCAGCCAGGATGTCCCTAGGATCCCTAGGAAAGACCCACCGAAAGTTGGAAGGAACGAGGAAAGGAGAGTGGCAGAGACCTTCCTTACGGATTTCCAGCCTCAGAATGCGGAGGGAATGTGTTTTCAGCCACCCAGAGAATGGTTCTTTGTTACACCAGCGAAGCAAGAGAAGCAGTGGAATATTTTCCGAATGTTTCTTGTTAGCCGAACCTGCTGGGACGTGCACCAAGCATCAGGCTGCAGGTTCACAGCTTTCTCCAAGCGCAGAGACAGGAGAATGAGGGTAGTGACAGTGATCCCACAGGGCCCCGTCGAGGACTGAGAGATCAGGTTTGCAGGGCCCCCAGGCACATGGCAGGCCCCCAGAAAGTAGTCACGATTCTCATCCCCAGAGCCCCTGGGTCCCCAGATAAAATGCAAGCTGAGTGGATCCATCATTAAATAACACTGAGGTTAATAACAGTGAGGACAAGAATGAAGAAGATGTTCTCCATTTTATCACGGTGACGATCCTCCATACAACTCTTCTTCGTGTGGCTGAACTAATGCTTTGGATGATATGCAAACTTTGTGCCAATAAAAAATAAAAATAAGAGCATATAAATTAAACACCAGGCAAAATTCACATGGATGCCAGACTCTCCAGGCACGGGGGCTGAGGGCAAAGCCTGCAACCCTTGCCCTAAAATAACCTTAAAGTCGTACACCAGAAAATATCCCCTGAAGTTATCTTAAAACCAAACGATAGTTTCCCTTACCCAGTCAAAAAAAGAAAGTCTGCCTCGAGCAGTGTGCTCTTTCAAGGGCTCTCTCTCTCTGTGACAAAAGGACAGCAGCCTCTGGAGGGATCATCTGGGACCCTTAGGGATCCCTGGTGGATATGCTGGGGAGGAAGAACTCCGAGGAGGAGGGTGAGGAGGGCGGTGTAGCCTGAGAATGTCACCCGTGTCACCAACTGCTCCCACGGAAAGGATGGAGTTGGTGTGTGGTTTGCTGTTGTAGTTGCTCAGTGGCAGCAAAATAAACAACGGAAAAGGTTAATGCGGAAAGAATCACAAGCAACACGGAGCGTGAGATTAAGAAATCCTGTCGTCCTGAGTTGGGATCAGATGTACGGTATGCGTTCGTGGCATATTGGATACGAGCAGGCCTGGGAGATTTTTCGGGTTGGGCTCCTGACCACCACCCCAAAGTGAAGATCGCAAACAAAGGAGCCACGTGAGTTTTTCGGTGTCCCGGGGCATGTACAAGTTAGGTTTGCACCACACTGCAGTCCATTAAGTGTGCAATGCTGCTGCTGTTAGGTACCCTTCAGTTGTTGTTAGGCCCCGACTCATAGCGACTCCCTAGGATGGGGTAGAATCGCCCCTGTGGGTTTCTGAGCCTGTTTACAGGAGTGGAGGGCTCCAGCCAAGCCCAAGGCAGAACCACTACACCACCAGGGCTCCTCCGGGGTGGCCCTTCCAGGCAGAACCGGGCTGGCTGGGAGGAGCCCTGTGCCACGTCTAAGAAGTTTGTCCACACATGCTGCCTTAGCTCTCAAAGTGGGCAGCTTCAACAAACACATGTCTTTTCTCACAGTTTAAGAGGTCAGGCGTTTGTCCACATTCAGAGAAGCTTCTCTGTCGGCTCTAGGGGACGGTCCTGATCCCTGTCCACTTTCAGCGCCTGTGGACCCAGCATCCCATGGAGATCTCCATGTATCTTGGTATCAATCTTCCCCTGTGTCAGAAGCGCCACAGAGCAGGGTCTCTGGGCCCAAAGGATGTGCTCTGCTCCTGGCTCTGCCCTCTTGGTGGTACTGAGGCTGTCTAATCTCTTTCAAATCTCAACCGAATCCCGTAGACTGTCACTTGCCTCCTTAGCATCCGCCCGCCTGTAATTTTGCCTCAGTAACGTCTTCGTCATTGCTGTTTTTCTGACTCACAGCGGCCCTATGCACACCAGAATGAAACATTGCCCCGTCCCTTGCCACCCCCACAGTTGTTCTTAACGTTTGAGCCCATCATTAAGGTTAGAATTTACAACATACTGGATAATTATATGGTAGCACAAAACGGAGGATAATCACATAATACTGAGACTCGTGGCCTAGTCAAGGTGCAACTTGTTGGGGGGAAAGGTAGACACACTTCAATCCCTAACGCATGCCTTCTAGCTCCACCCCCAGACTTCCAGGGGTCTTCAAAGCCCGACAATCAAGATAGGATATGGAGCTCTAGCCCACAGATCAGTGAGGATCCTAGATCTCAGCTCAACAGTCTGGCGAGGAGAAGTGAACAAGGAGAGATTCCGTGCAAAGCTATCCCTGTGAACGGGTTCCCTTGAGTGAGAAGGCCATACCGCAGCAGTCTAGCGAGTGACAGCATGCCAGCAAACCAGTGGCAAGACAGGCTCACCTTTGCCATCGCCTGTTAGCTGGTTAGGGTATGAATGTGAGCCACCTGCTTATGGTGGGGTCGATCAAATAGTACCAAGGTGATGATGAAGCCTCACGTTACAGCATCATGTGACCACTTCAGTCAGCCTCTCCCAGGACCCAGAAGCTTCTCAGTCAGCCACAGATTTAAATAAAAAAGGTGGTATTATGTAATCCGAAGTTGAAAGAGCGATCAGTGTCAGTGCCTAAACTGTGAGAATCCGGTGTGCAGAAGGCAATGGCATGGATAATAGAAGGCGCCCAAGATTCATTTGTGGAACGACTTAGGAAATGAGCCTTCAGAGAACTCCCCCGATGTAACATTGAGCGATGGGAGGAAAGTGGTCACTAAACAGTCTTGGGAGAGAGGGGTGTGGAAGATCCAAAGGCAGAAATCTGACCTGAACAGTTAAAACTTTGTCAGTGGATTCCCCCCTGTGATTTGGGCTGGACCTAATCTGGTTTCCAAAATTTTCTGTATTTCTGGTTTGTATAGTTTTCTCTGTTTTTTTGTTTGTTCCTATTAGAGTGTATCTCAGACGTGTATGTCAATGGAGGCCACCCTCCGCGTTATATGCTTTTCCGCTTTGGCGTAGATGAAATCTAGGATCGATGAACCTAGAATAAGGGAGGGAGAGGGCACAGTGTTGGGGGTGGGAGAAAACGAGACCATGTCAAGGAGTTCATGTAGAAAATTAATGTTTGGAAACTGATTGTGGTAGCGATTGCACATCCTACTTGACGTGACTGAAATTTGGAATATGATATGTGTATTAAATCCCAACTTATAATAAAAAATGACAAACCCCCAAGATGTGGTATTAATGTTGACTAGGCTGTAACCTAGGAGCCCTGGTGGAGTAGTGGTTACGCATTAGGCTGTTAAACACAAGCCCAAAGGGCAGCAATTCAAAACCACCATCAGCTCTGCAGGAGAAAGATGAGGCTTTCTGTTCCCATAAAGAATTACAGTCTCCTCTGAAAACCGCAGGGACAGTTCGAGCCTGTCCTGTAGGGTGCCCGTGCGTCAGAATCGACTGCACAGCAGTGAGTTTTGAGAGGCTGAGTCACTTCGACTGCAGAGGGACATGCGGCTGTCCCCCCATGGCACTCCATCTTGGCCCACGAGGCAGGAACCGGCCCTTCAGATTTCCTGAGCAGGAACCTGTACCAACTTTGAATGCCTTACTGCTAGACTTGTACCTGTGGGGGAAACGACGACGCACTTTGATCTTGCTTTGGCCACTGTCCGTGTAGGCCTCTGTCATTGGCACTTAAGCGCACGCTGATGAACCAGAGACGTTCTTTGTGTTGTCTGCCCCCGCTCCTCGTCTTTCTGAGGGACTTCCTCTCTTCTGTTCCCGTGGTTCTGGTGGGTGGTGGGCTATGTGAGTCACCCTGTCTACCCCTTTTCCCCAGTTGTACGGTGACAAAACCAGACCGGCCAGATTCCCCCGTCTCCCTTCCTCCCCCGTGCAAGCTTGGATGTAACGGCCCAGGGGACCCAGGTCAGGTGTGTCTGCGATACAGGCATGTTTCATTTGCTTGCACTTGCTTTATTGCGCTTCTCAGATGTTGCCTTTTTTTAGTGGTTTTCTTAATAGGATAGTCACATATCATACACTTCCATAGTTAAGTAGCTTTTAGAAAGAGTTATATGTGCATCATCGTAATCAGTTCCAAGCTTACCAATGGCTCCCAGGGGTGAAGGAGGAAGGGTTGGTGCTTAGGGGGCATCGAGTGTATGCTAATGCTGGGGGACTGATTTGGACAATGATCTCAATCATGGTCGTGCAACACGAGGAGTGCAATCTGTGGCATGGAATTATACATGTAGAAGTCGTTGAATTGGAGAAGGTTTGGGTTTGTATATTTTTGCTACAATTAAAAAATATATAATAATTCCACAAATAACAGTGAGTACAAGGAAGAAGAAAATGTTCTAAAATTGACTGTGGCCATGCTTGTACAACTCTTCTCGGTGTGATTGGACTGTTGAATTGTATGACACCGGGAGAAGTGCCAATCAAACTGCTTTTTTAAAAATCACTGCCGTCTACGTCATTGTCTGGTTCGGGTTCCTCCCCTCCTTTACCACCCGGGCTGGACTCGTGGACCCCTCGCATGGAGGTCGCTAGGTTCATGCGCCACATTCATTGTCTACCCGTGGACGAGCCTGCTGTGGGGGGTTACGGGGTGAAATGGAAGATAGGCGTCCACAAGAGGGAGAAGAAAAATCAAGGAAGGGTAAACTATGGGGGTTGATTCACAGTTTAAACTGTAAAATACCAAGTTGACGGGCTGGAATGTAGACGCCCAACGAATTTGAAGTTAAAAAGTTTTCAATCAAAATTTTACGTGTTTACATGTAAAGAAAGATTTGCCTCTTAAAAAGGAGTTGTCTAAGAGTGCTCTGTAATAGCTTCCTTTACACCTGAGACTCCGCCCTTAGGCACCCTTCAAGCTTGGAACGGCCCTCACCCGACTACCAAGCCAACGGGAGGGAGGTTATAGACTGAGCAAACGCCCAGTGAGGTACACACCTGTAGAACAAGCAACCCTACGGGAGCAGAGGGCAACGCTTGCCCAGGGAGCAGAGGGCAACGCTCAGAAAGGAGAGACAGGAAGAAAGGAAACGGCAAACACCAGCAAGCGAGGAGAATGCTGTCCGCAGGGAACTCAAAACAAGACGCGCCGCACCTCACGAGAGGCAAAACAATTTGCTTTGCAAACGTTAACTCAAATCGCAATAGAAGTAAAGCTGGAAAACAAAGACCAAAATGCTGTTTCGCTGACAATTACCCTCACTGGGAACACCGTAAGTGCTCACCCACAGGAATTGGATAAGGAAGCCATGAGCTAGCCTACAACAGGTCACTTCTCATCTGAGATAAAGGAACGTCGGAGAGAGGCCAGTCCGAATGCACTGGGTGTATAATCATCTCACACAGAAGCAATGACGTGAACGGATTTCAAAAGCATTTTGGTGAGGGAAAGAAGTCAGACACAGGGAGTACATACTGCATGATCCCATTCATGGAAAATAATAGACTGGGCAAATCTAATCTTGGAAAAAGATCACAGCGGTGGTTGTTTCTGGGGATGTGGGAAGTGACGAGGGGTGATGTTTTAAATCTTTTTTAATTTTTTTATTTGGATGATGTTTTAAATCTTGATGGGGCTTCGTATGGCACTGGTATTTTGCACATTTTCAGTGAAAGGTAAATTTAGCATGTGTGCATTTCATTGTGTGTAATTTTTACCTGTAACAGAAAGGAACAATAAGTCAATATTGACCTTACTGACATATCTGCTGAGGTGTTTAGGGGTGACATGGATGGTGGAGGCACTGATTTCTAGAACTTATTTTTAAGTGCACCCCACAAATCAGATGACTTCCTGAGTGGATAAATGGATAGATGTGCGACCAATTGAGTAGAGTCAAATGTTCATTGCACATACAACTCATTGCCACCAAGTTGGTTGCTACCCAAGAACTGCCCCCAGAGGGTCTCCAAGGCTGGGGTCTCTGCGGAAGCCAGTTGTGGCTTCCTTCTCTGGTGGAGTCGTTGGTGGGTCGGAGCTGCAGGCCTCTGGGTGAGCAATCGAGTGCTTAGCCACTGCATTACTAGGCTCCTCTCATTCAGGTACAGAGACAGGGAACAGATTCGGGGGCAGGGGGGCCGATGGGAGGGAATTAATGGAACACCGGCTGTTTTTGGTGAGTGAAATCCTTCTGAGTGGCACTGTAATGACAGACACGTGGCCTTGGCTGTTGTTATTAGGTACCATTGACTGAGTTTTGACTCATAACAGAACAAAACTCTGCCTGGTTCTGTGGTGTCCTTGCAATTGTTAAGTTTGAGCTCTTTGTTAGAGCCACTGTCTCGATCCATCTTGTCCAGGGTCTTCCCCTTTCTCGACACTCTACCAAGCGTGATGCCCTTCTCCAGAGACTGGTCTTTACTGTTACCATGTCCGAAGTATGAGGGGAAATCTTACCATCCTTGCTTCTGAGGAGCATGCTGGTTGTTCTTCTCCGAGACAGCTGTGCTGATTCCTCAGGCGGCAGCGGTGGCGGCACTTCCACTAGTCTTCCTCCGAAGCTTATTTCAAAGGCATCGCTCTTCCTTACTCACTGTCCAGCGCCCACATGCATGGAGGCCACTGAAAACACCAGGGACAAGCAGATGGGTTCTGGGCCCCCGCTGAACTCGAGCCCCCATCCAAGAACAGCTGATTCTGATCACATGGCCCCGCTCCATACGCTCCTTCATGAAATCATCACTGAAGATGAGGTACTCCAGCCCAGTGTGGTGGAGAAAGCAGATGGTGCCCGGTTAGCAATCTGGAATAGTGTCTGGGGTCTTAAAGGCTTGTATTCAAACAAGCAGCCATCTAAGTGAGCCATCAACTAGGTCCACAAGGAAGGAGCACACTAGCTTGTGTGATCTCAAGATAACAATAACAAAATCCAAATATGACGAAGGGAAAAGTATCAGAGCTTAAATTGTGAACACCCAATTTGTAGAAAGCTACAGAGGTAATGGGAGCCCCGAACTCATTTGCAGAGTATCTAGTCAGATTAAGCCACTGGCAGATCCCCTCTAGCCACCAGCAAGGGTCTCAGACAGCTTTACTAGCAGATAGGGATCATTGTCATCTTGATTATGCTGGATTGAACTTCATACTTGGTCTGTTGACCTCCCTCTTGACCCCACCTGGATTTGTTCTGGGTGCAAATAATTCTTGCTTGTTCCATGACAAAAAGGTCTTCCCTGGCTTTTAAAATCTTGATGGCGGTCTTGTCTTTCTTACTCATTATTCGTATTTTTATCTTTGTATTATTATCATATGTGTATATTGTTTCTGTTGTGTTTCCCGGTTTGTAGAGCACAGAAGGAGTAGATGCATAAAGATAATGACTGATGCAAGGGTTTATAGGGATGTCGAGGTGAGGGGTGGGAGACAGGGAGGGTGAGGGGATTTGGGGAGCAAACAGTGAGTGCAGGAGGGGAAGGGAGCATGTGATTGTGATTACACAAATAACAACTTCAAGGAAGAAGATGATGTTCTACAATTGAATATGGTGGCAATTGTACAACTCTTCTTGATGTGATTGAATTAATGAATTGTATGCCTTATGGATAAAGTGCAAATAAAAGTGGGTTTGTTTGTTTTTTAAAGAAAATACCAGGGCTTAGGTCAGGTGCACCTTAGTCCTCAAAGTGGCATCCTCGCTCTTCAACAACACTGTGAAGAGGTCTTTTGCAGCCGATTTGGCCAGCGCAGCCAGTCCTTCTGATTTCTTGACTGAATGTCGATTGTGGATCCAAGTGAAGTGAAATCCTTCGCTGTCTAACAGATCAGTTGTAAGGATTTGGGTTTTCTTTACATTGAGTTGTAATCCATCCTGAAGACTGTATGTAGCCTTTGATCTTCCTCACTCAGTAAGTGCTTCTTCAAGCCCCTCAGCTTTTCGAAAGCAAGGTTGTGTCATCTGCCTATCAACCTTCCCCCAATCCTGATGCTGGATTCTTCTCCAGATAGTCCAGCTCAGATGATTTGCTCAGCATACAGATTGAGGACGGATGGTGAAAGCGTACAAGCCTGGCATATCCTGATTTTAAGCCATGCATGTCAGCACCCTAAAACTGTACACACAGAGTGCACACTATGGGGATTTCCGGTCGTCACGTATCCAGATGAGAGGAACCCCGGTGCTGTCGTGGTTACCAGTTGGGCTGCAATCGGAAAGGTCGGCAGTTTGCAACCACCACCTACCCGCTTGCTGGCAGAATGTCAGTGCTTTCTGCTCCTGCAAACCGTTAAGTCTCAGACCCACAGAAGTGGGCCTCAGCTCGACGGCAGTGAGTTTGGTTTGGGGTTTTCAGATGGACGACAGGAGTGCAGGTGTTGATGAAGAAACAAAGTGGGGGGACTCGTGCCCGGATGGTGCAGATGGTTGCTAATGAGGAAGTTGGATGTTCGAATCTACCCACAGGTGCCTCATAAAACAGGCCTTGCAATCTACTTCCCAAATATAAGTCACTGAAAACCCTGTGGGCGTTATAGTCCGACTCAGACACACAAATGGCTCCATGAGTCACAGTCCATCACATGGCAACTGTGTTTGTTTGTTTTCCTCCCACCCATGCTCAGGGAGGCGCAACGCTGATGGCATC
>NW_022103901.1:3866540-3868378 GCF_000313985.2 Echinops telfairi | reverse complement strand
CTCAGCCCCAGGGTGGACCACTCCAGAGACACACACGCTGCTCCATTGTCCCACCGTCAACTCTGTTGTCACATCCCCGGCCCGTGGTCACAGGGGAGCTGGTCACCCAGAGGGTTGGTTTGTCTTCCCTCTGAGGAAAGTGGCCACGGACGGACACAGACCTCAAAGTCCCCTGCTCCACGGGAGGGAGGCTGGTCTGTGCTACAGGTATCATCACTTGGGGGGGGTGGGGGCTCCCCTGGACCTCTGCTGTTCCGATCTCTGCTTTCCGCCTCTCAAGGTTCCGCCTCTCTTGCTTCCTCTCTGCCAAAAGGGCATGGGTGCCACCAGCTCGCTGAAAAATGACCGGTGGGGAGGTCAAACCTTTTGAGAACTTTCTTGCCTGAAAATGCCTTTATTTACATCTTGTTCAGCAGTTGTGTATCGTGGTAAAATAGATAGCTATAACAAAACATTCGCCAACTCCACCTTCGCCTCCGTAGACCTTTCAGCGACCCTGATGACTGTTCATCAGGCTGGGTAACCATCAGCATCCTCCATGACTACATTATCACCTCCATAAGCAGAAATGCAGGGCCCTCCAAACAGACGCCCCTCCTCCCTTCCCTCCCGCTCCTGGTGGTCACTATCAACTTCCCCTTCCATCCATTTGTCTTGTTTCACATGAGTGGGATCATCTAGATTCTAGCACTTGGCCTTTTGTGACTGACTTATCTCGCTCAGCATAATGTTTTCGAGGTTCACCCATGATGTGGCATGAGTCAGGGCTCCCTATCTCTTTATGACCGAGCAATGTTCTATTAGGGGGTGTGTCACATACTGTTCATTTATGGATGGACACTTGGGTGGGCCCTTCCCTTTGGCTATTGTGAGTGTTCTAATTTTACCATCTTGTCTAATCACTCCTTTGGCTGTGAGACGTCCCTCAGCATGTTCAAAGCACTGATCGCTCCACAAGAGTAACTGTTGGGGACTTTGGAGCCATTCTGTTTCCTGCTTCCTCATGGCCTGGGCCTGCTCCGTGGATGGTTAGAATTTTATCAGCTCCCATTGTTCTGGGGTTTCCCAATGACGTGGTGGGGTGGGGAGGGTCCGATTTCCTCCTCCAGTCTGGCTCAAGTCCCTCCCGTCTGATGACTTGATGGATGATTTCCCTCTTTGCTTTTTCTAAGTCCTTTCTGATGCGCTCACTGCCACAGAGACAAACTGACTCACAGCCACCCTATAGAGCAGGGTGGCGCTGCTTCCGTGAGTTTCTGAGACTATAATGCTCTTTGGGCGTAGAAAGCCCTGTCTTTCTCTTGAGGAGCAGCTGCTGGCTCTATAGAGCCACTGAGTCACAATCGACTCCATGCCGTTTGCATGTAAGAAGGGGCTGCTTGTCGAGTATCTAGTCAGACTGAGCCGCTGCCAGATCCAACTGGTCACTTTGCAGAACGCAGCCCAACGCCACCGCATATGCGTTCTTAGTGTTGCTCGGCTACTTTTGTGGCTCTCTACGATTTGGGTCTTTCTGGGAAATTTCCCCAAGTTGATGCTTCCACCTTTCTATTGTCTTTTTTGTATTTTTTCACTTTTGCTAGCTTTGCTTTTCATTTCCTAGAGTCCTTTTGTTCCTGTGCCAACAGTTTTAGTGGCATGCAATTTACATATCGTCAGAAGTTCAATCGTCCAATCATATCCAGGGCAGCTGTGCAGTCAGCACCACATCTGTCAGAGCCTCCCCCCTCCACGAGCTCTTGATCCTTTCCCTACTCATCTACATGTTCCTTGAAATCATCGTCAAAGAGCAGCCCCTTCTTTGTGTTCCCCCAACAGTATTATTGGCACATAATTTA
>NW_022103901.1:3846891-3847798 GCF_000313985.2 Echinops telfairi | reverse complement strand
ATTTCAATAAAAGTTTTGGGGTGGAGTGTCGGATCCATTTTTAGAGCTGTAAATCTACATTTTATAATTTTTTTTTAAGCATTAGTCATCTGAACTCTTGGTACTTCCGATTCTATTACCTTTGCATCACCAGGTAGCTCTGTCTTCCTGGAACAGAGATTAAGTTAGAGTCCTGATTCCAAGGCAGTTGCCACATGTCAACAGAGGATATGTTTTTCCTCCAATGTCTTGGCAGTGAAAAAAATCATACTTACAGGAAAGGGAGGAGTCAGTGTAGTTGGGCTGCTAACCTCAAGGTCAATAGTTTGAAACCACAGCTGCTCTTCAGGTGAACTATGGGGCTTTCTGTTCCCATAAACAGCCTTGGAACTCAAGGGCAGTTTTATCCTGTCCTATGGGGTCACTATGAGTGGACATCCACTCCATGGCAGAAAGTTGTTTTTTTATAGGAAAGTTGAGATAAATATTCAGGAATGCCCTTATACCAAAAATTTGATTTCCTGTTTGCTCATTCACGTAGCTCCTCATTGTCAGAGTATTTTAGTGGAGGAATCGATTTTCTCAGAACGTTTGCTCTCCACATAAGCCCCTGGCATCGGCTCCTCATTTTTCCCGCTCCCCCATGAATCCTTGATGATTTATAAATTATTATTTGTCACATCTTACACCATCTGACGAGGAATTGATTTTTGAAGGAGACATGTATATGTGTATGGTTAAGTGTAAATTCTTGGTTTTGAACTTTATCTTGGATGGCTTAACTATCAACCACCCCAGGGGTAGACGTAAGTGGGTTACTCATTGAGCTGCTAACCAGAGTTCGCAAATAAAGCAAGGACAAAAACCATGGAGTCGGACTAGCCCTTTAGGCTTTCCCAGACTAATCTGTACAGAAGCCAACTGCCTC
>NW_022103901.1:3843801-3844811 GCF_000313985.2 Echinops telfairi | reverse complement strand
GAGAGAGAGAGAGAGAGATTCCCTGTGCCTTTATTTACCCTGGTTCATCCAAATCATCTTTAATCACATTGTGCTTGTCGTTTCTGTAGTGACCGCATACCGTCTCCACTTGTTTAATAACTGAATAAACTCAGGCTGTTGTGTTCATTGCATTATCTCACCACTCAGCACACAATTGAAGTGGAATGAATGGTCACAATAGCTTTGTGATGGAGTTGGCGCAAGAACCTTAAAGCTGGCTGATAAATGACAGCTGCTAAGTGGCAGGGTTGCCCCTGGGTTTCATATCCAGGATCAAGACTTAAAAGCTGAAACTCTTGTTCAAAGAGGTGTAGTTGACATTCTGAGCTTTGAACCACATGTGTGTCTGGTGAGCTATTTCTGCTCAGAAAAGCCCTTCGGAGTTGGAAGTGACCTCCTAGCTCATGATGCGCTGTCTGACTGTGAGGGCTTTGGATGGGGCGTTCTGAGTTTGGGCGAGTGAAACAAGTCTGGGCCTGCAGTTGCTTGTTGAGAGGTTCTCTTGCCTTAAACGAGGAGTGTGAGGGAGGCCGGAAGCTCACCTTTCTTTGGTGAATTGGTCTATATTTGCATATATATACTGTGCCCAGGTCAATAACATGTGCCTGTGTGTAATGCACACAGCACACATGATAGGCTTTATATTTGCATGAAGTGTGGTGATGTAGTTGTAATTGATCGGCACAGTCTTGTGAAAACTCCATGTGTAACCAAGATCAAATCTGACAGGAAATTACGCAGGTTAAGGACCATTTGGTAAATCCTTAGGAAACCAGGTCCTTGGCCTAGGGTTCCCAGACACCCCTGCAGTGGTCTGTAAAAGTTGGAGAGCTTTTCCTGGCTAAGCTTTATCTTACAGTGATCCTAAATCTTAGCTGAAAAGCTTTCAAGCCTTTTTGGAGACTTGCCGCCAAGCTTCCCAGCTCTGCCCGCTGCCAGACTGTCAGTGGGTGCAGCCCATCCATTGCCTGTTTGCAGGGGGGCGGGGG
>NW_022103901.1:3838066-3842839 GCF_000313985.2 Echinops telfairi | reverse complement strand
CAGGAGTGGGAAATGAAGGGAGGAGGGGGGAGGGAGCACTAGAACTGACTGATGCTCAGCTCATTTTAAAGGTGATTTAACCAGGGGGCCGTGTTCGAAAATTGATATGGTGGTGATTGTGCAGTTCTCCTTGATATGATTGGACTATTAAAGTCTATGCTATGTAAATTATAATTATGTGCCAATAAAACGAAAGAAAAAAAAGATTCTTGAAGAAAGGCATTCCTGGTCATCTTTATCAGAAGTCTAAGTTTGCAAATATTGCTTCTCTTAAATAAGGCTTTTGTGCTTATGCGACAAACATTTGCAGCCATCAGCGTGAGCTCTGTACCCAGACTGAGCAAAGGCTTCCTTTGCCTTCCTTTTGTGAGAGATTTTAGTTTACTGTAAAGTTCAGGATAAAGCTAGATGTGTAGTATTAAATGAGAAATTAAAACTTTTTGTTCCTTTTCCCTAGCCATTTTTTAAACAGAATAACGGAAGCCCAGGACTCTGTCATAAGAGCAGGTCAACATTATGTCGACTAAGTGACTCAGCACCACCTGTCTTTTCTCTTTTTCTTAGAGCCGTAGGTAAAACGTGCCTGCTGATCAGCTACACCACCAATGCGTTTCCTGGAGAATACATCCCCACCGTGTAAGTACCACCGGCTGCTTTGGGAATGAACTTGGATTCCTTTGTGCGTTTCCTTCGAGGCCAACAGATAATGTCAACAGATAGGGTTACCTTTCTTCTCAAACATTTGCTGAAGTCTAATTATAATAGTATTTTAGGTCCTTTTAAAAAACAGTTTTTTCTTCATTATTTAGACAATCTAGTATAGCGTTTCCTCATAGAACAAACAGAGCAAGTGTTTCAAAAGAATACAGTTTTTCTTCATAGACTTTTAGTCATTGCAGGAACCAAGGGGGCTTAGCAAGCGAAGCTCTGGCCTGAAGTGGCCCAAGGGCCTCTGCTCCAGGCAAAGCAGGGAACGGCCAGGGCGGCCCCACTCCTCCATGTTTTTGTGGCAAGTAATCCTGTGGACTTTTGGGATTGGAACTAGGATATGGGGGGAACCTGGGGAGTGGCTTATTTTCAGTGGACAGCAGAATTGGGGTGGGGGGGGCTTTTCTGATGATGGGTGGGGTTACCAGGGAGCCCTGGGCCATGACACTCCTGATGCACCTCCTGGGAAATTTTATGTCCTAGAGGGCTTCAAAAAGTTGGGGGTTTTTTGGTTTGTTTTTTCCTCTAGGATCTTCTTGGCTCATGTTTTACCATGTGAGTCAATGAAAATTCATTTTGGGTATAGCCCTGGGTGGGGTGGGAGGGGGTCCCCTGGTGGGTAAGTGCTCAGCTGCTGACCTTTCACTGACCAGAGCCCAGCAGCTGCTCTGCAGGAGAAAGACCAGGCAGTCTGCCCCTGATTCTATGTAGGCCCTCCTGAGACAGTTCTCCCTTGCCACGAGGGTCGGTGGGAGTTGGCATGCATGCCACCCTGGGCTGGGCTGGCTGAGGCTTTCCCAGAACCATCTCTTGACTATGTAACACTTTTCTCCCGGAAACAAGTGGAGGCCTCTGTTGTCTAGCAAGAGTCTTGCCTGATGTTTCTTGGTCTTTGCAGTAGGTAAAAACAAGTCCTGGGTTTGTGGTTAAGGCCTGCTGTGTTTTCTCCTGAGTTGGCCGCTGGCCATGGTTTGACTGGAAGGACCAGCATTGCCTTGTGTTTTGTCTCCGATGGTCTGCGGGACAGGGCAGTGAGCTCCTGCAGCGAGCGGTCAGCAGCCGCCTTTGGTCCTCGGCTGGTTGGCTTTTCTGGGCTGCCGCCTCTTAATTTTGTGGGGCGACGTCAAGTTCATTGAAAGAGTTACGTCATCTGGTACACTCACTGACATGACAGGACAGCTTCCAGAATCACGTTTGTTTCCTGTTCCCAGTACTCCGGTTACAGGGTTTACTACATGCCTCCTCTGTGCAAGTCGTCCTCTGGGAACACCGTGGGGGAACCTTCTTAATGCCCTGCCATCCTGTTGAAAGGATCCAGACACGTCTGAAAGTGCCACGCGTGGGCGTTGAAGAGAAGCTGATTTTATGTTTTGTTTCATCCTGGATAGAAAGTTTCTGAGCATGTCCTCTGCTCCTCCCACAGTTGTCTGCTCCTGCCTGCCTTGGTTTGCCTGGCCCTTCCACCCAGGATTCTGTGCACTTGTTCTCTGGCAGGCGTCCCCCTACGTCCTTGTGCCCCAAGGCTACCCGCTAACCAAGAATCCTTCTCCACTCCACAGCTTTGACAACTACTCTGCCAATGTTATGGTAGATGGGAAACCGGTGAATCTGGGCCTGTGGGATACAGCTGGCCAGGAAGATTACGACCGATTACGTCCTCTCTCCTATCCGCAAACAGTAAGGACCCCTCTGCTCCCCCCTCGCTCTGTAGGCTGTGCAGTCCACGCAGGAGGTTTGCTTCTGTGGCTTTCATTTGGGTGTAGCAGGGTGGCAAATGGAATTAGATTCGTTCAGTTGTAGATACCCCCCCCTTCGTGGAAACTAGGTGTGGTTCGTGGGCAGGACCAGTTCCTAAACGCAGGTGCTGGGTCCCTGGGGTCCCCCTTTCCTCGTCGGGCATAGGGTAAGTGGGCGAAGCAGGTCCTGCTCTGGTTTTGGGTCGTTCCCAGGCAGTGTGCCTTATGATGGCTTTGTGCCACAGGGTCAAGCTGCATGGAGAGCTCTGAATCAGTGGAGTAACGGCTCCTGTGGGCGCTCAGTGCGTTGTCCCTGCCTTAGGAAGGAGCTGAGTTAGGATGTCCACACCGCCAGCTGGTTTTTGGTGCAGGTTCTAGAGCATCTTATCATTAGCACTAAGTCCTAACTACACACAGTGTTACAATACATCCCTACATACATATATATATATATATATGAGCATCTTATCATTAGCACTAAGTCCTAACTACACACAGTGTTACAATACATCCCTACATATATATATGTGTATATATATATATATATAGTGTTTCCAACACTCAGACAAAGAACAGATCTATAAAGACACTGCTAATAAAACCCAGCAGTAAGAAAAGGAGAAATGGAATTGGATTCCCATGGGAAGGAGTCCTATGAGGGTGGACTCGGAAGTCAGGGAATGTGCCCGGTGCTTGCTGTGGCTTCAGTGCTTGCGGCTCTGCGGTGCACATTGAGCTCCCCCTTTTGTAAAATGGGCCCCTGAGTTCAATCCGGAAGGACCATGATTAGTTTTGTATCGGTATCTATCAGCCTCCAGAGGATGGCTCTTGTGCAGCCATCTGAAGTAGGCAGGGACTGAGGATCATGGCCGAGGCCAGGAACTGCTTTTCTAGAGAAGTGTCTTATGGGTGTGTAATTGGCTCATCTTAAGCTATATTTATCCTTTGCTGAAAAAAAGTGGCCACTGGTTGAAGGAAGACAAGTACATCCAAGGTTTATCACATGCCTCCTTTGTCTGAGAACACCACGGGGGCCTTCGTGATGCCCTGCCATCCTGTTGAAAGGACCCAAACAGGTTCCTCAGGTTTAGATCCCAGCGCTCCCACTTCATAGCTGTGCAGGGGCCTCTCGCTGTGCACCTGCCGCTTGGGGTGGGAGGCGTTCATACATGTAAAACACACAGAATAGGCCTTAGAAGCATTTACTGACAGAACCCTGAGTGGCTGGTTTTAGGTGTCTAGCCCAAACCCTCTGTCATCAGGTAGATTCCAGCTCATGGCAACTCAATGTGTGCTAGAAGGGGGAAGTGCCCCATCGGGGCTGCTTAGCCGGAATCTCAGCAGAGGCCGGGGTGGGAGGGTTTGCCAAATCTTTCTTCCAGTGTACTGCGAAACACACCAAACCCACTGCCATCGAGTGGACCCCAACCCAGGCTGCTGTTAGGAGTGCCAGCAAGTTGGTTCCAACTAATAGCGAGGAAAGCACTGCTGGTCTCCTGCCAGTCTCACAGTGATTGTGAGACGGGCACACCTTAGTCCTCGAAGTGACACCGTGACCCTGTGGGACAGACTAGAACTGTCCCATCTTTCTGGGAGCAGGCAGCCTCACTTCTCTTACAGGAACAGCTGGTGGGGTCAGACCACAGACCCTTAGGACACTAATGCCCCTGCCCTGAGAATGGTGGCGTTCTGAGGGTCCTGACTTTGTCTTCCTCAGGAAAGCCCAGGACACACCTGCCTGTGGCTGGCAGAGATTCTAGTGGGATTCCAGCACTCCGAGTGACTGGAGTCCAGTGGCACAGAGATGAGAGTGCTGAGCTGGTAACAGAAGGCTTGGCACTTGGAGCCCACCAGCTCAGGTGTGATCGGCTGCCTCCGCTGCAGCCTGATGACAGGGCAGCGAGTTTGGTTGTGGGTCTGCTGTGGAAGCCGTTGGGTGGCACTGTCGGGCTGGAGGATTTTTTCTCTGTTTCATTCTTCAGCAACAACAAGGCTCATTGAAGAGAGAGGGAGAGTGGCTGTTCCTGATCCCAACCTGACCTTACCCCCAGGCCCTGCACCACTGGGCTCCTGATCCCAACCTGACCTTACCCCCGGGACCTGCACCACTGGACTCCTGATCCCAACCTGACCTTACCCCCAGGGACCCCTGCACCACTGGGCTCCTGAATCCCAACCTGACCTTACCCCGGGCCCTGCACCACTGGGCTCCTGATCCCAACCTGACCTTACCCCCGGGCCCTGCACCACTGGGCTCCTGATCCCAACCTGACCTTACCCCCAGGGACCCCTGCACCACTGGGCTCCTGATCCCAACCTGACCTTACCC
>NW_022103901.1:3835765-3836938 GCF_000313985.2 Echinops telfairi | reverse complement strand
GACTCGAAGGGCAAGAAGTTTGCACGTCTGTCCCAGTTGAGCTTGTAAGCATGAGTGCAGTACCTGGAAAGTTCTGACAGGGCGTGGGGTCACTCCTGAGAAAGGAACCTCTCCCTCGAGTGACTCCCAGTGACGGGTCGAGGTGTGGCCTCCTGAGGGCATCACCCACAGTCAGAGGTGACACTTCTCTTAAAGGGCACACAGATAAGGAACTGGGTAGACTCCCTAGGGTCAAAGGAGCCATCACGTGGACAACCTGCAATCGAAGGCTGTTGCCCCTCACTGGACAGGATGCAGGCTTGTTGTGTCTCTGTGTGAGGCAGTGGGCCCGTTTCCTCAAAGGCTTAGAGTCTAAGATTCTTGAACAGCAAGACGGGAAGGAGACTGGATCCTGCCCTCTGAGCAGCTTGCAGAGGACGATCGATGGCGGTGTAATGTGCGGGGTTCCACAAAGTTCGTGGGGAAACGGATTTCAGATCTACTGAGGTTTCCCACTCCCGTCGTGAGTGAAGCCCCTTGTCTCCATGAACCAGCATAGAGGGTGTAAGCAGCACTTTGGAACTGAGGTCCCAGCACCTGGGAGCGCCCCTCCGCCTCCCTTGGAGAAAAACTCTGAGCCTTGCACTGCGCAGAGCACCAACCAGCTTGCTGTGCTCTGTGGGCTTAGCTGCGACTCGGACGTGGCCCACCCCTGGGGAATCACTCAGAATGTGCCTTTGAGAAGGCCACTTAATTTGAAGGCCTCCTTCAGATCAGACCATGAGTTTTGACTTAGTTTTCTGCAAGTGCAAGATAGGGGCAGGGAGACGGCCATTGTTGGGGTCAATGCCCACAGTCCATGTAGGGCTTCTCCCCCAGTTTCATAAAATACATCTCAGCCCCCACCCACCCCTGGCAATTCAACCCTTTGTCCTGCAGCACATCATCCAGATTGAAACATGGGCATGTTCTTCTGCAGCACCCCCAGGGGGCAGCGTCACCCACTTTGGCAAACTGTCCGGCCTGATCCATGGAGACCAGACCCGGAGAATACATGGCACCTCATACTGGGAGCCCTGGGAGGGTGGCAAAGGTTAGAGTTTCTGGGACCAGGTCCGAGAGCATGTGGGAGAGGGCTGCCTGCCAGCGAGTTGGTCAGTGTGCAGCCTGTGCCATTCCCACCCTGAGGGCTGT
>NW_022103901.1:3834728-3835479 GCF_000313985.2 Echinops telfairi | reverse complement strand
GTGTTCCCAGCCCAAGCTCAGTGGCCGGAACTCGACGGCGGAACCTCTACCCTGGGCTCCGGGCGGCCTGGCTTTGTGGGGATGGGCTGCTGTTGGGGTGGGGGTTGGGCAGTGCGAGGTTGCTACTGTTAATTTAGCAAATAGAGGGAGGGTGGGTTATGAAGAGGGTGCTGGGTGTGCTTGTAACTTGCGTAGTGCCTCGTTCTCATCTGCCCAGAGCCATGCTCATGAAATGGTCTTTTATTTACTCGTTTTTCTTGGACCTCCTGTCATCCTGGTGACAGAGTGGCCTTGTGGGATGCTGTTTCTGGGAGATTGTTACCGTGTTTTTACGAGGAGGGCTCCCAGCCTTGGTTATGTGGTTTTGCAAACTGCACAACTCCCTCTGGTAGTTCCATGTGTGCTACGCACATTGTGTGCTTGCTGTTGTAGCGCACGCGCATACGGAGAACGCTGCACTTGGGACAGGCGCTCATGCCCGCTGGCAGCGGGGGCTCAGGCATCCCCTTCTCTGTGACTCGTTCTCCTAGCTGCCTCACACACTGGGGACACACGCACCCTGTGCACCCTGTTCAGGGACGTTCCGCCTTTCTCTGGCTTTCTACAGCCTGGTCCTTTTCCCAGGCTGGGAGTAATGTCAGGTGGGCCACGTTTGGACGCATATAAAGGGAAGGAGGTCAGACATTGCTCAGCCTCTCTGGCCTGGCTCATCTGAAGCAGGGGCAGGTGGCGAAGGCCCTGAGCCAAGAGC
>NW_022103901.1:3832574-3834548 GCF_000313985.2 Echinops telfairi | reverse complement strand
GAGCTCAGAACCGAGCAGACGAAATGAAAATCATTCTTGCTCTTTAAAAGCACCTAGCATTCTGTGTTGTCTAGAGACGTGCTTCAGCCTTGGGCTGCTTCCTGAAAGGGCTCCCGGGAGCCAGAGGAAGCCGGCTGCTTTCCTAAGGAGTTCCAGCCTCAGAACCCTGCTCCACTCTGCCTCGAGGGTCGCTGTGAGGGGTGACTTGGTTCCTGTGGGGACGCCAGCGGAGTGTGGCAGTTGGTCCGCACTGTGATGAGTGAAGGAGATTCTGTCAGCTGTCCTTCCGGAGTGCAGCCCTGGCTGCTGAGAGCTCCGGGACTCGGGCCTGCAAGGACCTTGATTCCCCAGCCCCAGGTGTGCTTGCTGGCTCTGAACTGGCCTTTGTGGACAGCGTTGTCTCCTTGGTGCGAAAGAGCCGTGGTCCTGATGTGCTGCCACCATGTGAGGCGCCGTGGTCTCCATCGTGGTTTGCCTTTTCTCTCTCGTTGCTTGGGGAAAAGCCCGTGGCCAGGTCTCATGGAGGGGTCTTAGGTACTTGGTGGCTCAGATGTGTTAGTTTTGGCAGGAAGGGGAGTCAATTGAGACAGTCTGGTGAAGGTTATTCTTTGCTTCCGTTTGAACTAAACTGAAACCAGGCTCTCATACTAGAGCCTGGATTGGAAGGACAGTGCCCAGCCAATGGCCAGCCGTAAACCTCCTGTCTGCCCCCCTCAGGGCCTAGGACAGCCTGCTGCACCCAGGCTTTGAGTGATTGACACTTAGCCTCTCTCTAGGTGGGGACTCCGAATCCCCCACTGTTGGAATCACAGCCCAAGTGAGCCAGGCCTTCCCTCCTCCCAACAGGACTTCAGGCCAGGGAGAGAACTGCTTCAGGTGCAGCCACTAAGGAGATGTGAGCGGCCGAGTGTGACCCTGGAGCAGGGCCCCCTCTGGCCCTGGCCTCAGTACTGTGAACTGTCGCCCCTGGCTGAACTAGGAAGAGCCAACGGCGTTTGCCAGCCTCGTGGTGCAGAGCCTCCGTGAAGGGGTGGGGTTGGTCTTTCCCCTTCAGGTTCGGGTTGCCAGTGGATGATTGGGGTGTACATGGGGTGGGGGCGATGTACAGGTCAGAGGACCCTGGTTGCCCTTTGCCTGGAGAATTTCTTTTAAATGAAACATTTTCTGCAGCGTGTAGCCTGAGTGACTCCTGGGGGCAGTAGTCTGGGTGCGGGTCCCCGGGCTGAGGCAGCTAGAGGGTGACTGGGTTGCCAGAGATTTGAGTCCCAGACCGTGGCAGGGTGGTGGTGAGCTTACTCACACAGTGGTAGATCATTCAAGCACAGCCACGGTGAAGAAAGTGGAGGTGCCACTCCCATGGCCTCTGCTTTATGAGGGACAGGCCTGTCCTGCGAGGCTCTGGGCCTGCCAGTTCAGACTTGGCACAGGGGTGGCGCTGGGCGGAGACTCAGGAGAGGGCTCTTGGTCCTGGGGCTCCAGGGGGCAGGGAGTGAGTGCCAGATAGCACAGGCTGCAATCCCGAGCGCTCACTAAGCCCCCTCTCCTTCTTGCAGGACGTGTTCTTAATCTGCTTCTCCCTGGTGAGTCCTGCATCATTTGAAAATGTCCGGGCAAAGGTACGTGAGGGGTTATTTTTTGGTCTGTTTTTACTTACTGTCACTCGAGGTACAGAGTAGAAATTAGGCTGTGTCTCAGAGGTAGGTAGGGCTCCTCTGAAAACAGGGACAACTTTGAGTTGGTGTAGTCTAAACAAGACCAGGACTCCTTGTTGGGGTGGGTCTCCACCTACTTGGGCCGGGGATGAGGGCACAGCTCACCTGGCCGTCCATTGGCAAGCTGATGAGCCCTCTGACAAAGAATGTCCTATCCTTTGGGGGACCGTCCTTCTGCAGCCCGCCCGCTTCTCCTTTTCCTTGCCACCCTCCCTCCTGCCCTTGCCTGACCAGTCGAGCCTGTTGCCCAGGGTGGTTAACC
>NW_022103901.1:3806075-3831451 GCF_000313985.2 Echinops telfairi | reverse complement strand
ACTGTCTGTCCTCATGGGGTCAGTCTGCTGGTTTTTGTAGTGGATTTTCTAAAAACCCATTTGTTTGTTTTTTGCTGAAATTTTGAACAGAGATCTGGTCCATGGGTTCCCTCCAGTGAAATGTTCTTTGTTGGGGGGGGGCGGGTCCAGGGACACTTGAAGTGATCAAAGACAGTATTTTGACAGAATCTGAAGTAGCAATTGATTTACACTACATTGTATCACAAAACTGAATAAAAGTGTCAACGGGTCAAATCTTTCAAAAGGTGGATTTCTGTCCAGTGCAGCAGGAGACGGACGGGAGTGGTCTGTGTCCCCAGCCCCTGCTCCCGTGCCGGCCACCCCTCCCCCGAGCGGCAGCCTCACCTCTGGCCACCCCAGACCCCCATGCGGCCCATGCTTTTCCTCTGGAGGCCCTGCCTCACGAGCAGTGTCTCCGTGTACTATAGACCGAGAACGCTCTAGGCCGGATTGTGTAGATTCCAGTGCACTGTGTGGTTTCTTTCCTCAACGCTGATGAAGTGCTTCCCCTTAGGTCCCTAGTAAACTAGGCATAAAGATTGTGTGTGGCTGCCTGACCGTTGATAAAATAGCAGGGGCTGCCACCATCGGCACCTTCTCTAACCTCGCTGTCTTGCCAGATTACCAACACTAACCTAACTAACTAACCCGACCTCACCTGCGTGGACACTCCGCTTCCTGTCGTAGCTTCTCTTTTGGGTCCGTGAGGTTCTGTAAGCTCCGTGCTAACCACCTTCTGTACACCTGACACCCTGGCAAGAACACAGCATTGGACCTTTCAACCACTAGAACAAATGTTTTCTTAAATTGACCGTTGCAGAATTGTGGAGTGTTTTTACATTGATCTTTTGCTAATGCAATTAGCACTGTTTTGCATGTTATGACTTAATAAATCCTTGAACCGTATGTCTGGTCATACTGGAGTTTTTGTGAACATGACAACAGTCTGGTGTGGTGTGTGTAACTTGCTTTACTTAATAGACCTAGGTGATTGGGAGAAAGGCTGTTTATTCGAGGTCAGTCTCAGGTTCGACCATGGGGCAGGGTTGGACCTGGGAGTGGTACTCCTGTGGAGATAGCAACTGGACACCCACCTTCCGACCCTTGCAGAACCCGAAGCTGCTCACAGTGTTACATCTTCCCTGCTGTGTTGCACTGAGGTTTTAATCTTTTATTCTTCAACAGGCTGTTTATAATGATCAAGCCACTGCACAGCTTTAGACTATAGATCCTCCCTCCCTCACAGCTAGAAGCCACTCCCCTCAGGGCCCTGCCCCCCCTTCCACACTCCATGCCCCATCCCTCCATGTGACTGCCTGGTTAGCTACTCGGTTACTGAGAGAGACTGAGCTGCAGGTAACACTTCCTGCCCTCCACAGCCTCTGGCTTCCCTGAAAGAAAAGCCCCAGTCCTCAAGTGGAAGCGGACTCAAATAACCCTATCGGATGGGAGAGACCCACCGAGGCGCAGTGTGGGTTTGTGGCTGGGTCTCCACAGATGGACATTGTCACAGGTCATTCCGCAGAACTCAATTCACAGGGAATTCAGAACTGAAGTTTCACGTGGCATAGGAAACGCCGACACTACAGGTTGGCTCTCCACAACCACAGACAGCCCTGTGGGATCTTCAGCTCTTGGAGCTTGAAGAACCGGCACTGACTGCCTGGTGCCACGCCTTCCATCACGTGCAGTGCCGCCTCTATGTGGAGCACCGTGTCTGCTGCGGACCACTAGTTGGAGGTCTTTGCCCACGGACCAGGTGCTGATGCCCATAGCAACACCAGGGCCTTCCAAGTTCTCACTGAGGCTGCCCCAGGAGTCGTAGTAATGCAGGGCGCCCACTCAGCTGCCTGTGGGGGCCCCAGACACCGTCTGCCCCTCTAGGTGCTCATCTGGGCCCACTGCTGCCTCAGCTGCCTCTGGCTCTCGACAGGCCCTGCCCACCCCGGCCCAGCCTTTGCTTCTCCAAACACGACCTGGGCTCGGCCCTTCCTCTGCGCTCACCTGCGCTCACCGCACCTCAGCCGCCCACCCACACCTGTGTCCTGGGTGGGCAGTAACACCTGCCTTGCCGCCCTCTCAGCCCCACACCCCCACTCATTCACCAGGCCCCATCGACTCCCGTCTGCAGCCTGAGCTCAGCCTCAGACACTCCTGATGGGAGTAGAACGCCTATCTTTTCCCGCCGGAGCAGCTGGCTTGTGGTTCTGACCTGCTGACCTTACAGTCAGCAGCCCAGCTATGGCACCGGCAGGGCTGACTTCCCAGGAGATGATCAGGCCTGCTGGGGGTAGTTCTGTGACGACGTCTCAGGTGTTCTGTATTTTCCCCTTGTGCGTTTTCCTGGTCATCTGGCCTTCGGCCTTCTTGGGTACTGACCTTTGTTTCACGCACTCCAATTCTCCGTTTACATCATCATCTTCACTGGATTCTCCTGGGGGGTTCCTGAGAAAAAGTGTGGGACTCCTCAGCCCCTGCATCTTTGACAGTACACCTGGCGGGGTTTTAAAGTGGCAGGTTGATAAACGTGAGGTTTTTGAAGGCAGTTTCCCCTCACACAGGTTCCTCCCGACTTGCCAGGCTGTACTTGTGGCCCTTGTCCCAGGGCCGGCCTGTGTCCACTGGGATCTACTTGATGGGCTCTTTCCAGCTGGAGCCGCACCACCACGTCTTCCCGTTCCTCCTGGAACGGTCCCCTTCCCTCCCATTCCCGGCTTTGTCTTCTCAGTGGGCTTCAACCACTAAGCTTTCAACGTCCACGTGCTCTTCACCTGCCTTTGCGTCTCGGGATCGCTGGGCTCTGCTGTGAAGTGCAGTCAGGGCAGCTGCGGGCTCCCACCCCCACTCGGCTCCTGCCCACAGGCCACAAGGGCCACACAAGGTGGTACCACCCAGCACGAGTTTAGAAGAGGCCACCCAGGCTTTCCAACTGCGTGTAGAAGAGATGCTTTGAGCAGCGGGACACTGCCAGTCTTGGCCCTGCTTCCGGTGGTGCAAGTGTCTCCAACACTCACCGGCCTTGGATGGCTTTCAGCAGCAGGGAGCTGAAGAGGTGGCTAAGGAAGGAGTCTCAGGGCAGATCTCCCACTGCAGCTCCCTGGAAAGTGGGCAGGAATCCAGGGCATCCTGTCCTTGCCCTCTGTGCTGTGAGTACCCAGGCTCCCTATGCAAACAGTGTGTCACCCCATCTGAGGGGCCTGAGGTATCGTGGCAGCTGGTTTCCCACTTCCGGACTGGAACTGTCCTTCCATTCCTTCCCAGTCCATGTGTGGTTTTGTGCCTGTAAAAGCCATCCCTCTGCTGTCATTTCTTGGGGGGAGTGGGATTAGATTAGATGCTGCTACAATCCACACTCTTCAGCCAAAACTCTAAGATAAACCCAGGTCTCGTGTACGGAACACAGGTAAGACTCGACCGCTGGACAGTTACTCAGCAATGGACTTTCTAGAAACATCTCGGAGACAAGGTGGCTGTGCAGGCAGGAAAGCGTGGCTAGGTGCTTTATTTACTGAACTCGCTCCAGATCCACTGGCCCACCCGAGAGCCGCCACCACTGAGAAGGAAACCACGTCCACCCTCACAGGAAGAGCTGGCCTGTTCAGGTGTGGACAAGGGCCGAGCCTGGGTGGCACCCCAAAGGAGACTCAGCTCTGATGGGAATGTGGCTTCTCAGCCTGCTTCACCATCCACAGGTGTCTGCTGCGTGGCCAGGAACGTGCTTCCTGTAGAAGGAGGGCAGCCTCTGCCCAGGTCAGCGAGGGGAGCTGGGGCCTGGGTTGCTCCTCAGGGCTGGGACCGCAGCCAGCAGGGAGGTGCTTCAGGCCTTTCGACCTCAGGCCCCCAGAGTCCCATCCCCGACGTGATTCCCTCCAGGCCCCGTGGCTGGAGCCCTATACCATTGGGCACCACAGACTCAGTGTGAGCACAGAGCCAAGCGGGCAGAGTTCCTGTGGCAGCTGTGGGAGCAAGGGCTACACCGCCTCCTCCGGGGAGGCCCCCTCGGCTGGGCAGGAGACGCAGGCCGCTCTGTTGGCCACCAAGTGGTCCAGCGCACGCATCAGGATGTCTGGCATGTGGTCAGTCAGCATCTTGGGGCCGATGAGGATCCTGCTGAACTCGGCTTCATGGGACCACCTGGCGCTGTACTGAGCCGAGCGACAGTAGCAAATCCACCTGGGGGCCGGGAGGGGAGGCCGAAGTCAGCTGGGGTGGGGGTGGGTGGGGCCCGGGGCCCAGGTGTCCGGTGCACTCACCTGCCCGAGGGGCCCTCTTCCTGCAGGTGGATGATCCTGCCCGGAGGATACAGGGGCGGGTACTTGGTCGGGGAGTCGTCGCTGAAGGCTGGGGAACCATGTGTCAGCAGGCTCTGCTCGCCGAGGAGTGGCTGTGTCAGGTTGGCCTGGTGGGCCCCCTCCAGCTCAGTCGGAGTGTTATCGGGGTCCCCTCCAAATAGCTCATACCAGCACCCATGCAGCAGGATCTTGTACTGAGGGAGGAACCCACAGGCAGAGGCTGGTTACTGTGTGGAAGGCTTTCCCAGCTGCCACCAGCAGGCTCTCAGGGACTGCCTCCTTCACAGCCACCCAGCTCAGCCACCCAGCTACTGAGGCCCTGACAAAAGCGGCGGCTCCTGGACCAGAGGCCATGAGTCCACCCGGTTCCTGTGTGGCTACTGTGTGACAGGGCAGAACTGCCCTGGAGGGTTTTCAATAGAGTGGACTGGCCACCTCTGGGCCCAGCTGGGTGTGGTCACCGTTTGCCCCGCTGGGGACTCACTGTCCTACCTGTTTTGCTATCTCAAAGCCAAAGCATACAGATGGGGGGGGCGCGAATAAAAACGGAAAAGGCCTTGGCGCTGAGTCCCAGGGACCCCACAGGACAAGGAGAACTGCTGTGCGTGCATCTCCTGGAGTAGAAAGCCCTTCCTCCCAGGGTTTGAGCCACGCCAGCCTGAGTCAGCAGACCAACTGGTGAGCTACTGGGCCACCAGGGCGCCTCCTCATCACAGACCCCTGAGCCCCTGGAGTCTGTCTGACAGCCTTAATTCCGAAGCTCTGGGGCAGTACCGCCGACGGCACCGGGCACAGGGCACAGGGCAGGAAGCAAGTCCCACAGGGCACTTCCTGTCTGTTTGAGACAAGAGACCTGTGCGGGCGGGGAGAAGAGCTTGAAGGAGCCCCATAAACGGCCCTGGAGTTGAGGCTACCCAAAGACCAAGTGCCCATCCACTCGCCCCCTCGCAGGACCCTCGGAGGCTTTAAGTGAGACAACCCCTGCCCACTTTCTACAGCCAGCAATGCCCTCTGGCAGGAGCCCGAGAGGCCAGGAATGAAGGCAGCCCCGCCCACAGGACCCTCTCACAGGAGCCTGCTGCTTGCAAGTGAAGACAACGCCATCCATTCCCTTCCATGGTCCCCCTCCTCACAGGACCCCCCTCCACCTTAGGCTATGAAGGAAGACAAGCCCCACTCACGGCCCCTGCCGCGGCCCCCGGCCCCTGCACACCGGCCCCAGGCACCTTGGGCTTGTTGCAGTGTGCAATCACTCGAAGGACCCTCCTCTTCAGATCCTCCATGTTGGTCACACTTAACCTGGTGGGAAAGAGTGGGTGGGACCCAGGCTCGGGACGCACGCAGACCCCCCCTCCCGGCGTGGGCGCATACGCACCTGGGGATCACGTCCTTGCCCAGGACCAGCGACACGGTGAAGCTCTTGGAGTACTCGTACAGGGACTTGCTGAAACCCCAGAAAGAGGGAGGAACATTAGTGGGCGAGCCCAGTCTGAACCCCGAGCCCTGCAGGTGAGGGGACTTCAGCGAGGGGCGCATGACTGCACTCCAGCAACACCACAAGCCCAGTGCTGCCGCCTCAGAGCCCGGAGGGCAGACCGAGCCTCCGCGGTCTTGACCCAGCAAGTCTCCTTCCAGGGTCTCTCAAGGAGGCCAAGAGGGCCACGCCACAGGCTGTCCACACCCCGGTCTCCAGCCTCAGACAGGCAGTCAAGCCACAGTGTGGCTCAGCCACGGTGAGGTGAGAGGATGCAGACCTCTCAGGGAGTGGCTGGGGAGTTTCCAACTGCTGACTCCGCCACCAGGACAAGGTGGCCAACTGAGAAATCCCAGCGGCCAGAACTCCCTTTTCCTAGGAAACCCCACCCCTCAGGCGGCAGACAGCGGAGTGCATTACGAGACCTGGAGTCTGTAATAGGCCAAGCCCGGAATTCCGGCCAGCCAGGAGAACACATGACAAGAAGGCAAATGCCAGGAACAAGGGAGACCCAGGGGCCTCAGAGCAGCTGAGACCCCCGTCAACCCAACAGGAGGGGGTTCCAGGGGGCGGGGGGGGCGTCTGCACTTGGCGTCGTTCCCCACATTGTGCAGGATACTCAGAACCCAGGCTCTCTGCCATGGAGTCGGTGTTGCCTATCCGCCCTCTAGGACCGGGAAGAGCTGCTCCTGTGGGTTTCTGAGACCGGCACTCTACGCGAGTGGAAGCCTATCGGTCTCCCACGGGGTAGGGCTAGTGGTTTCGAACTGCTGACCTTATGGTTAGCAACCCAATGTGTAACCACTACAGACACAAGCAATTTTGTACCACCAGGCAGAAGACGACCAACCACAGTCTACCACCAGAATCGAGCATGCTGGATCGGAAAAGAAACAGGCAGTTTTACCTGTGTAAGAAAACAGAATCCCGGGACCCCCTCCCCAGCTTGCTCCTGCAGGACGACCATTACCTGAGCAGCCCCCGGGGTGGGGAGAAGGCGTAGCATCGGACTTGCGGGTAGGCTTTCTTGAGCATGAGGGCCAGCAGGGCAGCGGCACCAGCCCCCAGGCTGTGCCCAACCAGGACCAGGTGGTACTCCTACGGGACAGAGAGGGTGAACGTGGCACCCTGCTGGTGACAGAGAAGACGCGAGACACAAGTACAGTGAGACTCACGGGGGCGACGCTGAAGGCCTGGCTCAGGATCCCGTCGTCGATGAGGCGCCGGTAGATGTACCGGGCGGCTTGAGAAATCCCCTGAACATGGGGACAGAGACAGCCATCACTCGCCAGGCAAGGCGGGTTCACCCACGACTCAGAAGACAGGGTCACAGAGACCTCGGCTCTGTTCCGGACACCCCAGTGCAGCCAGTCATGTTTAAACCATACCGTCGTCTACCAAGGAGCCTCAGCGGTGTAGTGGGTTATGGGTTGAGCTGCTAACGGAAAAGTCAGCAGTGCAAAACCACTAGCTGCTCTGCTGGAGAAAAATGAGGCTTTCTTCACCCGCAAAGATGTACAGCCTTGGAAACCCACAAAGGTAGCTCTACTCTGTCCACAGGGTCACTGTGGATCAGAACGGACTCGAGGGCAGTGAGTCTGGCTTTTCAGTGGTCTGTTGAGGAGGCAAGTCCCTGGAGAAGGTGAAGTGGAGGGCAGTGGAAAGAGGAAGACCTCGGACAGAATGGATTGGCACAGACTGCAACCGTGGGCCCAAACACAGGAACCACTGTGCGCATGGCTCACGGCCAGGCAGTGTTTCCTTCCGTTCAGACAGTTGTTGTGCATTGAACTGACTCAACACCACCAAAGAACGAGCCCAGAACGGCAGCGAGCCACACCTGCTGGGCACGGGGACCACGGGCTCAGCTGTGCGCTGGGTCCCTGGGACTCCCCGAGCAAGCACCCACTGACACCAACAACTCCAGACCGACGGCCGTCTAGACTATCCCGATTCAGGGACCCTGGAGGACAGAGCGCCCTGTGGGTGTCCTACGGGAGCAGACAGCCTCAACTCGTTCCCTCAGGGTGAGGCACGGGTTCGAACAGCCGACCTTCCAGTTCACAGCTGAGCACTCAACCACCAGGGCTTCTTGATGTCAAGGCAAACTCATTTAAGGACGCCCTTTGCGTTTCTCCATGCATGTGCACCCAGATTCGGACTCAGCGATCTGCAGGGCGGAAACCTGCTGCACGGCCCGGACCGTTTGTGGGCTGTCCATCTGCAGGGAATAAGCCTGCCTCGTCTCCCCAGGGGGCCACAGGTGGGCTTTGTCCACCTGAATGTGCAGTTCACAGTGGAGTGCTTAAGCACTGTGCCACCAGGGCTCCTGAGGGCACCCAGTAACACTTGCGAACGACACCACAGAGACAGCTAAGGGTTATAGGTAAAAAACCCCACTTCCCTGGGATGACCAAGCTTCTAACTGGTGAGGGAAAAAGGACCTACATCTTGGCTTGTTCCTGACAATGACCAGGCAGGACAGGGCCCGTCGCTGGCAGGGCCCCTCTTTCTGGAACACTCTTTATTTTTCAATTAGATATTTCATTTAAAAACCACTCACTGCGGAAGCAGTGCGTGCCTCAGATGTGCATACAGCAAAGGAAAGGCCCTGCCGGCTCCACCTCAGCTTTTGGAAGCTTCCCCAGGAGCGATCTCAGTCTTTGGGTGTGACTCACTGCAGCTTTCTGTTCCTGAGGCAGGCCAGGCGCTGACGGACCCCCGCCCACAGCCCAGTCACAGCGAAACTAGACCCTGGGGGTGGTGCCGCCCATGCCCACCGGCCTCCAAGGAGGGTGGGAGGGGGGCTGTTGGGTACTGGATCAATCTCTCGTTCACCAGGACAATGTGCTGCATCCAGTGAAGGAGGAGGAAAAGCTTACTTTCTGAGCCACAGCAGGGACTTACGAGACCAGCCTCACGCCGTCTTCCTCTCCGCCCCTCAGCACACAGCCCCAAAGCCTGGTGGGGCTGCTAAGACAACTGGCCTGGACACACACGGGCCAAGCTCAGCACTACTGACAGGGGTGGGGTGGGTGGGGTGTTGCAGCTGGAAGCCCCTGGCCCCAAGTTCCCCTTCACGAACATTCCAGAACATTCCGGGAGCCTCTACCTTGTGTGCCACGCAGTCTTGCATCTCCAATCCCAGGTCAAGGGTCTCGCTCTCGGCGGACAGGTCGGTGAGGATGTCCTGCGAGAGGTCACTGTGAGGCCGTCACCCAGGCAGGCCAGGTGGGGGGCGGAGACCACACCCAGCGGAGGGGAGAGCCTGCCCCAATAGCACTTGAGATCCACAGGGATGAGTCTTCCAGCGTGGAACCTCGCTTCCAGAGGCCCCAGGCATGGCCAGCTCTGGACCGGGCCTGAACTGTGGGAAGACCCCGCTGGCCAGGACAGGCCGAGGAGGCCCTCGAAGTATGCATGCAGAGCTCACGCAGCCCCCGACTCGGCCCCGACTGCCACACTGAGGGTTGGGGACGTGGGACAGACAGGGCAGCTCATGCAGTGAAGCCCAGACGGCATCCGTGGACGCTTACAAGCGGGAAGGCGAGGAGGTGATTTCAGAAGGGATCGGGGCAGTTTGGTGTGGGTATGGGACTGAAAAATGGCGACTCTCACTGGAACTAGGAGGAGTGGCCATGTGGGGACCTGCAGGGCCACGAGGAAGGTCCCCCAGCAGGTACACTGGGCCCCATACAGGCCACGGAGGCAGACAGACTCCAGCAGCCCTGGGTGTCTGTGTGACTTTGAGTACAGAAAGCTGGAGGAAAGGGGGTCCCCCAGGTGAGGGCTGGGGAGTTGGGGGGTGCGAGGGCATGTGTCCTCTAGAGATTCTGCTGCTGGGAGTCCAGCCTGCCGCTGCCCACGTTCCTGACCTTTCCCCGAGAAGAGGAGCAACAATGCCGGTCTTTTTATAGATGGGGAGTTTCTCAACCCTGGATTCGCTTCCTGTTTCACATCCCCAACACAGCCTTCATGCTCTCGTGCCAGTGGCTGAGCGTATTCCCCAGGAGCGGTTTTTTCCTTGGTTCCTCCCAGCAGTTTCCCACCCACCGGGGCTCCTGGTCTCCTGTGGCACCCAGCCCATTACCTGGAGAGACATGGTTCCTCTCACAGCAACCACGACCGATTCTTTCCTGTGGTCCAGAGCCACGAGGAAGGGAAGCTCATAGACCTGCGGGGCAGAGACACAGGCCTGAGGCCTGAGCAGAGAAAGCATGCTCCCACCAATAACAATGCGGCCCTCTCCGCCCCCCAGGCTCGCTGGTAACTGCCCTGGAAACTCAAGACGAATGGGCTCACAGGGCCCAAACAGACCCAACTGTCAAAAAGAGCGAATGGCCCTCCACCAGGAAGGGTCACAGCACGGACAGACGGGCACGCCACGCACAGGGCAGCGCTGCTCACAGCAACAGGAAGATGCAAGTAGCCTACGTGCCGTCGGCGGGAGAACGGGTGGAAAACCCTGGTCCACACACGATGGGGCAGTACGCATCTCAGCTTGAGGAGACAATGCCATGAAGCACCTCTCACATGGATGGACCTGCAGATCGTGATGCTGAGGGCCACTAGCCAGTCACAAAAGGACCAATGTCATACGAGTGCTCCAGGGAAGGGAAGCAAAACAGGCACAAGGTGGAGGCTCTGGAGGTTGCCGAGCGGGGAGGGCAGCGGGGAGTGGGGCGACAGGTGCACAGGGATGGGGGCTGGTCCCCGGATCAGGGAGTGGGTGGGTGGGAGGCATGGAGGCTTTGATTGGTGGTTGGGACTGCTGCATGCAGACGATCTGAAATGCAAACCTCCACTTAATCTAGCAGCTACTGGCCGCAGAGAGCCCCTTCAGGTGGCCACCACCTGTGACCCTTGGGGGCCGGGGCCAGCCTCATCATGCTCAAGGTAAGCCACTAGAACCTTCCCCAGTCACTTCCTCCACATACACCTCAAGTAGGGGTGGGGTGGGGGTGCAAGCCGTAAGCGCGCTCAACTGCAGATCGAAAGGCGGAGGTTCAAGTCTACCCAGAGGTGCCTCCGACGAGAAGCCTGGTGACTGCCTTCCCAAGGTCAGACACGGGCAGAGACGGGCGAGGCCAGTTCCCCTCTGACACGAGGGCCTGGGGGGCAGCGGGGACCACGGTCGGGAGCAGAAGTGCCAGTAGATCTTGCACAGGCACCCACTAGGGACTTCTTGGCTGGCCTAGTGGGGGCCTGTCCCAACTCCTGCTGGCCTCTCGGGTGACCATCAGGTGTTGTGAAGCTGGCCCAGGCTGGAACCTTAGCTAGCTGCCTCTCCTGCTGCGACCTGCAGCCCACACCCCCAGCTCTCCGCCTCCACGTTCCCTGCAGGGGCCATAGGTTCACAGAGCCTGAGGGCTGGCGCGCAGTCTGCGGGGAGAAGGTGTCCGGCTTGTGGTGAGCAGTGGCCAAGTGGCTGATGTTACTCAGGCATGGCAAAAGTCCCTCAGGTGGGACAGGCAGAGACCGCTGACCCCCAGCCCCTCCTCTTCCATGGGAGATGCTGTCACCCCACTAAACTGCGTGGCGGGGCTCCTTGAAGGGGCCTCAGGGCAGACGCATTTCTGGGACCAAATCTCTTCCCCCTACCACCACCTAGTGAGGGCTGTGTAGAGGTCGGTGCTGGGCCCACTGAGGACACCCGGCCGAGACACTCTGACTCCACTGGACTCGGTGGGGGAGGCTCCTTGGGTGCTGCTGGCCACGGTTGTCAGAGAGCTGCTGGGCTGGACATTGTGGGTCAGGGCACCCTGTGTCTGCACGCTGGAATTGCCTGGGAGTTTAAGAATGCCTCAGCCCGCCTCCAGAGCCTGACCAGTGCCCCCAGGAGTGTCGGGCAGCACAACTAGAGGTCGGCAGGGCTCTTAAATGTGCCGCTCTGAAGACCGACCACCGGAGTGGAGTCTGTCCCGCAGGCCCACCACTTGCCCAGGTGACCCCGCACCCACCCAGGTGTGCAGCCTGCCAACGGACAGACCCAGAAACAAGACCCCCTTGACCGGAAGCCTGTGTGGAGCCACACCGAATGCTTACTTGCTGTGGGCTTCCGGGCTGGTGGGGGAGCGGGGGCTATCTCTGACAGAAAACTGCTCTTCTCTCTTTTTTAATTGGGGTGAACGTTTATAGAGCAATTTGGTTTTCAACAACTTGGGCACGTTTTGCTTTGTAACGCTAGTGGCACGTCCCCAGTGGGGCAGCAGGGCCCCCCTCCCCCTATCCTTTTGCCTTCTTTTACTCCTGCCTCTTGGCATCTGAGCTTTGCTTTTGGGTGTAAATGCTGCCCTTTTGGTCTGGCTCAGTTCACTGTTCTGAGCAGCACACACCTCAGCTGTGCTACTGCGCCCCAATTTCTAAGGCTGCCTGCTGTGTGGTTGAAGGGCGATCTCCAAGACCGGGTGTCTGGGGTGTCTACAGGCTGCAATCTTGGGAAGCAGGGTGGGGGTCCACCTGTCTCTATCAGACCAGCAAGTCAGTTCTTTTCCATGGCTGTGAACTGTATTCTACTTTTTCCTCCCATTCTGTGGCCCCAGTAAAAGCGGTGAGCATGGTGGCTGGGCACCCTCTGGCCCTTCTGCCTCGTCCTTCTGTGTTGGCCTATGGGCTCTTTCGCTCCATATTCTTGGCTTTTCTTCACTCCTCCTTCCTCCGGACAAGGAGAGAGAAATAGTCACATCTTAGATGGCCCCAGGTGCCACCCACCACAGCAGGATAGATCATATTGCCTTTGTGATCTCTGTTATGCCAAGTGACCCAGCGGTCTCCCTGGTGTTTGCTCTATCTTATGTTAAGCCTGGATCTGCTTGGAGCCATGGGTGGGCTTCCAAAGGCTCTATAAACCCCCTATGTCATAAGCAAACCTTGGGGTCTGTGTGCGTGTGTGGGCGCGTGCATTTTCTGGGGATGCGATTCACGACTGCCATCAGAAGTTCAGGGGCTTCCAAGGAAGTCTGGTCTGACGCTAAACAGAAGGGAGAAGCACAGCCACGATGCGCGCGCCCCCCCTTCGGTGGGTACCTTGTCGTGGAAGCTGATGTGGATGAAGTCCCGGTACTGCAGCCCTGTTGTCTGCAGGATGGAGCCAAAGTGGCAGTGGAGCTGTTCACCCCCCACCAAGTCATATTCCGTGGTTTGGCTTCTGCAGCTGAAAAGAGGGGGGTGTCTAAGGGTTGCTGCACCAGCTCCAGCCCACCCCCCCCTCCGTCCCCAGCAAACGAGTGTTTCCTCTGCAGGACTTGGTCTGGGGACTGGGTGGAAGCTGGAGGAGAAACAGGATCCTTAGAGGACCTTGAAGTCTCCCCCCCACGTGACTTCTTATTCACAATGGGGAGAGACAGATCTCCCCTTTTGGAAAACCCAGCAGACGGACAAGTGTAACCAAACGACCAGTGTGGATTCATAGCTTCACTCAGTGGCTACAATTCTTCACCGTCGGCACCAGCAGAACAAATGGCCAGGTGGCTCCTGATGTGATTGACTGCCTGCCTAACTCGACTCTAATCAGGAGGAAACACGCAGAAACACAAAACGTGTGGGCTGTGGACTTCCAGGGGCCAGGACTGTGAGAGAGCGCGGCAGGCGGCAGGCCTGCTCCAGGTGCAAGGAGCCCGCTGGGGGACAGCTCGGTGCAATGTGAAAGGCTGGGTCGATGGGAAAATTGCTATGAAGGATGGTCCTGGGACCACAGGGGAAAGGTGCACACCCACCGGACACAGCCGACCATCAATGCGAGTGGTTGTGACTTTCCTAACTGCCCTCTGCTTATTCGAGAGGCTGGCCCAGCCGCCAGAAAGCCCTCGCTGAAGCTGCGCCGGATAAAGGGGTAAGAGGTTGGCCACGATGCTCCCGTGGCTCCGGGGAGAGGGCGGCGGCTGGAGTGAGGGTGACCGGGAGCATGTAACCAGAATGAGTCACCACCCGATTCTGGAGAAAAGGGGTGTGTGGGAGGGAGAGTTCCTTGCACTGTTCTCGCTGGTCCCCGAAGGACCTCAACACAAAAGTGCTGCTGCTGCTCTTTAAAGCAGGCGTGGTCGGCAAGGGCGCAGGGTCACCCTGGTGCAGGGTCACCCTAGCGGGCCACGCCTCGATGGCAGGCCAGTGCTGCTGACTGGCCACCTACCAGTCGCCGCCGACCTTGCAGAGCCCCGTGAACGGGTTCCTGTAGATGTAGAGCGGCCAGCCGTAGGCAGCCGCCGCAAACTGCATGTAATGGTGACAGTTCTCCAGCTCTGCGTCCAGATCTGCTTCCTGGATGAGAGAGAGGAGAGCTTCGTGTTTCTCACAACCCATGGCCCCCAGTCAGCTGTGGCTCACGGTGACCCCATGGGGCAGCGCAGAATGGCCCGGGTGGCTCTCTGGGGCAGGACACTTCCTCCTCCTCCTGAGGAGTGGGTAGTGGGCTTGAACCGCTGCCCTTTCGGCTAGCAGCCCAACGCGTGTCCCACTCCACTACCAGGGCCCCTTTGTGTTTCGGGCACCCTATTCCTGGAAGCGAGAGTGGCCAGACTTGGTCTCCTGTGATTCACAGGGTCGCTATGAGTCGGTAGGGGCCTGATGGCACCTGCCGACATCATTCCAGAGCGATGGCTGTATTACGACTTCAGCCTCAGGGACACACCTCTGTGCGGATTTCGAAGGGACACAGGAGTGCTGTTGCAGGGGTGCGGGGACAAGCAGAAAGGCAGCGATGCTCTGACTCCTGGGAAAAGGAGCAGCCATCCTGCCCTGGTGGTGGTGTGCGGGACAAAGCTCGCAGGCTCCAGACTGGGGCCTAGAGCATCTTAACAAGGCAGCTGGCGAGCAATGTTTCTTCAAAGCCAGCAGTGTGTGTCAGGAAAGGGCCCTTGCAGAGCCAGCCAGCTCCCGAGCGCCCAGGGAAGAAGACCCACACACCAGGGACCCGGGCGCCCCCAGGAGAGGTTTTCCCATGTGCAGCCCCCAACTGCCAACTTCCAAAAAGAGGATGCTGTGGGGTAGGGGGTGGGCAGGTACGTCCCGACCTGCACTTCAGGTGAGGGGGCGGTGCCCCACCTGACAGGTGACCCGCTGCACCCAACAGGAGTCACACGAGACTCTGGTCCCAGCACCGCTGACACGGCTGGTTGGCAGTCTATACCGCCTGGGAGTCAACACACCACCCACAGGGACTCGAGGACGGGGCTTACCTGCGAGGAGCCTGGGGCGTGGCTGACGACCTCGTTGGGTTCCTGTGTGTTTCCAATGGTGTCCTGCTGCTGGTGGAGGAGGGTGAGGCCCGCTGCGATGTCACTGGGCACCAGGTCAGTGTCCTGGGTGGGAGACCACAGGGGTGGTCAAAACACCTACAAGGAACTGCTAGCGGGTCCCCGAGAATCCCCTTACAAAGTTCAGACAGACAGATGCACACCCGGGAATCAGGGTCTTTTAAAAAATTAGTGTTCTCAGCAGGACTCCCTCTCCATACAAGTCGAGCTCAAAAAAACCCAACCACCACCTCTCTCTCCCTCAAACCCACTAAAAGAAAAACCAAGCCATCCCATTGCCGGGACTCATGGTGAACCTGCAGGACAGGGTAGAACTGCCCCAAAGGGTTTCCGGGGCCGTCACTCTTTAAGGGAGCACACTGCCTCATCCTTGTGCCCCAGAGCTGTCGGTGGGTTAGGACTCCGGGGGTTGGCAGCCTAACCTACTACGCAGGTTGCATGATCTTGTTCTTGGCAGTGGGGTGACCAAGTGTTAAGGCTAGATGCACTTGACCGGAGGGGTAGGCCTGAAACAGTCCCCCCCCAGAGGGCCCGTCCCTGGCAAAGCACCTCCCTCGGCCCCCCAAGCAGCTGCCAGTTAACATGGTTCAGGGGGTTGGGGTGGCCCAGAGAGCAGGCGGGCGTGCAGCGAGGCAGGCGGCAGAGGGAGAGCCACACCAGTCCCCGCGGCTTACTGAGAAGTAGGTTGACAAGAGCTCTGCCGTACTCGAGAACGCCGCCCGCGTGTGCTCGTCCTCGCCGACGCAGCAGCACAGCAGCTTCACCCGCGTCTCCCACACGCTGGTGGCCGCCGTCCGGAGGCCGCTCAGCAGCTGGCTGGAGTCGTGGCCGTGCAGGGGGCCTGGGCCGGGCCCCATCTTCCCTCCCAGAGGGTCAAAGACTATGAAGATGATCACCACCGTGGAGGCGATGACGATCCAACTGCCAAACAGAGCGAGGGGTGGGCTGGAGGCAGGGCACCGACGCCCTGGACCAGGGTTTCCCAGAGTGGGCCATTCTGGCCCCCAGGGGCAGTGGACCGATCCAGGGTGGCTGCCAAGAGCAGATACCTGCACTCTATCCTGGGCCACGGTGACAACAGGACCAAAGTCTGTCTGTCTGTTTGTTTGTGTGTGTGTGTGGGGGGGGGGGGGGGGGGGGGGGGGGAGCTAGTCTTTTGAATAAATGGTGCTTGAAAAACTAGGGCCCCACCTGCAAAAGAGTGAGAAGTCCCATACCTCACACCACATACAAAAAACTAACTCGAGATTACAGACTTAAATAGAAACCCTCGAATATTACGCATTAGCAAAGAAAAAAACCGGGAAAAACTTAGGGTCCTGTAGAAGTCGCAAACACATTACTAACCCTAACACCCACACGGGCGAAGGGAAAACAGGAAACTGGGCCCTTCTGAAAACACATTAAGTTGCCAAGGAAGAAAAAGAACGTTGGGCAACGGATTGTGGTAACAATTGTACAATTCTGCTCGACGTGACTGAACTATGGAAAGATACGAGGGCAAACGGGTATTTTCACTTTCACATATCCAGCCCCACCCCCAGGATGATAATTGCAGGGGGTACTAAGAGAGCAATTTATTATCTGAAAGGGGGGATAGTAGTTAAGATAAGTTTGAGAACCTATAGCCCAGGACCTGGCTGACGCAAGCCAGTCCTTCCTTCTGGAAAGTTCCTCACCAGACCTGCAGCCCAGCCTCGTCTCCCCAAGCTTCCTGGATTTGGCCTTGCTCACACACGGAAGGTCTGTGGCTGCCCTTCGTCAAGCAAGTGGAGGGGCGCCCTTCTCCCCACAGCCCTGCTCACTCTGGGCCTCTGTGTCCCGTCTCACCATCTGGGTGAGGTTCTCAACATGCTCCCCGAACCTCAGACCACAGCCCAGCATCGCAGGCACCGCTGTTTCACGCATGGAAACCCCACTGTGAGCGGAACTCGCTTGGTGGCGATGTCCCTTCCTGCGGTGTCCTGGGCGGGCTGAACTTAAGACTGCCGGTGGCCTGGAGGCACCCTGGGCTCCAGTGTCGGTGAAGGAACTGCAGACCAGTGGCTGTGCCAGCCCAGCGTGCAGGGGAACTTGGGTCTCCTTCCTATAATGCGGGGCTGTCTCTGGGTGGTCGCTAGACCCCTGCCACCCCCAGCCGGGTCCCTGTCGCGACCGACTCCTGCCGCTGCACCTGGCCTCACTCACTGTGTTGGTCTTTGTGTGTGGCAGGGCTGGGGAATGCCCAGCCCCTACTCGGCCTGAAGAATCATCCATACCAGCCATCATCACAACAGGGCTCCCCGTGTGTGGTAGTTACATAATCTGGTGTCAATTTGAGGATTAAGAGTGTAGGGGTGGAGTCTAGTCTGTCAATCAGGACATAGCCAAGGAGGCCTCAGTGTGGGCGTGGCCTTCTCCTGAGGATTCTGGGAACTCCTGTATTTTTATTTCCTCCTTGGAGGCAGGAGACTCTCTCTCTAGGCTCACTCCCTTGGAGACTCTCTACTGACAAGGCTCACTCTGATGTCACTGAGACGTCCCTGTGGAGAAGACACATGGAGAGAGGCTGATGGAGCCAGACCTCTGGAGCCAGAGAAGCCACGTGGAGATGCCTGCCAGCACTAAGATGCTTACCATGCCACTGGATCCTCAAGACTTCCCACCCACTGGCCTGTGATCACCCTGCATTCGGCATCATTGCATGTGTTGCCTGAGTCTGAAGAGGAATTTACAGACTGGTAATAGACATATGGGCTAATATCGGATTTATGGACTTGATCTGGACTGGGCTGGGATGTTTTCTCAATATTCAACTGCTCTTGAATAGAAAGCTCTTTCTTATACACATATTTGTCTCCATGAATTGGTTTCTCTAGTCTACCCCAGACTCACATGGGGTGAGTCTATGCCATGGCTGACCAAAGACAGCAGGCTAGCTTCCAAGTCCCTAATTGGGTATGGCCCACACGTGATGTTGTGACTATCCAAATGGCCCTTGAAAAAAGCCAGGTTTGTGGAAAGACCTGTGGGCTTTGCTCCCTCCTGGCTCTCAGCGGTCTGCACCACTCCCACCTCTTACACCGCGGGCCTGTGGAAGGCGCATTCCTTCTCAGAAACAAAACAAAAACCAAACTCGCTGCCATCGAGTCAGTGCCGACTCTCAGCGATCCACAGGACTGCCACTCAGCACGGAGCGGAGCCTCGTTCTTCTCCCGTGGCCCGGCAGGTGGTTTTCATCTGCTGATCTTGCACTGAGCAGCCCAGCGCATGACCCGGTCACGACGCCACCAGGGCTCCTCCTCACCAACCAGGGGGCTCCGCAGAGCTTGTAGGAAAGTTCCGGGAGCTGCGCTTTGGCTCTGACTGCCCACGAGCTCTCTGAAGCCCCTCGTCCAGAGGAGCAGCTCTCTCTGTCCCCGTTGGCTCAGGGTGTCTACCTTCTCCGACCGACCGCCGCCACCAGAGGGGAGTTCCCAGGAGGTCTGCAGAGCAGACAGAGGGGCTCACCTGACAACCACCGTGGCGATGATGCCGTTCACGACCGTCCGGTTGCACTGGACTCCCTGGGAGACCCAGATGGCCCCCACGGCCGCCCAGACCACCTCGGGCAGGAAGAGCGCCAGCCGGATGTAGAGCAGCTTGGGCATCGACTTCCGGGGCCCGGGGTTGCAGATGGTGCCTGGAACGCGGACAGCATTCAGGCCGGCCGTCCTTCTGCGGCAGCCTAGCTGGCAGACGCCATCTCCCCCTCACCCAATCCCAAGTCACTCCGTGCTCCGTGCGCCAGGGAGGGAGGGGGGGGGGGGCCGGAAAAGCCCTTGGCTCATTTCTCAGGCTTCCCAGGGACGAAACTCTGTTGGGGTCTAGCTCGGGGGTGGGGAGGGGGGTGGGCACTTCTGAGCGTCCGAGGGGCCCTGTTAACAACCGTGCTGGGACGACAGATCCCAGAGAAACAGAACGGAGCGAAGGAGCCACCTGCAAAGGCGCAGGCATCCCCTGCCGTGCAGGGTCAAGGTCGGTCAGAACCCGTGGCTGTGGTGCTGTCTCTGATGCAGCACGGAGACAGAGGAGGAGAGACCATGGACAGAGACGGGAGCCAGCCCCAGTGACGGGGAGACTTGTTCGGGGCTGGGGCGGGATGGCTGCAGACCTTCCTCTTGTACCGCGCCTAAACCGAGGCGTGGCCGGTGTGGCTGCCGGTGGGCGGCCAACAGTGTGGTGTCGAGCAGGAGCACTGTCAGCCTGGAGGCGGGCCGTGGCTCCCGGTTGTCGGTAGGCCCCAGAAACAGGGCCACAATGAGTGCCAGCGACTCTGAGTGCGAGCTTTTGGTGGAACAACAGCCGGCCAGCTGGGCAGAAACGCAAGGCCGGGGTGGACGTGCTGCTTCCTGAAGGGTGGGGATCCGGGATGAGGCGATCCTGCCACGCCACCGAAGCACCAGGACTCATGCCTCCGGCAGGTGTCGAACCACAAGAGGGAATGCTGTCAGCCTCAACACCGAAGAGCCCGTGGCGGAAGCCCAGGACCAGCGGCAGGCGGCACTTGCTGGGGCAGCTGCAGAAGTTGGGGCGGCGCACGGGTCGGCCCTTTTCATGGCCGGTGCACATCTTGGCCCAAGAGAGCTTTCGGCCGATGGAGCCGACCGTGCGGCACCAGTACCAGCTGGCTCACGGGGCTCATCGGTCTAAGGAAACAGTTCCACGGGAAAGATGACGGCTGGGGACAACTCTCAGATTTACCACCACAAGCTAGAGAGCAAGGGAAACGTGGACACCACTGTCGTTGAGCCTATTCTGGGCTCACAGTGACCCTACGCGACTGGGAAGGACTGGCCCTGTGGGTTTCCAAGGCTGTAACTCTTGACGGGAGTAGAAAGCCTGGTCTTTCTCTCGAGGGTGAGCTGGTGGTTTCGAACTGCCGACCTTGCAGTTAGCAGCCCCTTGCATCTCTCTCTCTCTCACGTTCATATTCACACATTACATAGTTATGAGAAAATATCCATTCCTCTACCTCGCCTTAGACTCAAGACAAAGTGTCGACACGCTGTGACCCGGCTCCAGCAGTGGGCGGGGTGGGAAGCCGGACACCCTGTAACGAGGGCACATGGCACACTCCCGATGGACATGGCCTTCCCGAAGTCACCTAGCCGCCCTTCCCCAGGCACCACCAGCAGCAGAGAAGCCAAAGTAGGACCCTTTCTGGCCAACACCCCTCCTGGGACTCTCCTGGATACCCTGCTGTCCCTCAGCATGTGTGTTGGCGGTGTGTGTGTGTATGTGTGTGTGTGTTAATGACAAAGAACAAGGGTCCTGCCTGGCAGCACCGCAGGGAAAACTCGTCTGTTTCTGGATCTTTCCTTGAGGAGAGACTTTCCACAGCCTCCCAGCAAACTCCTCACGAACGTCACTGCCCTGCCACTGCCCTGCCGCTCCTCCCACTAAGCAGAGACCCCTCACAGCTGGCTGCTCTGACTCGTACTTGGCAGAATGTGGTCGATGAACGTGCCCAGGGCCAGTGGGGGCGGCAGCAGGGAGGTGTCTGCAGCACCCGTGGTCTCGCTCTGCAGACGGTTTCTGTGCGCTGCTTGGGGCGTGCTGGGGGGTGGGGTGGGGGAGGCACGAGGCAGGCGTCTGGGGAGGAGCCACCTCACTGTGGGGAGAAGGCAGGGTGCACTGGTTCTTCCCATCTGCATCCCCAGCTGCCCCGTGATGTGGGCAGAGGGCAGGGGGATAAAAGGGACACACCTCCAGGACGTCTTATTCCAGCTACGAGGGGCCCTACAGGACGGGGCAGAACTGCCCCGGCAGGTTTCCAGGCTGGGAATTGCCAGCCTCATCCTTCGCCCAGAGTGACTCAGGCTCACACGCACCGCTTCTGACTCACACAGAACTGCCCTTCAGGTGCCCACCGTTGCAGACTTTCACGGGACCAGATGGCCTCGTCTTTCTCGTGAATACCAGCTGGTCATTTTGAATGAGTAACACGTGACCCGCAATACCACCAGGGTTTTTGTGATCAACTGAGGAATGGATACCAGCCGGTCCATCCACACAATGGACTATTACTCAGCTCCCAAAAGGAGTGAAAGGCTGGCACACGCTGCATCTGGAGTGAGCCTTGAAGACGTGATGCTAAGTAATCCAGACCGAGAGGCCACCCAGCCCTGATCCCACTTCCATGATGTCCCTGGGCCAGCCCCAGCCCGGGTGGCCATGCTCAGGGGTGCTGAGACCCAGTCGAGCCTCAGCTCTCACACAGGACACAAGAGGAAGCGGCCTGCTCTTTTTCTCCAAGAGACACTGTCCCAGCAGCTCCTCCCAACCCTTCCCACTGGTCCATTGTCTTGAAGGATCAGGAGCTGGATTCTTCCACCCTCCCTCCGGCCACTCCTCCCGATCAGCAGAGATAAAGCCACCTGGGGGTGGTGTTGGGGGCCTGCCTGTGACACACAAGAGGGCCTACTGATGGGTGTACCGGCATGCTTGGCCCCTCTCCTGAACCAGGGCGACCAACCCATCCAGTCAAGTCCAGGTCACAGGGACCTCACCAGACGGCAGAACTGCCCCCATGGGTTTCTGAAACTAACTCTTCACGGGAGCTGACAGCCTCATCTTTCTTCTTCGGAGCAGCTGATGGGGTCACACCACTGGCGGGGGGTAGGTGGGGGGGGGGGGGGGCCCCCCCCCCCAGGCCCCCCCCCTGCACCACCAGGGCTCCTGAGAGCGACCAACAGGTGCTGTTGTCCGTTCCGGCTTATAGTGCCCTGACGTAAAGCAGAAGGAAACGCCGCCCGATCCTGCGCCACCATGCCCAGCGTCTGCAGTGAGGCCTGCCCAGGCCAGTGATTGTGGGCAAAACAGACAAACAAACCAGAAGGCAGTCAGGATCACTGTAATCCTTACAACTTAACAACTAACGGGCCGACAGTGTAAAATCGGGCAAAGGGTCCGAGTCAGCACCCCTCCAAAGAAGAAAAACCCGCAGGGCCAGTAATGAGTCACGATACCAGGAGGGGGCGGGGAAGGTGGGGGCGAAAGGGGGAACCGATCCCAAGGATCTACATATAACCCCCTCCCTGGGGGATGGACAACAGAAAAGTGGGTGAAGGGAGGCATCGGGCAGTGTAAGACATGGAAAAATAATAATAACTGATAAACTATCACGAGTTCGTGAGGGCGGGAAGGGGGTGAATGAGGGACAGAGGGAAAGGAGCTGATACCCAGGGCTCAAGCAGAAAGAAAATGTTTTGAGAAAGATGAGGGCAACAAATGTACAAATGTGCTTGACACAATGGATGGATGGATGGATTGTGATACGAGTTGTACGAGTCCCCAATAAAATGATTTATTTAAAATAAAAAAAAAACACAAAACAGATTTCCAGTCCCAGAAACCCAAAGGTTAGTTCTACTCTGTCCTACAGGGTGGCTATGAGTTGGCATTGGTTTGATGAGTTTGCAGTGTTGAGTCAGGTGCGCTGTGTGGGGCTTGAGGAGCAGCCTTTACCCCCCGCTGTGACTCAGAGCCACGCAGAATGAAAGCTCGTGGGCCGTCTGTACAGCCGCCTCTGCGTGTGAGCCCAGTACTGCTGCCACCACATCCATCCATCCTATGCTGCTCTCCGCTTCACTGAGCGCGGCGTCTTCCTCCAGCGCCGGGCCCTCCTGAGGACATGTCGGAGTCTCGCCACCCTCACTTCTAAGGAGCGCTCTGGCTGGGCTTCTTCCCACACAGATGGGTGTGTTCCGCTGGCAGCCCGTGAACTCTGAAGGTCCCTTGCCAACGCTGCAAGTCGGAGGCACCAATTCTTCTTCGCTCTTGCCCACTTCAACGGCCAGCTTTTGAATGGACGTGAGGAGACTGCAAACACCCTGGCGTGGGCCCGGTGTGCCTTAGTCCTCCAAGTGACAGCTTGGCCTTCGAGCACTTTAAAGGAGTCTTGTGCAGATTTACCCAGTGCAGCGCAAAGGCTGTTTGTTTTTCCCAAACTGCTGCTTCCGAACAGCTGACATCCGTGACAACGGCAATCGCTTGCCCATTTATCAAGGCCTGGGGGCACCGGCGCCCTAATCTACTGCTGGTGAGAATGCACTATGGCGTAACCGGCAGTTAACAGTCTGGCAGCTTTTCAAAGTCTCAAACACAGAATTACCACACGAATCAGGACTTCCACTTCTAGGTATGTGCACACACACCCCAGAGAGATGAAAACATACACCCGTGTAAGACTGCTAGTGTGTACGGCAGATTCATGGTGTCAGAAAGTGGAGACAACCCAAACTGGCGAAAACCAAAACCCAACCCACTGCCACCCAGACGGTTCCAGCTCACAGGGACCCCTGTGTAGGATTCCCAAGACTGTAACTCTCCACCAGGCAGACAGCCTCATCATTCTCCCGAGAAGCATCTGGTGGGTTTGAACTGCCGGCCATATAGTTAGCAGCCCAGTGCTTAACCCATGAGCTCACCAGGGCTCCTTCTCAACTGAGGAATGGGTAAACAAACCGTGGTCTAGCCATACTGCAGAATATTACTCAGCCCTCAAAAAGGAATGTCGTGCTGGGACGTGCTACAACCCTGGCTGAGCCTTGAAGACATGAGGCTGAGTTTAAGAATCCAGGCCAAAAGGTCACATGGCATATGATCCCAGACATACTGTCCAGAACAGACACATCTAGAGAGACAGGAGTTACAGCAGTGGTGGCCCAGGGACATGAGGCATGACTGCTGGGAGACATGGAATTCTTTTTTTGGGGTGATGGAACGTTTGGAACTTGACTAGTGTGATGGTGGCCCAACTGGATGCCTGTCCCACAAACCACGGACTCTCCACCCTCTATGGGCGGATCTCTCAGTCTGTGCAGGACCTGGCACAAAAGCTGCCCCAGCAGGAGCGAGTGGGTGGGAAATCGGGAGAGCTCCTCCCTTTCTCTTTACCTTTCATGCTGACGTTCACGATGGCGGCCATGGCGCAGATGACCACCGTCAGGAGCACCATGAGCACGATCAGGTAAGTGCTGAGCAGGGTGCCGCCTGTGCAGTCCAGCTGCTTGCGGTGCTGCAGGTACAGCGCCAGGACGCCTACCCACCTGTCAGAGAGAAGGGGACTGTCAGGCCCGGGACCCCGGAGCGGCTCTGTGAGACAGGGTGCAAGGAAGGTCAACTCACTGCCATCGAGTGACGCCCAGTCACAGAGCCCCTGAAGGACAGGGTAGCACTGCCCCTGTGGGTCACCCAGACTGGAACTCTTGATGGCAGCAGAAAGCCCCGTCTTTCACCCGAGGAGTGGCTGATGGTTTCGAACTGCTGACCTTGCAGATCACAGCCCAGCGAGTAACCACTATGCCACCAGGGATCCAAGGAAAGTCTAGGAGCCCTCATTTTCCAAAGTCAATTCCCACCCATCGCTCTGGAATAGAATGTTTCTCAAGGGCAAATCTGCTTTCCTGATGCAACTGGAAAAAAAATAGGGGGAAATCAAATCCTGGAAATGTCCAGACCCCCTGAGGCCAAAGGACACCCCCCACCCCTACCAGATGATGGATCTCCTGAGAACTCTTTAAACCTTGAGCCCAAACCTTCCTGAGGTCACCTTTAGCAAAATGACAGGTTGGTCCAGAAGATAAAGGCTATCATTATTACCTGAGAATCCAGGGCTGCTGTCAAGCCAGGTGAGACAAAAGGCCAGCGACAGCATCCCACACTTACTGGGGGTACTGCCCCCTTTTCAGGGCAGAAAACAACAACTAAGTAACTCAGGGCCCCCGGCAATTAAAAACATTTGTCTTCAGTCCTTCACCCAGGATCAAATGTAGGTACCTGCTTTGGCAGCCAGCCCCCCTGCCCCAGGGGTGGTACCACCCACTTTGAGCAGGCGCTGGTCTACAGCAAAGACTGGCCACGGGGTCTGGGAGACAGCTGGTGCATTGCGAGAACCAAGGTGAAGCAAACTGTCAACCAGGATGTGAATTCGCTGGGAAAACCATCACTCAGAGCCCAATGGGTGTCACTTCATGATACTAGCAAGCGGATGGATACACCCAGACAACTAAAGAATGCACCCATGTTATGTTTCCACTGTGAGCTGGGTGGGGAGGGTACAGAGCAATTCGTTTTCCGTCCAACAATGCACATGCATTCACATGTGTGTGGGGGGGTAGGGGTGTAGGGTTCTAACTTCCCAGCTTGAACCCCTGCCCCCAAGTCAATTCCCCCTCAAAGCAACCCTACAGGGCAAGGTGTAAGTGCCCCTGTGGGTTTCCAAGGCCACAACTCTTTATGGGAGCAGAAAGCCTTATCTTTCCCCCATGACTCCATGGGGGAGTCATGGCTGGTGGCTCTGAACTGCTGACCTTG
>NW_022103901.1:3796922-3805296 GCF_000313985.2 Echinops telfairi | reverse complement strand
GATCCCTGTAATCCAAATCTGCACCTTCCCTCACCGTTCTTACCCAGACCCATCAGGAAGACGACGGACGGTCAGTCCTTTGGTGGGAGTGACAGAGAGAGAGGGTGTCACATTAAATAATCGATGGCAGGCCCACGGTGTAGTCCGCTTCCTCCAGGTGTTTCCCGGTTTCCATTCGTCCTCCTTTCCTGTCCTGCCCGCCCCCCACCCTGCTGGGCTTTCCCCCAGGCCATGTGCGGTGCTTTGATCACTAAGGAGAGCAGCCCTCTCTGGGGTGGTAGCCCACCTTACAGGCATACAATTTGGCTGAAAATTGAACCCTGGGGGTGGGGGCATTCAGCTGCCAAGTGTGAATGGTGCCTAAGGTCCACCGTCTCTAGCAGACCAGGAAGTCGGGTCCTTTTGATGGCATTGGCATTTTGTAGGCGTTTCCTCTCACTGGAGCGGGGCCTCTATTAAGATGCCGTTCAGGGTGGTGGGCACTTTCTCCTTTCTGAAAGTGTCTCATGACCCCATGACCTCATGCTTCTGGAGAATGCTCTCATCTCTCCTGCAGCACCCAGGGGCATTTTCAAGCGAAGTTGAGCAAGTATGACCTGGGCCACTGGAAAAGAGCCCCACCGTGACTCAGAAATACACCCCTGGCATGCTGCCAGACAACACGCTCAACTGCTAACGAGACCCTTCCCGCTTCTGCATACCAAGAGAAACTTGGCGGCACCCTGACCAGGTGGGTGTCATGTAAAGCAGAAGGGGCGCTAGCTGTGCTGGGAGGTACCTTGGTGGGCAGCTACCGATCTACTTGCAGGGGTCTCAAGGCCACTGGAGTTGCTCGGCCACACCCCTCCCTCGAGGTGTCTAAGCAAGCTGAGGACAGGACGGCATGCCTCTTGGCCAAATTCCAGTAAGGACGCACGCCCAGGAGTGGACTTCTTTTTAAATGTTTTTGTCCATTTTGTGATACTGTGATGGCTCTGGGTCTAGGAACAATAATGGGGAGATAATTCCCCAGCACCTGCTCCTAAGCACCGTGAGGCTGCTGGTCACTGGTTCATGTTTTTATTTTATACTCTTGCCCCTCAAGATTCTACTTCTAAAAAATTATTGTTGAAAACAGACACAGGGCGTTTCACCGATGCAGCGAGTTCCACATGAACAACGCAGCGGCCTGGATGACTTTCTGCGAGCTGCACAAACAACCCTCCCGACCCACTCTTCCCCACCAACACCAGCTCATGGTCCCCCTTGGCTTCCGACCTCTGACCTCCAACCTCCCCTCTGGAGCCGCTGTTGGGCATTGGATCCCACGCGGACAGTTCTTTAAATCAACACGACACTCAAGGCAGGCACACATTACCAGTGAAGTTAGCCCATCTGTAAAAATGGCACAGAGTGGGGACCACTTACCTCCTTGGTCCTCTCGAGAGGCCAGGCGACCCCAGATCAACAGCCCAAGACTGACTTCCATGAGGCAGAAGTCAGGCACACTTCCTCTGTGCCCATTCTGACACCATCTGCCCCCACGGACGCTCCACTCCTCTGCTGGGCTTGAGAATTCACTGTACTGACCAAGCAACTCACAGACCATACTCGTGAGTATGGGTTTTATCAGGGACGTTCACAGGTAAAAACTCACATTCTCAGCCAAGCTCACAGGCAGGCCTTTCCCTGTACTTGTACTTGGCCTTCTGGGCTACCTGATCTCTGACGTAACCAGGCAAATATTACACACAGCTCCACCAAAAAGCGCCCAGAGGCATCCTACTCTGCCACCAAGCCTCCTGCCCGAAGGCACACCTGCTATAAGCACTTTCCTCCGATCAGCTTCTCACAACTGTGCACCAGCTCCAGTGTTCTTATACTTTCTTTCTCTCACTGTCTCACAGGTCTGGGCTGTTCTCAGCACAAGGACCTTGGGTCCAAAGGATACCCTCTGCTCCCAAATACTTTCTTGGTGGTTGTGAGTTCTCCTCTGTCCACCTCTGGGATGGCCAAACTGACCAGTCCCCTCATCAGGGTCTCAGACACCTTATTAGCAGTCTCACCCCCACATGGACAAGATACATTATTTGCATTACTAGCGAGTTATGCCATCTCTTTGGTGGGCCACAAATAACTCTTTTACCTAACCCCACCCAGCCATCAGTTCCTAGTTACAAGGCCAAAGAAAAAGCAATCCATCAAAATGCCCTGTTGTTTAAAAGATTTAAGAGATCATAGTTTCAGTTTTCGTTTCGGGGTTGTCCAACCTCTACTGTTTTAGGGAATCTGAATTCTACAGGTATTTGAACTTCTGTTCTGAAGTGCACCCCCTTTTGACTAGGATTCTTCTATAGAATCGTTGACTGCTCGGCAATGGTATATTTGCAACAACAAAATAAAATGCCACTTCCCACTGACCCCAAAGGGAGCGACTTTGAGGGGATTCACGCTTACACGCAAAACATTCCAAGCCTGTCTGCACTGCCCATTGGTGGGTGGGCAATGATGTTCTGGCGGGCCCCCGCGGCCAGGTCTCGGCGCCGCCTTGGATGGGGGACCGTACCCTGCAGCGAGGACTCCAGGGCACTGGCCACCCGCCGGCTGGGGATGGCTCAGTATCCCGTTGGTACAGTAGGGGAGGTAGTAGTACCCGGCGAGGGAGCGAGGACCTGAGAAGCGCGTGCACGGCCGGCGGCGGACGAGCTGCGCCCGTGGTCACTACGACCCGCGCCCTGTCCCCCAGGTCAGCGCCCGCACTTACCACAGCACTCGCAGGAACAGCTCGAAGAACCCCGGGAAGACCAGGTCATCACTGGCGATGGCCCAGCGCCGGCCAAAGAGCACCAACCCGGGCATGGTGAAGGCCCAGCTGCCCGGCCTCGGGCCAGCCCGCCGCGCGCCGAGCGTCCCGAAGCCCCAGCCGTGCCTACTCCGCCGCTAAACTGACCGCACCTCCGCGCGTGCGCTCGCGAAGGCGGCGTCGGGCGCATGCGCATTTAAAGGCTGGGACTGGCACCTGTCCCCGCCCACAGGGGCGGGCGCATGCGCACTAGCCAACGCAACCTCTCTTCTAGTGGACCCCTCTGCGCTGATTCGCTGACTCGGAGCGACCTGCGGGCTTTATTGCATTTGCGCGTTTCTGGGAAGTTCATTTGGTTACTATTGCCATGCCTTAAATAAGGACTCTCCGGACCGGATGTGGTCTTCGCGCTGTGGCCCGTGGATCTCCGCGTCCCAGCATTCTTGCTCGTGCGTAGGGCCGGAGACTGGTGCTGTGCAGCTTGGACACAGGACCGGCAGGCGTCGGGGCTGGAGACTGGCTCCTAAATACTGCTTATCTGAGCCCCCTTCCGTGCATGCCTGAACCCACCCCACCCCACCCACCCCTAGCAGCCGGGGAAACCTGGCAGACCGGCCCGTGCTGCTTAGAACCGAGAGCAAGCATGAAATAGAATCCGCTCCTCGAAGGAGTTTCCGTGGAAGCTACACACAAAAAGTGTGTGAATACAGGTTGCCAGGCTGCCTGGGCCACCACACTAGTCCCCCCTACCCCAATGGCTTTTACTTCCCGTGCGATCTCTGCCAGGAACCCCCCTCCTGGTCATCCTCATTGGATTCCAGCAGAAGCTCATGTGCCTCTGCCTAAGACCCTCCCTGACCGCCTTACCTAAAACCATCTGACCGGTATACTTTGAAATCTTGCCCTCTCAGGGAGGCCAGATTTGGAAATTAAAAATAAATAATTTCAGACTTGGAAATTAAAAATAAATAACTTTATTGATATATAATTCACTTATCATACGATTCAATGGTGCAGTCAGCACCACAGTAGCAGACTTGGGAACTCTTGACCCTTGATGGATGAGCTGTTATTCAAGAAGTGCCTGTCGCGCACTCTTTGATGTACACAGAAGAGCCCTGTGGCCTGGCACCTTAAACACTGCTAACCTAAAGGTTGGCAGTTCAAATTCACCAGACTCTTCTGGGGAGAAACACGAGCTGTCTGCTCCCATAGAGACGTACAGTCTCAGGAACTCTCTGGAACATGCGGCTTGGCCCTCTAGGGTCACTGTGACTCAGAACCAGCACACAGGTTTGGCTTATTACATATGCACGCCAGTGCCAACCGGTGTTCAGTCGATTTTCACTCCTGGAGACACCAGTGCCTGGGGTAGTATTGCTCCTTGGGGCTTTCAAGGTTGTGCCCTTTTGGAATGGATCAGTAGATGGCCAGACCTGTCTCCTGAGATACCTCCGAATGGGTTTGAACTGCCAACCTTTCCATTAGTAGCTCGGTATTTGTGGTACTCATCTCTGGCCTCGTGTGCCAGAGTAGGGCTGTCCCCTAGAGTTTTCTATGTCATGATCTTTATAGCAGCAGATCGCTAGCCCTTTCTTCCGTGCAGCAGCTGGGTGGGTTCAAACCACTAACGGGAATACTGAACCAGTGCACTAGCAGGGGCCCTTCATGTGTGCATAAAGCCCACTGCCGTGCAGTTGATTCCAACCCATGGGGACTCTATATGGAGTTTCTAAGCTAACTCTTTCTCTTATGGAGTGGTGGGGCACCACCATCCAAAAAATGAAACACAAACTCACCACTGACTCCTAGTGACCCTGTAGGACTGGGTAGAATTGCCCGAGAGTTTCCAAGACTGTAACTCTTGATGGGAGCCGCGTGCATGGTCTTTCTCCGGAGGAGGAGCTGATGGCTTTGAACTGCAGACCTTTGGGTTAGCAACCCAATAGGTAACCATGCCACCACACCACCTTAGCAGGGAACAAAATGGGTAAGGGACCCACGCTCATGAAAGTTACTCTCTAAAGAAAGCGAGGAAAGAAGCAATACCAAATACCGATAGGAAGTTAGGATGTGACTTAAATGTGAGTTCAGGAGACTAAAGCAGGTGTGAGAATAAAGTCCAGGGCGTGTGCTGTCGTTTTAGTGATGGCCATTCAAATGTCCTGAAGTGTTTGCCTACGGACTCTGCCAACCTCTTGAGCACCCCAAGCAGGAACTAGAACAGAGATCAGCAGTATCCCTTGCTGGTATACAAACTATCCCCATTGTTCAAGAGTTAGTGCTATCTTGTGGCACCTACTCGCTTTCAAGTTGCAGGATAAGAGAATGAATTGTTTCGAAACTGGAGAGATACACCCAGCACACCCTGCCGCTACAGAGCGAAGGCGGCACACAGAAAACAACAGAGCCCCTACAGGACTCTTCAGAGCTCAGGTGGGTGGTTGGGGAGGCATCTAGGACTCAAACTTCCCTAACTCTCCGAAGGGGCCAGGTGGTGCTGTCAGGTAAGCGCTGGCCTGCTAACCATAAGGTAAAACTACAAGCCCCTTAGGAGGGAGATAAAGCTACCTGCTTCACTGCTATGAGTTGGAATCCACTTGATGGTAGGTTTGTTTTTTGTTTTTTTTAAGGAGCTCTGGTGGGGTAATGGTTAAGCTCTGTGCTGAGAGGGTGTCCCTTCAAACCCCACCCTGGCAACCAAGCCACGGGAGAAAGGCCTGGTAACCTGCCACTGTGAAGATGATGTTAAAACACTCTAGGGTGACTAAGAGTTGTAATAGACTCCAGGACTCCTAACCCATAACCAGCATTGTTCTCATAGGAGTCCCTGGGGGTGGGGGTGCAGAATGGAAACATACCTGAGGGTAGATCTACAGATGGGAGGGTCAAAGGCACCCAGGCCGGCTGGCTTGGTGATCCACTTCCCCAAAACTCAGGCTGATGGGGGAAACTCCAGGGAGCAATTCTAATCAGACACACTAATCGGCAGCTGGTATTGCATTTCTGTCATCAGCAGGGGTCTGGACCGTCTGGCAAAAGTGACTGGCCTTCCAGGGAGCCAGAGTTCTTGGAAAGATCGGTTCTGAGCCTGCCTTTAAGGCTCTCAGGAAAGCAGAGAGGGAGAAGGGGCTGGCGGAAGTGCTGAGTCTCTGTTGGGTCCCCATAGATCCGTGTAACTGAGCAAGGACCAGGCTCCTGCTTTATCAGCCCAATGTCACAGAGCAGCCAGCCTGGGGTGGGGGCCAAGATCAGCAGGTAGGATTCAGGTGTGCAGGGAGCAGGATCACCATGTCCTCTGGTGTTTTAGGAAAATCTCGGCTGTCTGGCCTCTGGACCCATCTGTGAAGGCCTGTGAGGAGGCTCTCCAGACCCCTGGGGGTTGTCTGCTTTGCAAGGCTGCAGGTGGTGGACCGGGAGAGCAGGAAGGTACAGTGTCCACAGAAAGGGCCATTCTGGGGAGGATTTTGAGGCAACAAGGAGAGCTGGTGTCTTCTGCAGTGCAGAGTGATTTGGGAACGTGGAGAACTTCTTTGGGATGGCAGTTCCCTATGGACCTGAACTCTGAAATGGGCTATGCAGTCTAAGGAATGGTTTCTCTTGGTAAACAAGCAAATCACAGCAACAAAAATACTCTCCTACAATCAACCATGCCAGACCCAAAGGGCAGCAGCGTTGGCCCAGGGAGAATGCTCAGAAGTCGGGAAGGGACCAGAAAGGAGGACAAAGGGAGGTGGGAACCTGGGGAGAAAGTGGCGAGAGCGATGTTGCGTTGTGGGACTGCACTGTGGTGCCTGACAAAACGGCTATGAAGCACTGAATGGAAAACCAACTCATTCTGCCAAACGTGACCCAGATCATAAAAGTTCAAAGGAAAGAAAAGGAGGGGGGAAAAAACGAACACAAAGTCAGCAGCTCGACCTCCCCCAGATTTTGAGGGAGAAAGATGAAGATCAGGGTCTTGGAGCCCCTATTGGACAGTTCTACCCTGCATTGCATGGAGTCCTCGGGTGTAGTGGTTACGCCTTGGGCTGTGATCCAATGGTTGGATGTTCGAGACCACCAGCAGCCCCGGTGAGAAAGACAGGGCTTTCTATGCCCATGAACAGTCACATTCTCTGACACCCACAGGGGGTGCTGTGAGTCAGCACTGACTGGATGGTGGTGAGACTGCCCAGCAGGGGGGCTGGACTTGGTGGCACTCTGCCTGTTCCTCCCTCCACCACAGGCCAGGTGAGGACGACTCAGGAAGGCTGGTGACTGAGTCGAGCAGGGTTCGGGCTGCGGCCCGTCACTCAAGAGGCAGTCGTGTGAAGTCTGTGTTGTGAAACATTTCATGAGACTCTTCTAGCCAGAGTCTTTGTAATCCCCTCCAAAGAGCCTTTCCTGGTGGCTTGGGAAAAGAGAAGGTGGGGCAAGACTCGGATAGGATTCATCTGTGATTGTGAACGGGGTAATTGTGATGCCAGCCTGCTGGGTATGAAACGAGTCCTCTTGGAAGCAGGGATGGGGATCTCACTCCCAGCTAGAAAGGTCAGGAGGGAAGGGCACCCTATGGCCCCCAAAGCCCCTGTGCACTGAGCTCTTTGGCTCACTTAATTGAGAGCTGGGTTTGCTGACTGTGGAGTTCGAGTTGAATGCCTTTAGGTGAAGGTTCAGCCGAGTGGCATGCCCTCTGGGCACTTATTAGCAGTCCTAAGAGTTTTGGAACATTGCCTGGGCAGGGCAGGAGCAAGGTTAGGCCAAGAGGCTAGGCGATGGAGAGATGGCTGCGTGCGGGCAGGGCAGAGACGAGACTGTTCTGCTCGTCACCTGTATCCTGCGCATTTTTTGCCTGGATGGTAACCTGTGCATGTCCCCTTATCGTGAGCACCTGTGAGTTCTGGAGATGAATGATGGAGCCCAGCTGGGGAGAACAGGGGGTGCTGAAAAGTAGCATCTTTCATGCCCTTTGAATCGTTTAAAAACAATGCGGAAAAACACACACCGCGCAAATAAAACGCCTTGATAAAAGCATCAGTTACCTGATAGCCTTTATTGAGGATGTGAAAGTAACGATGAACAGTGCTTCGTATGCTGCGCCACACAAGGCCGTGGAGACTGTTGACAGCAAGGGTGCTACCCCCACACCCCAGCTCGGGTCCCCTCCTTCCCTAGATGCCACCCTGGGTGAGCACAACAGGGGTGGTGAGGTGGAGGCCAATGTCAGTCCTACTTGGACTTAAGGAAGTCTTGGTACTTGGTACATCAGGAGGTGGGTGAGCAGCCGGGGCTCACACCCTCCTTCTGGGTGCTGCTCACACGGAGGAAGGCCTGTTGGGCGCACACAGCAGCAGGCTGGCCCACAAGCTGCGGGCTCTGCTCAAGAGAGTGAGCTTCCGATGGGGGAGAGGGGGTGTGTGGACATCTGAGAAGGAAGCCAGGAGGCTGGGGGTGGAGGGGGGCGCAGTGAAGGGAGGGAGGCAGGAGGTCACACTGAGGGGCTGCACGAGACACCAGCCGAGCCCACCCTCTTCCTCGGCAAGACCGCGTCCTTCTTGTCCAGCAGTGCTGGGCTGGGATCCAGCACTCCAACTACGGTGTGTCGCAGAC
>NW_022103901.1:3790363-3792529 GCF_000313985.2 Echinops telfairi | reverse complement strand
TAACCCAAGGACCAATGGAAGGAGGTACTTATATGAAGCAAATCAAAAAGTATTGCTACAGAATCTTAGCAACCTTTAATAACAAAATTACCCCCAAAATAAAAAATATTCAAATGTAAAGCTACTGCATGTCAACAAATCCTCATCCAGTCTCCACAATCCTGAAAGCCCTGCTTCCATCTCTAACTCTTTGCCCCAAAATATCCAGCTTAGATTTCCACCACCATCAGTGGCAGCTGTAGCGGCCTCGGGCTTACAACTGTACTCTTTGTTAATGCTTACAGTTCAGGAAACAAAGACAAGTCTAAGGAGACAAGACCATGGCTGTAGGGTGGATAAGGGTCATAGGTTCAGTTTCCAACAAAATTCTCCTAAGACACAGCCCTTGCTACCTTCGGGCAAAGACATGATGCAAAGACCCGGTCCAGCTTTCCTGGCCTTTCTGTCCCCGCAGCACTGCTCCGTATCTTAAGGCTTCCTCCGAATAAGCCCGTGACCACCTGTGGCCTTCGAGTAAGTCTAAGATGACCCTTTCAGAGTGCCCTGACCTTCTGAGCCGACCCCTCTACCTTGCCCTGGGCTGGCCCAGCAGCCCCTCGCGGAGGCCAATGGGTTGCCTGCACCTGTTTTTGAAGGGACTCTAATGAGACTGACAAGTGTCTTACAGAGCCTTTGTCTGTAGCGCCCGCCGATCGCAGGGACATGTTTACAAACACTCATTGACTATGCCTGCATGTGCATGAACAGAAACCCTGGTGGCGATACTTTGCTGGGCTCGTGTAGTGCAAAGGCTGGCACCCAGATGTAGAGGAAGCGGAGTGGGTGGGAGAGCCCGTGACACAGGGAAAGAAGAGGTGGGCTGGGCCGCAGCCCTGGTACCTTTCGTGATGTACAGGTAGAAGAAGTCGCAGTAGAGGATGGTCTGGACGACGCCGGCCACGACGGCGATGAGGTCGAAGAAGCCCTCGAAGTAGAAGCGCCAGATCCAGTTGAAGAGGTACAAGGCGCGGTAGAGGCCCAGGAAGAACAGGTAGTGGGTGGTGATGGTCTCCGCCTCGCCTGTCTTGCTGATCATGAACAGCTGCGGGAGGATGGCCACGGACTCCAGGTAGATGGAGAAGGTCCACAAGATCTGCGAGGCAGAAAGCAGGCACAGGCTGCGGTCAGGCCAGGCCAGACCTCCTACTTGATTGGCCTATGGCGCAGCACCCAGGTGGTGGGGTGCTGGTCTTGGGGGGTCTAGGCGGCACAGGGATTTACTAGGTCACAGAAACTCAGACACTGTCGTCATGAGGAGCAGGCATCAGGCGGGGACAAGCTGGGAGGTCAGGCACCTCTACCTCCTTGGGGTTTCCTTGCCTTGTCTGGCCAGCACCTCCTCCAGTCCCAGTCAGTTCTCTACAGACCATAGGCTGCTGGCCTCGGGCAAACTGGCACCACGCAGACTCGGGGTCTGATACCAGCCTCCTTCCTCCCAAGTTTTGCCGCACCCCCCAGATCTCAGCTGCCTGACTCAAACCCCAGGCTAAAGACACGGGCGCTAGCACGATGCAAACTCTCAGCCCCACGTGCACCGTACTTGACCCTCTCTGACAAGAGGAGCACCATTGGGGAGCTTTCAGAAAGCCCAGCTGTCGGATGCCCAGGAGCAGCCCCGGGTCACAGAGGAGGTCACCCAGGGCGGTATAGGGGGCACAGGAGCAGCCCCCAAAGTTGGGAAGTATGTCAGGGGTGCTTAGGGAGTGTCTCAGAGGCAACTATTACAGGCAGAGGCGGCAGGAGCTGGGTCAGGGCAGGAAAGTTCTTGTGTCGGACAGGCACTGACAATGACAGGCAGGTAGGTTCTGGTTCTGATTCCAGAGAAGGCCAGTGATCACCTGTCACAGACACCAGGCCCTGGCTGCGTGCTCAAGGCTTGCCCACAGGCAGTATTCCCACAAAATAGCAAGTCAGATAATGGCTGTTTCCCACCCCCCACCACTAACCACCCTCTTGCACGCACCTCGAGAGGGGAGAAGTCATGATTGACTAGAAACGAGAGGCCTCCCACTGGGACCACCAGAAACTCCACGCGGAAGGTGTCGTGGTTTCCGTCGTAGGTTGCCTTGAATTTCATGTAGATCAGGTACACGGTGGCATAGGAACAAGCAATGTAGATGAGCTAGA
>NW_022103901.1:3787779-3789064 GCF_000313985.2 Echinops telfairi | reverse complement strand
AGCCTCCACCTCCCAGCTGCCGATGACATAGTGCTCACACATGTATGGTCAGCCTGGCGTTCACATGCTGACCCAACCAACAAACCAGACCAACAGGAAACACACTGAGGGCTCGTTCGTTAGAGGATTCTCACCACAGATTTGGAAAGAAGGAGCTTCTACTCCCAGCAAGAGTTTAGTCTCAGGAACGCATGGGAGCAGTTCTCCCGAGTCCTACGGGATCGCTGAGTTGCTGGCAATGAGTTTGGGTTTGGCCCACCTCAGTATGGGGTGGGCATGCCTCGTGTGATGCCGCATTCCACAGATGGAGTGCCCTTCCCAACGAAAGCTTTGGGGAGGCCTTGTGCCGAGCCAGCCTCTGGGTGCCGTTTCCCCAGCAGCTTGTGCTCGCTTCGTGTCTGTGTCCCCTGTCAGTCACCTCAAGGTTTTCTGTCCGGCTTTTGCACACTTAACAGGCAACAGTCTGTGGCTTTTCTATGCACCAGGAAACCTCAAAACGTGGGCAGCTTGCTTTATAGTGGCGACCCAAAACTGAACCGGCATGCTCTCTAGATCCGCCCCATACACGGACGCGAGTAACATGTAACCGACAAGTGTACACAAAATGAACATACACCTATCCACACGCGGAGCCCCAAGCAGGGCACACCATGGCTAAGGGTCACTCAGGAGCTGGTCAGTTGAAACTCCAGGTCTCCCTGCCGTGGGGGGAAAACCTTTCTCCTCCCTGCAGGTTTGGTTTTGGTTTTTTTAAATCATTTTATTAGGGGTTCATACAACTCTTCTCACAATCCGTACACACAGGCTGGGCATTTAGAGCACAGAAGACACCCTCTCGGACGTTATCCTGGAAACTACAGCCACAGGGAGAAGCAGATTCCTCCCGAAACCAGGCATCCAGAGAGGGAGGCGGAGCCTTGCTCCCATGCCCTAGCAGCTGCAGGGCAAGCCAACTGGGCAACAAGCAGAGGCTGAGCCACTTCTGGGCCACTAGGTTCCCACCCCGGCCTTCCCTCCGTTTACACCCGACTTCCTGAGGTATACCAACAAACCCAGGGCCAGGAACGGCACAGGCCCTGGCTACCCACACACCTGCAACCATTTAAGGAGGGGCGACACCAGACTCTGACGGCCATCCCAAGGGCCCCCATGTACCCATTGGCAGCTCTCACTGCTCTCCCCTGGCTGCCTGCTTCTTGTCAGGCCCCCCAGGGGGAAGTGCCTGGCTCTGTGGCTGCCCAGGGAGCTGGGGGCAAGGCCGGTGGCTTGAATAACTCGCTGCCAG
>NW_022103901.1:3783859-3785655 GCF_000313985.2 Echinops telfairi | reverse complement strand
CCCGAGGAGTGGTTGGAAGGTTCAAATCACTGACCTTTCGGTTAGCAGCCGAACTCTTAAGCATTGCACTGCCCAGACCCTAAACAGAAAGTAAAGAGGTTGATATGACCTTTCCAAGTCCAAGTTCATCTATAGTAAGGTGTCAAGAACCAGAGGAGATACAGCCAGGAGGGTCTGCCCTTCCATCTGGTCCATGGTCACATGAGCTTCCTTTTCCTACCAAAGGCCAGTGTCCAAAGGAGCAAGGAGATGGTGATGTAACAGGGCAACAGAGAAAACGAGGAGGAGAGGTGGGGTGCACCTAACATCTGCAGAAACCTTAAGAGCAAGGTCCTAGCCCATGTCCTCATGCCCCATGTGGTCTTTCCAATAATTTAACCTAAAAAAATAATAATAAAAAGGAGATATATGTGGTCTAATTTTTTGGGAAAACAGGCAGGTTTGAAAGGCGGCCCTCCTCTCTTAAAGGCTTGAAGATAAGCGAGTGGCCCTCCAGCTCAGAAGCAACAAAGTCCACATGGAAGAAGCACACCAGCCTGTGGGATCATGAGGCGTCGATGGGATCAGGTATCAGGCATCTAAGACCCAGAATAAAACCATACCCAAGGTGAATGGGGAGGGGCGGGGGCAGGGAGTGGAGACCCAATGCCCATCTGTAGACAATTGGACATCCCCTCACAATAGGGTCACAGGGGAGAGATGAGGCAGTCAGGGTGCAGGATAGCACCGATTAAACACACAACTCTCCTCTAGCTCTTTGGTGCTTCCTTCTCCCACCATCATCTCAGTTCTGCCTTACAAATCGGACTAGACCAGAGCATGCACACTGCTGCAGATAAGAGCCCGCAATGCAGGGAACTCAGGATAGATAAACCCCTCAGGGCCAACAAGGAGAGCAGAGATACCAGGAGGATTAGGGGAGGGTTGGGGGAGAGGGGGGGAAATCCATCACAAGGGTCAACCTGGAGCCCCCTCCCAGGGGGACAAATAACGGACCAGTGGGCGAGGGGTGGTGACAGAGGACAATGTAAGATATGGAAAAAATGATCTTTAACTTATCAAGGGTTCGTGAGGGAGGGTGGGGTAAGAAATGGGGAGTTGATAACAGGGGCTCAAGTGGAAAGAGAATGCTTTGAAAATGATGATGGCAGCATATGTGTGCAAATGTGCTTAAAACACTGGAGGAATATGGATTGTGATAAGAGATGTAAGAGCCCCCAATAAAAGTATTTACAAAAAAAAAAAAGAAAGGCTGCCCTCCTCGTTAGCACTCTTCACATCAGGGGCTATCACACTGCTATTATCACTCCCCTCTTGAGAACCAAAGGTACCCTCGTGGCTTAGTGGGTTAAGCACCAGGCCGCTTACAAAAAGGTTGGCAGTTCGAACCCCACAGCAGCTCCTCGAAGAAAGACATGTGAACATCATTCTGTAAAGACCACTGACAGCCTTGGAGACCCTGTGGGGTAGTTATGAGATGGGATCAATGTGCCAGCAGTGAGGTTGCTTCTTCACCGGCCAGCATCGTGCTTTACGCCACCCTGGGGCGGGACACACAGCAGGGCAAAAGTGAACAAAAGTACAATGGAATTCATTTCACTTTCAGGTCAGAGGGAAAATTCTCACTTGATGGAATCTGGGGATAAATCTTCTTCAGAATTTCTAAGTGACTGTCTCTCTGATCTAGGCTCTGCTCTAGAGAATGGGGACTCCTGAGGGTGAATGGGGTGGCACAGGGGCAACAGGCAAGCCTGTGGCCTGGCCTCTCAGAGGAGGATGCTCAGTCCACACTCCTC
>NW_022103901.1:3782582-3783577 GCF_000313985.2 Echinops telfairi | reverse complement strand
AGAGCCGAACTGCAGAGGCTGGATGCAGATGGCCACAGTTCTCTCACAGAGCAGCTGGTGGATTTGAACAGCTAACCCAGTGGTTAGCTGCTGGGTGCTGAACGACTGCATGGCCAGGGGCCCTTTCTTCTGGTTGGGGAGGTGGGGGGTAATTCTGCTTCTAGGCCATGGGGAGTTCCTGGTCATTTGGGACCACAGCATGCAAAGGCTGCCAGGCACCAGGCGGTCACAGAACACACTTCCCGAGCCTGCGGCCCACACCACATTGAGGAGTGAAACCACTCAATGGAAACGGACTACACACTGAGCAAGGTGGCTCTTCCCTTCCCCACACGGCCACCTGCACTTCAGTCAGAGCCCACAGCCGGGCACTCCAGGGCCCCTGACCTTACGCAGCGGCAGACAGCCCTTCTGATTCCTTGTGGTCTATACAACCTGTCCCTCCAGAGTTTGGGTTTGTCCTGATGAGAGCAGGCCCTCATGCTGTACCCCAGGATAAGCAGGACACCTGGGCATTCATCAAGAGTCCCTCCCCAGGACACACTCCTCCCTCCATTTTTCCTGGAGTCTGCCTCTTCATGGGGAAGCTGGCCTGGAACTTGGCGCTCAGACATGTCACTCATAGGCTAAGGCTGGGCTACGACATGCCTGGCCTCCCTCAGCCTCACTTTCCACATCTGTAAAATGGGCACAAGCAAACCAAGTGTGTGGGGCTGCTGCAACAAGAAAAGGGGAGACGCGGGAAGCTGGACCGAGACACCCCTAGGAAGGCTCCACAAGGGCGGCTGAACAGCACTTTCCCCTGTTTTTAAAGACGCTCATGGTAATAGTGAACCATTCCAACGATGCCAAGTTAGAGAGAATCAACGTGACCGGGCCTTTGGAGCAACCCTCCTGCCCCTCCCCTGCCCCTCAGCTTGGTCTGGCCTCCTTTTCGGGATGTTCCTATGGGCCAGCTCGTTTCCCCTGCAAACAGGCCGTCTGACTTTGTCTTC
>NW_022103901.1:3778317-3781162 GCF_000313985.2 Echinops telfairi | reverse complement strand
GCAGGCTTGCAATAGTCACAAAATAGGGAATTTGTGCCAGGAGCTCTGGTGGTGTAGTGGGTGGTGACACTGGGCTAAATGCAAGGTCAGCGGTTCAAAACCACCACCCACTCAGAGAAAAATGAGGCTTTCTACTCTCATAAACTTACAGTCTCAGAAATCGACAAGAGCAGTTCTACTCTGCCCTATAGGGTCACTATAAGCCAGAATCACCTCATTCGTTTTGTTGAGAGGGTCACACAAGGGAATCTCTATACTACAATTCATCACTTTCCCCTTTTACAGCTCCGGGCTTTGTCTCCTAAGGTGGCCCTCCCTACCCCAGAGTTATAACGTTGGTTCTATTTTGTCTCTCATTCTGTCATCTCTCTGGAGTCCGTTGTTTTTGTGTAGGGTGTGAGGCAGGCCTCTACGTTTACTTTTCCCTAGGCAGCCACCTCTCTCCAATGTCATTCAGTGATTTCTTCCTCACAGATTTGAAATGCCTTTGTACCATTTCCTAAGCTCCTAAGCAAACACACATTTGTCTACTTGTCCAATACCTGGGCCACCACCCAACTCTTCGTGCCTGTAGCTTTTCACTAGCTTTGTATGTGGATGGTCATTCTGCCCTCCTTACTCTTCTAGGGAGCCCTGGTGACGCTACGGGTTGCTCACGGGGCTGCTAACCACGGGTCAGCAATTTAAAACTACTAGTCACTCCAAGGGAGAAAGACGAGGCTTTCTACCCCGTCTGGGAAGCCCGAGGGAGGGTTCTCCTCTGTCCCGCAGGTTCCTGAGTGGGAGCCGGCCCAACGGCAGCGAGTTTGGTTTTGTGTTTTATTTCTTTTTAACTCTTCTTGGAAAAACTTACTGATTTTGTATTTACATTGGCAGATGGAATGGATTCTGTTTGGCAGTTCCAGAAGTAAATTCTGGTTAGACTGGTATAAGGCTCTTCTGACGAAGTTAATTAGGGGAGAAAGGTCATCTTGCCTTCTCACTGGCCTGCCTGGCCCTAGACAGGCCCCAAGTCTGAACCTGCAGGTCAGCATCTAGGCCCACCAGTCAAACCCAATCCATTGGGATGATTCTGACTCAAAGCACCCTTAGAGTTTCCACAGACTGTAACTCTTTATGGGAGCAGGCAACTTCATCTTTCTTCCAAGGAGTGGGTTGGAATTGCTGACCATACACTTAGTAGTCCAAAGCCTAACCCACAGTGCCACCAGGGGTCCTTGGCCAGTGCACTCCTGTCGTAGTGAGACACTAGGCGTGCATCCCTGGGCTCCTTGCAGCCACTTCACACCGCGGAAGCTTCCTGCGCCACACTGTGGAGGCCTGCCTCCTCTTTCCGCATGCCTCAGCAAGTTCAACTAAACCACAGCTTGCTAGAAAGTTCCCCAGAGCAGAATTGGGTCCCCAGGGCCTTGTACCTGCACTGCACACGCCAGAGACGAGGCCCAAAGTCCGAGGGGACACCTTCCAGAGCTGGGGATGTGACAGAGAAGCCAAACACTGTCCTTGTGGTGGACTGTCACCAAAAACTACTCAGAAACATCCCCGGTCCAGTCCTGTGGGACAGCAGGCCCTGTCGGCCCATCATCTGTGGTCCGATGACAAGTCACCAGCAGCTAACAGTGGTACAGGAAAAGGTTAAGTGGGGGGAGAGGGTCGAGTCCAGAGAGGAAGGCTGGGAGCCATGGGTCTCAGGACCCCACGAGCCATCTCCCCCACTGGGCAATCCAGACAGGAAACCCTTCGTGGAGGACCTGGGCTAGCTGGCCCAGAGCTACCCACGGCGGTGTGCAGGGCACCCTGTGGACACAGCTGCATGAGAGTTCCTGAAAAGGAGACACAGATACCGCCTTTTAAAGAAAAGAAAACAAGAAGAAATGGAAGATCAGGGCCACCACACGTGCCCAGCAAGGACCCCCCACACATGGGCTCGGCTCTTGCCTCTTTTGGTCACCTTTTGGTCTATGGGCCACACTTCACACTTCAGTCTCATGCTTGCACACCTCTGAGTCAACACCCCTCTGCGATGCCCGGGAAAAGCCGCTCCATCACAGTAAGGTTTTCACTCTGGGGGCCCGGGTGGAGCCTGGGGCAGCTCCGAGGCCTGCCCCACCACCGCAGTCTCCTCTCCAAGGAGAACGGCAGATCCAGCCACAAGAGTGGGCTCCCCACAGAGCTGACCCAAGGTCAACCTCCGCTTTATGGCAGCCCGGCTCCAACTAGACAGCGGAATTTCCAGCTCGTGTGCCAGTCAGCCCTGGCCTTTAAGGGAAGAAGGCACGGGGGTTCTGAAGCCCGGGAAACATCCCAGGCTGGCACTTGGATCCTAAAAGGAACCTCAGTACCCATGTTTCCAACGTGAGAAACAAAACCTGGACGCACCGGCTCCGATTGCACTTATTCGAGACCCTCGTATCAAATTCGTATTCTTTCAAATGCCTCTAAAGAGCTTTTATAATTTAGGATGGAAAAACAAGGCGGCTGGTCAAATTCAGCATTTAGTTCTGAGTCACGGATGTTAGAGGGTTTAATTCGTAAGAGACCTGGAAGAACAAGAACAACTACAGGTTCACTCCAGAAGCACACCCAAACCTGTTGTTGTTGTTGTTAAAAGATGCACCAGAGTTGGAGGTAGAACCTGGTCTCCATGAACTTTGGCCAACTGACCCCGGTGTCCCCTGAGTCTGTGGTCTTGACCCCCCAGGCCAGTGACTCGTTCCCTATGTGTTTGGCCCTGGCTAAGCAGTTCACATTCGCCTGCGCCCTCTAGGCTCCACCACATTCATGCACGTTTGCACCAGATATAAATACAGATGTGGCAACCTCGTCCACCAAACCTCACACCACA
>NW_022103901.1:3775994-3777986 GCF_000313985.2 Echinops telfairi | reverse complement strand
ATTTCAGATCATCGCTTTTGTATTCAGCAACTTAAACTGCTTATCAAACCACCCAATAACTTGCCCGGTCTCCCCCTCTTGTAGAATACTACTTTCCCTTTGAAGCCTCCCTCTTCTGTATTCAGGGGTATAGCTTCATCCTCCTTCCCACTGTTCAGCTTACAGGTCTACTTGTGTATCCGCTCAGATTACTGTCATTACAAGACTGTGGGTATAACAGTACTAACACTCGTCACCCCCTCATTTCCCTCGATGACTGCAGCTTAAGGACTTTCTCCATCAGCTCTCCTGAGCAAAAATAATACAAAACAAGAGAGCAAACGTTTTTTGTTTTCTCCTTCCTTAAGGTTTCCCGACGAATCCCATTTCTGGTGTTGCACTAGATTCTTTCAAGAATCTTAGTTTTGTGTCCGTCCCCCTCCTCAGCACATTCCAGCACCCAGGAACGTGACAGTGAGGTCACTCCACAAACGGTATGAAAGACGAGTAAGCTACTCACATGAAGACTTCAGAACAAAACTCAAGTTGAATAAGAATGTTTTCCTCAAAAAAACAAAAAAGAATGCTTTCCTCTGCACAGCCAAAAAAGGTGACTTCAACTATGGGTCAAACATTTAAACCAAAATGAAATCTACCGCGTATGCCACCGAAACACACAGATATTTACTCAAACCCTTGCCAATGCGTTCTTGCCCGGCTCCTCCACATCTCCTCGTGGCCCTGACACTCGATTCCGGGCTCTGTGGGATAAGAATGTGACGGACAATCGTGCCACCGTGCACAGTGGGTGCTTCCACGTCAGCCATTGATAATCTCTGCCACTGATTTGTCAGCGTCGCTAATCCGGCCACTACTGGGCCTCTCGGAACTGGGGATCAGTCAAGAGGTCGCCTCCAAGTCAGTCAGTGGTGACAGTCCGTGGACTTTGTCATATTCCGTTTGACTGCTCAAAGGTCTTTTCAAAGTTTGCTTACTTCCTGGACCTCAGCTCTGTTCTAGGGAGCTAGGGGAGGCCTGTGGCCAGCGGAGCCAGAGATGCAGTCCTGCCTGAAGCAAGGACACCTTCCCTCCAATTGCCTTTAAAGGGTCTCATCGCTTACTGTATATGTGAAATTTTAAAAAGCTCCCCAACTTAAAAGCTTTTCCACGTAGGCTGTGGCATTCCCTCTCCCCCTCAAAAAAAAAGGGGGGAGGGCCTGTTAAAGCAAGGCAGTGCATTTTAAGAAAACATTTAAATATCTGCCACCCTTAAGGGGTGAGGGCATCTGGCTGAGCGGGCTGTAATGGGGGAAGATTTCACGTATGCTTCCCAGCAGGCCTGCATGAAGTGAGCACTCCCCAGCGAGCGACCGCCAGCTCCCTGGTGACGTGGGAAGAAGAATCCTCGCTGGACCACAAGAGAGCTGGGGTGGGGGTGGCCGGCGCCTTCTGACAACCTGTTATTAGAGGGAGAAGGCACCCAAGAGTTTGACAAATCACTGGGCTCATTAAAGAGGGAGCATGAATTGTCTAAGAAGAGAAATTAATTTACAAAGACTTCCCTATGCCCCCTCCCGTGGCGGGTGATCCTGGAGCCACAAGCCTTGGTGACGCCCCCAAAACTGGCTTGCACTGACACCTGGCACTAAGCCCATCCCATAAGGGGCAGGGTGGCAGTGGGTGACCTGCAGCGGTGCAACCCTCTAGCCCGCCCCCCTCCAGGCTGGGCCATGGCTGCCACGTCAGGCTGCCGCTGCCCTGCCCATTCTCCTCCCGCCCAGCCCATTGATTCTCAGGCTCCCTGTACCCCCCGGGATCCACGGACCCGGGACCCCGCCAAGGCGTGCGGAAGGGGAGAAGCCCCTCGTTGAAGCCGAGACTTGGGGGGTGCCTGGCAAACCCCCAAGCCCAAACTCTACAGACCGAACAGGGCCCCGCGCTGTCAGGGGAGCCCCGACGGCCCAGGTTCGCGGCCAGCGCCAGCTCGCAGCGGGTCACGGCGCCCCAAGACCG
>NW_022103901.1:3773030-3775277 GCF_000313985.2 Echinops telfairi | reverse complement strand
GGCTCTAAGAAAGAATGCAAAATTTGACAGGAAAGAAAGGCTATTTTTGTAGGGTGAGAAAATGAGGCGCAAGGAATTACAAAGCCGAGAAGCCTGCTCCTTCATTTGGGTGGAGGTGATGGTGGGCAAATGAAAAGTGAAGAAATCCAGGGGAGAAACACTTCTGAGAAAGGCACTAAGACGACTACTCTTCTGTCTCCACGGATTTGTCTGCTCTGGAGACTTCAGACTGTAGGATCAGACCATCCTTGCTACTTTAGGATAGACTGTTCTCATTCAGGGAAGCTCTAGCGCGTCATGGGTTATACGCTGAACTGAGAATCGCAAGCAAGGTCTACAGTTCGAAACCACCAGCCACTCCGCTGGAGAAAGCCTAGGAGATTTCCTCTTTAAAGATTAACAGCCTCGGAAATCCTAGGGAGGGGGTCTGTGCTGCCATAGAGAGTCACTATGTGTCCTAGTGGGCGCGAGGTCAATTGGTTGGGGTCTTTTTACTCACGGTAGCATTCCCAAGTTTCATCAGGTGGCAGCATATTTCTGGACTTTGTTTCTCTTTACGGCTGAATACTAGTGTCTGCCATGGGGTGGACCACACTGGTTTCATTCTTTTCATCATTCGCTGTTGTTTGTAAGTGTCCTCCATTTGGTTCCACACACACAAACACAATGCTGCCTAGTCCTGCATCATCCTTACCGTCCGTCGTTGCCACGTTGGAGCCACGTTGGAGCCCACTGTGGCAGATCCATCTCGTGCACCGGCTTTTTCTTGTTCACTGACACTCGACTTCACCAAGCCTGATGTTCGTCTCAGGATTGGTCCCTCCTGATGGCAATGTCCAAAGTACGTGTGACAACGTCTCACCATCCTGGCTTCTAACTAGCATTCTGGCTCAACCTATTCTAAGACCTGTGTATTTGTTCATCATTCAACTCCTAGGTTCCCAAACTTGGCCGATCATTGGAATTGCCTGGGGATATGGGACAAGCACAGTGCCCTGGCTCCGCCCCCTAGAGATCGGATGCATTAGGTTGGGCCCTTGTATTACGTGAGGGAGGACTACTGAATTGGACCCACTGCTACCTCTAGCACTGGTTCCCCAATAGGTCAACCCATTCCTTATCTTAAAAAGACAGGTGTCTGTGCCCTATACTGGGGATTAATTCAGCAGGGCCAGAGATACTGGAGCAGGATCCAGGAAATCCCTTTTTTTAAGCAAAACTTGCATGTGAGTTCTATGTGAAGAACGTTTGGGAACCTCTGAATTAAGTGAAATTTAAAATAGTTTTACTTATCCTTAATGGTCATAAAGGTCAATTCTTAGTACTAGGAAAGGAATAATAAAAATTTCAAGGAACTAAAATAGCCAAATGTCACTTGGGTAGGGCCAGGACTGTCAAAACTAGCAAGAATAAATGCAATTCTTTGGAAAAGCAAACAAACTCACTGCCATCATGTCAGTTCAGACACACAGGGACCCACCCCATAGAACAGGGGAGAACTGTCCCTGTGTGTTCCTGAGGCGGTAACTCTTTAGGGAGTTGAAAGTCTCATCTTTCTCCCTCGCAGTGGCTGGTGGTTTCAAACTACTGACCTTGCAGTTAGCAGCTCAAAGTGTAACTAAGCCACCAACTCACTACCATCAAGTGGATGCCGACTCATAGGGAGCCCTGGTGGCGGAGTGGTTACGACCAGCTCGAAACCGCCAGTGGCTCCACGGGAGGAAGGTGAGGCCTTCTGCTCCCATAAGGAGTCACAGTCTCTGAAACCCACAGGGGAGTTCTACTCTGTCCCACAAGGTCACTAGGAGTCACCTATGCCACCAGAGGCCCCAAATGGAGCTCAGGGCTCGCTCTGCAGTTTCACCCGATTCCCAGTGACTCCAGTGATCAGCCAAGTTTGGGAACCCAGGATACCAACAGGGGCTACAGATTGGGCTGTGATCCAGAGGGTCAGCAGCTCCTCAGGAGAGACTGGGCTTTCTGCACCAGTCAGCAGGTACAGTTACGCGGTGGGTTGGGGGTCGGGGGGTTGCTCTGAGTCAGCATTGACTCGATGGCCGTGAGTCTCCTTTGGAAGATGTCAATGCATGCGTTCTGGCTGGCGCAAACAGTGCTGTCATTAACCCAGGTGTACAACAAGCCTGTATTCTCTCACAGCTGGGGCCTTCGGTCCAGGAGCTTCAGAAGTCTGGAGTGAAGGTGTGGACCCAGGGCTGGGCCCTGGGAGGATCTGCTCTGAGCGCATGC
>NW_022103901.1:3771015-3772689 GCF_000313985.2 Echinops telfairi | reverse complement strand
TTATTCGTGGAATTATTTTTTTAATGGTGACAAAAATATACACAGCAAAACGTTCTCCAATTCAACAACTTCTACAGGTATAACTCAGTGCCATCGATTATAGTCTTCATGTTGTACAACTGCTATTGATAACCTTTTTTGAATTATCCAACACCATTAACAAAAACTCAATGCCCTCTAAGCAAAAACTCTTCCTCCTTCACCCATGGTGACCATTGGTCAAGTTTGGCTTCTTATTTTAAAAAGCAGCTTTCTTAATATAAGATTCACATATCCCATGGTCTTTTTGTTACCCCATCTCTGAAGCAACATCATGTTTGCTGCTACAGCTTTGGGCTCTGCAGGATCCCAGTCCCTAGTGGAAACCCCACCACCCATGGGACACAGCAAGGGGCTATGAGTCATGATGGCTGTCAGGGCAGTTTTGGCAGCGGTGTGCAAGGACCTAGCGGCAGGCAGAGGCCTCTCCGTCTTGCAGGCTCTCTCTCAAACGCACTGCCACGGAGTGGATGCCTATACCCAGTAACCCTTAAGAACCGGGAAGCACTGCCCCTGTGAATTTCCAAGACTGTAACTCTTGACAGGAGTAGACAGCTCCATCTTTCTCCCACAAAGAGGCTGGTGGTTCTGAACTTTGGAACCTTGCGAATCACAGCCCAATGCATAACCACTGTACCACCAGGGCTGAGCACCCTAATCACCAGGAGATGGATTGGTGACATCCAATTGTCCTTCCTTTCACAGGTGTTGAGCCCCAATAAAGTCCTTGTACCCTAGAGTCCCTCTCAGTATCTGCATTCACACAGCCCAACCTGGACACCCTTAGTACTTGCTGCTGGGGGACACCCCTAGATCCTGATCGTGACCTCTAACCTTACTTAAGTGTTTCCCAGTCAACCTAACCCCTCAGCCAGACCACACAAATGCCTACACACCTCTTCATCTTCACGTCAAGTGTGGGGAAGAGGGACGGCAGGATGCTGGGGTAAAAAGAGGCAGTCTCCACACCAATATATAGTTAGTTCACTGCTTCGTTCTCTTTAGAGAGTCCTAACCAAAACCCAAGGAGCCCTGATGGCATAGTGCTTATGTGTTGAGCTGCTAACTGCATGGTCAGCAGTTCGAAGCCACCCGTGGCTCTGATGTTGAAACCTGGAGTTTTCTACTCCTGTAAATAGTCTCAGAAACTCACAGGGGTACTTCTACACTGTCCTATGGGGGGTCACTGTGAGTTGGCATTGATCGGCGGCAGTGAGTTTGGTTTTTTTGGTAACCCTAGGGGACAGAGAAGAATTGCCCCTACACTTTGCTAGGCGGTAATCTTTACAGAAGCACACAGCCTTATCTTTCTCATGCAGAGCAATTCTGGTTGGTGGGGTCAAACCAATGACCCTTTAGTTAGCAGCAGAGTGCTTTAACCACTGTGCCACCAGGGCTTCCTACCCTGGTTGGTGACAATGGGGACATCATTTCCTCCTACGCAAGCCCCCATGCTAACCCACAGCATGGGACTGGACCCTGGATGCAAGAAAACACAATCGTTACGACTCCCCCGAAGTAGCTCTGGTAGCATAGTGGCTTCGATTTGGGGTACAAACCACAAGGTCAGCAGTTTGAAACCACCAGCCGAACTTCTGCAGAAGATGAAACTTTCTACTCCCTTAACCAGTTACA
>NW_022103901.1:3766929-3769980 GCF_000313985.2 Echinops telfairi | reverse complement strand
TAGCAACTGGTGGGTTTGAACCACTGACTGACCTTTCAGTGAGCCATCCAACCCATACCCAACAGCGCCTCTTGTGGTGGGTGGTGGTAGGCGCCGTCAAGTCGGTTCCCACTCACAGCGACCTTCTGTTCCGCGCAGAACGAAATGCTGCCAGGTCTTGTGTCCCCTTCGCCGTTGTACGTATGTTTGAGCTCATGCTTGCAGTCAATGTGTCAGTCCCTCTCATCGAAGGCCTTCCTCTTCACTGAACCTCTCCTTTACTAAGCATGAGGTCCTTCTCCAGGGGCTGGTCTCTCCGGACAACCTGGCCAACGTGCAGGAGATGAAGTCTGGCCATCCTTGCCTCTACGGAGCATTCTGGTTGAACTTCTTCTGAGACAGATTTGTTTGGCAGTCCATGGTCCTGCCTGTCAGTGCTCTTCTGCAGCACCACCATTCACTCCCAAAACCAAACCCACCTCACTGCCATCGAGTCATGCGGACTCACAGCGACCCGATAGAGCAGGGTAGAACTAACCCCTCTGAGGCTGTAACTGTTTACGCGAGTAGAAAACCCCATCTTTCTCTTTCAGAGCACTTGGTGGTTTCAAACTGCTGACCTTGTGGACCACAGCCCAATGCGTAACCACTACACCAACAGGGCTCCCCATCATCACTAAGGCTCCTTGCTGCTGTATGCAAGCCTCCACTAGAGGGTGGTGCATTGGCCAGGGCTCAAATCTGGGTCTCCTTCGTGGAAGGTGAGGATTTCCCCCTGAACAACCAGCAGCCCCCAGTGGAGTTGGACACTGGGGGCTGAGCCAACAGAAGGGCCAGCTAATGACAGGGTTATCAGTCAGGGGACATCTGGCAGCTTTACCCTGGGTGTGTGCGGATTTGCCAAGGGAGGATAAACACTGCCCAGAGCTGCCTAAAGAAAGGTCAAGTCTGATAAGGACCAAACACTCTCTGGATTACTTCCTGTCGGGGAGACCGAGTTCCGGGTAATGAAGGGAGAGAGAGGCAGACAGCAGAGTGTCTGATGGGCGCTGAGTGCACAGGGGCGGGACACCACCTCTGTGAGATGTGGCTCTGAAGTGGGGAGTGAATGGTCACAGCCTGCAGTGGGGTGGCATCTAGAACATTCTTAAAAGCACAGGGGAGAGGAGTTGACAGGCAAAGGGCAGTGGCGAGGGGTCTGTGGTCACTGCTGTATACAGGCACTAGCCGAGAACCTGAGGGATTGAGGGTCAGCACTGAGCTGGGATGAGATCGAGGCAGGTCCAGGAGTTTATAGGGGGGGGGGTGAAGTGGGGGGAGAGTGGGAGGAGGGAGAGAGCAGCCTGCCTGTGTGGAATCCTTTCTGTGTCATGGTGGTGACAGGCTGCTGTCAAGTCTCCCCTGCCCACCCTCCCATCACAAGGGCCCCCCCCCACGCAAAAGAACGGAGTACTGCCCACTCCTGAGCCATCCCCACGATCAGCTGCAGACTGGACTGCTGGATTCACAGTCTGATTTTCGGAAGCAGCTCGCCAGACCTTTCTTCCTTGTCTTGGCAGGTCCATCGAAACCTGTCGGCCTCAGAGCAGACACACCAGCCCCCACTGACAGACAGGGGGTGGCCGGACCTGAGGTGCTGTGGTGGGAACCGAACCTGGGTCCCCCACACACGTGGAAAGCGAGAATTCTTCCCTCCGAACCACGGATGTTTCATTTTCTCGCTGTGAAACAGCAGCTGCCTTCAGACATCTCCCAGTCCCCTGGGAACAGCGGTAGTCCTGTGTACAACAGAAAGAAGCACCGCACGGTCCGGCGCCATCCTCACCACTGGGGGGCTGGAGCCCATTGTTGCCCACGGTGTCCATCCGTCTCCTGCAGAGACTTCGGCTTTTTCAATGACCCTCGACTTCCTACCACGCATTGGGTGGCTGCAACCAACAGCACAGTATTGTCCACTTCTGAGGCTGGGAGCCCACATTTGGGGCACAAGCAGGGCCACACGCTCTGAGCCCCTCTAGGGGGTGGTCCTTCCTCGTCTGTCTCTTGGTATCCCTTGAGCTATGGCGGCACCTTCAGAGCTATCTCCCCACTGGGTGTCTCTTTAGGTCTGCGCTCTGTTATGAAGACCCCACAGAGCTGAGAATGGGGCCCGCTGGACTGCAGCCCGGGTCACTGCCTTTAGGGTTGATGCCAACTCAAAGCGAACCTATAGGTCAGAGTCGAACCGCTCACAGGGGTTCCAAGGCTGTGCATCAAAACAGAAGCAGATGACCTCATCTCTTTCCCTGGAACCAATGGGGGGGGTGGGCGGTGGAGGAGGTCCAACTGCCAGCCTTTGATTGGCAATCGAGCCCTTTGACCACCAGGGCTCCTCCCCTGCTCCCGTATGCCCTCCCATTGCTAGGTGCCATCAGACAATCCTGATGCCTAGGGAGCCCATGTCTCACAGGGTGGAACGGCCCCACAAGGTTTCCTGGGGCTGCTAGCCAAAAGGTCAGCAGTTTGAAGCTACCCGCAGATCCTTGGGTGAAAGGTGGGGCTTTCTATTCCCGTAAAGAGCCACAGTCTCAGAGACTCATAGGGGCGGTTCTACCCTGTCCTGTATGGTGGCCGTGAGTTGGCATCGGCTCAATGGCAGGGAGGTTTATAAATCCGATCAGGAGCCCTGGTGGTGTAGTGGGTCCTCAGGTTGGGCTGCCAGCAACAGGGCCAGCAGTTCTAAACCACCTGCCAACACTTTCTACTCCCATAAAGCATGACAGTCTCGGAAAGCCACGGCGGCCCTTCTGTGCTGTCCTATAGGGTCACTGCGAGTTGGATTTGATCTGACGGCAGTGAGTTGTTTTTTAGTTTTATCTGTCAGAACAGACAGATGGCACTCTCAGCTCTGCCGTGAGCAGTGTTGGGTACAGAGTGTGGTTCACTACGGTTATGCCTTATGGTGCTCCGACCCCTGCCCCCTCCTCTGCAGCTGAGTCTGTGCACCATATCCTGCCCCCTACCCCCATTCTGGTCAAACGACAGTGTGAAGCAGCCCTCGATGCCCCAGGCACTTACTTCTCGCTCAATGAG
>NW_022103901.1:3762126-3765593 GCF_000313985.2 Echinops telfairi | reverse complement strand
GGTGAGGGGTGACTAAGCTTGAGAGGGAGAGACGAGTGCCACCTGGAGGGCACCTGGGGATAGGTAGCCAGTGTTGTGCTGAGTCCAGGCTGGACTGGAGCCACAAAGGGGTTTAAAGACGCCAAGCTTTGGAGGCCAAGCTCTGGCTGTGGAGGCCTGAGGCAGATCACCTAGAAAATGGCCCCAGTCCTTCACCTGTCCCTACACCTGCGTCCTTTGCAATGTGATTTCGAAGAAGCTGCTCCCATCGGGGGTGAGGAGCCTCTGTTCCCTCCTTGTGTGGGGTGGGGCGGGGCTGAACATGCTATTGCTTTGACAATGGAATGTGGTCGGAGGGAGCATTCTGATTCTGAGCCTCAGCCTCCAGGGACCTCCTGCATCTTTGGTTATGACCATAGTGGGTTATGCATTGGGCAGCTAACTGCGAGGTCAGTAGTTTGAAATGACTACCCACTCTTCGAGAGAAAAACGGGGTTTTCTACTCCTGTAGAGTTACAATCTCAGAAACCCACAGGGGCAGTTCTGCCCTGTCGTGGAGGGTCACTGTTAGTCGCCATCGACCCAATGACAGTGAGTTTGACCACAGGACGTCCCAGCATTCCGGAGAGCCCCGAGGGCCTGAAGTGGACTGCTGGGGGTTAACGCCCAGCCCAGCCCTGCTCAGTATTGTCTAGTGATGCAAAGATTCCGGAGCAGCACGTGGTTTGGGGCACTGTTTGTTACACAGCAGAGTCAAACCAAAAAACGAGGCGTGTCAGGGAGCAAACCTAGCTAGTGCTCAGCATGCCACATGGTGCCCCTGGCATGGGGCTGGATCCACCTGGCGAGGCCATCTGTTTCTAATTCAGAGGAAAAGCCACCTGGGCTAGCCGGGGCAAGGGAGTCACTCACGCCTGTTCACAGCCTGACGGAGAGCCCATGGGGGATTTTCACAGGCCTTCCGACGTGGTTCAGAGAGATACGGGCTGTGGGAACTTAGGGGAATTAACCCGCTTGCGCCCTGGTGGCAGAATAAGTTACACTGCAAGGTCAGCGATCCTAACCCTCCAGCTGCTCGGCAGGAGAAAGACGAAGCTGTCTGCTCCCATAAGAGTCAGTCTCTGAAGCCCATAGGGGAGTTCTGCCGTGTCCTATAGGTTCTTGATGATTTCAGTGCTGGGAGAGATCAGTGGACCCTGGTGGCGTAGTGGTGACACTGGGATTCGGTCCACAAGGGCAGCATTTGGAAAGCACCAGCAGCTCCTCGGGAGAGAGACGGGCCTTTCTCTTCCAGTAAGGGGTTCTGGTCTCAGAACCTCACGGGGGCAGCTCTCCCCTGTCCTATAGGGTCGCTGTGAGTCTGCACCAGCAGTGAAGAGAGATGAGTAGGGAATAAAGAAAGGGACATCAGGTCGTCTCAAATAGGGGCCTGTGAGAGAGCGAAGACCTCAATACGCAGAGCAACATTGGATGAATGACAGTGTGGCTAATAAATAAAAATCCGAGAGGGCCCAAGGCCCTCTGGAGGGCACGGAGGTAGTAATGAGGGGAGCTGGCCAGTACAGGGATTTGCCCACTGAGGAACTCACTCAAAGCCCCAAACCTAAACTCACTGCCATCGAAGTAACGCTGACTCACAGAGACCTGTTAGGACAGTGTTTCCAAGGCTGTCAAACTTTCTGAGAGTAGAAAGCCTCATCTTTCTCCTGTGGAGCAGCTGGTGGGTTTAAACTGCTGACCCTGTAGTTAGCAGCGCCCCGTGCATAACCCACCTTGCCACCAGGACTCAGAATTAGGGCATGGTATGGGTGAAACAAATGAATACACCTTCCCTGCCCACCGACATCCCTAGGTGATCCAAACGGCTAACATGCTCAGGTGCTAACCCACCAGTTGGAGGTTCAAAGCTACCCAGAGTGTCTCAGAAGAAAGGCCCTGGAGATCTGAAACAGCAGCCATTGAAAAGCCTGTGGAGCACATTTTACTCTGACCCACATGGGGTACCTGGCGGCGGATGGGAGTCTATTGCAGGCGTGTGTATCTATGTGTATGCTTCACTCTCTGTCCACAGCTCCACCTAGTCCCCACATCTGAATTCCCTGGCTACTCCTAGCCCTCACCTGGGGCTCCAGACACTTGGGGATCAAGAATAAGTCCCAACTTATCTCATGTACCAAAACCTCACTGCTTCTGGACCAGGGCAGCAAGCAGGTGCCCCTCCTGGAATGTCCCTGCTATCCATTCTTGTCCCCAGAGCACAGGGCCTGCTGGGGGCAAGTTCAGGGAGAGGTATTTGGTACCAGGTCTCTGGATATAGAACAACGTAAAACCAAACTCACTGCCATTCAATTGATTCTGGCTCACAGTGACCCAACAGGACAGGGTAGAACTGCCCCTGTGGGTTTCGAGACTGTAACTCTTTAAAGAAGTAGAAAGCCTAGTCGTTCTCCCAAGGAGAGGCTAGCGGTTCTGAAGACCTTGTGGGTGTTAGCAGCCCAATGCATAAGCACACCGCCACCAAGGCTCCTTTGTATCCTATGCCTAGCTTGTGTCATACACTTGTACCATATGCCCAGCTGCTTTGCTCAGGTGATCTGTCCAGGGACAGTCACTGCTACCCATCCAGGTGAGAAACGGGGCAACAGGCCACCAAACGCTGTTTATTGACAGCCTAACCCCCTTCCTGTTCTCGCCGCCACCCCAGGGTGAACCTGCCCGATGCTCCCAGCCGCCAGGCTGGCCACCTCTCAACTGGATTCAGATCTCACATCTGCAGTCTGGCCTGGAGGACATTTCTCTTCCTGCCCAAATGCACAGGGAGCTTCAGGCCTTCGTATCCCCTGGTGCAGAGCCTCCCGGGCCTTTTCTTCCTTGGGCTCTGGGCCCGAGAGGGCTGTCCTGGCCAACGAACATCAGCAGTCTTTTGGAGAGACCCAGAGGGCCAGCAGCCCAGGCCGGCAGCCACTTCAAGGTCCATGTGGTTGCAGCCAGCCCAGAGGGACCCCTGTCCTGCGTGGGCACTGTAGCCAGGGAGGCAGGGAGAGGTGTGCAGCAGGAGCCTGGGTGAGCACTGCTGCCTGCCGGGTGCAGTGGGGACTGGGCGTGGGCTGGAGCCCAAGGGGTCCCAGCCAGACCCACATGGTGGCGGGCCAGGCTTGTGCGCCGAGGTAGCTGGAGATGCAGGTGGCTCATCCCTGGGTGGTTGGGACGGGAGCACCTGTGTGGCCACGTGTCCTCGGCACGTGTGGGCTGCCGTCACCAGGCCAGAGGCGACACCATCCCAGAGCTACGGGAGCCCTCCCCGGTCTGCAGGTCACAGAGCGCTCTCTGGGAAGAAGGGCACAGCGTAGGCCTCTGTGAGCATGGCCTCCTCCTCTAGCCACAGGTGTGTGTGGGGGGGCATGCTGCTTAGGGGAGGGGGCGGGGAAGGGGAAAGGCGGGTCAGGAAGATCCCTCATTTGCTCTCTGGCCCCCACCCCTTCCAGGGG
>NW_022103901.1:3757966-3760865 GCF_000313985.2 Echinops telfairi | reverse complement strand
CTGGACTAGGGAGGTCTTCCCTTTTCAGGGGTCTGCTTCGTCGCCTAACAGGACCTGCTGGGGTCTCCCTGGAGACTGACCCCTTCCTTGGCTGCCTCTGATTGGCTGGCCTGCCAGGCCTCTCAAGTGTGCCTGTGGCTTCCGTCGGGGCTGCAGGGAGACACACAGGTCAAAGTCACAGACGTGACCCTGCATCTGCATACTGATGCAGGACAGTTCTACTCTGCACATATGCGCAGCAAACACTGGCTTCTCCATGGCCAGCTGGACCCAGGAGCGCTGTGCCCAGCACCTCTGCTGGAAGCCAGGGTCTGCTCTGGGGGAGGATACCGCCATGACCACGGGGAACTTGTCATCACTGGAGTGAGCCATGCTCTGGCAGGCAGCCTGTATCTCCCGCACTGTGCCATGGAGGTCAGCGAGGTCGCTGGTCAGGACCCGCTGGTTCACTGTGGGGAGAGAGAGAGAGGTTTCATGGGGGGGCACCCCCTCTGCTGGCCCAGGAAGGTAGTGACCATGCACCCACTCACCCCTCTAGCCCTCAGCCTACCTTTGGCAGCGAGGGGCACGGTGGGCAGGTCCTGAGCAAAGCCCAGGAGTTCTGGGAAGTGCTCGCTCAATGACTTGGCCAGGATGTGCAGGAAGGTGGACTTCCCGTCCACTGTCTTGGTGGAGTTGAGCTGCAAATAGGCCCCGTCCGAGGTCCTCCTCAGGGACCCTGCCACACTTCTCCTTGTCACAGGGCCCAGGGCCTCCCAGAGGGAGACACTGGTTCTGGCCTTTGACACTCTCTTTCCAGCACCTCCCCTCAGGCTCTTCCCCCTGCCCCCCCTCCCCAGGCTCTTTCCCATTCCTTACTCAAGACTCCTACCCCAGAGTCAGGGGTCCCAGGGCCTTTGAGACACTACCACCACCCCACCCCCCGCCTCCAGGAGCCAGGCCTAGGCTTCTCTGACCTCCTGTATCCCGCTCAGAAGATTAACACCACTACACTGGCAGGCCGGATGACAGCAGTGCTGGTAGAAAAGCCCCAGGGGCCTAGTACCTACTAAGTGGGACTCCGCTCTCCCTGCCCCCATCCCATTTTTCCAGATATTAAGACAAGGCTACCAGGAAAGAGTCCTGATGGTATAGTGGGCTACAAGTTGGGCTGCTGGCCCAAAGGTCAGCAGTTCGAAACCACCAGCCACTCCTTGGGAGAAAGAGGAGGCTTTCTGTTCCCATAAAGATTTCCAGCCTTGGAACCCCACAGGAGCAGTTCTGCTCTGTCCTACGGGGTTGCTGTGAGTCAAATCGACTTGATGGTAGTGAGTTTTTGAGTGATAAGGCTTGGCTTACAGAGCCCTGGTGATACAGTGGTTAAGTGCTCAGCTGCTAAGCAAAAGGCTGGTGTTTCAAACCCACCAGCTGCTCCTTGGGAGAAAGACGTCGGCTTCTGTAAAGACGATAGACAGCCTTGGGAGCCCTCTGAAGCAGATCTACTCTGTCCTCCTGGGCCATCAGGAGTCCCCTGAACTCCTATCATAAGGGCTGGCTTTGGGAAACCCCTACCGCCCCCACATCCTGGTGTCCTCCCACAGCCCTGCTTCTTCCCAAGATTGAGCCAGCCCTTTCTGCAGAGCTTGCTAACAGTTATTAGATACTGCGGCCCCTTCCTACCTCTGTCAGGAAGTTGATCTTGAAGCCGGTGGTCTTGTTCGCCCTGGGCTGCCCGTCGTTGAGATAGTTGCCCATGGCTAACACGAACTGTGGAGAGACAGGTGGGTGGGGCCAGCCCAGGTCCTCACCTGGCCACCCGGACCCCCTGAGGGCTGTCGCACAGGCCCTCTAGCCCAAAGGGCAGGGAGGTGCCTGCAGCGGGCCTGGAGGGGTGAGCCCGGACCTCCAGGATCTTGGCGAGCTTGCGGCTGTTCTTGAGCTCCAGGGACGCCTGGCGCAGGCATTCCAGGCTGCCTCGGATCTCCTCCGTCTTCTCCTGCAGGGTGGCCTGGAAGTGGAGGCTGCGCAGGCGGGTCTTGTACTCGGGGACGGACAACATCTGGCGCGGGGCGAGGGGGAGGGGGGCCGTTTCGTGCCTGCAGGGCCAGGAGCCCCGCTGCCCCACCACTGTCCTTGGTAACTGGGCCCCTAACCCAAAGGTGGGAATTCAAATCTACCCAGGAGTACCTCGGAACAAAGGCCTGGCATTCTACTTCCAAAAAAATTACCCACTGGAAGCTCTATGGAGCTCAGGTCTACTGTCAACATATCTGGAGCTGTTTCATGAGTTTATTTCCTGCATCCTAACTGGTGGCATAGTGGGTTACACTGGGCTAAAGTCAACAGTTCAAACCAACTAGCCACTCAGAGGGAGAAAGATGAGGCTTTCTGCTCCTGTAAAGATTTACAGCCGCGGAAACCCACAGGTCCTGTAGGGTTGCATCAACCTGATGGCAGGGAGTTTTAAAGTTTGACTGGAGGTGTGGTGAGGGCAGGGGTGTCTTACGTGTCTTGCTCCCTGTGTGCTCCCAATGCTTAGAAAGAGCCCTGATGGTGTTGGGCTGTGAACTACAAGGTTAGCAGTTTGAAACAGCCGGTCACTCCTCAGGAGAAAGATGAGACTTTCTACTCCCATGAAGCGTTAGTCTCGAAAACCCACAGAGGCAGTTCTGTCCTGTCCTACTGGGTCACTGCGAGTTGGGAGTTGGAATCGATTCAATGGCAGTGAGTTTGGCTTTCTGTTGTGGTTGTCCTATTTTATCTTGGGGCCTGGTATCAAATACCTCTCCTTGAACTTGCCCCCAGCAGGCCCTGTGCTCGGAAGACAAGGAGGCATAACAGGGACTTTACAGGAGGGGCACCTGCTGCCTTGGTCCAGAAGCAGTGGCCTCCAAGCTTTCCTTGTTTAGTGTTAACTGCA
>NW_022103901.1:3747340-3757866 GCF_000313985.2 Echinops telfairi | reverse complement strand
GGCGCAGCTCGGCGGGGCTCAGCTTCAGGTGCGCCAGCAGGATGGCTGCGGGGGCGGGGCCGTCTCAGCGGGCGGGGCCAGGAATGGGGCGGGGCCTGCGAGGGGGCCCCTGGGAGAGGTTCTTTTAAGGGAGTCACCCAAGGAACGGCGGAAGTGGGGGCGGCAAGGTCCTAGGGAGGTCAGTATCAAACAAACAAACAAAGCAAAAAGCCCCAAGCTCGCTGCCATCCAGCGACCCTGTAGGTCAGGATAGAAACGCTCTGTGAGTTTCTGAGACTGTCTTTAGGAGAGCACATGGCCTCATGTGAGCGTCTGGTGGTTTTGAACTGCTGACCTTGCAATTAGCAGCCCAATAAGTCCCCACTTGGTCCTTTCTAGGGACCCATCAAAGGGGCGGGTGGAAGGCCAGGGGCAAGGACCTCCGGTGGTACCTGCGCGGGGCAATCATGAACAAGCCCAAACTCACGGCCCTCTCTCTAGGGCGGAGTAGAACTGTCCCATCGTTCTCTTTCGGGCAGCTAGTGGGTTAAATGCTGGCATAGGGGCTAGCAGCCCACTGCCAAACCCACAAAACCACCAGGGAGCGGAGAGAATAAGGCTGGAGGAGGGACCAGAGTAGATTACATCGTGGGGGAGGGGCTATCAAGGGCCGAGGCCAACATGGCACACGTGCCTAGGTGGGATGGGCTGGCGATGGGACCTAGGAGGGAGCCTTCATTCATGGGCGAGGGTGGGGGTGGAGGTGGGGGTGGAAAACAGGTGTTGGAACCCCACGGACAACAGATGGGGGGGTGCTCTGTGGCCTTGAGACAGGGCCATCTCCAGCCAGCCCCCAGTCCTCACAGGTATTGTAGGCCTTCTTGTGGGACAGGATCTCCACCACCTCCTTCTTCCTGAAGGGCTCAGGTCCAGGCGCTGGCTCTGGGAGAGACACTGGCTGAGGTGAGCGAGACTAGGCTAGGGGAGTGGTGTGGCCATAGCTAGACTAACCCCAAGGGCCTGTCCAGGTAGCTGGAGGAACTGCCAAGGGTCAGAGCCTTCTTTTGTCCCCGTGTACCCCCTGGGCCTTTGACAGAATCCTCCCAGATGTCCAGGTTTCCCTCGTTCCTCAGCCACCCATGGGTGGACTCCCAGGCTCCTTTGAATACACTCGGCTTGCCTGGCATGCACGCCCACTGCCACCTTCTCTCTCCCCGCACCCTTGGGGCTGAGCTGTCAAAGCCACTGAGCCTCTTGCTACCTCTCAACCTTTCAGGTGCTTCCTGGTTGCACAAGAACCATCCCTCTCCATCCTGGGACCACCAGTCCCACACAGTATCCCTGGTTGCTTGGGGCACCCCTCAAGAACTACAGAGAGATACCCAGACAGGGGTGAGGGGAGACAGAAGCTGGGAGATGTGCTTGTGGACGCCTCCTGACCATGGTGCTCTGGGAGGGGTGACTTTGAACAAATTGCCCAGCCTCTGTGCCTGCCCTCATCGGGAAGTGGTGTTCACAGTATTGATCCGGTATAGTTGTCCAGAGGATTGATTTAGGAAGGAGAGCACCTGGTGTTTGTCACCAAACCAAAAAGCTAACCCTGCTGCTGTGGAGTTTATTATAGCTCACAGCAACCCCGCAGGGCAGAGTAGAACTCTTCCCGTGGGTTTCCAAGGCTTTGAATCTTTATAGGAGCAGAAAGCCTCATCTTTCTCCCTTGGCATGCCTGATGGATTTGAACTCCTGATCTTGCAGTTAGCAGCCCAATACACCACACTAAGCTCCCAGGGCTCCTGAGCATTTGGAAAGCATGCTATAAATGCTAGCCATTATTATCACCTCCGCTTTGAGAGGAGGAAGCGGAGGCTCCAAGAAGTTAAGTAAGTCAGGGGGCAAGAACCAAACCAAACTCACTGCCTTCGAGTCGATGCTGACTCATAGCGACCCTACAGGACAGGCTAGAACAGCGACTGTGGGTTTCTGAGAGACTGTCACTCTTTATAAGAAAGCCTCGTCTCTTTCCCAAGTCCGGGGCCCAGTAGGAAAATGCAAGTCAGTGCAGAGCTGTTGTTGGGTGCCACGCACAACAGGACAAAACACTGTCCACACTAAACCACAGAAAGCAGTGGCTGGACCGTCACTGAGGGCCTCATATCCAGCATCCCCCTAAGACCAGCAGGTCACTCACTGGCAGGCTTCTGGGTGCCGAAGTGGAGCTCTAAGTCGAGGTATTTCACCATGTCATTCAGCTTATCATAGTCAGAGTCTTCCCCGAGCTGTGAAGGAGGGTGACAGACTCAGAGTGAGGACAGTGGCAATGATTGGACTGCCCTTCCCCACCCCACAACTATTTAAGAGCTTCCCTGGAGGTTCCCCATGGGAGAGCCCCCATAAAGCCCTACGATAAGCTGGTGGCGAGGCAGGAGGAGCCTGTCGAAGAGGTTCAGTCATCCAAGTTATCAGGTAATGAGTTGTCTCCCCTGTGGTCAACAGTACACTCACACATGGGGCACTATCCGCGCAGGAGCTAGCAAGTTGGGCTGAAGCAGAGGACAATGTGGTTGTAAAGGGGATGGAACCAACCAAGAGGGCTTGAGGAAGTAAACAAAGGGTCTGGCCCTGGTTTGAGGTCTGTTTGCAGGAAATCAATTCACTAAGTGCTCCCCGGGCAGAATAAGCGGGTGCTGGGGAAACAAACCTGACACTCCTGGGTGGACAAGCTTTCAGAGCAATACGAGGGAGGGCTTCTGTGAAAGGTAGTGAGTTCCTGTCACTGAAAGTAGTCAAGTGTACATTGGTCATGTTGAAGGATGGAGTCTGGTGTGCAGGGGTTTGGCCCAATAATTGCCTTTGAAGGAGCCTACATCAATTGTAGAAGACTAACAAGTGTGAGGGGCACGGTTCTCTACCCAGATGCCCTTCTTGTGGTCTTAAGGGCAGGTAGAAACTAGTGAGGCTTCCAGACTGATAAGCTTCCAGGGTGAGTGGGGTGGCACTTCTAGATGTCCCCAGTATGGCTTTGGCTCAGGACCACAGACTGGACTTGGCACATCACAGCCAAAGGCAGGTTGATTCACTGTGAAGGGCAAACACCAAGCGTGGACCACAGGAGCTCATGGGTGGGGGAAACCAGGGCAGGTGTTGGAGGAGGCTCTGAGGATGGGTCTCGTCCTCAACACTGCGGCCCCACACGGCTTCTGGGTCGCCATAACCTCACACCTGAGACACGCACCAGGGACACAGCCACCTACCTGACCCCAGATGGTGCCTTCTGAGTTCTCCACCTGCTCCCACCTCAGACGTTTCACACTCATGTGGCTGGTCTCACTGCGGCGGTGGCCCAGGCCTCGGGACAGCATGGGGGGCACACAGGGCACAGGTGGGGGCAGGGGGGGTGGGGGCGGAGGAGGGGCTGGATGGCTGAGTTGGGTGAGGGGCTTGGTTGGCATATGAGCAGGGCCCCGGGGACCATCAGGAGTGCGAGAGCTGGGCTTGGGGTCATGGAAGGGCAGGGGAGGTGGCGGTGGGGGGCTGAGTGGGGGTGGGGGGATGTGGTCAGAGATGGAGGAGTAGGTCAGGGAGCTGCCTTCCTCGCTGCTGCTGACGCACTCGCTGGCGCTGCTCCGTTCATTGGTCAGGAAGCTGCCCTGGTCATCGTGGAAACTCATCTGGTGGCAGAGGGGCAGGCCAGGGTAGGGTTAGGCCAGGATAAGGTCTCTGAGATGGAGCCGTGTGTGAGTGTGTGTGTGTGTGTGTGTGTGTGTGTGTGTGTGTGTGTGTGTGTGTGTCATGGGGCATGGGGCAAAGGAAGGGCAGGTAGAGTAGCCTGGGGCAGGGAGTGGACAACCTGAGGCTGTGGATGAGACAGCCGGAAAGAATACAGGCTGGCTTGGGATCAAGAATGGAGTAGCCTTAGCCTACTAAGGGGGTGTGGGGTAGCCTTGGGCAGCGGTGGAACAGTCTAGGGAGGAAAGGATGGCAGAGCCCGGGGGCCCAGCCTGAGTGAGTGCAGGGCAGCCTGGGAGCAAGGGACACAGAGAGGGGGCAGCGAAGGCAGGATGTATGGTGTAGTCTGGTTCGGTTCAGTGAATGGGATAGCCCAGGCAGATGATGGGGTGGCTTGTGGCCAGGGCTGGGCTAGCTTAAGGGGTGGGGGATGAGGTAGCCTGGGACAGAGTCTAGGCCAGGCTGGGGCTGGTGGATAAAAAGTAGGGCAGCTCTTGGGGCCTAGGGAGCTGCTGCCCACGGCCTGTGCACCCACCTCCTCATAATCGTTCTCAGGGCTCAGGAAGTCATCCAGGGTGCCGACCCGGGGACCCAGTTGCTCACTCAGCACATCCAGGAAGCGGTCAGTGTCTCGGCTCCGCACAGGCCGGGAGAGAGCGAAGAGCTTCCTGCGGCTGGGCGGGCGGGCAGGGTCCGGGCTGGGGGGGCTGTCGGGGCGGGTGGGCCCTGGGCCTGGCTGTGGGGAGGGCGCCCTGCTGCTGTCCAGGCTGGCGTAGGGGTGGGACTCGGAGCTGCTGGGGGAGGCCAGGCCCCCCGGGCACAGTGGGTAGTAGCAGGGAGAGGGCAGCAGCTGCTCGCTGGGCCAGGAGACGCCGGACAGGGTCCTGGGCCCTGGAGTGGGGGATGGACCGAGCTGTGAGGACCCCTTCTGCGGGTACCTGGCTGCTGGGGGTGGGGCTGGGCAGGTGGCACTGGGTCTTGGTGCCCCTTCCCTCCCTGGGCACTCATAGGAAGACATTAGGCCACCCTGCCTCCTCTGCCCAGACGTGGTAGGGGGCATTTCCTAGTCCCTGGCAAGCTGCTCTGGGAGGGGACACCTGGGGTGCCCTCCTACCCCGGAGCCCTGCACCAGGCTCAGCCTTCACACCTACAGGGCAGCACTGCAGGGGCCCAGAGGCCCAAGTGCCACAAGGCACCTCCCACATCCCATGGGAAACCCCACGGGCCCACCGGAGCCTCAGAGCCACCCTCCGCCGTATTCCCCACTGTGCTTTTCACACAGCAACACATGCCCCACAGCCATAGCCACTGAGAGGGCACCAGCAGGGCACCCCTCCCAGCTCAGTCGTGTGGTCCAGAGGGGAGGCTGCAGGGCACACCTTGGCCTGGGCCTTGGATGCAGGTTGGTATAGGGCTGTCACGCACCTACCTGCATTGCCTGCTGGGCTGGGCACTGGCGGGGAGGCCCGGGATCTGGACAGGGTCCCCCGCTTCCCTTTGAAGCTGCTATTCAGTCGGGATTCGAGTTCCGCGTAGACAGCAGACATCTGTGAGAGGTGGGGTGAGTCCGGCTCACTCAGCCCCACCACGTGGCCTCCCAGCCCTCCTGACCCAGCACCCTCGGGCCCCATCAGGAAGTCTCACCATCTTGGGGTTGGGGGTCTCAGGGAGGGACGTGCCATCCCCTGCCTGGCGCTCGCCTGGGACCAGAGGAAGTGACATCTCAGGACACTCGCCAGGTCCTGCCGGAATCAGGGGCCAAGTCAGCAACGAAGGGTCTGCTCCCCACTCCTGAAGGCACAATCTCAGGTGCCTCAAAGAACCAGGGGCCCCTGCCCAGCCAGCCCACCCCTGCCCCCTGGGACCCGTTATCTTACCATGCCCACTGTGCAGGTGAGAAAAGTAGGTCCCATGGGCAGACTCCCGTTCTGCCCTGCCGGCCTGCTCTCGGTTCTCACCGCAGCCCAGGGTGGTGTCCAGGCCCGGAGCCCGGAGGCTGCGACGGCACACGGAGGCAGCCCTCAGGGAGCTGCGAGGCTGGGGCTCAGGGGTCGGCTCAGGGGTCGGCTCGGGGGTCAGCTCCGGCTCAGGCTCTGAGGGGGACGTGCAGGGAGGTGGGTCCTCCTGTCCTCTCCGCAGACAAACCCAAACTCAAAAACTCAGCACCGCTTAGTCAATTCCGACCCACCGGGCCCCTCTAGGGCAGAGTGGGACTGCCCCTGTAGGTTTCCAAGACTGTCAATCTTCAGGGAGTGGAACGGCTCCTGCAGGGACCCTGCTCACCTGTCATGGCTGTGTAACCCAGGAAGCAGGCCATCTTCTCCTGACACAGCTCCTGCTCTTCGTACGTCAGCAGCTGGTAGACGAACTGCCAGAGGACCTGCTTGACGGGGGTGTCCAGGACGGGATAGACGTCCACAATCAGGGTGTCAATGTTCCTGGGTGGGGGGCGGCACCAGAGAGCGGGACTCATCACCCAGGGGTCCTCCATGGGGGACAGGGTGGAGGTGGGCCCAGGAACATTTCCAGGTCATGGAATTTGGCCTCCATCCTCCACGCAGGATGGAGATGTGGGCAGGAGTGCAGGCTCGGGGGACAGGCAGCCCGGATTCAAACCCCAGCTTGGCCACTTACCAGCTAAATGACCTGTCTCAGGTTAATTAAGTGCCCTGAGCCTCAGTTTCCCATCTGTAAAATGGGGGGTAAGAATGGCACCTGGGGCACTGAACTGTGCAGGTACAAACAGACCAATGTGGCAGGCAAACAGACCCACTCCAGAAGGGATACCAGCTGGGTGTGCCCGGTGCCTCACTGAAAGGTCCAAGGTTTGAGAACACCCAGAGGCGCCTCAGAGGTAATACCTGGGAAGTTACTTTGATAAAACAACCACTTGGAGGGGGAGGGGGGGAGAGGGAGGGGGACCGATCACAATGATCTACATAGAACCCCCTCCCAGGAGGAGTTCTTGGAGAAGAGAGGAAGGACAGCTACCTTTAACCAGAACCAACTCTAGGTTGATGTCCAGAAACACAGAAATGACTAGCATTGTTTTGTCTAAATAAAGCCTTTCTTATCCCTAAAAAAAAAAAAAAAAAGAACCCCCTCCCTGGGGGACGGACAACAGAAAAGTGGGTGAAGGGAGACATCAGCCTGTGTAAGACAAGAAAAAAAATACTAATGGATAAATTATCAAGGGTTCAAGAAGGAGGGAGGGTGGGGAAGGGAAGGGGGAAAATGCGCTGATACCAAGGGCTCAAGTAGAAAGAAAATGATGGGAACGATGATGACAACAATGTACAAATGTGCTCGACACAACGGATGGATGGCTGTATAGTGATAAATGCTGTATGAGCCCCCAGCAAAATTACTTTTTTTAAAAAACAGTCACTGGAGACCCTTCAGCATGAAGGTGTATTCGTGTGAAGGTGTGTTGGCGTCGGGTTGAGTTGGAGTTAAGTCGATGGCAACTGGTGACTGCCCATCAAGTACAAGCAGGGTACAGGCTGTAGGCCCTCGTCTGGCCCACACCCTGGTTTTGTTACGAACGTTTTCCTGGGACACAGTCCTGCCTGCGTGGTTGCTTATATGAGAGAGTTGGGCTTGAAAAGTGTGTGGCAAGCTTCTCTGCTTGCATGAGTTGTCCGTGGATTTTTGGAAGCCCCTCGGTTGTATCAGGGCTGTGCTATCAGGGCTGAGTAAACTCAAAGCCCAATTGTCCTCAAGTGGATCTCACACATAGCGACCCTATAGAGCAGGGTACAACTGACCCCCTGTGGGTTTCTGAGACTCAATGGTCAGGAGAGTAGAAGCCCTCATAATGCTCCCTCGGAGAGGCTGGTAGGTTCGAATTGCTGACCTTGTGGTTAGCAGCCCAACACATAACCAACTATGCTACTAGGGCTCTCTTGAGGGTGAGCAGTTGTGACTTAGCCTAAGGCGCTGACCATCTGGCAGTTGGATGAGTTCTGCACCACCCAACCCATGGCCATCAAGCCCATTCCGAGCGACCCTATAAGAGTCGTGGGTTATACATGAGGCCGCTAGTTGCAAGGTCAACGGTTTGAAACCACCAGCTGCTTTGTGAGGAAGAAAGATGAGGTTTTCTGTTCTCATCAAGAGGTACAGCTTCAGAAGCCCACGGGGGGCACTTCCATCTTGTCTTACAGGGTCACCATCAGTCAGAATCCACTCAGCGGAGTCGAACTGCCCGTGTGGGTTTCAAGAGTAGAAGCAGACTGTGGAGTTAGCAGCTGAGCACTCAGTTACTGTGCCACCAATGCTGGACCCTGTGGAGACAGGCCCTTATGGCACTCCACCCATCGAGGAGAACTCCAGATCAACAACCGGTAAACCTAGAGCGTGGAGAGCAGGGAAAGTCTTCTCACACAACATTTCAAACCCCCAAGCCATAAGGCCCCCAAATGCAGTCCGTCTGATGGAATGGGTAACGGTGTCTGTTCAAAGACGCCTAACTGAGACGAATGAACATTACAGAAGCAATAGAAGACGTTGAATGCCATTGAGTAGGTTCTGACGCATGGACACCCTGCAGGACAGACCAGAATGATCCCATAGAATTTCCAAGGCCTCCTCTTTCTCCCCAGGAATGGCTGGTGGGTTCAAACTGCTAACCTTTCCACTGGCAGCCCAATACTTAGCCCACTGTGCAACCTGCCTACTGCCTTCCATAGTGGCCGACAGGACAGCAGGACAGTGTGGAGCTGCTCCTCCATGGCTTTGGATGCTGTCGATTTTGGGGAGAAACAGGCAGCCGTATCTTTCTCCCAAGAAGTAACCAGTGGGTTCGAACTGCCAACCTTCAGGTTAGCTTCCCACTACTTAATTCACTGCACCACCAGGCTGCCCGATCGCAAGGCACTCTATGGAAGAGCAGTGTCTAAATTCAAGAATGAATCAACAATGTCACTGCTTCAAGTCACAGAGGGGTGGGCAGTGACTTAGTGTTAGAGTCGAGGTACCAGCTGCCTTCTTGGTTCCCCTCACCCCCAGGAGGCTCAGGCAGGGACCCTGGGATGGCGAGTCTAGGTAGGTCCCCACCCCACAGGCCTGGCCACCTGTGCTGGAAGAAGCTCTCGAGGGCCCGGCAGACCCCGTAGCGCTCGGGGGGCGTAAGCAGGTGTTCCAGCTGCTGGCTGAAGGTCCTCCCCTGGACTCGGATGCTGGAAGGCAGGATGTCCGCCACCCACTGCAGGGACGTCAGAGCTGAGGACGGGCGGGGGGAGTCCAGCGAGTCTGAGTCTGTGGGGTCCCAGGGGGGGAAAGCACTAGTAAGCAGGGTTCCCACAGGCATGAGGGAAGAATATCACCCTCTGCAGGCCTCAGGGGTTCCGTGTATGCACCCACCCCACCCCAACTGCTCCACCTCTACAGGGTCTCTGCACGTCAGTGGCCGGTGGGAACAACTCACCACTGGCGAACGGGGGAACGGGGCATGACGTGCGGGGTGGGAACGACTCACCACTGGTGAACGGGGTGAGGCCCTCCTCCACCACCAGGGTGGGCATGGCGCCACTGCCCTGCAGCATGGACACCACCTTGTCGTGGGAGCAGTTCCTACGGGACAGATGGCCAGAGTGGGGTCCTGCGGAGTGAGCCCCGCCCACGACCATTACCCAGATCTCCCCCCAAGTCCCTGCTGGAGACAGAGGCGGGCTGTGTCTGTGCACCCCAAGGCAAGGCCTCCCCTCCAGGGCAAACAAAGGCAGTCCCCTCAACTGCGTCCCCAGAGTGGAGCAGGGGACACGGGCCTTAAAGGTGTTTTCTGGTGGGATGAATAAGCTGAGGTCCTGCTGAGAGTGGGCAACTCAGAGTCTTCTTAGGGAGAGAGACAGCTTCTGGGGATTAAATGGCTCCAGGAGATTGGGACCTTGGCCTGGTGCCTGTGAGGCAAGGGCTGGGGGACAGCTCATCATCAAGCTTGATGTCCCCAGTGGCCTCTGACCTCATGTCCAGTCCGTTGAGGAAGAGGATCCGGTCCCCAGATTTGAGGGAAGCATTATCGGCCGGGCTCCCTGCAGAGGAGAGAAGGTGCAGAGGTCAGGCCCACTCCCAGAGAGGTGCAGGGGATAGGCTCAGAGGAGAGTCAAGGTCAGATGGGCAGACCCTTCATTGGACCTCCCTCTCTAATGTCCGCTGCTCAAGGAGCCCTGGAGACGTAGTAAGTTATGTGTTGGACTTGCGGCTAACCACAAAGTCAGCAGTTTGAACTCACCAGCTGCTCCTCAGGAGACCAGGCTTTCTACTCCCGTAAAGACTATGCCATGGAAACAACAGGGGCGGTTTGACCCTGCCCTGTATGAGTCTGAACTGACTCTGTGGCAGTGAGTTTAGGGGGTGGGTCTAAGGAGGAAGAGACCCCTGGGCAGGGCTGGGTGTGGGGCACTCCGGGCATGGCAGCCTGGATTCCTCCGGTCCCAGCGTAGAAGGGCAACATTAAGGAGAGGCTGAGGGCAGCAGTCACTCTCTGGTCCACCTGCAGGAGAGCTGGAGCCCGGCACTGTCTTGGCCAAGCCCCACCAGGTCCTCTGAGTTCTCACCAAGGCAACATCGCCCGTGTGTTCGATGGTGAAAACTGGTCTCCAAGGGGCTCCAAGTCAACACACACACACACACACACACACACACTTCCCTGCGCACCCCAGTTCCTTCTCTTTCCACCTTCGCCCAGGGAGGCTCTCAGATGCACAAGGATTCTTTTCAACTTGTTAACTGGACCCTGCTCACAGCTGGCAACAGAAACGCCGATGGCTCAGAGCAGCTGCTTAGTGACGTCTCCTTTGAGTGACTCCTGGGGCACGCGC
>NW_022103901.1:3739430-3747240 GCF_000313985.2 Echinops telfairi | reverse complement strand
ACACACACACACACACACACACACACACTTCCCTGCGCACCCCAGTTCCTTCTCTTTCCACCTTCGCCCAGGGAGGCTCTCAGATGCACACGGATTCTTTTCAACTTGTTAACTGGACCCTGCTCACAGCTGGCAACAGAAACGCCGATGGCTCAGAGCAGCTGCTTAGTGACGTCTCCTTTGAGTGACTCCTGGGGCACGCGCGCCCTACCTGAGCTTCACCTGTGGGGTGGAGGGAGCAGCACCCCTGGATTCTGACATGGCCTAACCCAGTGTCTCTGGCTACACTTGAAGTGGGGACAGGGAGATGGCCAGGTGGAAGAACCACCTCCTGAGAGCAGAGGTGAATCTTTTCTAGAGAAGGTTCCAGAGGGAAGAAAGGCACTGAGCCTGCTTCCTTCAGCAAGAATAGCAAAGGAACCCTCATGGCCCTCAAGTAGCTTTGAAGCATGAAGACCCCGGGTGAGAGCGCAGGGCTTCTCTCCTAGCGCTCCCAAGCCTGCAGAAGTGGACTGCCACACCTTTCTCACTCAGCTGCTGGCGGGGCCCCATAGCAGCCACGCATGTAACTACGGGGCCACCAGGGCTCCTTGTCAAACACGCAAACCCCCAAACCCACAGCCAGCGAGTCCATTCTGACTCCCCCCAGGCTGTCATGGGCAGGCTGCCCTATCTTTTGTGGAGTGGCATGTGGCTGACCTTTCAATTAGCAGTGGAGTGCTTTAACCATTGGGCCACCAGGGTCCTTGTCAACCAATTCCAAACCAAGCTCACTACCACTGAGTCAGTGCCGACTCACAGCGAACGGATGGGACGGGGTAGAATTGGGTTTCCCAGACTGGAACGATGGGTAAAAAGCCTCATTGTTCTCCTTCAGAGCAGCTGGTGGGTTCGATCAGTTGACCTTGAGGTTAGCAGCCCAGTGCTTCTCCAGCAGCGCCACCAGGGCTCCTGCGCAACCGCTTGGTGATGCACATATGGAGAACTGGGCCATGGCTGCCCTCGGGCCTAGGTTTGGGAACTCTCTGACAGCTGGAAGGATGAGGCCCAGGACTTCAGGTGCCCTCCTGGGGCTTGGAGACTCTCTTCCTCCACACCCACACAATGCGGGCTATAAGATGTCCTGTGTAGAAGGGGCCCGCACCACTAGGAGCTCTGATGTGGGCAGAGCTTCAGCGGCACCAGCCCTGGGAGCTAGGAGAGGGCAGGGGCGGGGCCCTGTCTGATGGTGTCACCAGGAGGGACACGCCTTAGACCTGGCTGCCTCTGCAGGAAATGAGCCCCGCCCCGGCCCCGGCCCCGCCCCCCACAGGAGAGATCGGGAGGAGGGGATCCTGCGGGTGGGCGGAGAAGCCTCTGCCTCAGTCCAGATATCAGATTCCTGGAGCAGGAAGGGGCGGGGCTGAGGGCTGGGAGTCAGGGCTTGGAGGGGTGGGTTCTGCCCCTGAGGCTGGCCTGCCTTGGGGCACCGGGTGGATGACTTGGTAGATAGCTTGGCACCGGTGGTGCGGGGCGTCCGAGGGGGATGTCCCTTAGGTGGGAGAGGCTGAGAGTCTCCTTGCTCCCCGGGGACACTCAGAACCCGTGGCACCTGGGGGTGGGGCCTCTTAGGACACCCTCTCAGCCCTCACCAGGCAGGACAGATTCGATCCAGACGGGCCCGTGGCCTCGCAGCGTGAAGCCAAAGCTCTTGCTGCCCTTGTAGACGCGGACCGTTCTGAGGAGAGAGAAAGGAGGTGGGCAGGTGCCCATCCCTGGCGGCGCGGGGGAGGGAGAAGTCCCATGGCACGCCCCACCCCCAGGGACGCACGCGCTGAGGCCACCACCACCACCCCCAGTACCTGCGTGTGCCCCCCTGGCTGGCGCGGCCGCTCAACAGAGAGGTGGCCTTTCGTGGGGGCGGCTCGTCGGGGCGGCGCGGCGGGGCGCTCGCGCGCGTGGACACCAGCAGCCGCTCCGGCCGCTCCTCGCTGCGGCTTCTGCGCAACCGCTGCGCGCCCTGCGCCCTGCGCGCCCGGCATAGCTTCCCCAGCAGGCCCTGGGACACCACTTCGTCGAAGCGGGCTCGGTGCTTCTTGGGGATGAAGATCCTGTGGCAGGGTCGGCAGTGTTGGCGCGCCTCCTCTGCCCCTTCTTGCTGACCCGCCCAAAGGGACAGTCTGGGCAGGCACCCTATGAGCCAGCTGCTCCTTAGTCCCCACTCCCAGACCCCCCTCTGCTTCTGAAAAGTCACATTCAAAGTGTCTCCCACTGGGCCAAGTTCCTATTCCGCGGGTCCTGGGGGCGGGGGTGTCCCTCAAGGTCAATCCAAGAACCTGTCCCCCTCCTGCCTCTGAGTCTTCTGATCCACCTGGGGTCTGCTGCTCCTTCCGCAAGCCAGACCCTTGGATCCCACTGGCCATCCCCTCCCCTACTTCTGCCAAGGGTCTGCATAGGCTGCCACAGTCCCGAGTCAGGTGTCTCTGGTCCTCACCACACCCAGGGTGAGTTTGCTTTTGGGGTTCTACTTTATCTCACATGCCCAATGAACGTGAGATGAACTACTTGCATGGGGGAGGGGTTCAGTGACCCAAAGCCACGCTATGCCCGCCTCGGAGGAATGGTGGTGGCAGCATGCCAGCAGACCCCCAGTGCTGGCAGAGGACTCTGACCCAGGGAGGGGCCCTGATTTCCAGCATGGCACAGTTTGGTTCTGGGTGCTGCTGGGAAGGGGGCCCCCAGCTTCTGGGTCTTGGCGCTGTGACCAGGTGAGCCCTGAAGGGACTCCTGCTGCGGAGGCTGTCCTGGCTGCGTCCTAGGCCCCTGACCTGCCCTCAGTCCCCTGAGCCTGCATCACGGGCATGCTGGGGAGGAGGGGGAGCCGGGTCAGTGGCCTGGCTGTTAGCACTGCTGCTGCATTGAGCCTGACCCACAGCAACCCTCTAGGACAGAAGAGAAGCACATCTTCTCATAGGGTTTCCAAGACTCTCATTGTTACAGAGGCAGACAGCCGCGTCGCCCTCCTGGACGGTTCAGACTTCAGACCTTTTAGTTTGCAGCCAAGTAAACTAAACTTCTGGACTCCTCCCGTCGCCTCACACTGACTCCCTGCCATCGAAACATAGGGACCCGATAGCACAGGGTAGAACTGCCCCTGAGGGTTTCTGAGACTATAATGCTAGATGAGAGTAGAAAGCCCCATTTTTCTCCTTGGGGCTGGCTGTCGGTTTTGAACTGCTGACTTTATGGTTAGCAGCCCAACTCTTCTAACCACTACACCACCAGGGTGGAAAAACCCAGTCACCACTGAGTAGACCTGGAAGGTGAAGGAGACTGGGCAGGTTGAATGGGCTGCCTACGGGGAGGGATGAGGTGTGGCCCCAGGCCCTCAGGGAGGTAAGCTCCAGGTTCAGGGGTCCTGGCCTGGCATGCCCTACCTTGCCCATCAGCAGTGACCAGCAGCACCTTGAGGTCAGCCTATTCCCCAGATGGCTGAGCTGGAGCTGGGCTCCACCTGCCTGGCCTGCATGGCCTCCACACCTGCCCAGGCAGGGGCCTCCCCACCTCATACCCACTAGCAAAGGAGGTTGGCTGGCTAGAGACTGTCACTTTTCCACCCTGGGCCCCCAAACCCCGCTAGATTCCAGTCAGGTGGCCAGTCGCTGGGCTCAGGGCTCAGAGCAGAGCACTGGCATGCTGGGTGGAGGCAGGTCACTGTCTGACCCAGGACTGCAGTGTCCCTGCTGGGCACACATGACTCAAAGACTGGACAGCGTTTCCTAAGGAGGGACACATAGGGTCACTGTCTCCTCTCTGAGTTCCCAGTAATTGCACCCCCAGGCTCCTCTAAGGGTCCTCTTTCTGTAGCCACTCCCTGACACCCCAGCCATCTCCACCTTCTCCTGATCCCCAGCCAGCCCTGGAGGGACCTGCTCCTGGAGGTGGGGGCATGCCCAGCCCTGGGTGCTGGCATCTCAGAAGTTGCCGGTGGGTGTAGAGTTGGTTCTGACTCAGAGGAACCCAAAGTACAGAAGGAGGTACTGGGGGAATGGGGGGTAGTCGGATTCTCAACAGACACCCACCCCCCACCCCCCAGCCTCAGCCCTGTCCTTTCTGCCCCTCGACCCCGCAGGTTACAGGGGAGGGACAGGGGGAGATCTCCACTGCCCGCCCTTCATTGACCTCGCATCTCGTCCCTGACTGCACGGAGTCATCCCCTCCCGGGCGGGCCGGTGGGCGGCCTTCCTCCCTCCCAGTGTGGCCCGCGGCGGGCGACCGCCCAGTCCCATTCCCGGACTGAAGCCCCGCCACGACCTGCCCCCTCCCCGGCCGGGGCGCGCGCGTTCCCGGGGCGCGGGCGCAGCTACCGAAAGTGCCTGGAGAAGCCCTGGTCCTTCCCCATCTGGAGGCGGGACAGCGGCGCGGCAGGTGCCCAAGGGCCGGGATGCCCGAACGGCGGCGAGCGGAGCGAGGGCGCCGCGACTCCACGCGTCTCTGCAGGGCCACCCCGCGCTGGCCCCTCCCGAGCCGCCACCCTGCCCGCCCCTCGCGGGTGGCCCCGCCCCGGCGGCGGTGGGGGGACCTGGGGGCTCTTCTTCACTTTCCGCCCCTGGTCCACCTCGGTTATTGCGCACCGGGTCCAGGGTCCAGGGAGGGTTTCCTTCAGCTGGGGAGTTGGGGGTGGCCTCTGCTGGGGAAGAGGAGGTGGGGCACACAGGACAAGGGGACAGTCTGGTTGGAGGTTGCCCCTGAAGACTCCCAGGTGAGGGGGTTGGGGTTGGGGGCTGTATGTGTGTGTGTGTGTGTATGGAGTGGGGAGGAGACTCCCAGGTAAGTGGGGGTAAGGATTGGGGTGGCTGCAGCTCACACCACCATGGGGCACAGCTGAGGTCCTAGCTGCACCCTCACTTCTCTCTGATCCCGGGTCACTGCCTGTCCCTGCCCTGACCCCAGGTGGAATGCCTGGAGAATCTTCAGCAAGTCCAAGGTATCCTGCGGGAGTGGGGCGCTCCTGTGGGGGCACCTCGGCAGGGCCATGGGGACGAGGCTCCATCTGTAGGGGTCTTACCAGGAGACAGCTTGCACCCAAACAGGCAGGCCGCCCCAGGTCCTCACCTTGGCCTCTGGTCATTCTCAGGGACCCTGAAACCCCTCAGCCCCCAAATCCTGGCCCCAATGCTGGCACCAGCAGGAGGCCAGAGGCCACATCTTACCCGCCCTCCCTGGACCCAGCGGTCAGTGCCTAGCGCCCAGCCCTGCCAGAGAGTGACTTGTCTGAACCTGCACAGTGAGTGTGCTTCCTGGCACCGGCCTGGCCATCTCGGTGCGACAGAGCCCTCTCTGCCGTTGGTGCCAGCTGCAGTGGCCCAGCTTCCAGAGCCAGACCGGCTCGAGGGCTGGGGAGACTGTCCATGTGCCAAGGCAGAAGTGCCAGGAAGGCAGCAGGGACCAGCCAGTCAGCAGTACACACACTACTGCAGGGACAGTCCCCTGGGCATGGGGAAGACACTGGCAGGGACAGCCTCGGATGCACCCAGCCAGGTGGCCTGCCCGGGGCAGCCTGGAGTGGACCCAGGCCTGGACAGCAGCTGGCCTTCCCTGAGGCGTCTGCTCCAGAGAGAGGCCACTGTCAAGGGCAAGTCACACTGGGGGGCAGTGGCTCTCTAGTGGGGTGATTTTGTTACCACCTGGAGACATGAGGCTGTCACAAATCTGGGAGGGGGTGCTGTTGTCAAGTGGTGGTGAGAGTCCCGGGATGCTGCTGAACAGTCAACAGTAAAAGGACTTCTCAGGCCCAGACGTCAGTGCTGGAAAGTGGGGAGGGAGGCGAGAGGCCTTGGCTTTACAGCTCAGCTGCTAACCTAGAGGTCAGCGGTTCAAACCCACAAGCCACTGCTAGGGGGAGATGTGGCAGCCAGCTTCTGTAAATATTTCAGCCTCCAGGACTCTGTCCTGTCGGGCCTCTATGAGGCAGAGCTGACTCTTTTGGGTTGGGAATCCCAGCTCTCAGGGTTCTAAGTGAACCAAAACTCCTGGAGCCCAGTCAGCCTGCCTGATCGGAAGACTCAGCACTCAGTTGAAAGGGTGGCGGGGAGACCTGCCGAGAGGCCCTCTGGAGGCCTGGCCTGACAACCTGCTGAGCCGTCAATCACATCCCTGAAATCCCCATGGAGCCTTCTCTGCACCTTGAGAGTCACCGTGACTTCACCACACTGAGCAGACCAAACTCTCTGCCACCGAGTCCCTGCTGGCTCACAACAACCCTACGGGACAGGGTAGAACTACCCCTGTAGGCTTCTGAGACTGCGACTGTTTACATGAGTAGACAGCCTCATCTTTCTCCTGCGGAGTGCCTGCTGGATTTGAACTGCCGACCTTGCGGTTAGCAACCCAACGCATGATTCACCACGCTCTCAGGACTCCTTTCATGACTTGACAGCACCTAGCAAGGATGTCGTGTGCCTGGTACTTTTCCCTGGGTGGTCCCCTCCCCAAGCCCTGCGATGAATGCAGAAGGGAGAGCGAGTGCCCAGGGTCCCTCTGAGCCCACCTGCAGATTCTCAGAGAATCTCTGTGCTCCTTGAGACTCACCGGGATATTTTCCTACTGAGGGGTTGGGGGGGGCGGGGGGCCCAGCAGGTTCATTTCAGACTGACCATAGAGACCAGCCCACCGGCTCCAGACCATGACACCAGTGAGCAGTCCATCAGCTTCCAGGTCCTAGCTCCTTCCAGCACCCGGTGGCTCTTGGCGCCTCCCTGCCTGCCCATCCCCCTTTGCCTACTGTCTGAAGGCCCATGGGTGCCATGGGTGACACCACTTCTGGCCACCCCCCACTTTCCAAGTGGCCTGGGCCTGTCCTGTCCTAATTAGAAGCCATTTCATCACTTTATCAAGCTGGCATCCCTTTGGGGACAGACCCAAATTAGACGCCAAGCTGCTGAGGGATTCACTGCTATTTGAAGGAAGTGCCCCTCTCCCGTGTCTCCTTGGCAGCCACTGCCAGCCACGATGGCATCTGATTCCCCCAGACCCTAATCTAGGGGCTGCGGTGGGTGAAGCATCGAGCTGCAGTTTGAGGCCCCGATGTGGTAGTCTGCTTTGGTAAAGATGGCGGGCTGGAAACCCCTCGCGGCAGTTCACCTCTGTGCCTTAGGGTCACCGTGAGGGGTAAGCCACAATGCGCTTTGTTGTTGTTGTTTTTTTAACCCAATCTCACCACCCTGCAGCAGCATCCCAGAGAACATCCTGCAACACGGAGGCCACCACCCTCATCGCTTGGCTGAGCACTTGCCCCCAGTGTGGCTATTGAGGCTGAGAAGTGGGATTTACAGTTTACGGAATATCTCTGTGTTTCCATTGCATTGTCCAGAGCCTCGGTGGCCCGTGGCAGGCCCGGTAGTGCAGCTTCCTGCCTTCTGTGACTTTGGCCTCTAGACACGATTCTAATGTCTGAATGATTCTCTGCAACCTCTCCGTTAAGCCCTGCCTCCTCCTCTCCGTTAAACCTGGCCTCCCTGAGACTGAGGAGCCCAGCTGGCTCTGTGGTGAACTGCTGGGCTGAGATTCAAAAGGGTTGGTGGTTCCAACCCGCCAGCCACTCGGAGGGAGAAAGATGAGGCTGCCTGTCTTGTGGGGTCACTGTGAGGAGGATTGAATTGGTGGCAATGGGCCTGGTTTGGCTCGCTGAGATGTGTGTGTGTGTGTGTGTACGAGCTCTCAGATATCTGACGTGGCTGCAGTGGCATGGGGACCTGTAGGTTTATGCACACAGAGTGCCTCTGTGACAAGATGTCCAGAAGATGTCCAGTCAGAGGGATCGCCCCCCCCC
>NW_022103901.1:3728405-3738287 GCF_000313985.2 Echinops telfairi | reverse complement strand
GGCTCAGGGGTGGGAGGGGAGGCAATGGTTGTGGGTGGGGAGGGAGCACTTCCTGGACCACTCTGTGAATGCCACGAGGGGATTTCTTTGTACATGAATTGAAGACTCAACTCAGAGGGTTCCAGGGAAGGACCACAAAGGGTGCCAATGCTCTACACAGCCAGATCCAGGCCCGCCCAACCCAGTACGCTCCCCATGGACAACTCATCCACATCCACAGTGGTGGGAGACCTCCTGCCAGTTGTGCTGTCCTTCCCGCTGCCCCCCTTTTCTGCGAGGCTCCTCCCCCATCCACCAGCACTGGCACTCACTGCTTCCCCAAGCTTCCTGTCTAATCTTCCTCCTTTCTGTTGTCAATTCTTTAAAACAGCAGAATGCTCAAAGCAGGCTTTTTTTTTTTTTGCACCAGCTGAGCTAAAAGATTATGGGGCATAAAGAAGACTTTGGGGAAAAAAGAAAGAAAGAAAGAAGACTTTGGGGGGGCAGCTATTTTGGGTTTAAAGTTTCAAGATGATCTCAGGGCAAGAGTTTTAGGGCTTCATCAGCCTCTGTGGCCCCAGAAAGTCTGGAGTCTGTGAGCATTTGGAATTCTGTCCTACGTTTTGCCCCTCTTCGGATCAGGATTTGCCTATTGAATATGTGATCAACGTGATCAGTCACGGTAGCCGGACACCATCCCGTTCTGCTCTCATGGCTTAAGAGGTAGTTCACGGAGGTAAGGAGTTAATTAACCATACAAGCCATCTCCTCCTTCCATTCCTGACTCTCCTTCCTCTGCTGTTCCAGGAGATTAAAGACCAATTGTGCCTGGGGTGGCTGCTAGCAAGCCTTTAAGTCTTTTTTTTTTTTTTCTTTTTTCTTTTTAACATTTTATTAGGGGCTCATACAACTGTTATCCCAATCCATACAGACATCAATTGTGTAAAGCACATTTGTACATCATTCTCAAAACATTTTCTCTCCACTTAAACCCCCGACATTAGGTCCTCATTTTTCCCCTCCCTCCCCGCTCCCCACCTCACCGCCTTTAAGTCTTAAAGGCTTGTCTTAAGCCACACCAGCCTGTGTGATCCAAGGATTGTCAATAATAAAATCCAAACCTAAGAGGGAATAGTATCATGCTTACATTGAGAACACCCAGTTTGCAGAAGGCTATGCATGACAGTGGAAGCCCAAAATCCATTTGCAGGGTCCCCACATGGATTAAGCCTCAGGTGAATCTCTCCTGACCACAGTCTGGGTATGTGAATAGCCTTGTTATCAGACAGAGAACGTTGTCAGATTGATGACGGCAGATGTGGTTAGGTTAACGATCTAATACCTTATCACTTGATCTCCCTTTTTAAAGTTGTTTCAAGTTTTAATAGTTCCTGCTTTCTTCTTGATCGAGATTTTTCTGTTTTGTCTAGTCGTTGTTGTTGGTTTGCTTTTTGTTTTGTTTGTTTGTTTTTGCTGACTTCCTGTTTGTGTTTCGTATGGTTTTGTGTATATGAAATCCAGGATGGGTAGATCTAAAGAGACAGTAACTGGGATGATGATTGCCTAGGGACATGGCAGGGGAGGATGGGGGGGAGGATAGGGAACTAACAACGAGTACGAGAAAAAAATGTGCTGAAACTTATTGTGGTGATGATCGTATAAATCTTCTTAATATGACAGAAGGATTAAATTGTATGATATGCGAAATATATCCAATTTAAAAAGAAAAACTGCAAGTACTATGGCTGTGTGACCTTGGGCCAGCCGCTCAGCCTCTCTGAGCCTCAGTTTGCCTCCATGAAAGGAGGACAGTAGTGTCAGGGGTTGCTGGTGTTTGGGGGACGATTCTGTGCTCCTTGGGGGCCTGATGAGATCTTGCATAAACATAGCAGGCATCTCCAAGGGTGGGGATCATGCCGTTTTTATGGTGGGGTGTAGGGGACCCACAGGCCTTCAAATGGCATCCCTGCTTGGTCTCAATAAAGCATCCTGGTGTCCTGGCCTAGCTTCTGTTGATGGGGGTTTGTGAGGGGGTAAGACTGTGGTTTTGCCAGGAGCTGGCCCCTCTCTGTGGCCACTTTAACTCTTGAGGTGCTACCAGGGCACACAGTATCCTACTGTTGCCCTCCTCTAGGTTGGCCTTTGGAGACACAAGGTCGGTCCCTGTCGCAGTGAGTCCAGCTCATGGTGACGCCATATGTCCAAGGAGAACGGGGCTCCCATTCGCCATCCACACACGTAGGACATTCTGAAATGGCCTGCTGTCCCTCTCTGTTACAGCTCTCTTCTCCCTCCGTCCTTCCTGGGCTTCCTGCTTTCCTGGCCCTACCTGCCTCTGAGCTCCCTTCCTGGGCAAGCGCTGTGCTTATATCTCCCATGGTCGGTTCTAAGAAGCATAAATGTCCCTGGTAGTGGCATCCACCGTACAGGCCTGTCTGTTGTTTGGCTGTAAGTTGAGCCATGGGCCCATGGGGTTTTCCATGGCTGTTCCACACCCCCAGAAGTAGAACACAAGGCCTTTCTTCCTAATTGTCTCTGGGAAGACTTGAACCTACAGCCTTTGGGTTGGCAGCAGAGCACATTTACTGTTTGCACTTCCCAGGGACTTCGGACCGCCCTTACTCTGGGGCTGAGTGGGTGTTGGGGCCCCTGGCCTGGAATAGACCCAACCTCCCTGCCCTGGGCTGATGTCTCTGAGGAAGACCTCCCCCTTGCCCATCTGGCCCCAGACTGAGGTACCTGAGGTTCTCCAGGAGAGGCCCCCGGGCCTCTCGGGGCAGTGCGAGGGTGAGTGCCCAGACCAGCTCATCCACCCTCTGCTCAGCTGCAAACTGCTTCAGGGCTGCAAACACCTGCTCTTTGGCGGTCATCTGGTCCCCCAAGATTTCATCCACCTGTGAGGAGGGGGGTCCTGTGAGCGATGGGGGGAAGACCACCAGGAAGCTCTGGCCCTGCCCTGTCTGCACAGAGTGACTGTGGGAGCACCAACTGAGCACCCCTGGAACTGTGACACCCCAGTCGCACTGTGCAAACCTGACCACAGCCCGGCCACGTGGAGCAGGCCACGTGTCCCCGAGTGCCCGTAAATGTGGAAAGAGAGTCTTGGCAGCCAGTTTTAAGTGAACATGAGGTGCTATTGCAATAAGGTGGGGCTCTATGTCCTTGTAAAAAGAGGAGGACGGACACACAGACAGAGACACACGGAGGGGAGACAGGTGAAGATGCAGGTGGAGGTCGGGGATGGGGAGTGGACCTACAGAACAAGGAATGCCAAGAATGCCCAGTAGAGATGGATTTTCCCTTAGTACCCCACCCCACCCTCCATGAGAGTAGGCCCTACTGATACCTTGGCTTTGCACTTGAACCCAAACCTGCACTTAAAACCAACATCTGCCTATGGTTTTAAGTCACTTGGCCTTGGGGTAAAAACCAAACAAGCCTACCTCACTATTCTGACTCATAACGACCCTATAGGGCAAGGTTGAACTGCCCCCTGTGGGTTTCTGAGACTGTAACTCTTTATGAGAATAGAAAGCCTCATCTTTCCCCAAGGGAGCAGCTGGTGGTTTCAAACTGCTGACCTTACAGGTAGCAGTCCAGCGCTTCACCCATTATGCTACCAGGGCTCCTTTATGGGAGCACTAGGGAGACGAATGCCCATGGTTAGTTTTCTGCCCATCATTCTCCACACAGGAGAACTGTGACTGACAGAGGGGAGGCAACGTGCCCAAAGTCACAGAGTCAGGGTGAAAGCCAAGACGAACCCCCTAATTAACAGGGCGAGGGTCAGATGGATTGACTTGAGTCGAGAGCATAAGAGTGTGCCAGGCACTCACTAATTGCTAGTTACTATTTGTGATACCACCCTCCCTTCTGCTGCACTGCGCAGAGTGATCCCACAGAGAAGCCCTGGGGTGCGCGCCTGGCCCTGGATTGGGATGCCCCCCACCCCCATCCTCCCTCCAGCTGTTTGCTCGGCTTTGTCAAGGCAGCTGATGCCACTGGAGAAGTCGGAGCCCCCAGGGCCATCAGGGTCTGCCTGGTGGGCAAATGTGCAAAAGGGCTGGACATTTCAGGAGGGCAGGGGTAGATGACCCAATTGGCAAGGTAAGGGCCTTCTTCTGCTTACTCACTCATGCGGAATGGGCAGTGTGGTGTTTTTCATCCCGTCAATGCTACTGCTTATCTTGCCATTGCTGCATCTTGCAACCAATGGGTCCGGGATTCAATGCAATGTGGCCCGGCTTGGCCCTTGAGAATGATGCCGGTGACCCACATCGAAAACATGAAGTGGGGAGTTTATAGCTTAGTAGGTAAGCACAAATGAGTCCGAGCTTACCCTGTTTACTGGGTAACCCGCCCCTGCTGGAGGGCATCTGGTGAGATGGGTCAGAAATCTGACAGTTTGGTCTGTCCTTTGATCCAACACACTCACTCAGGCATTTATCTCCCACACCTGGCACTGCAGGACCAGGTTCAAAGGCGGGGGGAATGAGGATGCTCGCTTCCTTGCTGAGAAGCACCGTCATGTCATCTCCTGGCTAACCAGCCACAGAGAGAGGGCACTCCCAAAAAGGTGGAAGGGGGTTAGGTTGTGGCCTTGGCCAAGTGGGGGCTCTTGCCCAAACCTTGGAATGATGCAGAGATGCTGGAGATAGCAGAGTGTGCATGGGGCAGTGGCAGTCTCCAAGTGCGCCTTGAGCAGACTCTTCCTGAAGCATGCTTAGAACAGCCTGGGCTCCTGGTTGCCAATCCCTCTCCATGTTGAGGCTGCAAGTCTCCAATTCTGCAGCTTCTGGAGTCAGTGTGATAGGTAGGTTTTGTGTCAACTTGCCTGGAGGTTGAATCCTAGTAATCCTTCCAAATGTGACCTAGCATAATTTAAAAACTCTGTGATGGGATCTGCTGTGATAAGCCAAGCGGTTGTGGGAGGATTGGAGTGCAAGCCCCTTACTCAGGTCGCAGCCCTGATGTAATTGAGGAAGTTTCCTTAGGCTGTGGCTAGGTTACTGTGTATCGATGTGTACTACTATTCATGGATTGCTTTAAGGCAGCGGTTCTCAACCTGTGGGAGTAGAACGACCCTTTCACAGGGGTTGCCTAAGACCATCGGAAAGCACATAAATATTTCACAATATATAATTACATGTTGTTTTGTGATTAATCACTGTGCTTTAATTATGTTTAATTATGTTCAATTTGTAGCAATGAAAATACATCCTGCATATAAGCTATTTACATTGTGATTCATAACAGTAGCAAAATTACAGTTATGAAGTAGCAACGAAAATAATTTTATGGTTGGGGGGTCACCACAACACAAGGAATTGTATTAAAGGGTGGAGGCACTGAGAGCCACTGCTCTAAGGATAAATGTTATGAATCTATTTTCTTCTTCTCCCTTCCTTAACCTCGCCCCAGCTTCTCCATAACTGTCAAAGTCTGCTTCTTCTGGAGTGAAAATCATTTTCCTTGATTTTTTTCTTTTATAATAGTGATCCCATTCAGTACTTGTTTTATAGGATTGACTAACGTTGCTCTGTATATTCTCTTCCAAATCCATCCAGGTCATGAGGCGTTGGACAGTGTCATCTGATTCTTTGGGGATGTTTGCTGCTCCGTTGTACCTCTGTGCCAATGTAGCCATCCCTCCCCTGATGGGCATTGAGGTTGTTTGCGCCGCACCCTTGAAATGGGCAAGTCACACCGCAGGTGAATGACATTCCCACAAAGCTGCTATCTACCACCCATCTGTTAGTCCGGTCGTCACCCTGAGGTGGCTTGTGTGTTGCTCTGATGTTGGAAGCTGGGGCATCGGTGCTTCAGACACCAGTGGGGACACCCACAGGTTTCAACAGAGCTTCCAGACCAAGACAGACTAGGAAGAAAGGCCTGGTGGTCCACTCAGAAAAGGAGCCACAGAAAACGCATGTCAATCACAGCATAAAAGAGTGCTATCGGTGTCGGAGGAAGCACTCCTGACCCTGGAGGTGTAACTGGGTCCGCCTCGGATAAACCCACCAGCCACTCGGTGGGAGACAGGTGAGGCTGTCTGCTCCTGCAAAGATGGACCAACTCGGACACCCACGGGGCAGTTCCTCCCTGTCCTGTGGGGTCGCTGTGAGTCGGAATGGCCTCGATGGCAGGGAGGTTGCTCTCTGGACCCTGGAGGACAATGGACTCTAGCACACGGTGAGCGAGAGGGTGGTGTGGACTCCTGTGTTACTGGCCAACCTCACATCACTGCGCTTCCCAGATGGCACCTCTTTTACGAATTGAAGGTCTGTGGGCAGCCTCCCTCTAGCAAGTCGACTGGTGCCATTTCCCCCATGGCCTGGGCTCACTCTGTGTCCCTGTGTCCCCCTGTGTCCCTCTTCACAAGCTTCCCAGCTGCTTCATCATGCTGTCGCTCACTGCACCTGGACCGCAGCCTGCTGCCCACATCACATGGCCCGACGCTGGGAAACCAGAACATCCGTGCACTTGGCTGACACCAAGCTTCTCTCTACTGCTGTGGTCTAGCATCAAATCCAAGGTGGCATAGTGGTTACATGTTGGGCTGCTAGCTACAAGGTGAAGAGTTCAAAACCACCAGCTACTCTGAGGTTGAAAGATGAGGCTTTCTACTCCATAGAGTAGACCCTTTCATATGGTTCCTCATGTTGTGGTGACCACCCCCAACCATAAAATTATTTTCATTGCTACTTTCTAACTGTCATTTTGCTACTGTTATGAATCGGGCGACCCCTGTGAAAGGGCTGTTCGACCCCAAAAGGGGTTGAAATACTCAGGGGCAGTTCTTTTCTGTCCTAAAGGGTCACTATGGGTCAGGCACTGAACTGGCCACAACCCTGAGGTCTGCCTGGACGTGGGACTGCCACAACCACCGTAAAAGCTCTTCTGAACACCGTGTAGGAGTCTGTGACGCAGCATCAAGGGGACAGAAGCAGGCTCGCACGTGGACCCTATCATCTGATGAGTTTATCATATGTCATTAGTGACAGGAGCCCCGGTGGCATTGTCGAGTAAAGCATTGGACTGCTAGTCGCAAGGTCAGCAGTTCAAATCCACTAGCCCTCCAAGGGAGCGAGATGAAGCTGTCTGCTCCCCTAAAGATTTGCAGCCTCAGAAACTTTACAAATCAAGGGGCGCCATGAGTCGGGGGCACTCAATGGCAGCAGGTTTGGTAGCATTACCTAGAATGAGGGGGGTTGACAGAGTTCATGGAAGAATTCCATTTTCCCACTACGTTTTTGAAGTCTCCCCATAGATGTCACCGCTATCGAGTGGATCCCGACTCATAGCAACCATGTAGGGCAAAACAGAACCGCCCCTGTGGGTTTCCAAGACGAATTCTTTACGGGAGTAGGTGCCTCATCTTTCTCCTCGGGTTCAAGCCACTGATCTAGCAGTCAGCAGCCCGACATGTAACGGGTTTTTAATGATGACCTCACCATGGACGGATTATGGATTTTTACAAACCACCGTGACTTCCACTTCCTGCCGGAGCTGATGTGACTCAAACGGCCGAGAAAAGGACCGTGTGTCAGTTTCCCTTTCCTCTCTCTCATGGGAAAAAAAACATGTAAGAGAAGACTGAGCCGCAGCTACCGTTTGGGCTGGCACTGTCCGGTCAGCGCGCCTGCGAACCGCAAGGTCAGTCAGTGGTCAGCTGCCGAGGGACAAAGATGAGGCTGTCTGCTTCCAAAAGGCTCACAGTCTCAGAAGCCCTCCCTGACTATCTGTGGGGCCGGCCACCGTGGCGTCACAGCTCCTGCAGGTTCCCACTGACCTAGGCTTCCCTCTGGGTGGGTAGGGTGGGCGGCAGCCTCAGCACCCCTCCTCACACATCACCCACACCTCAGAGTTAGCTGGTGTGGGGATCCGAGTCAGCAGTAGCCTCAATCCCAAGGACCGCACGGCCAGCTGGGGAGATGTTTTATGTAAGAAAGAGGGAAAAATAGTCCCTCCCTCCTGGGGCCTGGGCCACAGAGCGTTTTTGATGTCAGCTGTACCCAAATGATCTCAACCTACATCTAAGCGGGAGGCACCATCACAGGGCACTAATGGATTTTCTATTAAATACCAGGCACTTCAAGGATGAAGAACTGGGGCATCGAGAGGCTGGGGACAGCTAGGGACTGGTGGTTGGACCAACGGTGGGAGGGAAGGGGGGCGGAGAGGCAGCTCATAAGCCTTTGATCTTCCTGAGGCAGGGATTTTTCTTCCCTCTTAACCAGAATCCAGCTTTCCCCCAGCCCCCACCCTTCCGCTTGCCAGAAAATGCCTGACCTGGCCTGCACAGCCACATCGTCTGGTGGGCCACTGGCCAGTCCCCCATTCGGCTCTCCAGGGCAGCGATGGGCCTTTGGTTTCATGGCGGGGCATTTGCAATGGGGCAGCCCATAGTATGTAGGGTTGGCTGCGAGTGGATTGGCACTGACTCGAGGGGACCTTGTGCATCTCAGAAGGAAGCGCGCCATCTTCCAGTCACTGAGAGGCTTGAGCCCACGGCTTCAGCGGTGGGGTCAATCTTCTCATGGAGGGTCTCCCCCGTTCTTTGTTCCCTAGGTTACCAGTCATGAGGTCCTTTTCTAGCCGAGGGTCTTCATTCTCCCGGGCCTTCGTGAGGGGATACCAGGAGCCAGTGGCTCTCACATACAGGAACTTGTCTTCTCACTGTTCAGGAAGCCGGAAGTCTGAATCCAGGTCCCTGCTCTGGCCAGGGCTTGCGTTGCCTGGTTCCTGGGAAGTCTTCCTGTGGCTTTGTGGCTGGCTGCCCCTGTTTCTGCTTGCTTGTTTCATACCGCCACCTCACTCTCGCTGAGAAGCAAGGTTTTTTTATTTGTTCCACTGCTGAAGTTGAAATGGTCTTCAATGACATCCTTGGCCTGAGACTCTTGCCCTAGTCCTTAACAACCACCTTAACAACCAGACAACTGCAACCAACCACGTTACGTGGTCTTCTCTCTCTGCTGATCTGCCTCTTGACCCATTCCTGGTTCCCTGCGCCATCAGCTTCCAGGATCTTAGGTATCTGGTGGGGCCTGAGGCCTGGGCAGGAAGCAGAGGTGGTGGTGTAGTATGTATGTCTGGTATCCACACTAGATTCTGGTCTCTCTCTACACACACACACACACACACACACACTTGTTGGTTCTGTTTGAGCCTGGGGCAAATGAGGACATGGCCACCACGTCTGAAAGCCCAGGAGGACAGACGCGGGAGGGCGGGTGGCCTGAGAGAGGACCGCTCCTCTGCGAGACGTGGTCCACGGCCACACAGGGCAACTCTTCCCCTAACCGTGTTCACAGTCTGGCTTCTGCGGGTTTGTTTGCCTTTGTCCGGTCAATGGCCCGGTGTTTCTGCCAATCAGACGTGGTTTGGGGTTCAGACCTGAGGCCAAGCTCATCCTCAAACTTGCCTTCCCTGAGCCCTGCCTTTGCTTCTCTCAGGTGACCCCAGCCTGGGGGCCCTGACACTCAGTCCCCAGGGACACCCTAGCTCTCTGCCTAGGACCCTCTCAGAGCCTGCCTGTGCCAGAGTCAGACGGGAAACGAATGGCTTTGGGAGGTTCTGAGGACCCAAAACCAGGGTCGCTGGGGCCCAGGCAGACAGCTTGACACAGGCATACCATATGGAAGAAGCGCCGATGTTCAGCTGAGCAGAAGGTGCCAGGTGCCAGGGCCTGTGTCTTCTAGGGACGGAAGTCGGATGGAGCTTAGTCACTCTCAGGGAACCTTCTGGGGTGATGGTATTAGTCTAGATTCCACATTCTACTTCGAGTCTTGGTGGTGCCTGGGTTAAGTGCTCAGTTGTGAACCCGAAGATGGGCACTTTAAGCTCTGTCACAGGGGCTTACTGTGAGTGCCCCCAACAACAGCAATCTGTCCCCCCAATGTC
>NW_022103901.1:3714681-3726671 GCF_000313985.2 Echinops telfairi | reverse complement strand
AACTTTAAAAAATTTGTCCCCATCCCCACCCCTGAAACAGGAGAAGCTCCACTCACCACCCTCTTCAGAGAATAGTTAAACCAGACCTTCCCGCCCAAGGCTCACGCAAAGACCTTCCCTGCCTCCAGGCCCAGCACACAAAGCCCTGAATCCTCAGTCTGTTTGTAGGCTGGTTCTCCAGAAAGACCCCTCTCTTAATGTTGGAGGAGACCCTCCTGCCCACCTTCTTGCCCTGGGGTTCTGGGGAAACAGGCTCTCCCGTAGCTCCCAGTCCTGGCAGCAAGGTGGGGTGGGGTATGTGACCAGCTCAGTTACTGTGTCCCAAAGAAGGTCCCATTCAGATCTGACTCGCTGGCCCTGGGTGAGATGTCTTTCTCTGGGCCTGTGAGCTCCAGGTCAGTGCATGTTTGAAATGGCAGGCATCATTGTGCGACCACATACAGGGCCGAAAATAAAATAACAAAAAGATAGATCCCTGCCATGGAGGCCATCCCATCTCACAGTGACCCTAGAGGACAAGGCAAGAACTGCCCCCTGTGGGTTTCCAAGGCTGAAACTTAGCGGGACAGCCTTGTTTTTCTGCAGAGCAGTGGTGGTTTTAAACTGCTGACCTTGTAGTTAGCAGCCTAACACGTAACAACTCACTATGCCACTGGGGCCAGTTTCTGTTGTTTGTCTCACTTGAATTGTGAATTGGGCAAAAATTCCCAGAGCTGCTTCGCTTTCCGTGCCATGCTTTCCACGCTTGCGTTGCGTCTCTCTGATGGCAGCCCCCACCTGGACCAGCACTCATCCCGCCTCCTCCCTGCATTACCTGTTTCAGCTCCTCCTCCTTTCCCAACCCTTCGGAACACTGTCCTGGGGAAAGGCTGCCCTTTGGATCCCATATGGTTACCGATTCTAAGGGGTGGGTACTTCTCTAGTGTTAATACCCGCCCCCCCTTTAGAGTCCCACAGGAGCCCTGGTGGCCTAGCAATTACGCATTAGGCTGCCATCTGCAAAGTCAGCAGGTCAAAACCACCAGCCGCTGTGAGGGAGAAAGATGAGGCTGCTGTAAAGTTTTAGACTCAGAGCCCCACAGGGCAGTTCTGCCGGGTCCCATAAGGCCAAGATGCATGAGCATCAACTCCATGACAATGAGTTGGTTTTCAAGAACTTATTGTTTGGTGGGTTCATTTCCAGACATGAAGGGTCAATAAACTGGGTGACAGTCTCAGGGTCCCACCAGTCTATTCGACCAGGAAACCTGGTCTCTTTTTCTCAGAGGTCCATCTTTAGAGAAATAGCTGAGCTCCTGGATGCAGGTAGGCCTGAAACTCACCCAACTTCCACGTGACAAAAAGACTTCCCAGTGGCCGAAGCTCACCAGTTAGGATTGGGCTTCTGTCGTTGGCCGCTGACAGAGTGGCATTCACTGGGTGGGGAGGAAGGGGCGAGGGTCTCGTATGGAAGGACTGTCTCTGCTACTGGAGCCCGGGTGGCACAGTGGTTAAGCACTGAGCTGCGATCCACAGTCAGCGGTGTGGAACCACCAGTGGCTTTGCAGGAGAAAGATGGGGCTGTCTACGCTGGTTCACAACGACAGTCTCAGAACCACAAAGGCAGATAATTCTACCCTGACCTAGGGGGTCACACCGTAAGTCAGCATCGACTCGATGGCCGTGAGTCTCTGTTACTAAGGAGCCCGTGTTGCAGCAAGGTAAGCAGAGGGTTGCTAACCCCGCAAGGTCAGCTCCCGTTAGAAGGTACAGCCTGGGACGCCCCAAGGAGCAGTTCTACTCCATCCCACAGGGTCGCCATGAGTCTGGCAGCGGCAGTGGAGTTGGGTCCCCATATCGATCAACTTTGTGGGAGATTTTCTCTTTGAATTGCAAGGGTCCCCTTGGCCTCCGGAGGGAAGCAGGGGCCATTTGATTTGGGAGGGGCTGGCTTTGGGAAGGCTTTGGGGAGAAGGGCAATTGTGTGAGGTGCAGAGGGGGACTGGGGCACAGACACACCATCTGGGGAGGCAAGGATGGTGTGTGGGGGTATGCGTGGGACGGGGCGTGTGTGGGTGGTGTTCCTGTCTGTCTGCCTACAGCAGGGACTCCTGGCAGGAGCCGGTGGGTGGCCCCTGAGAGGGTAGGCAGTATAAAATGTGACCAAACTGCTATTAAGACTTATAACAATGATCTACATATGCCCCCTCCCTGGGGGACGGACAACAAAAAAGTGGGTGAAGGGAGACATCGGTCAGTAAGACATGAAAGAAAATTATAAATTATCAAGGGTTCATGAGAGGGAGAGTGGGGGAGGGAGGGGGAAAAATGAAGAGCTGATACCAAGGGTTCAAGTAGAAAGAAAATGAAGGCAACAAATGTACAAATGTGCTTGACACAATGGACGGATGGATTGTAATAAGAGCTGTACGAGCCCCCAATAAAATGATTTAAAAAAAAGACTCATAACAAACATATAGGTTAGGGTAAAAAATACCGAGGCTATGGCTCTTTATGGGAGTAGGGACTCATCTCTCTCCCTCAGAGCAGCTGGTGGTTTTGAACTGCTGAGCAACACATTACCACGATGCCACCAGGGCTCCCATGAATATGAAGGCTTTGTTTGGTTTCTGGAGATGAGTCTGCAGACCCAGGCAGAGGGGCAGAGGGCTGCCTGTCTTTGGCTCAGAGGAACCCGGAGAGATGACTTTAGAAGGCAGCCAGCCTCCCTCGGGCCCCCTCTCCCAGAAGGCAGCCTCCCTGGGGCAGGAAGTTGGGTCTGGGGAACACTCCTTAGAAGCCGGGGAGCTGGGAGATGGGAGGAGAGCCAGGGTTCCCGCAGCAGCACGGAGGAAGACATGTCCTTGAGTGGCATCAGTGAAGAAAGGATGTCACCAGCCACCAGAGGGCATGGTGGGAGAGCTCACAGTGGGTGGGGAGGAGGCTGGCAGGGTCTCTCCTGACCCCACAAGGGCCATGTCCTCCTCAGCAGGGGTGGGGGGTGGACAACAGGCACAGGGTCTCTGGGACATTTTCTTTGTCACTTGGTCTCAAAGCTCTGGCTCCCTATGGTCCACTGGGCCCAGGTGAAGTGTGTGTGTCGGAGGTGGGGTGGTGGTGGTGGTGGTGGTGGTTGTTGCCAAATCTCAGAGGGGCCTAAGGGCAGTTCTGCATTGTGCGAGGAGGGGTCAGCTCCCCCCATGATCTAAGGGGGGCCAGATGGAAACTGAATGCCAGGTCGAGTCACAGACCCGCCCCCAACCCCACCCCAGCCATGCACCCGCCTTCTGACTCACACACCTGTGGCAAGCAGGCCACTGCCTGAGCTGTGTGGCCCATTTGGCTACAGAAGCCCCGCAGATACAGAACCCCCTGGGGTGCCCACTGGGAGCCACATCAATCCCTTGAGTCCCCCCCACCCTGATCCAGGTCCCCTCTCCCACCCACTCGGAGCTTCCAGTCAGCTCCACATGCCTGTCCCTCACTCAACACCTGGAAACCAGAACCCAGCCTCCTGGTGGAGGTTACGGGGCTGCCTCAGGGCACCGGAGGAAGGGCAGCTCAGAGCACTAGGGACTGTCCCCGGCGGCATACTCACCTTCTTCACGGGGGCTACAGTGACCGTGGAGGACAGAGCAGGGTGCTCACAGAAGGCCCAGGGGACCCTTGCTTGCTGCCCACCCTCTGGCGCTCGCTCCCTCACTCGGGGTCCGGGCATCAGCTGCTGTAGCACCGAGGTGACAGCTGGAGTTTCTCAGGCAAAGTGATCCTCTGGGTAACCGGAGAAGGCCTGGTTACCAGGGAGATTAGCAGGATGGCTGGATAGCTTGGCGGGGGCCCAGGCCAGCCAGCCCCTACACTGTGATCCTGGGGGGCGCCCGGCGGTCCTCGGCCAGTGGTGAAGACTGACTTCTGTGGCCCTTCCACGGGGAGGCTGGATCGGGGGCGGGGCTGGGTACACCCCTGAGATCATGGCACTAGGTATCTGGGTGGGGAGGATCCGGCCTGTAGTTTGGGGGCCGGGATGGGATTCCACTCAGGGGCGCCAGTGAGGCCCTGTGGTCTTCCCGCAGAGAACACCACCACAGTGGGAGGCCCCCTCTCGCAGGCCAGGCTTCTTGGCAGGAGGAGAGAGGCCAGGGTCACAAGGCCGAGTCGGGTCCGATAAATGTGCTGACCTAGGAAGTGTGGAAATGGAAGGAAGCTTAAGACTGGAGGCGAGAGGGACTACACTCTCCCTGGGGAAGGTGCTCCCTGTGAGCGGTGGTAGTCAGGGGCTCCCGAGTCAGTTCTGATGCACAGCGACCCCACGTTCTACACAATGAAGCATCGCCCAGTCCTGGGTCCGCCTCACAACCATTGCTATGTCGGAGCCCACTGTTGCAGCCATGGTGTCAATCTACCGCCTGGAGGGTGTGTTTGTCCAGGTAGACTAGAGAAACAAATCCAGGGGGACTCATCTGTGTGTAACAGAGAACTTCATATAAAGAGCAATTGTATAGTAAGAAAACATCCCAGCCCAGTCCAGATCAAGTCCATCAATCTGATATTAGCCCTTATGTCCAATACCAGTCTGTAAATTCCTCTTCAGACTCATGCAACACATGCAATGACGACTAATGCAGGAAGATTTCAGGGTGGGAAGTCTTGTGGATCCAGTGGCGGTGGAAGCAGCTCAGTGCTGCCGTGGGTCTCCACGTGGCTCCTCCAGCTCCAGGGCTCTGGCTCCATCAGCGTAGCTCCATGTGGCTTGTCAACAGGAATGTCAAGCGGAGTGTGTCTGACCTCCAGTGAGATATTTCTGTCCTTCCCACCTCCAAATGAGGTCATCAAGCTGCAACCTGATTGACAGGCTAGACTCCACCCCTTCGCAAGCTGATAGGAGATCATGTATGTAACTGCCACAGAAGGTCTTCCTCTTTTTCACTGCCCCTCGACTCCACCAGTAGGACATCCATCTCCAGGACGTGTCCCTCCTGACGACGTGTCCAAAGTACGGGAGACGCGAAGCCTCACGAATGTTCTAAGGAACATTCCAACTGCACTTCTTCCCAAATGTGCTTTCTCTGTTGGCAGCCCATGGAGTATTTAATATTCATCACCAATACCACCACTCGAAGACCTCAAGTGCTCCATCTTCCTATTCGTGGTCTGGCTTTGACGAGCATGTGAGGCAGTGATGAGGCTGTCGCTGGGGCCACCCACAGTGATACCTCCCAAGTGGCATCTTGGTTTTTTGTTGGTTTGTTTGTTTCACGCTTTATAAAGATTTCTGCAGCAGATTTGCCATTTGATGTCCTCGCTGCTGCTTCCATGGGGATCAGCTGTGAATCTGAGTAAAATGAAATCTTTGACAACGTCCAGCGTCTCTCCCTTTAGTGGGATGTTGCTTATCGATCCAGTCTTGAGGATGTTAGTTTTCTTTCCATTGAAGTGTCATCTGTACCGAAGGCGGCGGTCTTTGATCTTCATCACTAAGTCTTTCGAGGTTTCGTCCCTTTCAGCAAGCGAGGTGCTTCCGTCTGCATATCGCAGTCATTGATGAGTCTTCCTGCCACCGAGTGCCACGATCTGGTCCACGCGGCGCAGCGTCTCTGATCAGTGGCTTCGAGTTCAGACCGACTATGGTGAGAGGACAAAACCCGGACCGAGACCTCTCCTGATTTTAAAACATGCACAATGCCCTCGTCCTGTTCAGACAACTGCCTCTTGGTCTAGGGAGCACAATGAAATGTTCTGGAATTCTTGTTCTTCACACTGTGATCCGCATCGTCCAACACCTCTGCACTGTCAACGAAACACAGGCTCTCATCTTGCCGGTCTTCTCAGCTCTCGGCCAAGGAATGAGTCAGCCAGAGTGGAGCACAGCACTGAGGGAACACACGACACCCCTCTAGTTCTTTAATGCTTCCTCCCCTACCCCACTACCATGACCACGGTTCCACATTAGAAATCCAGCGAAACCAGAGCATGTGCTCTGGACGGAGAAGAGCCCTCCACACACAGAATCCAGGACAGATAACCCTCAGGAACAATAATGGGAGTAACGATACCACGAGGGTAGTGGGAAGGTGGGAGGAGAAGGGGGAGAAATAGGGAACTGACTACAATGATGTACATAGAGCCCCACCCCCCACTGGCAAGGGAATGAACAACAGAAATGTGGGCATGGGTGTAGGGAGACAGCCGATGGTGTAAGATATGAAAATAATAATAATTTCTAATTTATCAGGAGTCCAGGAGGGTGGGAGGGTGGGGAAGGGAGGGAAAAAAGAGGAGCTAATAGCAAGGGCTCAAGCAGACACAAAATGTTTTGAAAATGATGATGGCAACATATGTACAAATGTGTTTGATACTGTTGATGCATGGATTGTTGTAAGAGCTGTAAGAGGGGGAAAAAACCGAGCTGCAAGAGCCCCCAATAGCTGTTATAGTCCTTTGTGCTGTATATACCTATATCTATATAAAAAAGAGCTCCCAATATAATGATGTAGTAATTCAAAAAGAAGAGGAAGGACCATGGACTGCTAAAAGGACAAACCCGTCTGCGTTGGAAGAAGCACGGCGAGAGGGCTCCTTCGAGGCCAGGATGGCGATCCTTTGCACACGTTGTCAGGAGACCCGTCCCTGGAGGACAGCGTGTTTGGCAGAGAGAGGAGCAGCCAAAAAGAGGAAGCCCATGAGGAGATGGACCAACATGGTGGCTTCCACCGTGGGCTCACGCCCGGGCACAATGGCGAGGCATTGTCTCATGCTGCTGCGCATGGGGCCGCTATGGGTCAGGACAGGTTGGTAGCACCTAACCACCCCCACCACCGCGACTTGGAGTTTGTATGGTGAACGAATACAGCCCCGACACATCTTTCCTGATTTTACCCAGGCAGTAAGTCCGGCTCCATTCGAGGGATGGCTTCTTGGTCTAGGTGTAGACTTAGCCAACAAGATCATGGATACCACACGTTTTGCTGTCGATGATTCAAGAACAGCTGCCGCAGCACGTGGACAGAGGGCTCTCAGAAACCCAGCCGGGTCCGGGAAGAGGAAGCGAGACAAATGGTCTCCTTGCTGATGTGCGAGGACCTTGGCCGAAGGCAGAGGGACCAGAAGCGTGTTCACCTGTGTGTTGTCGACGCAGAGGCGTTGCGCTGTGTGCATCGGAACAAACTCTGGCGTGCAGAGGGAAGAAGCGGGATCCCAGAGCACCCCCTCATGCTCAGGGAGAGCTTGAACACAGACCGAGGGGAGGAACCAGAGCCAGCAAACGGATCAGTGGTTGGAGGGGTTGGGGACGAAGGGAGGGATGAGTCAGGGGAACACAGGACATCTCTAGGACAGCGAGACTAGTATGTAGGAGACTGCCATGTCACCTAGAGGCAAGGACGGAGAGACTTCGTCTTACTACTTTGGACATGTCAGGAGACTGGTCCCTGGAGAAGGATGTCACGCTGGTTAGAGCGGAGGAGCAGTGAAAAGCGGAAGGCCCTCTAGGACAGGGCTTGACACTGTGGCTGCAGCAATGGGCTGAGCACAGGCACAATCGTGAGGCTGGTGCAGGACGGCCCTGTTTTGTTCTGTCGTGCCAAGGGAGCCCCACGGGCTGCGCCTCACTCTCTCCAGGCCCTCAGGGCCATGGGCTGGCGGGCATCCAGTCTGGCGGCCCTTGCTGCAGGCCCCGCTGCCTCTCCTCCTGGCCTCCCCTATTGGAGCCCTCTGGGGGGCTCAGGGGTGGCTTTCTTCAGTGCCCTTTCTCTTGCCTCTCCCCCACCTCCTCTACCACCCAGCTGTGCCTCCTAGACCAGCTCCCCTTTGCTGGCCACAGTCTCCCTCTTCTCCATGCCTTTGCAGCACTGTGGCACTGCAGCCTGCTGGCTCAAATTCCCTTCTCCTTCCTTTGCAGGCACCTCTCCTTGCTCTGGCACCAGGAGGCGGCTGCCAGGATCGAATTTTATTAATAGAGTTGTCTTTGAGTCTGGGAGATGAAGGACTTCCGGCCCCTGGGAGCGCCCTGCCCCTGGTCCCAGCTCTGAGCGGACTCTCTCCTTCCCCAGTGGCCAGTGCAAAGAAGTCAGTGGTGATGAGGAATCTGCTTCTGTGGGGGGGTCCCCAGAGTGACTCTGCCTGCCCCCCACATCTCCACTGTTGGCCCTCATTCATCCTAGCCTCTGCCTTTCGCACATTTGATGCATTCCCCCATCACTGCAGACATAATGGCTTACTGGGTGCCCTTCTGGGCTGCCAGCCACCTCTGCCCCTTCCTCCCAGGACCCCGATGCCAAGCCCCCTAGTCCTTCTCTCCCTTGATCGGTCCGTGCTTTGGGGGAAGCTGAGCCCACCTGTCCAATCAAGTCAGATGGCTTGTTTCATTCTCTGGGTAGTGACTGGAATTGTCACAGATTAAAACATCTCCCCGCAAAAAAATAAAAAAATCTATCAACTTTCACACAGTTCCTCATGTGGTGGTGACCCCCCCCCCCAACCATAAAATTAGTTTCGTTGCTACTTCTTCACTGTGATTTTGCTACTGTTATGAATCAGGCAATCCCCCCCCAAGGGGGTCGCCACCCACAGGTTGAGAACCGCTGGTTTAGGGGAAGGTAGAAGGTATAGTGAGACCCATGTGAAATTGTCCACTACTGATTTGTAAGTAAGCATGAGTCAGCCTGTGCTCACTAGAGACTCCATCCCTGTTAGAGATGGCACGTTTGAACAGTGGTCTTGGTTCTGTAAGAAGGTGCTCCAGGGTTGGGAGATGACAGTAGGAGCAGACTATCCGAGGTGATGACGCGTGAAACTGCTCTACGCAGATTAGTAAGCAAGCACAAAGACACCCATGCTTACCTCGCTTGCTGTGTCGCCTGGCACGGATGACAGTAGCAACAGCAAAGTGGCCGTGGAGGTTGGTTATACACCTTTTGAGCTCCCAGGCACACAGCAGTGACACAGGGTGGCCCCGCCTGCTGGCCCGAGGAGTTCTTGTTCCAGTCCTTTTCAGGGCCTAGATTTCCTTCCGATATAACTAGAGGAGCCCTGGTGTCGCAGTGGGTTATGTGGCAGACTGCTCACAGCAAGGTCGGCAGTTTGAACCCACCAGCCTCTCCTTGGGATAAAGAAGAGGCGTTCTGCTCCCGTAGAGAGGCACACAGCCTGGGACGCCCACGGGGCCAGTTTTGCTCTGTCCCATAGGGTTGCTAGAGTTGGAATGGACGGAGAGCAGTACTTTTTTTTGGTCTGTTATAACTGGCTGGCTGTTTCTGCAAAGACACCATATTGGGCAACCAACCTAAGGATCCCGATCGACGTCCCACTCCGTCCTCTCGCGCTGCTGTGAGCTGGAACTGACTCAGTGGTGGGGAGTTCATTGGGTCTGTAGGACTGAAATTGGAGATAAAATATAAATCAACGAGAACAAACCATTTCAGAATATAGTTGTGTGTGTGCGTGTGCATGTGCGTGTGTGTGTGTGCGGCTTCAGAGAGTTCATGGAAAAAGGAATGAAAAGATAGTGGAATCGTCCCCAACTTTCCGGAGCCCCTTCAGAGACGTGTATGGTAAGAGACTAAGGAAATGGCATGGGGGCCACCCCTGACCTCCTCTGGCTACACAGAGGGGGAGGATCCGACGGCAGATCTGCCCCAGGATGAGTCCCATGAGGCCGAAGTCAGTCATGCCTCCAGCCGCCAGCCTTCTCCACTCCATTCTGGCCCCAACCTTCCCTCCCAAACACCCTGCTCCTCTGCTGCGTTCGATGCCGCATTGCAGTGGCCACACCGCATGCACAGACAGTGCTCATCCGGGAAGCGAACAGGCCACAATGAGAAAACATTACGGACAGAGTCCGTCTGTCCGAAGCAGTGCCTCCTCTTAGCCAAGCAGGCAGGCAAGTCTCTCTCTCTGGTTCTTGGTCTCAGTCATGGGGTCCCTTGGCCTCTCTGTCCGGTTCGGGCAAAAGTTACAAAGCTCTTTCAGCCCGCCTGCTGCCTGTACCTGGCTTCACTTGCTCCGAGGGCTAAGAAGCCTGCTGCTCAGTGTCCTGGTCTCGGTGACGCGGCTTCACACGGGGATCTGACACGCGTCCCCCGAGGGTTCACTTTCAGCCAAGTGACAGACAGACAGTAACACCTGCGAGGCCCACGGGCTCAGTGTGATCAAGGCGCGAGGTCCACGGGCATTGCTGGCCCAGGGAGGGAGCTCCAGAGGCAGGGAGAGACAGCAAAGAAGGTCAGGATCGAAACAGGAGACGCAGGGGGACGTGGGGAGGGCGCTGTTTGCTACATTGTCCTCAATGCCAGGAAAACCAATGTACTCTGTAATCTTTCACCCAAATCACAAACCAACCAACAAACTAAAATCTTAAAGGCGATCCACTTGTGATGTTTGTGTCCTAGCAGGCCCTCAGCACCAGGACGAGTGTTCTCTGTGGCAGGCTTGTGCTGGCCTCTGTGTGGCTCAGGCCAAAGGGGGAGGGAGTGCTTGCCCCCCTGGAGTGGTTAGGTGACCCCTCTAGCTTCCTTGTCCCCCAGCGGGGCAATGCTGAGGCATGTTCTGCAGGGCGTCTCATAGGATCCTTGGGGGAAGGCGCCCGGATGCCCACCGTGGCATTCCACCCACCAACATCTGCCTGTGTGGCTGCCCCACCCCTTTCCTCTCGCTTCCCCAGCCCATTGTGTGTTTTCTTGGACCAAATCCTTGCCTCAGGTTCTGCTTTGGGGAGGGACACCCAAACTAACAGAAGCAGCTTAGCCTGCACCCTAATAAATATGCACGATATCTGTAGGTAAGGACTGAAAAGCCACAAGAAGCCGTCAAACAACCCAAAGGAAGATGGACAAGACTACCAGTGAGCGATTGACAATAGCTAGAGGCAGGACGACTGGCTGTGCAAACACCCAAGCTGTTGAAGCTCATCAGCATGTGGCCCATTCTAAACAAAAGCAAAACCTCGCTGCCATCGAGTGGATCAGAACGCACAGCGACCCTGCAGGACAGGGGAGAACTGCCCCTATGGGTTTCAGGATGGTCACTCTTCACAGCAGTCGAACACCTTGTCTTTTTCCCGTGGAGCAGTTGGTGGTTTCAAACGTTTAACCTCATGGCTAATAGCCCAACTCGCAGCCACGATACCACCAGAGCTCCTCCAGGCCTGGAGAAGGGCATCGTGCTGGTAAAGTGGCGGGCCATGAAAGGGATGAGTTGGATGAACACAGTGGCTACAACAGTGGGCTGCCACAAAGCCACGGTGGCACAGGACCACGCGGCCTTCCATTCTGGTGCTCCTTGGCCACATGAGTCAGAACTGACTCGTGGGTGTTGAACAACCACCACAGTGAATAAAAACACGGATTCTAGAACCCGACTATCCGGCTGTGCATCTGGCTTTACAGCTTTTAGCTCCAGGGCTCTGGGGACATGATTTAATTTCTCTATGCCTCCATTTCTTCACTTACTAAAGTAACAAAATAAATCACGTGCCCCTTCAGCATTCGGCTGCTAACTGCAAGGTCAGTAGTTTGAAACCACCACTTGCTCCTTGGGAGAAAGAGGAGGCTTTCTGCTCCACAAAGAGTTGCAGTCTCTAGGAGCAAACGAAGAGGGAGGAGAGAGAGTGGAACACATCCTGGCCCACCAAGCCCTGAGGACAATATTCTCTGTGCAAATTGCCAGTGCACAGAGAGGACCGTAGGGCCAGCCCCACCACGAGACACGATGTCTCTCACTGACCCATAGCACTACGGGGACAACACTGGAAACACAGTGTTGCCATTGTGTCTGATCTGACCCCACCACACCGGGGCGAAACCCTAAGGTCTTGCAACAGAGCAGCAAGGGGGGCAGAGCAATGAAGTCCCCAGGGTATACCGAAAATAGACTTTGGGGCCAGGGACATGGCACCCCATCAGATGCTACCAGAAAACACTCCTAAAGGTCAACAAACAGACCTGGAACTATTTATAGGCTTTTCTTTGTTTGTTCTTGGTTGTTGTTGTGGTGGTGGTTGTTTTGGGTTTTTTTCT
>NW_022103901.1:3710353-3713734 GCF_000313985.2 Echinops telfairi | reverse complement strand
CAAATGGGCTAGACCAGAGCAGGTACACTGATACAGATAAGAGCTAGAAACACAGGGAATCCAGGACAGATAGCCCCCTCAGGACCAATAATGAGAGTAGTGATACCAGGATGGTAGGGGGAAGGTGTGGGGAGAAAAGGGGAACTGATCACAATGATCCACATATAACACACAAACCCCCCAGAGGGACGAACAACAGAAAAGTGGGTGAAAGGAGACAGTGGGCGATGTAAGATATGAAAATAATCATAATTTATAATTTATCAAGGGTTCATGATGGAGGGAGGGACGGTGGTAGAGGAGGGGCAAAAATGAGGAGCTTATACCAAGGGCTCAAGTAGAAAGAAAGTATTTTGAAAATGATGATGGCAACATATGCACAAAAGTGCTTGACATGATGGATGTATGGATTGTGAAAAGAGCTGTAAAAGCCCCCAATAAAATGATTTTTTTTAAAAGTTAGTCTCAAAAACCCACAGGGGCAGTTCTACATCCTCTGTCCTGTAGGGTCGCTATGAGTCGGAATTGACTCCGGGCAGTGTGTTTGTGTTGTTCTGTTCTTGTTTTAGGATTACAAGGATGAAATGAGGAATGTTTACAATGTCAAAAATGCTTAGGACAGCAGTTCTCAACCTGTGGGTCGCAGCCCCTTTGGGGGTTGAATGACCCTTTCACAGGGGTCCCCTAAGACCATCGGATATTTTTCTGATGGTTTCAGGAACCAAGACACGGCTCCTCTATCCATCTCCAGGTGGGTTCGCCCACATGCAGATACGCCCACCTACGAGTACCTGCATGAAGACTGTGACCCATGCTACACCAGGCTTCAAGACATTTCATTTGTCATTAGAAATAAGTATTTCACAATATATAATTACATATTGCTTTATGATTCATCACTATGCTTTCATGATGTTCAGTTTGTAACAAGACAAATACATCCTGCCTATCAGATATTTACATGATGATTCATAACAATAGCAAAATGACAGTGATGAAGTAGCAATGAACATAATTTCATGGTTGGGGGTCAGCACATGAGGACGTGTATGAAAGGGCCGCGGCATGAGGAAGGTTGAGATCCACTGGCTTAGAACAATGAGTGGAATCCAGGGAGTGCTGGCTCAGTGTTTGCTAAGCCCCGATGGCGAAGTGATTACAGTGGAACTGCTAACAAGGTCAGCAGTTCAAAACCAGTAGCTACTCCACTGGATAAAGCTGGGACCTTTTGCGCCCACGAGCAGTTACAGCGTGGGACACTCACAGGGGCATTCTACGAGTCCGCATGGACTCGAGGGCTCTGAGCTTGGTTTGAGTCTGGTATATGCTTTGGTGCAGAAATTCTACTTCCCTTATAACATCCTGGAAAAAATAAATCTCCTTTTTGTGTGTGATGCAGTATTTCCTCCACAGCATTGCTTGCACCCAACCATGCCCTGGGTTACAAGTCTGACCTACCCATCGACAGCTCAACAATCATACTTGCCCTTTAATATTCTGTAAACTTGCCCTCACCTGGAAATGCCTGAACCCGCCCACCCGTGCTGGAAGCAACTTCTGCCGCTCCTCACCTCCACTCCCGGCACCTGCAGCTTCTGAATCCCAGGAAAAGCTTCGACCCTTTTCTTGCGTCAAATCCACTGCCATGCAGTTGAGTGTCCCTACAGGACAAAGGCGAACTGCTTCGCAGGATTTCTGACGCTGCAAATCTTCATCTTCTTCACTCAGAGCAGCTGGTGGGCTTGAACCACCAACTTTGCAGTTAGAAGTCCAATGTACCACCAGGGGAAACCCCCCCTTTGTTTTTATTACAGAAAAGTAAGCTTTGGGCTGTTAACTGCAGGGCCAAGGGTTCAAACACAGCAGCCAATGCATGGGAGAAAGAGGAGGCTGTCTGCCCCTGTAACGATTTAGTGTCAGAAATCCTTACAGAGGAGCATTAAGAGTCAGAATTGGACTTGACGACAGTGGATTTTTGTTGTTGTTTTAAGTAAAGAAAAATCAGAACCATGTGTATTTGGTCTTACCTGGAAATTTGACTTAAAGACACACTTAGGAACAGGTTTCATCCTACCCTGGGGGCTGTCTGTAAATGCCTAAGCATTGAGCAATCAAAAAACCAAAAAAAAAACCTCACTACCATCCAGTCAATTCCAATTCATAGCAACCCTCTAGGACAGAACTCTCACACACACACACACACACACACACACACACACACACACACACACACACTCCCGTGGGCTTCTGAAACTATAACTTTTTTAAAAATTTAAGATCATTTTATTGGGGGGGGGCTCTGGGAGCTCTTATAACAATCCATACATCAATTGTATCAAGCATATTTGTAAATATGTTGCCATCATTATTTTCCAAACATTTACTTTCTGTTTGAGCCCTTCTATCAATTCATTTTGAAACTAACTCTGTAGGGGAGCAGAAAGCCTCATCTTTCTTCCTTGGTGCAGCTGGTGACTCTGAACAGCTGATCTTGCAGTTAACAGCTCAATGCATAACCACCACACCCCTGGGCTCCTATAAACATTGAGCAATAGAACAGCTCAATTAGAGATTACAAATTAAGGGCCCTTGGGCTAGACTGGGCTGCTGAATTTAGTGTTGAGCTTAGCTGGAACAGTGGCTTGATTGCCAATATTAAAAAACTTCATGAGCCTTGTGTCATATAGTATTGCTTCCCACACGTGCTCATCCACGGAACTCTGTATCCCCCAGTTCCAGTTAACAGTTCTTGGGCTCATTGCCAGTTACCCCTGCTTGGGGCAAGCACACCGTTCCCATGGTTACTCTGTTCCTGAAGCCCCCATGTGCAAGGGAAAGGTCCTTCTGATGGGTAGAATTTTCCTTGCCCGGTTTCCGGAAGTAGAGCTCCAGGCCTTTCTTCATAGTGCATCTCAGTCTGGAAGCTCCACTGAAATACGGTCATCCCCCGAGCAGCAGGGAAGCCTCCACTGACGGATGGGCGGTGGCTGCTCTTGAGGTACATTGGCTTGATTCAAACCCAGGTCTTCTGTATGAAGGGCGAGAACTCTACCGCTGCGCCCAGTGAGAGGCAAAGGTGTACTGAGATTGAGGCTTGTTTACTGTGTGGAAAAATCACCCAGACATAAAGATACGCAGAACTACGCGGACAATCAGAAGCCGTTTCTCTCCAACAGCACAATGGATGTCCACATGAGGATGTAAACCCCATAAAGCTCAGGGTTTTTCAGCTGTTTTGGTCCACGCTGCGTTCCCAGCACGGAGAACAGAGCCTGGCATGTGTGAAAGCCTGAATCCCACACAGTCCGCAATTCCCTCAGACCATTGGTCAGGAGTGTGAGGAGCCTTGCCCTCAGAGTGCATCAGGAAGTGAATCATGCA
>NW_022103901.1:3701697-3710045 GCF_000313985.2 Echinops telfairi | reverse complement strand
TATGAAATCCAGGGAGATCAAAATCCATAGAGTTGGCAACGAGATGATGAACAGTCCTCTAGGTCATGGCGAGAGAGGTTACGGGGCAATGGGGAACTGACGGGTACAACAATGAAGAAAATGTTCTAAAATTTGGTGAGGTGAGGATTGCACAATTATTTAATGTACTCAAACCACAGAATTGTGTGGCACGGGAATTATATGTCAATAAAACTGTTGAGCATACACACACCTGGCTTGAGGAGGGACCTGGGCCATGAAATCACACCCAACGCCTGACATCATGGCACGTCAACTGGAACCCATTCGCCAGTACAAAAGCAGCCCCCGCCATCAGAGGTTCAGAATGTTTTCCTGGGCTCCCTGCACATATGCCTGTGAGTAGTCAGCCCGTACACACACCCGGCCCTGCACTGCTATGTGCAGCCCTCACCCCTGGTGACTCGACGCCTCGGTGTTCAAGGCTGTCGTGGTGCCGACCTGCGCCTGTTAGTTCCCAAATAAAAGTTAGCTCTGACGTGGACGAAGCCCCTGGTGAGTCCCCTCTGCCCGTGGACCAGGGATGTGAACAGTCTTGCTAACGTGCAGTGTGCATTGGAAAGTGGATTGTTGCCAATGCAGTTAGGGTAAAATTCAGCATCCTATCCTTTGATCTCCCTGATAACCTATTTAAATTTGTTCTAATTTTTAGCATTTTCTGCTTTCTTTTCAATTGAGGGTTTTATCTGTTTTACTGTGTCACTGTTATAGGTTGTTTTTTTTTTAGTGTTTTCTGTATATGGAAATCCAGGATAGAGTAATCAGACTAATGCTCACTTGGGGATGTGGCAGCAGAGGTTGGGGGGGAAATGGGAAGCTAAGGATGAGTTCAAGAATGAAGAAAATGCTCTAACATTGATTGTGGTGGTGCTTGTAAAACTCTTCTTGATGTGACTGAACCATTGAATTGTATGACATACGAACTATATGCCAATAAAACGGTTTTGTTTTTGTTTTTAAAAAGCTAACTCTGGGAGGGAGGGGAAAAATGAGGACCTAATGTCGGGGGTTTAAATGGAGAGAAAATGTTTTGAGAAACGATGTACAAATGCGCTTTACACAACTGATGTGTGTATGGATTGGGATAACAGTTGTATGAGCCCCTAATAAAATGTTAAAAAAAAAAAAAAAAAAAGCTAACTCTGATTCACTTGGCTTTTTCGGACTCTCTTTTTCAGAATCCGACCTGTGCTCCTCAGAGCCAGTCCGGCTACTGGTCTGATGGGGGCTGAGTTGGGGGTGGAGGGGACACTCACTGCTGTTGGGTTCATTCAGACTCATGGTGACCTCATGGGTTTCTGAGAGTCAAGTGTCATGGGGGTTTTTCTGAGGCTGAACTCTAATGGAAACCAGGCACCAGAGACATCTTCCGTGGTTCAACAGGGTGACTTTGAACTGCCAATCCTGCGGCTTATAGCAGTCTTGTGCAAACCGTTGGTGCCACTCAGGGCTAACACATAGCTGTGCATAGTGCACAGAACTGGGGCTTGGAGAACACGTGTGGGAGAATCAGTTGCCCTCCAGGTGGGTCTCGCTCAGGGCGCCTTCAAGCGTCAGCGTGGAACTGAGCAGCACAGAGCTGGCTGGGATTGCTGCTTTTTCCAAAGTGGATCACTTCCCGGGGCCCTCCAAAGACCAGCAAGCAGGTGAACCGCCCAGGGACCCCTTATTTGTAACAAGTGATTAATTCTGGCCTGGGCACCGAGGAAAACCTTCCTGGGGTGCGATTTTGTATCGTTTCCCTCTTTTACAAGGAGAACACAATGCTATGTTACTTTCCCACGTTTTTTCTAATTAAAAAAAAAGGCAGTGAGAGACAAGAGAGGCGATCAAACCGTGACTCAAAAGTTAGTCTCGGCTGAACCACCCAGAGGAAAATGAATGCAGTGAAAAAATAAAGTTCTACATTGATAAGCCAGGCACACTCACAACCCAATACCTATAGCCATCCAGCTGCTTCCAAACCACAGGGATCCCATTGGAGGAACAGAACTGCTCGCCAGGGTTTCTGAGGCTGCAAATCTTTGAGAGCAGACAGCCGGATCTTCGTCCTACGGAGAGGGGCTGGCGGGTTCAAGTTGTCCTTGAGGTTAGTAGTCCAACAAAGCCCCATACACTAGCACAACTCCTTAAAAAAATTTTTTTAAATCTACCTCCAACTCAGTGACAGCCAGCAGGATGGGGTGGGGGTGGGGGGAGAGAGAGAGAGACCGGAAATGGAGCCCACTTCATATTCTGGGATATGGCTCCACCCACCACCTTTGTCCCCAGCAGAATCGCCTTTTGTTGCTGGAGTGTTTTGTGTGTTTGGTTGTTTTGTTTCCAGTATCTGCTCACAAATTCATGAGAGCCCTGGCCACAGGGAGTACAGAAGGTGTCCCGTTTGCTTTGAAGTTTTGGTTTCCTTTTTGAAATATGAAGAGAAGAATTAAGAAACTGGGATAGGCGCAAGGGCAGCCCGGAAAAGAGCTTTCCAGTCAGTGTCTGGGGAGCAAGCATTGCTCCCACAAAGGGTGGGGGTGGGGGGCAGCTCAGGCACAGGCACATTTTCCAGAATAGCCTGGCCTCCGCGGAGTCAGACGCAGTCCGAGCCCAGGAACCCCCACCGAGGCAGACGTCCTCGAAACCACATTTAGAAGCAGCCCTGGTCAAACCAGGCCCCGCGCTCATGAAACTGCCTCTGATGCTCAAGGCCCGCGGGCAGGTGACTGTCCTTACCCTCGGGACAGGACGTTCAGAGGCCGTTGGGACACAGCGGGCGCCAAGGCAAATGGAGCGCGGCAAGCCACACTGACGGCGACACCGGGCCTTTGCCTCGCCTGGCGGCGTTCGATGCTGGGCGGTCGGGACCCCACCAGGTTGGGGAGTCCTGGTGGCACGGTGGGGTTACAGGTGGGGCTGCTAATCGCGAGGTCAGCAGGTCGAAACTACTAGCCGCTCCGCAAGAGAAAGATGAGGTCTCTAAAACGTGCAGCCTCGGGGTCCGTTTTACCGTGTCCTACGTGCCGGCCCGGGTCCCTGTTCGGCCCAGTGTTCACAATCCAAGCCCCTTGGCGACCCCAGAGGGACCTTTGGCCCGAGATCTGAGCCCCCGTGTTCTCAAACGCGGGCTTCCCAGGACGCGTCGTGCGCGGAGGGCCGCCAGGGGCGCCCCGGAACGACCGGGCTCCAGAAGCGACCCTCGCCAGGAAGCGGACCGCAGTGGGGCCGCGCACCGGAGGCGCCGGCGCGGTGCGGCGGGCAGTTGGCGGGCAGGCCCCCCGGTGGGGCTCGCTGGCACCCCGGCTGGCCAGCGCCGCCGGCGTTGGCGTCCGAGCCTCCCTCCGCCTTGGATGAGGGACCGCGGCCCGGCTGGCCGTTCCCCGCGCCCCGACCGGGGCTCCGGTGCGCATCCCTGGCCCAGCGAGTAAGTGCACGGAGGGGAGCCTTCGGCCCGGTCCCCGGCGTGGACGCCACGAACAGGGCTGGACCCGGCACTCAAGGCTCCCGGCTGATTTCTTGCTAAGGAGCTGTTTCTGCGGAAGCCGCGCAGCGCGTTCACTCGGCGGGGACTTGCACCCCCGGACGCCCACAGACTTGGCCACAGTGTGCCCCTCGCTCTGGCCCTGGCCCTGGCCCTGGCTCCTCGGCCACCGCCGCAGTGCTCTGTGAGTGATCCACTGACCTGCCTCTCCGGGAGGCCCCAGCCCCCTCGAGCCATGTCGCCTGCAGCGTTGGGGGCCCCTGGTGATGCCAGGCACGCACCGCTGTGCCCGAGGACGGGCTGTTGGAATTCGCCGTGAGCGATGGACGGCAGGACGGAACACCAGAGCTGTGGACGGAAAATTATCCCGCCGTGGCGATATGTAGGCTGGGGCCCCCGGGGCTCCCCATGAGAAATGCGGTTCCTCCTCTGAGCCCCCATTCCACAGTCACATGAAAGAAGGAGCCCTTAGCTGGTAACCAAAAGGTTGGCCATTGGAACCTACCCAGGGCTCTGCAGGAAAAAAAAATGTAAAAACCTGGCAATCTGCTCCTGTAATGATGATCTCCATCAAAAACAAAACCCATTGTCGGTGTGTCCATTCTGACTCATAGCAGCCCTGTGTTGGAGTTTTCAAGGCTGTCAATCTGTCGGGGAGCATCTGGACGGTATCTTTCCCCCATGGAGTGGCTGGTGGGTTTGACCCATTGATGTGGATAACAGCCCACGCTTAACCCACAGTGCTCCCTCCCTCCCTCCCTCCTATCAAGTTGATGCTGACTCCTAGCAACTTTACAGGACAGAGTAGAACTGCCCCTCTGGGTGTCCAAGACTGTACTTCCCTACAGGAGTAGAAAGCCTTGTGTTTCTCCCTTGGAGCAGCCAGTGGTTTTGAACTGCTGGCCTTTCAGTTGTCAGCCCAACTTGTAACCACTATGCCACCAGGGCTACCATGTTGAAAGCCCCACAGGCCAGCTCTCCCCTATCACAGAGGGCCCTTATGAGTCAAAAGTCCATTCAAGGGTACCCATCAGCAGTATAAGTAGTTTGTGGATTGCCCTCAAGTATAGAATTCTGTCTCAAATCCTATCTGCTAAGACCCAAAGGGACAACTAGCCAGTCTATCAAGTACCTTGGTTTATGAGAATTCGCATGTTCGCTTGAGATACATCAGTGCTTCTGGCACACAGCCATGAATGAAGGTGCACAATATGTGCTGGTGCTGTGGGCACATTTGCTTAGCTGGTCGGCCACCATCAGATCCCGAGGAGTCTCAGGTGAGGGTCGTGATGGTTATGTTTTGGGGATGCCAGGCCAGGTCTAATTTCTAACATCTAATTTGCTTGGACCAGTGAGCTAACTAGTTCCTGTGTTTCACTACTAACCTCAAAGTTGACTATTTAGCTCACCTAGCAGCACCCCAGAGCAAAGTCGAACCTTCTTCCATAAAGATTATAGCCAGAAGAACCCTGTGGAGCAGCCCTGCTCTGTAACTCATGGAATTGCCATGCGTTGGAGTTAATAGCAATGGGTTTGGTTGTGTGTGTGTGTGTGTGTGTGTGTGTGTGTTTTGAGCAACTCAAGGAACCCTGGTGGCATAGCTGGAATATGGAGTTGGACTGCTAAACACAAAGTCAGCAGTTCGAACCCACCAGCCGCTCCTCAGAAGAAAGGTGGGGCTTTCTACTCCCAGAGAGATACGATCTCAGAAACTTGCAGGGGGAGTTGTGTAGGATTGCTGCGAGGTAGCATCCACTCCATGGCATTGAGTTTGGTTTTGGTTCTGGTTTGGTTGAGCAGCTCTGCCCGATGGGTGATCCTGGTAGTTGTGACCATTGCCCTAGGGCAGCGCTTCTCAACTTGGGGGTCGAACAACCCTTTCACAGGGGTCGCCTAAGACCATGGGAAAAACATATTTCCCATGGTCTTAGGAAGGGGACACCGCTCCTCTCTCCATCTTCAGGCAGGTCCGCCCACATGCAGGTCCGCCCACATACGAGTACCCTGCGTGAAGACTGTGACCCATGCTGTACCATGCTTTAAGGCAAAACTTCATTTATTTGCCATTAGAAATAAATATTTCACATTATATAATGACATCTTGTTTCTGATTCATCACTATGCTTTCATGATGTTCATTTTGTAGCACTGCAAATACATCCTGCCTATCAGATATTTACATGATTCCTAACAGTAGCAACATGACAGTGATGAAGTAGCAACGAAAATAATGTTATGGTTGGGGGTCATCACCACATGAGGAACTGTATGAAAGGGTCGCAGCATGAGGAAGGTTGAGAACCACTGCCCTAAGGGGGGGCATCACGGGATAAGATGTGGGATTCTGGGCACAACCCCAAAAGCCCGTGTGGGATGCCTGACCCAATGGCTGTTGAGAATCCCTGACGCCTCCTAGATCCACATCTATGTGTGTGAGGAGGGGCGTGGGGGTGGATGGCGTCTCTCCTGCCCTCCCCCAAATGATGTTTTGGAACTTCCTGGCTGGAATCGTCGACAAGGCGGTTCCACAGCGTTAGATGGGGAAATTCTAAAGTGAAGGCCCTGGACTCTGGGAGCCCCACCCAGGGTAGCAGGGCTCCAGGTGTGCACTCTGAAGGCTGGCACATTCAGGGTGGGGAGCCTCAGAGGTACCCGGTGTCAGCCGTGGGTGGTCCCCTTCTGCTTGCTTTTAGCCTCCAGGATGGACTTCCTGGTTCTCTTCTTCTTCTACCTGCTTCTGATGCTGACCGTTGTCCTTCTGTGGTGCGTCTGCTCGAGAATCCACTGCTTGAAAGGCCTGGTCGGGGAAGGAACACAGGTAACAGGGTCGCTCGGGACTCCCCAACTCTGAAAGTGCTCATGGGATCCTGAATGGACAAAATGGGGACACCAGGTTTTTTTACTTTCTTCCATGTTTGGCAGCTGTGGTGTGTTCTCTGTGTGTCTCTGTCTCCTGTTGAAAGGAATGCTTTGTGGTTACAGGATAACATTCTCAAGGGCGACTTTCCCCACCCCCCTCTGCATTTGATGCCCATAATGGGGTGTGAGCATTGTCTGCCTGAAGGGGCCTGATGGAGGGGCAAGGGGTGAGCAGAGTGTGGCGTCAGAAAGCTGAGCATCAGGCTGCCCACCCTCCTTTTCCCAGTGTTCAAAGTGGGGTGAGCAGTCCTCAGGAAGGGATTGATACACGGGTGACCCTGGGGGGGCAGTGTTACTGACCCATCGCCCCACTCCCCTTCTTCCCCTGAAGACTGACAGCGGCCAGTGTGAAAATAGAGTTGGCAGTTAAGTGTTGTTTTCCTGTTTGTTCCCTCTTGAATTTCTTCTCTGTTCACATACTGTCTTAAGCTAGGTCCTCTAGAGAGGCAAAACCAGTGATGAGAGAGGGTGGGGGAGAGAAATGTTTATATCAAGGAAATGGCTCACACAGCTGTGGAGATAGGCAAGTTTCAAGTTAATGGGTCGGATGGCAGGCTCTGGCTGCATAGATGAATGAGTTCAAGGTCAACAGCTAAGGTAGTAGGCTGCTAATGACTCCCAGGATCAGTAGGCAACATGGCAGACAGTTGGGTCAAGTCTGAAGAACCTGAGGTCCACTAACCAAATTCAAGATCCAGATTCAGCCAAAAGCAAACAAGCTTTTCTACTGCACCCACTTATATTGGAAGCAGGCCACACCCTGGGGATTTCGTCATGGGGGATTACTAGGTCTCAGAGTCTTGGCCCAGCCAAGTTGACACTGAACCTTACCTCTCACACCTGTGAACACAAAATTCGGTGTTAGCAATATGGTCATTTATACATGGAGAAAGGTACCCAGGTAGTGCCATGGTTAAGCAGTCATCTGCCAACCCAAAGGTCAGTGGTTCCAACCCACCAGCCACTCTGAGGAACAAAGATGAAGCAGTCGGCTTCTGCCAATGAGACCGCTTCGGCAGCTTTAGGGGGTAGTCCTCTATCCTGCAGGGTGGCTGTGAGTCAGAACCCACTAGACTGCATGCAGCACCGTGCCCAGAGAAGCTGAGTCGTTTCGGCCAGATGAGAAACGAAACCAAGCCTATATTTTTTCTTGCACTGCAGGTCATTTCCCGTCTCATCCCAGAATGCCTTCAGAGATGCGTGCAAAGATGGCTCCACTACCTCTTTCATACCCGGTATGTATGTGCCCCCAGCAGTTCAGCGTTCAGCCGAGCCCTGTCTACCCTGTAGTGAGCCAAAGAATGAGCGATGTCGCCATAACGCCACAGCCCCACACACCGGAGCCAAGGAGCCTGGTAGTGCAGTGGTTGAAGTCCTGGGCTGCAGACTACAGAGTTGATGGTTCAAACCCACCAGCCACTCCCTGAGACAGATGAGACTATCTGCTCCCCAAAGATGGACAGCCTCAGGAGCCCACAGGGGCAACTCTGTCCTGTAGGGCCGCAGCCAGTTGGAATGGGCTGACAGCAGTGGCTTTTTGCCTCGTTGTTTTCACGTGCTGTGTGAAATGTTTCACCTCACTTCCCGTGGGCCTCTTGCTCTTTCTCTCGAGGCCCAAAGGACGTGGCTGTTTGGCTCTGTTCCACACTCTGGCCAGCCCTGTCCCCCGGGGGTCCCCGAGAGCAAGCCACCTGCCCGCCTTCTTGCAGAAACCACACCTTCATCGTCCTGCACCTGGTCTTGCAAGGCCTGGTCTATACCGAGTACACCTGGGAAGTCTTTGGCTACTGTCAGGAGCTGGAGTTCTCCTTGCCCTGTCTTCTCCTGCCCTACCTGCTGCTGGCCACAAACCTGCTCTTCTTCGTGCTCAGCTGCGTGACCGACCCAGGTGAGTCTCACTCACACACACACACACACACACACACAC
>NW_022103901.1:3698684-3701160 GCF_000313985.2 Echinops telfairi | reverse complement strand
CTTTCACATTTCCCAGGAGACTCGAGAAACCTGGGTGGTGCAGGGGTTAAGGCGCTTGGCTGCAAACGGGAAGGTTAGGTCAGTAGTTCGAGCCCACCAGATGCTACTCAGAAGAAAGATGCGGCAGTCTGCTCCCCCAGGAAGGCTTTACCGCCTCAGGAAACTTGCGGGGCGTTCTGCTCGTCCTGCAGTCACCAGGAGTTGGGATTGACATGGCAGCAGTGGGCTGTGCCAGAGAGCGAGCTGTAGCGTGTAGGGTAGGCTCGTAGTAACCACCCAAATGGCGGTTGCGTGCATGTGTGCAGTGTGGGGAGGTGGGGAATGGTGCCTAAAGGAAGGGTCTGGGCTGTGTTCTGGGCTATGGACACACTCTGACATGAATGGCCGCACAACTCTGAGCACATGACAAGCCGTTGACGTGTACACTTCCTAAAGCTATACTGTGTGGCCACAGGCATGTCTCAGTAAAGCCAACAAAGATGAGCTACTTACAATGTTCAGCAGAGTGGTCTGGGCTGCCCCGTGCGGCCACAGGCTGGCAGGGCTCTGCCGGACACCCACCTGTGCCCGCCTTTCTCCAGGAACCGTAACGAGCGCTACCGAGCCGGCATTCCTCCAGGCCTACCGATTCGATGACGTGATGTTTCCCAAGAATGCCAGGTGTCCCACCTGTGACCTACGGAAGCCAGCTCGCTCCAAGCACTGCAGTAAGTGTGGCCCTCCCTGCCCCTCCCACAATGGACCCCGAGGGTTTAGTCTGTAAGGGAACATTCCAGAAACGGTAAAGCAAAGCCATTTGTCTCCCAGAGGAGGGCAGGGGGAGGCTGGGCAGTGGTTTCTTTTGGGTGATGGAGGTGAAGTCAGTTCTGGTGTCAGCGGGTGACCCTTGGGCCTGGCCACAACGGCCCTGCCTTTGCCACATGGCAGGGCTGGCTGTCTGCCGACCAGTCCTGGTGCAGCCCTGTCTTTGAGGCAGGGCTGCTCAGAATCGGAGGCTAGTGTTGTCCGCCAGAAGAGGGGGAGTGGGTACTGATACTCACTCACTGCCATTGAGCTGATCCTGAGTCACAGTGACCCTCCCGTTGACCTTGTGGTTAGTATCCCACCATGTAACCCAAAAGTACAAAGAGCCAGGTAGCATGAGTGTTGCAATATCTTTTACTTAACTCCAAACCCAAACCACTACTAGTGAGTCCATTCCGACTCTTGGTGACCCTACAGGACAGGGAAGTGCTGCCCCGTAGGCTTCTCCATGCTGTAAATCTTTATGGAAGCAGACTGCCACCTCTTCCTCCCATGAGCAGCTCGTGAGCTTCCAGGGACCACCTGCCCCACCCACAGTCCTTGATGGGTTCTGACTCCCAACAGACCTAGAAACAAATCTCACGACCATCGAGTTGACTAGAAGGCATCGTGACCCTATAGGACAGGGTAGAACTGTCCCGAGTTTCTAAGACTGTAACTCTTTACAGGAGTAGACAGCCCCTCATCCTGTGGGTTCAAACTGCTGACTTTTGGGTTAGCAGCCCAAAGTATAACCCGTGACACCACCAGGGCTCCTCCTAGGTTGATGAGCAACCCTAACACCCCCAAAGACGAGGCTTTCTGCTGCCGGAAAGAATGACAGTCTTGGAAATGCTGCCCTGTGAGGTAGTTGAGTTCAGCTTTTTGGTTCAAGGCAGCAGCAAGCATCACAGCTTCGTGACTGCAGCCGCCTTTTCCCCGGCAAGTGCGTGGAGGTCCCCCCAGGTGTGCACTGGGCCCTTGCCCCCTCCAGGGCCGATGCCAGTGCACTCCCCCGCCTCCGTGCAGGGGTGTGTAACAGGTGTGTGCACCGCTTCGACCATCACTGCATTTGGATGAACAACTGTATCGGGGCCTGGAACGTGCGGTACTTCCTCATCTACCTCTCGACGCTGACGGCCTCCGCGACCACCGTGGCCGGCCTAAGTGCCGCCTTCCTGGTCCAGGTGGTGATCTTCTCGGATCTCTACCTGGAGACTTACACTGACGAGCGTGGGCAGCCCCAGGTGGTCGACGTCATCTTCCTTGCGCAGGTAATTGGGCCGAGGTGCAGATGTGTCCGGCTTGAGGTGTCCAAACCAAGCCATGTCACCCACTGCCAGCCAGCCCGCTTCGACCCACAGCCACCCTCCAGGTAGAGGAGACCTACTCCTTAGGGCTTCTCAGACAGGAAGGCGCATCTCTTCTATTTATTTAGGAATACAGTCCTTTATATATTCTGACTGCCAGGCCCACTGTATTGGATATGTGCTTTGCAAATATTTTTTCCCAGTCTGACTTGCCTTTACATTGTTTTGTTTTAAGGTTTAGTGGGAATTAGGTGGTGGCATACATTGCAGATCATGGTTCATTGTTTTTGCCTCCAACAAAATAAACAACTTTCAACCCTCCTGGAAGGCTTACCCCAGTCCCACCTCTCCCAGTGCCCTTCCGGCCTGCCGGCCAGCAACCC
>NW_022103901.1:3694648-3696970 GCF_000313985.2 Echinops telfairi | reverse complement strand
GAGGCAAAAACACCCGGCGGGCCGCATAAATGTCCTCTGCGGGCCGCATGTGGCCTGCGGGGCCATAGTTTGAGGACGCCTGCTTTACGGCCTGGGAAACCCCACAGCAGAGCCACGTCTCCTGACCAACCTTCCCCCTGCTTTCCTTTCTCTAAGGGGAGGGAGGAAAGGAGCGGAGGGATGCTACAGCACATGAGCCAACACTTCAGGTGCCACTTTGAGCAAGGAATTGGCCTGGTTTGTGGTCAATGGGATGGCAGCTGTGCTGGTGGGGGTCTGGGAGGCTTCTGGAGTGTCCTCAAGGCCCTGTGCCGCCATCCAGCCCTGATTGCACTGTTCCTCCTCTGTCCCCAGTACCTGTTCGTGCTCTTCCCGAGGATCATCTTCCTGCTGGGCTTCGTGCTGGTGATCAGCGTGTTCCTGGGGGGCTACCTGTGCTTCGCTCTATACCTGGCCGCCACCAACCAGACCACCAACGAGTGGTACAAAGCCCGCCAGGTCCCGTGCCAGTGCTGCCACCCCCAGGTGAAACCCCAAGCCTTCCAGAACATCCACAACCGTGGGGTCTGGCGCAACCTGCACGAGGTCTTCCTCCCTGCTGCCCACGATGAGAAGAAGAAATAAGAATGGAAGAGTGTCCCTGCCCTTGAAAGATTGGAGACCTTTCTGTATACAAACGGATGCTTATTTTCAACACAGGCATTGCTTTTCTGTTTCCACTGTGCGTTAATGACAGAGCCGGGGAGTGAGGGTGGTATAAGGAAGATGACAAGACGCGTATGTTGAGTGTCTGATCCTTGCCAGGTGCTGCACCATCCCTGGGGCAGAAACCCACCAGACTCGAGCACTTAGCACTGCCCAAGGCTGGGGGTTGGGGGGACCCAGAGCTCTAGGCCTCTCAGAGGTTCCAGTCTGTTCCCAAGGAGTCGAGTGGATTCTGACCCATGGCCATCCCAAAGGTTCCACATAGAGCCTCTCCACAGGGTTTTCCTGGCTGGGATCTTTGTGGAAGCAGGTCGCCAGGCCTTTCTTCCTAGGCACCCCCCCCGGGGGGGGGGCGGTGTCCAAGCTACCAACTTTAGGTTTGGTGCTGGTTAGGTGCGGTCCAGCCGGTTCTGACTCATAGAGACCCCACGGGCAACAGAAGGAAACACTGCCCGGCTCCTGCTCCATGCTCACAATGTAGGTTAGCTGATTGCAAATTAATTGTAAGCCCACTGCACCAGCTGAGCTCCTGGACTAAACCCTCTGCCCAGCAGTTCAGACTGACCCTATACAGGGTTGGGGAGACGGAATCTCTATGGGAGCAGCAGCCTCATCTTACTCCCTGAGGAGCAGGTGGTAGGTGAGAACTATTAGCCTTGTGGTTAGCGGTCCAATGCCTAGCCCAGCGTCACCTGGGCTCCTTGGACTCATGGACAGGAAGGGACTTCAGGCAGTGTTGAGCTGCTCAGGAGATTGCACGCAGCTCCTTCCTCCTTTAAGCGCTCCTGTGTATTCCCGCGCTTTCCCCTCTCCTTAGCCACGCCCAGCGTTCCCACGGCCAAGGGGCGTCGCCCGTCTACGGAAGCACGGGCCGCGCTAGTGACCGGCCTGCCCTCCTCTGCCCCTTCTGGCTGCACTGAGAACAACAAAACACTCGCTGCCACGGAGTGAACGCCAACGCTGTGGCCTTACAGAGCAGGGAACACTAGTTCCCGCGGGTTTCCAAGACTGAATCTTCGTAGGAGCAGAAAGCCTCATCTCTCTCCTGGGAGTCTGGTGGGCTCGGACTGTTTTAGCAGCCCGGCCGTAGCCCACCACGCCGCCTGGACAACCTAAAGCTCCGGCTGATTCCCGACAGGGGACCGCCCAGAAAAAGGTTTATAGAAAGTGCTCCGGGGGCGGCATTGGGGTGAATGTTCTGAAGCAGGTGGGCTGAGCCTTGAAGGGCCCCTAAGATTACATGACCTCCACCGAGCAAGATGGTCTCATGAGGAGGGAACTGGGAGGCGCTGGCAGGGAGGGAAACCCCACGTTTCCCGGCAGCCCTTGGTGTGGAGAAACCCCACGTTTCCCTGCAGCCACCTCGGAGATGAGTTGCTGAGGCCCCAGAAAACCTGACATGCCAGCCAAGCCAGGTCGCCGCACCTTGACGCTGTGCTGCTGGAGGCTTTGAACGCTGAGCAAAGCAGCCGGGGGAGCCCGAGTGCTGAATGAACGGAGGGTGCCTGACCCTTGGCAGCACCCTGGGGGGTGTGGCGTTTTCCCAGGCGACCCCTGTCACTCCTGGCCTTGGGGCGGGGCCCGCCGCCCTCGCCCCGCCCGCGCACTCTGGCCGCC
>NW_022103901.1:3683565-3694254 GCF_000313985.2 Echinops telfairi | reverse complement strand
CGCTCTGAGCGCCGCCAAGGAGGTGCTGTACCACCTGGACATCTACTTCAGCAGCCAGCTGCAGAGCGCGCCGCTGCCTATGGTGGACAAGGGCCCCGTGGAGCTGCTGGAGGAGTTCGTGTTCCAGGTGCCCAAGGAGCGCGGCGCTCAGCCCAAGGTGCGGCAGCTGGGACTCCGGGGCGCCCCTCGCCCTTACCCGGCCTTTCTCTTTGCCCTCTGAGCTACAGCGATGGGCCAAACCCCGACGCATCTCTGAGCCCGGGGCTCCCCCCTTGGCGCCGAGCACCTGGCTGCTTCGGCCCGAAGGCAGTGCTCAGCCGCGTGCCTGTTCTGCGGCGAGCCGGGTGCTGCTCACTCCCCGCACCCAAAACGTTACCCGCTCATCAAGGGTCCCAAACAGTTGTGCATCCTCCCAAGGCCTCTCGGCTGGTTCTCTTGGGGTGGGAGAATGACTTTTTACTTTCTTCTTCCTTTCTTTCCCAAGATACAGTGTAGAGGAACGCTACAACTTCCCGGGACCTGGGCTTCAGCCTCCCCCTGGAGAAGCGCAAGCCTTGCTCCGTCTCCGCGCTCGTCTGCAGTCGTAAGCGTGGCCGGACCAGATTTCTTACAGCCTCTCCTGGATTTGTTTTGCAGAGACTGAATTCACTCCAAGAGCTTCAACTTCTTGAAATCATGTGCAATTACTTCCAGGAGCAGACCAAGGACTCGGTCCGGCAGATCCTCTTCTCCTCCCTTTTCAGTCCCCAAGGGAACAAGGCCGATGACAGCCGCATGAGCTTGCTGGGAAAGCTGGTCTCCATGGCGGTGGCCGTGTGCCGGATCCCCGTGCTGGAGTGCGCAGCTTCCTGGCTCCAGGTAAAACCACCGGTTGCCCTTGCCGTGGATTCCAGTTCAAGGGCGCCCCCACACGTGTCCAAGTAGAACTGCTCTCCACAGGGGGTTCGTTTCTCTCTTTAAAAACACTTTCGTGACCACTGAAATTTTTTTGTTGCGATTTAGAGGAGTTGGCAGAACAGGTGGGCGTTCTTCCCGCCCTTCTTGGGTTTACCACTTTCACACCCGACCCACCCTCCCCCACTTCCTAAGCCCTTCTCACCCACTGAACTGGCTCCCTAAACTAATACCACCCTTTATCTCAGATGGCGGGTTATTCTAAGGAGCGTAAACCTCCACGTGTGACTTCATAGGTCTGTTGGTGTTTGGCTGCAAGTTCTGAACCATGAGTGAGTTCCGTTCCCCACCTGAAGGGTGTCTAGGGGCCACAGCTGTGTGTGTGGGGGTTCCACCAGCCTCTTGAAGACCAGTTAGGCTGATATGTTTTTCTGATCTTGCATTTTGGTCCACATTTTTCTCTCACGCTATCCGATAGCCGGGCCCCATCTAGCTCTTCTGGTCTGTGCGTCTAGGTGGTTGAGGCTCCCGTTGTCCGTTGATGAGATCTGTACGCGAATTGTCTTCACATGCCTTTGATTTTCATCAGTCTTAGTGCTTCAGGAAGTTTGTGGGGAAGTAAGCATCTATAAAAGAAAAAATATGTATTTTATAATCTGTAAAAAAATATTGTGTGGAAAATGCCAGTATCTTTGAATTCTCTTTTTCGGTGCACCTTTTGAAGTCTCCCACTCCAGAGTCATACCTTCCGTAAGGCTTCCAGCGGCCCGTTTTCTGGAAGTAGATCATTGGGCCTTTCTTGCAAGGCATCTCTGGGTGGACGTCAACTTCCAGCTTTTCGGTTAGTGGTTGAGGGTGCACACTCTTGGCCCCAGCCAGAGCTGGCCAGGCTCCCGGCTCCGGGACTTCTCTGGAACTAATCTTCCCGAGAGTCTCTGATGGGGAATTCAACAGTCAGGAGTTTTCTATTGGAAGAGGCCTTTCCACATTTGTTTCCTCTGATCATCCCTGGCCTGTAGACTGGCCCTGTCCCTGGCGTCGCTGGGCTACACCGCCCATAACTGTTCTTGAGAAGATTGTCGTTTGTAATAGTAAAATAAAAGGTGCCCCAGCTTCCCATCTCCAGAGCAAGTGAGACTTCTTTTCTCTCCCACTCAGGTTAATGTTTAAGAAGCCCTGCTGGCACAGTTAGTTAATCCATTAGACCACATTTAACTTCAAGGTTAGCAGTTCAAAAGCACCGTTTCCTCAGCCCTTCCTCAGAAAGAGGAGATTTTCTGCTCCTGTAAAGATTGACAGCCTCGCAAACCCACAGGGGCTCTTCTGCATTAGGGTTGCCATGAGTCAGAACTAACTTGCTTTCAGTGAGCTTGCTTCCTTTTTGGAGAGTTCTAGACAGACATTGTAACCTTGTAGCCGTTCACAGGTGCGGAGTGGGAGCACCTGTTTATTTTTACCTAGGGAGTTAGCCCGGGAATGCGGTAGGGCTCAAAAAATGATCATTTCACCTGACATGGGACATGACCTTTCCTCCATGAATTTGAAGGCTCTGGTTAGCACACTTCTTCCTGTGAAGGGCCAGATAGGGACCACAGCAGGCAAACCCAGGAGCGAGGCTGAAGGGTGCCTTTCCGAAAACTGATTTACAAAACTAAACCAGTGGGGGTGGGAGGCACCAGAGGACAGCTTGTGCTGGTGGGCTTTTCGTTTACCGGAGGAGGGTGTCCTTGCTCACACAGTTACCGGGACCTTGGTTTCCTCCTCCCAGCGCACGCCTGTGGTCTACTGCGTGAGGCTGGCTCGGGCCCTCGTGGACGACTACTGCTGCCTGGTGCCGGGGTCCGTGCAGATCCTGAAGCAAACCTTCAGTGCCAGCCCTCGATTCTGCTGCCAGTTTGTAACGTCTGTCACCACACTCTATGACCTGTCCTCAGGTAAGCTGGAGCCCGGTCTTCGCTCAGTCCGCCTCACGCTTTTTTGTTTTCGCTTTTCCCCCTCCCCTGAAAGGTGTGTGCTTATTTTAGAGCCAAAGCCAAGGGGGCGTGGGGGTCGCTCAGGCTGCCACGATGTAAGAAGGGGAGCTTTCCCTCGGGTGCCCTCACTTGGAATGGTCAGAGGGGCAGACTGCCCCCAAAAGAGGGTCCAGGGCGATGTGACTTGGTATCTAAGCCCTGATTTCTCCCATGACTTGGAGCTTTTCATTTTGAGAGATTTCACAACACCCGAAAAGGTTGGGAGAATAGCCCAGCCCTCGGGCGAGACTTGGTGGCCGGCACCCGCTTGCTCTCTGTCGCCTCCCCCCACCCCCCATGCACACAGACGTCCTGGAGGTCGTGGGACGTGGCTTGTGTCTCTGAGAGCAAGTGCACTCTCCGGCGTAACCGATATCGACGCCATGCCTGAGAGATTGAGTCCAGGTGTCCGTCCCCAGGGCACAAAGGGGTACCTGCCTTCTGCTCCAGGGCTCTGCCATCAGCCCGTCTGTCATACGCCGAGTACCTCTCTTAAAAAGAGATCTCCTGCTGTTGCCTTTAATGATCATCATCTTTATTTGTCTTCGGGGTTTGGCAGAAGAAGAATAACACATTGCATGTGGTGGCTTCACATGTAGTGCATGGTACTTAGTGATTAGATGTGCAGAATGACCACGCAAACAAACCCACCTGGACGATGGCAAATACACTTTGCCGGAGCTCAGTCAGGTGGTAAGTCAGAGAGTGCCGCCGAAGCTCACAACTACCCAGTCATTCCGACTCTCAGTGACCCGATAGGACAGGGTAGAGCAGCCCTTGTGGGTTTCTGAGACTGTACCTCTCTAGGAATAGAAGCCCCTTCTCCTTCGGAGGACCTGGTGGTTTCAAACTGTTGACCTTGCAGTTAGCAGCCCAACAGGTAGCCACTGCACCAGCTGGGCTCCTTGTGAGTACCGCTACTGGGGTATTATGAACATCTCATAGAGCTTGATCACCTCAATAATATCTTAAATAGCACCTCCCACCCCACCCCACCTCGCAATTTAGGTAGTGGAGGGAAGACAGGGTCCAGTCAGGTCTCATGCAGCATACACAGTTGCTTCCACCTGCTGTGGTTTGTTTTTTTTAATTGCCAGCAGGGAAACAAAGGAAGACAACCTGTGGGGGGAGCCCTTGGTGTCAGCGTGGTTACATGGAGGGCTGTGATCTGCAAAAAGGCCTGTGGCCTTGATATGTTTGAAGCCCCGGCTGCTTAGCAGGACGTCTCCCGGTCGGGGTTTATCTCATTGTTTCCTGGAGAGAAACCTGGATTAAGGGGGCAGTGCTGTGTGGGTGTGTGCCTCATGCTCGAAGGCCCGTCTGTCTGTCCGCCAGCCCTGTGGGTAGCAACTTCCTCGGTGCTCCAGTGCTGCTCCAACAGCGGTACCGCAAGCAGTGGCTGACCAACACAGTCATCCCAGGGGTCAGAATTCAGGCACCAGTTCAAGGGGAAGGTTTTTCTCCCTCTGGGTTGGCTAACAATTCAGGGGTCAGGTCTATGGGCCAAACAGGACTGGAGTGTCCTGAACAACAACGTATTTGTGGTTGGAATCCCATTAGAACCCACCAAGCTGCTCTGAGGGACTCTGATGCGGTGGTCTGCTCCCGTAGAGATTGACAGCCTGAGTCCCAGTGATTTCCGAACAATTGGATCAGACCCTGGAGGGCCAGAGTAGAATCACCCCAGAGGGTTTGGTTTCCAAGGCTGGAAACCTTTATGGAAACAGATTCCTTAAACTCCTGTGGGCCCTGCATCCCTTGGAGACCTATGTACCTTGGCATCAGTTTTCTCCTGTGTCTAGGAGGTTCTCAGCGTGGGGACCCCAGGTCCAAAGAACAAGCTCCACGCCAGCTTTTTTAAAATTGGGGGCCCTTCTCTGCTCAGGTCTTTCTTTGTGTCTATCATTAGACGGAAAGGGATGCAGGCCACCCCCCAGGGAGCTCAGGGCTCTGACCTGAGAGAGGGTGTTGCCTCCCTCACTAATCCACTTACAACTGGTCAGTCAGATCGTCCCACAGGATGATTGCTTAACTGTCAAGCCATGGCCCAGCCAAGTGGACATACATCCATGTTTTAGAGGGGCTCTCAGTCCCTGACCGTGACATTTCTGAGGCCACCTTAGCTGGACACAAGTACAGGTTCTCAGGACGTCATATAGCTTCTGCTGGGAGCCCGGCAGCCCGGCCCCTCTTCCTGTCCACCAGCAGAGCCCTCAGAAGGGACAGACCCTATGCAAGACGGGAGCCCCGGTGCTGCAGTGCTTGAGCGCGCCGCTGCTTGCCTAAAGCTCTGCAGTTCAAACCCACAGAGGCTCTGAGAGAAAAGGCAGCTCTCTGCTTCCGTGAGCATGTCAGCCATCCAGACACCACAGGGCAATTCTTCCCTGTCCTGTGTGAGTCGATGCTGACCTGACAGCACACACACAACCCAGAGAAGGTGAAGGGCTCTGGTCGAACAAGGGTCCCGGTCACAGGCTCAGGAGAAGAGGCCTGTCCTGAGAAAGAGCCGTTGGAAACCATGCCCTCCTGCCAGGGCTGGGCTGGGCTCATTCCACAGCCCAGGGGACTTGCTCACCCAGCCCTGCTGCGTGGTGCCACCTAGTAGTCTGGGGCCGACTCTGAACCAGGCCCGTCTCGTACTTGCAGGGAGGCCGTTTACCAAGGACCCAGCCACCCTGCGCTTCAGTTTCTCAGCTTCATCCAGGGCTGGTCAGGCCCCGGCTGAGGAGGGCTCTGGGAGGCCGTCCCTGGGAGAGACGAGGCCGAGGCGGCAGCAATGTTGGCGTCCAGCTCCTTGTTCTGGACTGGGCTGTAGACCAGGCCAGGGCTTGGGTGCTTTGACGAGGGGCCCGGGCCTGTGTCTGTGGTGGCCTCTGCCCCTGACAGGCCATTGCCGGGACCCTGCATGGCAGAGACAGTGAACTCAGAACTCAGGCACACATCCTACCCAGAAGGGCAGGTTGAGACCAAACCGGCTGGGCTTGGGGCAAGATTGGCACGTGGGACGGACTGTCTGTCCTGGCTGGGTGGGGGAGGGGTCAGGAAGTCTTCCTGCATGTAACAGACAGTCTTGAGCCACTGCCTCGGCCCAAGCGTTGTGGGCTCAGCGGCTGTCACAAGGTGCGCGATGGCGTCCACAGGCCGCCGGACTCCCCCAGCCCCCTGACCCGCAGGCTCTTTGCTCGCAGACGGCCTCATCCCACCGCTGGACTTGCTCGAGACGATCGTCAGCTGGATTCTCGAGGACCCCCGCTTGGTTCTCATCACCTTTTTAAACACGCCGATCGCAGCCAATCTTCCCATTGGCTTTCTAGAGCTCACCCCTCTCACGGGCCTGATCCGCTGGTGCGTGAAGGCCCCCCTGGCGTACAGGAGGAGGAAGAGGCCCCCGCTGGCCAACGGCCACCTCCCTAACAAAGCGCCCAAGGAGCCAGCCGCCCCCGGCTCGGAGCGGGACTCTCACCTCCTGTACTCTAAGCTGCACCTCAGCGTCCTGCAGGTGCTGCTGATGCTGCAGGGACACCTGACTGAGAAGAACCTCTACGGGCGCCTGGGCCTCGTCCTCTTCGACCACATGGTGCCGCTGGTGGAGGAGATCAACCGGCTGGCGGACGAGCTGAACCCCCTCAATGCCTCCCAGGAGATCGAGCTGGCGCTGGACCGGCTCGCACAAGCCCTCCAGGTGGCCATGGCCTCGGGGGCCCTGCTGTGCACACGAGGTGGGTGCAGCCCCCTTTCTCACCCTGGCTCTGCCTCTGTGCCACCAGCTTAGGCCGGGGCACCTCCCTGCTGGGGCACCTTCCCTCGAAGTCTGCAGTTCCTTCAAAGGAACTGATTGAGGAGGGAGCCCGGGAGCACGCGGGTTAGGCACTGGACTGTAGGAGAAGGGGCTGGCCGCTCCCGGAAAGATGGACAGCCTTGGGAACGCACGGAGCCATCCCGCGATCCTGTAGGGTCTTAGCAGCAGAGGGCTTTACTGTGGAGGCCATAGTGACTCACACGGCCCCTGGAACCCAGCAGAACTGCCCAGTGGATTTCAGGGGTATCAAGTGTGTGTCCGTGAGCCAGCTCGGACTCTTCCACCCCGGGGGCTGCTGGGACTGCTCAAGACGTCATTTGTTGGTGTTGGTGCTGATGTTGGCGAGTCAGGCCCACTGCATAGTGGCTCCCGTGGGACCAAGTGGCACCATCAGTAGGGTTTCCTGGGTGGTGACTTTCGTAATAGCAGGTTGCTGAGAGGGTTCGAACCACAGACCAGGGATTAACAGCTTTGAACTAGACCACCAGTTTCGGGGGCCTCAGTACATCGTTCACATCCAGAAGTTGCCCTGGGTTAAGTGAGGAACAGAGACAGGTTCCAGACACACACACACACACACACACACACACACACACACACCCCGCAACTAGGCCACTAGCCACCCCCCACCCCTCCCTTGTTCTGGGTCTCTCAACATCTGCCATTCAACACTTGTGCTTCCCCAGGAGAAGGAGTCGGGGCTGACTTACAGAGTGCTCACTAAATAAGACCCCCTTCCTCCTGGTTCTTCCCAGAGCATCGAACTCCAGGACCTGCACAGTGGGGGGTGGGCAGGACATCTCTGAGAGGAGCAAGGACAATTCCCTACCACACAGAGCTCTGGTGGGCTGGCTGCACCGTGCCCCCCCACCCCCACCCCCCTTCCCCATACCTGTTGGATGAAACCTTGCTTGGACCTGGTCCCAGGCTCTTGGCAGATTGCCAGCAGGGTTGTCCCCTCCCCTGAGCAGCTCTCTGCCTTGGGCCCCGATTCTTGCTCAATGGAGAAGAGACACCACAGCCACTTCTAATCATGGCTCCCCAGGAAAATGGCAAGTGAGGCCCCCTGTCGCCTGGCCCCCGGTGCTGGGACGAGAGCAAGTGAGTATGCCTCCATGTCTGCAGGCCGGTCTCACCTGTGTCTCCTTCCTTCCAGACGACCTGCGGACGCTGTGTTCCAGGTTGCCCCACAATAAGTAAGTACCGCCGGCCTGCCAGCCGGACCAGTGGCCCTGCCCTGGGCTCCTGGGGGAGGGCTGGTCTGCAGGGTCGGGAGCGGCTCACCCTTCAGGTGGAAGTGATAGGGTAACTAACACCTGTGAGAATGGGGGTGCAGTGGCCATCTTGCTGGAGCCGAGGAAGGGCCCCAAGTGCCCCTGCAGCCCTGGGGCTCACTGAAGCGATAGACGCCAACTCCATGGGGAGACTGGCCCCCTGCACCCGTTTGGAGCTTCTGACTCTTGGGCACGAGCGTCACCGTGATGACGCAGGTGCCTGGTATCTGAGCACAGCTCTTGTTATTTTGGGTGACACTTGGACTCTCCCCACCTTGGTCCCCTTATACAAGGAGGCCAGTGACACGACCCTTTCCCAGGGTTACCCAGTGAGCTGCCACTGCGTGGGCCAGCCCAGCCCCGTGATTGCTGGTGGGCTGGGGCCATCAGATCCGTGGGGTTCCCTGGGCTTCCCTGGGCTGAGTTTCAGAAATAGATCTCCAGACCGCTCATCCTAGTCCACCTGGCCTGGGAGTTCTGCTGGAACGTGTTCAGTCTCGTAACAACATGGACAGAGGGTGGTGGCTACACGTTGAGACTCGAACCTGGTTCTCCTGCATGGAGGGCGAGGGTTCTACCACGGAGCCACCCACGCACGGCTCCCGTGGCTTCTCGTAAGTCTGCACTGTTGCTAGTCAAGTTCTTGGGTCCTGTTAACCACATGGGGGGGGGGCAGTCACAGAGGTGGTGAGGGGTGAGGAGCAGGGCCGGCTGGTTCCGGGTTTCCTGTTGGCCTGGCTGTTTACTGTGTGGCCTGGGACAAGTGCCTTGCCACTCACTGCCCCGTGCCTGTCTGTTGAGTCAGCAAGCGGAGCACTTGCCCACGCTGCCTCGGGGGGCTGCTGTGAGGATTACTTGAGTGCACTCCTGGGAGGCACTTGGGGCAGGCAGGAGGGGCGCCCCTGCCCTGCGTCCATCCCAACTCGCAGTGACCCCACAGGACAGGGTAGAACTGCCCCTGTGAGTTACTGAGGAACTCACAGTCTTGTTTTTGTCCGCTGGAGCAGAGGCTGGGTTTGAACTTCTGACCTCACAGTCAGCAGCCCCGTGTGTAACCCACTGTGCCACCGGGATTCCTGTAGGTGCACACTGTTAATAACAGAGCAGCTTTGTGCCATCAAGGGTGTTGGGACAGCGCAGGACTGTGCTGTGGAGGGTTTCAGTGGCTGGCCTCAGATGGTCCAGGCGCCTAGCTGAGCGCTGGAAGCAGCTGTCAAAGAGCGATACAAGGGGGCTTAGTGGCTTCCTGATGGACTGTCAGAAAGGGAGGGTTCTGCCGCCGGTAAAGCTGGAGGCAGCAACACGGCACAGGGCTGCGGACGGCCCTGCTGCGCGACCGTGGGGATGCTGTGGGTGGAGTGTATCGGGGTGTGTTGGGTGCCCTCCAGCGCTCGGTGACGCCATATGACAGATCAGAACTTGACCCTCCAAGCTTCCTGGGCTGGACTTTGTACAAGGAGCCCCGGTTGCTCAGTGGTTAATGACACCCGGCTGCTAGCCAAGAGGTGGGCAGTTCAAAGCCACAGTCTCCCCACAGGAGGAAGCTCTCTTTCCATGAAGATGACAACCCGGAAAGCCACCCCTCCATGTTGCTGGGTGGCCCAGTGGTCAGAGAGGCGCTGCCTTGCAGTGCTTGCTGCTCGGCAGGGGTCTGAGTCCACTGCACTTTCTCCAGGGTCGCCTGGCGGGCCTTTTTTCATCAGTGGTTTTTGGAACCAGATTGCCAGGCCTTTGTTCCTGTCCAGGAAGTCCACTGCCCGCCCTGGCAGCCGGGCAGGGCCAGGGGCAAACCCGCACTCCCTGGGAAGGCGAGAGCTTGAACTGAGCCCTCCGTCGCTGTCCGCTCCCGGGAGCCTGTGCTGCTCCGCTCTTGTCCGTGGCAGGGTCGTTGGGAATCCTTGTCCGCTCTGGTCTGGCAGCTCCATGAGAACCCTTCCCCCGCCCCAGCCTTCATAGGCCCCAGTTGCCACCAAAGTCCCAGACCTTGTGTGTCGGGGTAGGGATGGGGGGCAGGGCCAGATGGTGGTGTCATGTGCCCACAGAAAAGACATGCCCAGAGACCAATCATGGAGGGCAGAGCAGGCCCGGCCTGGTGTCGGGGAGCATGAGGGCACCGTGGGCACAGCCCAAGCTGTGGTCCTGAGGGTCGGCAGAGGAGCAGACAGGACTGGCCTTTCGGCAGGGAGGCCATGCTCCTGTAACAGGTGGCAGCACGTGGCTCTGCTGGAGCCTGGGAGGCTGGAGGTGGGGACAAGGTGAGAGGGAGACCAGTGTGTGTCCCAGGAGGTGGGTCCTATAGCTGCTCGAGCTGCTGGTCACCTGGGCAGTCAGGGGAAGGCAGAAGGAGCAAGTCTCTGGGCTTCCGGGTGGCCCATGGGACCCCTCAAGAGAACATGCTAGCCTGGGCCGCCAGGTGAAGAAGTGATCAGGCAGGTCACCTGTTTCTCAGGTGGGGTGTGATGGGTCCCCCACCAGGTCGCTGAGGGCTGGGGCTGGCCTAGGCCACCTCCACGGGCTCTCAGTTTCAGCCGTGGGGTTCAGACAGTGCTCTGTCGCGTGAGGGCCCTGCCCTGCTGGCTGAGTGGGAGGGTGGCCCCCAGGTGTCCCTGAGGATACGGCAAGCTGCCTGCTCGTCCCCCTTGATCTGATCTGTGTGACCCCAGCTGCTTCATGCGTTCACTCCTCTCTGCCCCTACCTAAGCCCCCCCCC
>NW_022103901.1:3677981-3683442 GCF_000313985.2 Echinops telfairi | reverse complement strand
GCCCCACAACCGTCCTTTTCTTTGCAGCCTGCTCCAGCTGGTGATCTCGGGCCCCGTGCCGCAGTCTCCGCACGCCGCGCTCCCGCCTGGCTTTTACCCTCACATCCACACCCCTCCGCTGGGCTACGGGGCCGTGCCAGCCCACCCCGCGGCCCACCCCGCCCTGCCCACGCACCCTGGGCACACCTTCATCTCGGGCATGCCCTTCCCCTTCCGGCCCATCCGCTAGCTGGCCGGCGGTGCCGTCCATGGCGGAGTGCCCTCTGTGCCCGACGAGGGAGCCCTCGGAGAGCTTCGTGTGGAGTCCAGGCGTCTCCTGCCCGACCACGCTCCCTCCCAGCAGCAAGCCAGATTGGATGACGAAGGAGGCGGCCAGGGCCCTGTGAAGAGCGCCGTGGGGGCTCTGTGCTGCCAGGGAGGGAGGGGAGCCATAGCAGGCCTGCAGTGCAGGCAGGCCCTTCTCAGGCTCCGTGAGCTCAGAGCTGGTACGTGGGGGTTGCAGGTATGTGCACAGCGCTTAGTTAGCACTGTTCAGGGAAGCCTGACGGGATGACCCCGTCACCCAGGAAAGGAACTTCTCTGTTGTATGGAGGTCTCTACGTTTTCCTTTCAGATGTTCAAATAAACTTTTTCTAAACAGCTCGCTCGCCTGGTGGAAAGCACATTAAGGACCGAGGGCTTCCACCTAACGGAGGACAGAGGCTTCTGTCCCTTCTGTCAGGAGCATCACCGGCGCCACATCCCTGCCCATGCCAGAGGGAGAGCCTGGCCCTGCTGGTCCCCCAGCACCTGGATGTGTTTGCTTCGGGGACATGGCCGGCTTCCCTCAGATGCAGAAGACTGTCCCTGGGGTTTTCCAGCACACAGCAGTCTCCTGCGTCCTCCATGCCGAGACGGAGGGAAGGCGACAGAGGCACCTCACCTCATCCCTCTCGGCCTGAAGGGGGCATTGCCGACAGTGTGGCTGCCTGGGAGTTAAAGGACTGGGGCGGAGGTGACCGAGCTTCTGTCTGGTGGCCCTGTTGCCACTTTTGGCTGCCTAACAAAGCCATGTGTCTGTGTGTTGGTGGGAGGGGGGCGGTGGAGATGGGCCTGGAATTGATGGCGCACTCACGGAGCCCCTCAGGCGGTTCATGCACTCAGCTGCAGTCGGAAGGTTGGAGATGCAAGTCCACTCAAGATGCCTGAAAGAAAGGCCTGGGCCTTCTTCCAGCATATCAGCCCCTGGGGGCCTGCAGGGCCCTCAAAGAGGGCAGGTGGCGGTGCTGGGCACGATGAGTGAGTGGCTAGGGGGCCACGGGGTCTTGGGAGTGAGGGTCCCGGGGCTTCCCCGTGCATTGCACCTGGAGCCCCCGGTTCCCAGGCAGTGTGGCACTGGCTCGTCTTTTCCAGGAGGACTTTACGTTCGTGTGTTACTTGTCTGATTAAACGCTCGTCTTTCCTTGGGGGATTTCTGCTTGTGGTCAGGATGGGCAAGGCTGTTCAAGCCAGCCCTTCCTTTTAAAAGAGCAGGAGCACTGGATAAACTACAGAAACTCTGAGGTCGAGAGATACAACGGGGTCCAGGGCTACAGCCTGAGGGTGGAAGCTGTAATCGCAGGACATTGACCTGCCCTCCCACCACCACCACCACCACAACTGGCAAACAGGTTTTCATGTGGGTGGCCTAAAGGGGTTAAGGACGCGAGGAGACAGACTCTTTACATCATGGGGTGGGGTGGGGGGCACCAGAGACTACATGGACTGCAAGGAAGGATACCTGGGCACCACACACAGCAGTGGTCGTCTCGAGGGAAGCTTGGCTCAGGAAAGGTCCCCGGACTCGCAGCTCCTCCTGGTGCTTAGAGGCATGCGCAGGTCATCCGGAGGAAGGCCACTCACAGGCCTCTAAGGAGACCAAGGGAGCTTCCAGGACAATGAGCTATCAGTCAGCAGGGCCTTGAGATCGAGCACCAGCAGCAATAGCTTCAGGAGGGCTCTGGTTGTTAGGTCATCAGACCAGAAAACAACCCTGATGTGGGCTAAGGGAAAAACAAACCGTGAAGCTATTGGCAGAGGAAAAGGACATTTTGAAAAGTAACAAAGCGGGTTTGGGAAAGCTCCAAATAGAAGTTGTGAAAAGAAAACGGAGATGCCAAGATCAAGTCCCTGGCACTGGGTGACAGTGCAGCACGCTGGTGCCACCTCTTGCCAGAAAGGCTGGCAGGATGGTATATACGTTTGCCTCTGACCTAGAGAATGACTCACCCACGAAAACCCATGGGCAAAGTGCAAATTACTGTATGCCCAAACCAATTCTGGTGACGCTGTCAGGAAAGCCTGGTACTGCTAACCAGAAGGTCAGTGGTTCAAACCCACCAGCAGCTGCTTGGGAGAAAGTGAAGGCTATTCCGCTCCTGTGAAGATTTACCGCCATGGAAACCCTACATAGTGTCTCTATGCGTCTGGAATCAACTTGATGGTGACAGTGGAGATAGTCATTACATCATTTATGCTCAAGAATGGGAGTTTCCCAAAGATGATCAACAGATTGACACTGTAGCCACATAATAAGAGTTAGGCCACTTTTTTGTTTTTTAAAAGATATTCATGTTCTCTAAGTGGAATGTCCACCAGGATTTATGTTTAAGGCTCAGAAAAGTATATTTTGTGGATTTCAAAAAGTTACGTTTTTTTTTAAATTCTTGGTTGTATGGCTATAGGATATGACTCATGATCATAGGACCCTGAGTTAACCAGTCACTAGGACCCTAACTTGTAACAAATTATGTACTCAAGCAAGTGCCCGAGTTCCTGGTGTCACCCCAAAGACAAACTGCCCACCTGGGACTTACCCATCAGCCATGAAAAGGGAGTCAGTTGCACTGTTTGGGCTGCCTGTTGGTCTCTGCATCTGGACACCCCTTGAGAACGCCCCGAAGAAGAAATCGGCTTTGTTACTGACTTGACTTTATTCGGATCACTAATCAATGTCCACGGAAGCAGAAGTGAAATCAAATGGTGGCCGTAACGCATGGGGCAAAACTGCCGCAAAAGTCCTCTTTAAAACAAAAAGCCAAAGATGTCACTTTGAGGACCAAGGGGCACCTGACCCGATCCGTGGTCTCTGCAGTTGCCTCACATGCATGCGAAAGGCAGGCAAGGACTAAGGAAGAGCTGAAGATGGACATATTTGAACTGTGGGGTTAGCAAAGAATGCTGAACATACTACGGACTCAAGCCGGAACAAGTGTCCAGAAGAAGCAGAGTTCCTTCAACTTGAAGCTGGCAAGACTTCAACTGGACTCCTGGTATGACGCCTGGGGTTTCAGAGTAGAACTTCGCCGCTTCATCCGGTTTTCAGTGACCTCTCCTGCGGCGCTGCTGCGTAGGTTCAAGTCACCAGCCTTTTGGTGAGTAGCTGAGAGCAAACTGTTTGCACCACCCAGAGGACCTGGTCTTTTGGTCGTCTCCCAGGCATGTGATAGTTGGATATTGAATAAGGAAGATGAAAGAGCAATCGACACATCTGCATGTAGATACGGGTAAAGAATCTGGAAAGTTCCACGGACTCCCAAAAGAAGAAATACATCAAAAAAAAAAGAAGAAGAAGAAGAAATACATCTCTCTTGGAAGAATTACAACCAGAATGCTCCCTAGAAGCAAGTACGGCAAGACTTCATCTCCCGTACTTTGGACATGCCATCAGGACAGTCCAGACCCTGGAGGACATCATGCTTAGTAAAATAGGGGCAGCAAAAAAGCAGAAGACTCTCCATCAGATGGATTGCCACAGTGGCTGCGACAATGGGCTCAAACATAAGAGCAATTGTGAAGATGGTGCCGGACAAGGTGGTGTGTGTTTCCTTCTGTTACACATGGCATCACTGTGGCCCAGAACCCACTGGATGGCACCTAACAACAGGCTATGGGCCTGCTGGTGACTGAATCTGGCAGAGGGAGATGGTACAGGCTCAAGGAGGGAAGGACCCCTGGGGAGTGGAGTGGGGGGAGTGAAGGCTCCCAGGAGCAAGGAGGAGGGCAAAACGTGACAGTTCAAAAGCCACCTTCAGCGGAAGGGACAACTCTGTCCTTGGACCCTCCGAGGAGAGAGGACAGTGCCCACCTGCGCTGGGCCATGGGGAGAGCAGGGGTCAGCCCATTTCCGAGGACTTCCCTCAGACCTGTTAGGAGAACCCTCCCTTGAGCCCACTTTTTGCTTTGATTTTTTTGGCCCAAATCCAAGTTCTCCCCCAATTTTCATATTTTTAAAAAATAGGTTTATTGTGGTGCTGTGTCCATCGCAAAAAGCACTTGCCATCTCACCCACTCGTGTACCGTTCCGAGGCGTGAGCACGCTTCGTCTCACCATATATGCACACCGTGTCCAGTGACAGTGATTCTTGACTTTACACCAGACGTTCACCAGGCTTAGCTCATCTCAGGTCCTCTTCAACATGAACGTGATCACCTCTGACATTCCTAGGAGGCCTGTTTCCAGAAAACCAAGCCACACGGATAACACCCTCATTTTCACTTGGCCCAGCCATTATGAGGCGCTCCTCAAACCCTCCCTGGTTTCACCCCTTCCCGGCTGTCTCACCCCAAATCTCCACCCACTACCCTGAAGTAAGACATCGCGGTGGAGTAATGAGGGTGCCTACAGCCTATCAACTCGGGGCCACCGCCTGTGAATGGCTGGCGAGCAGCCTCGACTCGGGCCAGGCCCCTGGTGCCAGCAAAGCCAGGCTATCGGCCGCATATAGACAAGGGACACGCGCCTTCTGCCGCTTCCTAGGATGGTGCTACTGGACAGGTAGATTTCTTGGCAAGGGTCCAAGAGGAAGCCCCCAATTCTAATGTATAGGGTGGGGGTGAGGCAGGAAGATAAAAGAATAGAGGTGGCAAAGACATGAGCTGATGAAGGGAGCCAGAGAAGAGGTGGGGATAGGATAGCTATGCATGCCCCTCTCCAGCTGGGCATCCCATCCAACACTGCAGTTCCCCACCACTGGATCTTGGGGGTTCTCAGGAGAGTTTAGACTTTCAAGAGACTTCATGGGGTCTCTCTGGAGGGGAACCTTCGTGACCCAGGCAAAAGTTAGCTACTGGGGCATTTAGCTCTGCCAGGTTCACAAGGGGTGGGGGTGGGGCTATCCTACTACACCCCAGCCAGCCTGAGACCAGAGTAGCATGTGTGCAGAAGAGGTGTCTGCTGGGCCCGGGATGGGGCGGCCTCATTAACTGTCATCTAATTGTTAATTAACCAGACAGACGAACCCCAGTCAGGAGCACCCGGAGTCTGGGCCTGTTTTGCAGGACTGGCAGGGACCCAGTATTGGAGCCCCCATCACTCCCGTCCAGCGCGCCGCACCCAAAAACCAGCCGTCGCCAGTCCCAGCACCCGCACGCGCGCGCGCCCCGAGGCCACCGGCCACCCGGATCGCCAAGGGTTAAGCCCACCGAGCTGGCGGTGGCCTAG
>NW_022103901.1:3672866-3677634 GCF_000313985.2 Echinops telfairi | reverse complement strand
CCGCCGAACCCGCACCCTGCTGGACCCCGGCTCGGCCTTCCCGCCTGCGCCCCTGGCGGAGTCTCAGCAACTTCCTGGGGACCCTCTCGGTCTCCAACTCCATAGGACCCTCGTGGAGGTGCGGGCGACGCCGGCTACCTCAGCGGCGCGCGCCCTGCGCAGTGCCCAGCAAGGCCCAGGCTGGGCAGCGCCTCCCGGCCCCTTCGGGATGGCTGCCCCTCCCTTGGGAGCAGGCTGAGTGCCTTGGCCTTCACCTAGCCCTGGAGACTCCCCCACCACCGGAGCGCAGGGACATGCGGTACCAGGTGAGGGCCAGGGGCAGGCAGGGCTGGGAGGCTGCGAACCCAGCCCCAGGAGGCTTTGGGTTGGCGTCTGGAGCGTCAGAGGGGTTGGGGGTGAAGGGAGGGCTGGTTTGGGGACAGCTCTGAGGGGCCAGGGGGCACACAGGTCTGCAGGAGAGCTAGGAAGGAGAGGGCCAGGCCCAAGGCCCACCAGGCCCTGCTCCCTGGCTGGTTCTTGGAAATCCCTTCACCCTCATGGAGCTGAGTGATGTCTGGACGCACGTGGTCAGGGACGCATCCCCGTTGGTGGCGGCGGCTGGATGAGCCACAGAACAGTATGTGAGGCAGCAGGCCAGGGACATGCATGCCCAGAATTGCCGGCACACCTTGCAGGGGACAGGGAGACCTCAACATAGACAAGCTCCCGACTGTTCTGTGACCACAACTCCTGACAGGAGTTGTCACTTAGTCGGGAACAGTGGCCCGGGAGGCCCCTGGCATTGTCCCTCCTCAGGGCTACATGGTGAATCCAGAGTGAGGCATGAAAGGCCTCCTGAGCTGGGACCTGGAGTGCCCCTCTGTCCCCACTTCCTACCGTGCACTGCACTGTCCTGCTTTGGGGCAGAAGCGGCAGGGGCATTTCCACCCCATCTAAAGACTTTCTTTCCTTCCTTTCAGCACAGCTGGCTCCCCGGGACCCCTGTCTGACCACCAGGATGGAGCTCAGACTGGCTACTGATACCTTTGTGCTGGAGCTGCAGTGCCTCCAGGATGGGGGCCCGGCGCCTGACACCCTCTCAGGTGAGGTGCTGGAGGGGCCCCCTAACCCAAACATGACCTTTCAGCAGAGCCCCAGGCCTGCTTGTGGCAGAGGGAGGGGACTGAAGGGTGGTGGACACTTGAGTCTATAAGAGTGACTGCTTGGGAGGCTGCAGAGCCACACCTGCTCCCACCTGCACCTGAGTTCAGCGTGATGCTGTTAGGCAGACTTGCCTGGGGACTTCCTGAGGCGGTCTGTCAGGCTGAGCTATTGTTGGGGATGTGTGTGTGTGTGTGTGTGTGTGTGTGTGTGTGTGTGTGTGTGTATGTAGGGAGGGGGGTTAGCAGCTACTAGCAATGCCGACATTCTCAGCCCCTCCACCTCCAACCCTCAAATATATACTAGCTGGGACCTTTAAGATCCTGTCTACCTCTGGGACCTCCTCCGAGCCACCCAGAACCTTCCAATCAGTTCTGTGTGTCAGGGGTGGGGAGTGAGGGCTGGGGCAGGGCTGTAATGAACCAGGGAGTGGGAGGGGACCGAGTGGGACAGGAGGACAAAATGAGGAGTCTTGTGATTTATCAGTGTAACTGATGTAAGTCTGGCAGATCCCACTGACCATACACCGCCTGCCTCAGCTGTCTCTCTGAGCTACCTGGAAGCCCCTTGCTGCTCCCTGGCATCAGGATGGCTGGTGCCTACATAACCAAAGACTGTTCTGGAAAAACAGAGACTCACATAGCTGTGTGACCCATTCCCAGATATTGCTAAAGGAGGTGGCAGGAAGAGACGGGTTTTTCACGGCTGCCCGCATACCCCGAGCCACTGGCCATGTTGGTGAGAGAATCCTCCATGGAGCATTTTTTTTTTTCAGAAGGGAATGTTCCCCATATACAATTCCCTTGGTCTTGTTACATCAACTCCTTCCTGGAAAAACATCGTAGAGCAATATTTCATAAATCAAACCAGTGTTTTCTTTGCTTTCCCTGATATAATTGCAAGCACAACGCTGTGGGAAGAGCAGGGCTTCGGTGCAGACTCAGGAAGGGAGAAGGCCTCCCAGGACCCACACTTGAAAGAAAACGATGGCTTTCTGATCATTCAACCTCGTTAGCGGCTGTCCAGCCTGCCTCCTCTCCCCCCTCCACTTCCCTGCTGCCCCAAGTCCTGTGCAGTGGAATGTGCTGTTGGCCCAGGGCAGTGGAAATCCATAGGGATTGCGTGATTTTCAGAGGTAGCTTGCCAGGCTTCTCTTCCTAGTCTTTCAGCTGGAAGCTCTACATCATAGCCACACTCAGGCCTCCACTGACTGGTGGGGCCATGCCTGAGCAGCACTGGCTGGGAATCAAACTCGAGTCTTATGTGGAAGCCAAGAATTCTACCTCGGAGTCACCAATGCCTCTGCTTTCCCCCAACACTCCAAACTCCACGGCTGGCAAGTCAGTTCTCACTCCGGCGACTCCATGTGTTAGAGACTTGCTCCCCCAGGCTTGACGGTCAGCTTTACAGAGTGGAGAGCCAGGCCTTTCTTCTGTGGTACACCTGGGTAGGTTCGAGTGAGCAGCCTTTAGGTTAACAGCTGATGGTGCAGAAAATCCAACATCAAGACAGAGGCCACACCTGTTCATCTGGAACCTACTCTGAACCTGGTCCGACTCTGGGCTGCCCATTTCTCTCTCTCGTTTGCACAACGTGACTTCCCTCCTGTGGCAGATGGGAATGTAGGGGGTTATGTGTCGGGCTGCTAACCTTAAAGTCCACAGTTTGAACCCACCAGCCGTTCTGCGGGAGAAAGATGAGGCTTTCTACTCCTCTAAAGACTTACAGTTTCGGAAACCCACAGGGACAATTCTGATCTCATCTGTTAGTGAGCAGATGGGGAGGGAAGAGGAGGGTCCCAGAGGTTAAGTAACTGGCCAGTCACAGTGTTGCCTTAAGGAGCCCTGGTCACTGTGGGTTAAGCTAAACACTGGGCTGCTGCCTGCAGGCAGTAGGTAGTTCAAACCCCACCAGCTGCTCTGGAGGAAGAAGGAGAAGGCTTTTTGCTCCCATAGAGTTTACAGTCTAAAAATCCCTAAGGAACAGTTCTACTCGGTCCTTTATGGAGTCACTCTGAGTTAGAATCGACTTGCTGGCAGTGAGTTTTGGTCATGTGTTGGCTTGGAGCTCTCCATTCCAGAACAACCATCCCAAACCCAGCCAGTTTTCCAGCGGAGCTTGTTGTCCGCTTGGGTCCACCAAACTCTTTGTTCGTTTGCAAACGAATTCCTAAGTGCCCAGGTGTCATGGGAAGTACTAGGGCCGTTCCTGTTTGCCTCGTTAAATGCAGGTGTAGGTAGCAGACAGCTGCTTTGCAGACAGAGCCCCGAACCTGCAGCAGTCTGGGCAGTGGCTAACTGGTAGTTAAGATCCAGGCTGAGGCCCTCCCATTCATAACAGTGGTTTGGGACACACTAGTGCCTTTCCAAAGGAGCTGCAGGTCATACCCACAGGCATTATAACAGGATGCTCGATGATGGAGCAGGTGGGCTTCCTTGCACGAAGGTGTGACCTGCACTGAGACCTGAGGTCCCATTTCAGCATGGGACGGATGGTCTAGTTGGGTCACTAATGCCCATTGGATGGTGAAGAACCACCTAAGACTTCCCAGGGGATGGGGAGCCCAAGGCACCTGAGGCCAAGCTCTAAGAGCTTGGGGTCGAGGTGCCAGGAGGCCAAGAGGCAGTCAGGGTGGCTGGTCTTGTACTAGGTCAGCAGCAGCCCTTTGGTATGAGTCCAAACCAGCCTCGCCTTCTGGACATTTCCTTCTGTGCCCTGCTGAGTTGGTGCTTTGGGGCCCTGCGGGGAGATTTGAGAATGCCCCTGAGCAACTGGACAGGGACCAGGGCAGTCCTGGGGTTGGGGTGGGGGCAGAGAGCTGCCTGTGGGTCTTTCTTGCCCAGCTTCTTGCCATTTCCACTACAGGAGGCAGTGGTGGGAGTGAGAGCCAGGAGGATGAAGAGGCTCAGGAGGGAAGCGGCAGCCCACCCCAGCCGGTGACCTCAGCCCTGATGGGGGCCAGTGGTACTGACGAGGGAGCCCGACTAGGACTACAGCAGGTGGAGCCACAGCCAGAGCTCCAGCGTCAGCCACCTCCAATCCCCCTCGAGGGTCAGCAGCTAGAATGGAGACAGCCACAGCAGCAGGTGCAGTTACAGCCGCTGCTACCACAGCCAGCAGAGCAACCATGGCAACAGCAGCCACTCTTCCTACAGCCCCAAGAACAACAACTATCGCAGTCACAGCAGGAGCCGTTGCAGCAGCAACAGCAAATGCCCGAGCAGCAGGTGTTACAACCCCAGCAGGAGCCAGTAGAGCAACAGCTGCAGCAGCCCCCGCAGCAGGAACCACTGCGGCAGCAGTTACAGCAGCAGGTACTAGAGCCACAGGCATCACAACCACAGCAGGGACCACGAGAGCTGCAGCAGCAGCTTGTGCCTGAACAGCAGCACCAACACCAAGCACATGGACAGCAGCAGCCACTGTTACAGCCGCAGGGCCCAGTACAGCAGCAACAGTTAGAACAGCAGCAGCAACTGGAACAGCAGCAGCTACAGCAGCAGCAGGATCAGCAGCTACAGCAGCAGCAGCAACAGCAGCAACAGCTATTGCAACAGCAGCAGGACCAGCAGCTACAGCAGCAGCAACAGTTAGAGCAGCAGCAACAGCTATTGCAACAGCAGCAGGA
>NW_022103901.1:3670072-3672735 GCF_000313985.2 Echinops telfairi | reverse complement strand
CAGCTATTGCAGCAGGAACAGGACCAGCAGCTACAGCAGCAGTTATTGCAGCAACAGCTACTTCAGCAGCAGCAGGCACAATTACAGCAGCAGCAGCTATTGCAGCAGCAGCCAGCACAACAGTTATTGCAGCAACAGTTACAACAGCAGCAGCAGCAGCTATTGCAGCAGCAACAGGTACAGTTACAGCAGCAGCAGCAGCTATTGCAGCAGCAGCAGCCAGAACAACAGTTATTGGAGCAACAGTTACAACAGCAGCAGCAGCAGCTGTTGCAGCAGCAACTATTACAGCAGCAGGTACAGCTACAGCAGCAGCAACAGCTATTGCAGCAGCAGCAGCAGTTACAGCAGCTGCAGCCTGCTGCTCCAGTGGAGCTGGAGGAGGAGGAGGAGGTGGAGCTGGAGCTCATGCCAGTGGACCTGGGGCCAGAGCAGGAGCTGGAGCAGCAGCGGCAGCAGGAGCTGGAGCGGCAGCAGGAGTTGGAGCGGCAGGAGGAGCAGCGGCAGCTGCAACTTAAACTGCAGGAGCAGCTGAAGCAGCTGGAGCAGCAGCTGGAGCAGCAGCAGCAGCTGGAGCAGCAGGAGGTGCAGCTAGAGCTGACCCCTGTGGACCTGGGGGCGTCCACACAGGAGGTGCAGCTGGAGCTGACGCCAGTGCAGCCAGAGCTACAGCTGGAGCTGGTACCAGCCCCCGGGGGCGGTGGGGCGGCCATGCCAGGGACACCAGCGGCTGTGGTCGTGGCGCCCCCGGGCTACGTGGTGGTGCAGGAGCTGATGGTGCTGCCGGCTGTGGCCACGTCGGCCGTAGTGGCCATCCCGGGCCCAGCGGGCAGCGCAGCCCTGACCCCAGCGCGGCAGCGGCGGCGGCGGCGGCCACGGGACAGGCCCACCATCTGCGGCGAGTGCGGCAAGGGCTTCAGCCGCAGCACGGACTTGGTGCGCCACCAGGCCACGCACACGGGCGAGCGGCCGCACCGCTGCGGCGAGTGCGGCAAGGGCTTCTCCCAGCACTCGAACCTGGTGACGCACCAGCGCATCCACACGGGCGAGAAGCCCTACGCCTGCTCCTACTGCGCCAAGCGCTTCAGCGAGAGCTCGGCGCTGGTGCAGCACCAGCGCACGCACACCGGCGAGCGGCCCTACGCCTGCGGCGACTGTGGCAAGCGCTTCAGCGTCTCCTCCAACCTGCTGCGCCACCGGCGCACCCACTCTGGGGAGCGGCCCTACGTCTGCGAGGACTGCGGCGAGCGCTTCCGGCACAAGGTGCAGATCCGCCGCCACGAGCGGCAGCTGCACGGCGCAGGCCGCTCCCGGGGCCTGGGCCTGCTCCGCAGTGCGCGCCCCCCGGCCCCCGTGCCCCCGCGCCCCGCGCCGGCCACCGCGCCCGCTGACACAGCACCCTGAGGGAGCCCCCAGGACCCGGGGAGGGCGCAGATGGAGACGGTCCCGAGTTTTAACTCCGCGGAGCCACCCTCCCCCCGTCCACCGGACCCACCACACTGCGTGACCACATCGTGTAGTCTCTCGAAATCCTGGAATCTGGAATCGTGCTCGAAAGAGCCTGCCAGCTGCTTGCCCATTAGGCAAGAAGCACCGCAGAGCCATTGGTTACCATGGGCCCCGGCAACCACCAGCCGGTGGAGAGCCGATTGGGCGAAACCCCACTGGTTCGCAATGGGTTCCGGAGGCCTGGGGGACATTGGTACTGACCAGAAAATCCAGTCACTGAGAACGCGCCCTGTGGCGCTGGGATAATTGGTGGCACCAGATATGGGAGCGATTTTTAAACAGCCGGTCAAAAAGAGGTCGTGCTCTTTCTCAAGTTTACGAGAAAGGGTGGAGCCTCGTGCAAACTGACATAAGGATTAAAAAAAAAAACGAAAACGGGGAAGACAGAAACACGGAGTCAGCACTGTCTAGAAAAGTGACCAAGGTATTGTGTCAAACCTCAGCGGCATCTGCCTGGGAAACGTTTTTCTGGAAAGAAAGCTTATCGGGGTGGATGCCACTCTAAATAAACACTTGTGTTCGAAAACACGGGGCAGAACACCTGCTGGGTCAACAGGGGAAGGGCCAGGAGGGCCCACTCTGGGTCAAAGCTTCTAGAAGCTTGGAGGCCAGGCTGGACCTGCCATGTTCCCATACCCAGTGTCTCTTTCGTGTTCTACTGAGTAAAAACCTATGGCTGAAGCAGAGAGCATTCTGGGAGCGCTGTCCATGGTCTGAAGGAGCCTCCAAGCCTGCCCTGCCCTGACTAAAACCATCTCTAAATGTCTCTGACACTGACCAGGGGCTGAGGCTGTGCGGTTGGGGCTCAGGGATAGAATAGGGGTGAAAGGGGAACATTAGGAACAAGGACTGGGGCCCATCAGAGATGATCTTGGTTCCGAAGTCCTGGGGTGGGTGGGGGAGAGCAGCTGCCCTTGTCAATGTGATGCCTCCCATTGGACGAGATGAAGGCAGGGCAGGACAGCAGGGTGGTGCCTGCCCTCCCTGGCCCCAAGCAGTTCCTCCTCTGCTACCTGGCTTTCCACCTGTGGCTGCTCCAGACCTGCTCCACCCTCCCCTCTCTCCTCCATCTCCCTGTTGCTCCTAACGCCAGTTACATTTTACAAATGTGTTGGTGAGACTCAAACAAGGAAAAATAAAGAAAAATAACTCCA
>NW_022103901.1:3664834-3669281 GCF_000313985.2 Echinops telfairi | reverse complement strand
ACAGACTGTTTGTCTTCCTGGCAGCCTTTTATAATCGATGCCAATTCGAGGCCCCAGTTCTTGGGTCTTTCTTATTCAGGGTCCAGCTTTCAGATGCCTATGAGGCAGTGCCCAATGCCATTGGCATGAGGCAGCGTATCTAAGCCAGGTATTGGACTTAAACTTCATAAAACCCTCAGGAGAGAGATGGGGAGCAGAAGGTAGACACTTAAGAAACTGGCCTTGACATCTTCTAAGGACAAGCTTTCCAGCAATCCAGTTCAGTGATGGTGGCGTGTGGGGTGCAGTCAATGGTGGTCCATATTTAGAGGCGCACATGTCTAGAGGATGCCTGAGTAGAGGGGAGTCAGGAGGCCTGGATGAGCCCTGCTGCCCCAACCCCCCTTGATGCTATTACACCTCCACCAGCCTTCCCTCAGACACCCTCTGTCATTCTGCCCCTCAGCTGCCACCTCCAACTGTCAGCGTCTTCCCTGCTTCTGTGGAGGCAGACCCAACTTTGGGGTCTTCCTAGGAGCTGGAAGTGCCCGAGAAGGGCCCCTAACCAGTGAAAGATGGGTGGGAGCAGAATGAAAGCCAGGAGGAAGGCTGGGAGAGAGTCATTACCCTCCAGTCTTGGTAACTGGTGGCAGGACTTGGCTGGACCTTCTGCCGTCCTTGGCCCCTGTCTTTCTTCTCAGGAGGAAGATGAGGCTTTCTACCCCCTGAAAGAGTTAGAGCCTCGGAAACTGACAGGGGCAGTTGTGCCCTATCCTGTAAGGTCACTGTGAGCCAGAACTGCCTCAGCAGCTCGGGGAAGGCTTATCAGTCAGTGAGCTGGCGTTTCCATGACTGCCTTGGCAGTGTGTTGAGGAAGGTGTCAAAGGCCTGGGGAAAAGAGCTGTTTTACCTCCAAGAATCCACTGGCTTTGTGCCTTGGGAGGGGCCCAGAGGATAGAAACTCTCTCCACTCAGCAGCTAAGGAATGTGCTGGCGAGCTGGCAGTGCCCCATGGAGAAGGTCAACAGTGGCCATTCTTGATGGACACACCTGACATTGGACATGCTGGCATGGAGCTGGGCTCGCGTGTGCCAGCAGAAAATGACAGAATCATGGAGTAGCAGTGGAAAGAGGTGGCACTTCACCCTCAGAGGGAAGGAAGCCAACCAACCAGTTGTCGTCTTCCCTGACTCATGACTGTGTGTCTGTCTGTGTGTGTGTGATAAGTTTTCTGAAAGAGATCAGCAAGCTTTCTTCTGAGGGACCTCTGGGCAGCTTTGAGCCTCCAACCTTTCAGATGGCAGCCCCATTGCATTACCTGCACCACCCAGGGACTGCACTTGAGGTGCGGTGGATGCAATGACTGAAATGGCCAATCAGGATGGAATGGAAGCCTGTGGTTCTATGGTGAAGGCTAGTCACAGTCCTGCTGGCAGGATAGACAGGCAGCCAGCTAGGCACAGCTACTTACATGTCCAAAATTAGGGCAAGGGGTGGCAGGCAAAAGACGGATGTCCCCTGGTCCCAAGGATTGGGCCTTGATTGGTATGTTCCCCCGGACCGGCCTCAGGCATCTCATGTTGCAGGCCTTTATGTGTGTATTAGTCTAGGTACTTTAGAGAAACAACTCCACAGCAACTCACGTATAAGAGAGTTTTATGTAAAGAAAATGTGCATCACGAAAACATCCCAACCCAATGCTGCCCAAGCCCACAAATCCAACATTAACCCATTAACCCAACACCAGTCCACAAAGTCCTCCACCTCACAAAACAGAGGCAATGATGCTGACTGCAGGAGGAAAGCTGAGTCAGTGAACGAATAAGCATCTCAGCACTAGCAGGGGTCTCCACATGGCTGCTCCAGCACCCAGGGCTGCATCCGGATAGGTACAAGTAGCTTCTCCTTGGGGATGTCTTGTATGAAGTCAATCTTGCAAGCTGAAGCAGGGAACTGCTAAGGCAGCTGTACCCTGGTGCGACCATCACAAAGCAAGAGACCCGAGAACTAGAAAGGCGAGGCTCACCACCCATTTATCCCTCCGCCTTTCAATTAGCCCCACATGTGATTATTGGCCAGGTTGGAACAATTAACTAACTCAATGCGTTAGGACTCCGAAATTTCAGTGATCCCAGCCCTGATGTTCCCCATGCTCCCAGCTCAGAGAGGTGGATGGGCGAGGGGCAGGATGTGGGCCCATCCAGACCTGGCCTGTTGTGTCTGTTCTGACCACTGTCCTATAGGACAACATCCCTTTATCATGCTGAGGGTCCAGAACAGTGCCCCTGCACCTCTAGACACCTTGCGCTGCCCTCTGCGGCGGGGAGTGGTCTCGAGTCCACAGCCAGTCCCGGGAGCTGGGCACCCCCCAGGCCCTGCTTCTGCTCTTGGCTGCTGCTGCCATCCCACATCCACCATGCCCCTGCTGATCAGCGTCCCTGCTTCCCTCATCCACCCTCCTCCTGCCACAGCTCTCTGTCCACCTGGCTCCTCAGTCCAGCTCAGAACCTTTGGGGCTGGGGCAGGGCCCACTTGCAGCTCCTGTTCCCCTACTCTCTCTACCAACTGCATGTCCAGGCAAAGGATCCCTGACCTGGGCGCAGGGCACAAGGCAGGTGGGCAATGCTCACATGGTGTGTGTGTGTGTGTGTGTGTCCACCACTGGGGGCAGATAGAGTGAGCACCTGAGATGCCCTGGCCAGGAACTCCTGTTGAGAATGAAAGAAAAGCAGAGCATGTGTGTGTTTGTAGATGTGTATACATGTGGATCAGATGCATGTATATGTACCTGTACATGTGCATGCATGTACATGCATATGCAAGTAGATGTATGGTGTGTATTTAGTGTATGTGTATATGCATGTGTGTCTTCATGTGGATATGTATGTGTATACACGTATAGTCATGCATGTGTGTGTGTGCATGTAGATACACACGTGTTGAGGAGGTCTGTGGATGGCTGGGACCCCAGGGTTCAGCTGGCTGGCCTTAGCAGAAGTAAGACGTGCCAGTGAAGACCTGAGACCCCACAAGAAGGGATTCCCAGCCAGAGGGACCAGTGGCCAGCACTTGACTGGGACAGAGATTCCTGAAGCCCAAGGACACATGGCACCGTGGGTGTGGAGAGCTACACTGCGGGTAGTGAGAGGGACAGAAGTCTAGGCTGTATAGACCCCTCAAAGGAAAGCCTGCCTGGCAGGGCCTGTCCCCAGCCAGGCCCAGCGTCCCCGCCCACAGGTGACCTCAGGACACAGAGCAGCCCAAGAGACCCAGCCAGGAAAACGTGAGATGATGTGGCCCTGGGAGAGGCGTCTTGCAGCTCAGCCATCGCAGGTCACAGGTTGGCGCAGATGCACAGGTCCGGGCTTGAGATTCAACAGAAGCTGGTAGAAGAGCCGTCGGACACTGAGAGCAGGGCATTGAGACTTGGGTGACTGGAAAATCAGCATCGACACTCAGCCTTCTAACCTGAGCCCTTTGCTGCCAGACTTCTGGCTTTTCCTTTATTTTATACAAAAGCAGAGATCCCTATTTTAAAATGTGAGTTACTCAATTTAAAAACAGGAAGGGGGAAAACAAAACACTAGCAGCCAAACACCATCACTCTTAAGAGACAGAGTCTGCAGGCAGGGACGGCAGCCTGGTGTACGCCGGGCTGGGAAGGCAAAGCTTTGCTTGAGGAGGGTGGGCAACACCCACAGAGGGACTGAGGATGGTGTCCTCCCAAGCCCAAGCAGGGCTCCCCTGCCAGGGAGGAGCTGTTGTGAACCTACCTCTAGTGCTCAAGGTGTGTGTGCGCGCGCATGCATGTATGTTGTGCACAAGTACAGAAAATCCTAAAAATAATAGCACCGGCTGGGGCCTGGGTCACCTCATTCTTCACCAGGGCTAAAAGGGGGCCCTAGACCTCCACAGAGGCCACCTTCAGTCTCCAGCTAGGTCCCCTGGGGGGATGTTGCCCTCACCTGCCCACATCATCACTAGTGACGTCCAGTGGCCTATTTTTTCAGCTTGTCAGCCCTGCCCTGCCCAAGGCCTCCTCATCCCACCTGGTGCTCTCCTTGCTCTCTGCTCCACAGCCCCCCTTAGTCCAACACTGTGCCCCCTACGATCACCAGTGCTGGCCTTATAACCAAACCTGGCCCTGGCCCTGGCCGGTCCTTGAGCGACAGTGTCCACCTGCTTCATTCCCGCAGGGATGACTGGCCACTCCCCCCACTCTCGACGGTCACCACCTCCCTTCCACGATATGGGGCGTGGGAAGGGTCCCTAGGATGCGCGGGATTGGAAGCGGCGAGCTGGGTCCGGGTGTATGTGCGTCCGGGAGATAGAGGTTCCCAGGAGTAGGGTCCGTGGTCTCCACCGAGGTGTGCAGAGCGCGTGCGCTCAGCGAGCGCATCCCTCTTCCTCCCGGCCCCAGACCCGGGTGCGCGCCCCCAAGGCCCCGCGTGACCGGAAATGCCCCCCC
>NW_022103901.1:3615250-3663695 GCF_000313985.2 Echinops telfairi | reverse complement strand
GGGGGGGAAAGTCCAGGGCCGTGGGCTCCCCATACACCTCTGCCAGCTCCCTGCCTGCAGTGCTTGGAACTTTGGTGGAGTTTCTCAGTTTTCAAACTTGCCACTTGGTTCAGTCCTTGCCTTCCTCCCGTCTCCCCTCTGGGGCATGCGGCCACCCCAGTTGTAAGCATCTGCAGCACTGCCGCCTGAGGTGCAGGCCCCAGGGATCGGGAGGGCCTGACCAGCTGAGGTTTATGTTGATGGAGCAGTTTGCCTGACCCCTGCTGCCTTCTGACTAGAGAAGGGAGTGGGGTGCATTCTGGGTGAGCTGATGGGACTGGAGAGAAGAGGGAACATGTGAGTCTGGGGTGGGGGGATTGTGTTACCCACACTTGGTCACTGGAGAAACCCCAGTCCCTGGGGATGTGACTGGAAGACCCGCCCCATCCTGCTACCACTTCAAGTTGCTTCCAACTCTCAGTGGCCCCATAGCAACTCAGAGCAGAGCTGCCCTGAGGGGTGCCGAGGCTGTACATCTTTACCAAGCAGACTGCTTCAACTTTCTCCCTCACTGATGGGTTGGAACTGCTGGCCTCTGCATTAACAGCCATGTGCTTAACCCATGGAGCCACCGGGACAAATTTGGGATGCAGGCAAAAACTCACCCATTGCCCTTGAGTCAATTCTGACTCTAAGCGGTCGGGTTTGGAGACCAAATCTTTACCGGAGCAGCCAGCCCCACTTTTCTCCTTTAAGTGGCTTGTGGGTTGGAACTGCTGAACTTTCAGTTAGTCGCCCAGCACCTACCTATTCCTCGGGGACCGGGCCCTTTGAGAATGCGACAAAAAGACAAACTCACTGCTATCAAGTCAACTCTTAACTCCTCGTGACTCCGTAGGGCGGGATGGAAGGCCCTGTAGGTTTCCAAGACTGTAATTCTTCACAGGAGTAAGAGAGCCACCCCTCAGAGGCTGGTAGTTTTGAACTGCTGACCTTGTGGTTAGCAGTCCAACTTGTAATCCATCACACCGCCAGGCTCTCTGGTTCAGGGATGCCAGAAGAAGGGCCAAAATGCCCAAAATCTCTTCTCTGTAACAGGACCCCAGCCCTTAATGGTTTCTCCAATGACAGTGTGTTTGCTGTCTGCCTGGGGAGGGGACCTCTGTCTTCCTGCGGGGAGTGGCAGCAGAAGACAGATCCATGTGTCCAAAACAAGACAACAAAGGTGTCCTGGTGACACAGTAGTTAAGCACCCCGCTGCTAACAGAGAGGTCAGCAGTTCGAACCCTCCAGCTGCTCCCTGGTGGAAGGACGAGTCAGTCTGCTTCCATAAAGATTTCTCCGGACCAAAATCAAAGCCCACTGCCAGCAAGTCCATCTCTGTAGTATTAAATTAAAATTGTAGCTGGGGGATGAAGGGCCAGCCCCCACCCGCTGCTACTAATATTACTACTACTCGGATTCAGTAATGCACAATTGTACGGTTGAGATATATAAATATTATATTAAAGTCATCGAGAGCATGAGAGATAATACAATAGTACAGTCAGACATATTACATGGTAACATTGCTCACCTCCGCCCCACTTGGTGGTCCTCGTGGGGGGAACCCGGCTGCCAGAGCAGGAGCCGCCTCCCTCGCGGGAGCTGCCCTCTCATCCACCACCCTCATGGGAGCAGCCGCCCTCTGCCAGCCACCCTCGGCCAGCCGCCATCAGCCAGCCACCTCTTGGGAGCCGCCCCCCTTGGGAAGCAGCTCTCCTTATTTATTGCTAACCATGCATCATATTACTTTAGGGGGATACATCACAGCATCATGCATCACAGAGAGGGGCAATACAATTCATCCTTGAACAGGTTTGATCATTCTGGTGTCTCATACAATAAAGCAGGCAATTACTATCCTGGGTGACATGCAAGCCCCTGATAGCAGATAACACCCTACTTCATAGAGAGGGGTTGTAACATAGGCAATACAAGCAATAGGAGGGGGATGACCTAGGGGTGAATGTGCTATAGTAGCCTAAGCTTAGTCATCTTAGAGTGGTCCCGGGCTTGCCTATGGGCACTGCTTCGAGGGAACAATAACAGAAAGGAATGGGCCCTATTTGGGGTGAGTCAGACCTACAGTCTGGCCGCTCTAGATGGCCGATGTTGGGGAGAATAACCTCTGAACTACTTTTGCTGCCTAGTGAACAATTATTTTCAAGCTAAATCTGGCATATATTTTGGGGAGACAACTTAAGAGAAATCCTTCTGTTCCCCACACATCTCCACTCGGAGCAGCCCTGTAGGACAGGGTAGGACGGCCAGAGTCATCCCAAGGTTGTAATCTTTAGGAGAGGTGCCCTGGTGGTGGAGTGGTTTTGAGGTTAGAAACCAGCCTGCTCCTCAGGAGAAAAATGGGGCTTTCTAGTCCCATTGAGAGTTACAGCCGTGGAAACTTACGGGGGGCAGTTCCACCCGGTCCTAGAGGGTCTCTCTGAGTCAGTATCAGCTTGAGGCCAGTGAGTTTTTTGGAATCTGGGTGAAAGCCGACTGCCACATCTCTCTCCCTCCGAAGGCCAGGGTGGGGTCGTTCCACCAGGCTTTCAATTCACAGTCAAGGGCTTCCCCATTGCTGCAGCAGGGCGCCTGTGTGTCGAGGGTGGCCCTGGAAACCTTAGGAGGCAGTTCTTCTCTGCCCCCTAGGGCCCGCTGGAAGTTGGAATCAACTCAATGGCAACAGACTGGGTGTTTGGGTTTTTGTGAAACAATGGGTGAGAGCTAGAGGGAAGGATCCAGGGACACTGGGTAAATGGGGACTCTGTCTGGCCTTAGGGGGGTTATCAGCAGAGAAGAGAGCCTAAGTGAGCTTCCGGGAGAGGAGCTGCTTGGCCCTGAGCTTGGGGTTACTTTATTACAAAGCTGTGGCCCTTTCTTCCTTTGTTGTGTCCTGGGGGCTAGTGGGAGTCGGAAGTGGCTACCCTAGGTGGCTAGAGAGGAGATGGCATTGCTTGATTTGGCAGGGTGTCTGGCCTCAGTCAAGGCTGAAGCCTGAGGCTCAGCCAGGGAAAGACACTCCTCTGGGTACCAGGTGGGTGATAGTTAGGAAACCTTGGCTGGTGTCGGTATCTGGGCACTAGGCAGGGCCACGCCCTCCCGGAGGCAACATACCTACACTTCAGGCGCCTTTGCACACCCGGAGACCAATGGGAGCTTCTGGATAGTCTGGGCTGACCTTTGGGTTCAGTGGCTCTGAATTTAGGGTGGGGGTTGAAGCCAGTGAGGAGGGGCGGAGGGTGCGGATGGGGATGGGTGGTTTCTGGGTGCCTGTGTGTCCTGCCCTGGACGTGGGTTTGGTCTCGGAGGCACTGATAACACTTGTGGGCCCTGGGGGCGTGGGGTGTGCAGATTGTACCCATTGACACTGTCAGAGTGACACCAGAAGGAGGGGCAGGTGCTTGGTGAGGGGCGTGCTTACATTTAAGGAATCACAGAAACTGTGAGACTCTAACCCTTTACGGGAGTAGAAAGCCCCGTCTTTCTCTTGGGGAACGGCTGCTGGTTTTGAACTGAAGACTTTGCAGAGCACAGCCCAACTGTGGCCCTGCCTTGCTTTCAGATGTGCTACAGGCACTGGCGAGGGGCAGGCCTGGGGGGTGGGGGGTGGGGCAGTGTTCCTATGTCTGCAGTCTGCCAGCATCTCTTTGGAGGCTCATGAGGGATCTTGGAAGCAAATTCACTTACCTGCTGTCTTCCCTCCCCTGGGTCTTGCAGGGAGGAGCCTGACTTGCTGACGTTAGTGTCCGGCAGCTGCCCTTAAGAACCCTGGGCTGATCTTTGACCTGAAGAAACTGGGACACCTGTCCTGTCCTGTCCTGTCCCCACCTAGTGTGCCTGCCACTGCTTCAGCTTGTGGATGCCCGGTCAGCGTCTGCCCAGTGCAGGGGCGCTCCTCACAGGCCAGCCTCACTCCCAGAAGCACTCAGGTATGTTGCAGGGACCCGATGCTATCTGGGAGGGCATGGTGAGAAAGACCTCGGTGGATGATCCTGACCTCCCGAGAAAGTGCTTCAGGCCCCCCTGGCATGGGCTTGTTGGAAGGGAGCAGGAGTCAGGCATGGGGGTTGGGCCTGGCTAACCCTAATGGGAGTCAAACTTACAGGCCCTCCGAGGAGGCCCCCCTATGTGTGGGGTGACACCCAGTGCCTCTCTGTTCCAGACTCACACAATGGCAGCCCTGCACACAACACCTGACTCTCCGGCCGGCCAGCTGGAAAGGGCGGAGAATGTGGTTGAATGCCACTCTGACCAGGCAGAGGAGGTGGATGAGGAAGAGGAGGAAGAGGAGGAAGAGGAGGAGGAAGAAGAAATAGTGGTAGAAGAGGAAGAAGAGGAAGAGGCAGAGGTGGAAGAAGTGGTGGTCGAGGTGCAGAGCCCAGTGGCAGGACCCCAGGAGCCGCTGAGCAGAGGCGGGAAAGCCCAGCCCTCAGGCCTTCAAGAAAAGGGTAAGACCCTGGGGCCTGAGCTCAGGGCCTGGTGTGGGGTCAGGGAGCAGTCTGGAGCTTCCAGACAGGCAGGGTGGGAGGCCAGATGCCAGAGGGGTCCTAAGAGACCTCTCTTCTCCCCTTAGCCCTTCCAACTCCCCGGGCCCCAGCCCTTTCTGAGGATGATGAGGCTCTGGCGGCAGAGGAGGAGGAGGAGGAGGAAGAGGAAGAAGCCGATGAGGAAGAGGAAGAAGACGAGGAGGAAGAGGCTGAGAATGATTTCCTAATAGCTGGGTCCCAGGTGAGTGTCTCCCTCTCGGTGGGCAGGGTTCCTGGGTGGCCCTTCCTTTGCTGCCCCGGGGGTCCATCCAGCAGCACAGACTGCTGGGGGCTGGAGCCCTGTAGCAATGGGCTGTCCCCTCTACCTTCCCAGGACCTGGCCCTGGCCTGCGGTTTGGGCTGGTTCCCCACCGGCCCAGGATGGCTTCCCTCACCCGCAGAGGGGCTGCCCACCAGAGCCCACCCTTGGCTTAGTCAGCACTACTTGTCCACCCCATGGGTGGGCCGTCATTCGGCCCACGTGACCACAGCATGTGCTTCATCCCGGCTGGAGCAGGAGGACAGGGGAGGCCCCACTGCAGGCCGGGACCCTCTGGTGCTGTCGTCCCCAGGCCTCAGCATGATGGCCAGGCTGTGCTGTCACCTCCCAGAGCCCGAGTTCCTTGGAGCTGGGCTGGAGGGGAGGCCCAAGAACCTCAATGGGTGGTTGGGGTGTCCCCCGGGAGGTGGGCCCACAGTGCTGCTCTGTGCACCTCGTGGGGCCACCAAGGGCAGTCTCCTGGGCTCTGTTTCAGGGGCTGGTGACCTTTGAGGACGTGGCTGTATACTTCTCACTGGAGGAGTGGGACAGGCTGGAGAAGGGCCAGCGGGACCTCTACAGGGACGTCATGCAGGAGAACTATGGCCTCCTGGTGTCACTGGGTAGGGAGGCCCCCTGCTCACAGGGCTGCCGGGCATGGCTGTGGGAGAGGGGGGCTTCGGGCCCCCAGCCCTTGGGGTGGGCACAGTTAGAGCCAGCCCCGTCCCCACCAGGGAAGCCCAGGAACATGCTGGTCAGCACTGAAAGAGGAGAGAAGGTGGGCTTTCCTGGAGGGGCAGGGAGAGGACCAGGAGGATGTGGAAGCTGATTTGTGGGGGAGGGTGGCGAGTGCTGAACTTCCAGCTGTGTTCTTCTGGAGCAGGGTACCCTGTCCCCAAGCCGGATCTGATCTCCCGCCTGGAACAAGGGGAAGAGCCGTGGGTCCCGGACAGTCCCCGGCCAGAAGAGGGAGATATCGTTACCGGCGTGTACACAGGTGAGCCTCAGCAGAGAGGTGCACACTACTGCTCATCATAACAGGGCCATGATCTGGGGTTGCCACAGGCTTTCCCTGGAAGCCAAGCTCACTGCCCACTGAAACGTCTGCCTCTGTGACTTGGTTTAGGACCCCTGCTCCTAGCACCACGGAGGCCCCGGGACTGGAAAGTTCTTGTGTGCCGTTGAGCTAATTCCTATAGGAATCATTCCTGCCTGTGTAAGACAGGGCAGGACTCACCCCCACACCCACCCCTACCCCACCTCCCAGGGTTCTGCAACCTGTAATTTTCATAAGAACAGCTGGCAGGACCTTCCTCCCACCGAGCCACAGGCGGTTTGAACCGCCAACCTTTCGGTGGAGCACTTAACTGTTGCACCACTAGGACTCCTTGTAAAGTGCTTTGTCTGTTGGTGTGAGGTGCTGACTCACAGTGGCTCCACATACAGTAGGTGACACTGCCCAGTCCTGTGCCAGCCTCACTGTTGTTTCGTGGCATGCGTGAGCCCAGTGTTCCAGCCGCTGTGTCACTCGTCTCGTTGGGGGTCTCACGGCCCCCCCCTCGGAGGTGCAGTAAAACGCTCTGCCACTGAGTCAGTTCTGACTCATGGGGACCCTACAGGACAGAGTTGAACTGCCCCTGTGGGTTTCCGGGGCTGTCCATCTTTATGGGAGCAGAACGCCTCACTGTTCTCCCTCAGAGCAGTTGATGGTTTCGAAATGCCTACCTTGTGGTTAGCAGCCCAGTGCAGAACCCGCTTGCCACCAGGGCTCCCTGAGGAGCACCAGGGAACTTTACAGAAAGAACCGAGTATCCTAGAGTCGACTCAAATTCTGCCTCATATGGTTTTTGGTGGTCGAGTTGGACCAAGTATGTCACCAGGCCTTTCTTCTGAGCTCCTCTGGGTAGACAGAAGCCACCGAGCTCTTGATTAGCACCCAGCTACTTCACGGCGGCCCCACCAGGACTCTGAGTCCATTCCAACTCACAGCCGCCCCACATCCGGGGAATTCTGTCCCATAGGGTTGTCCAGGCTGTTGTCTGTACAGAAGCGGGTCGCCAGGCAGTTCCTCCTACAGGCCCGCCAATGGACTTGAACTGCTGACCTTTCAGTTAGCAGCCAAGCGCCTGGAGCACTTGTACCACCAGGGCTCCCGGTGTGAGCGTTGTTAAAAACACAAAAACAACAAATTCATTGTCTTGGAGGCAATTCTGCTTCACAGCGACCCTCTAGTACAGGGTAGAACTGCCCTGCTGGGTTTCTGCCCGTCAGTTTTTACTGCAGTAGAAACCCTCTTCTCTCTCTGGGGGAGCAGCTGGTGGTTTTGAACTGCTGACCCTTCTCAGCGTGTAGAGCAGTGGTTCTCAACCTTCCTAATACTTTGACCCTTTCATACAGTTCTTCCTGTTGTGGTGCCCCCCCCCCCCCAATAAAATTATTTCTGTTGCTACTTCATAACCAGTCTTGCTACTGTTATGAATTGGGCGACCCCTGTGAAAGGGTCGTTTGACTCTCAAAGGGGTTGCCACCCACAGGTTGAGAACTGCTGGTCTAGCGGTAAGATCCCCACCCTTGGGGTGTACCATCTCCCCGATTGGGAGAGCCCTGGTTGCACAAACCTGGTGCTGGGTGAGGAGGGGCCTGGGGGGCTCATATGTGGAGCCCACAAGGAGAAGCCACTTCAGGTGGCTTACTAGCCTGCTAGGGAGTTGGAGGTGCACTCAGCTTAACTACAGGGGGGACTTAGTACCCGGATCTCCGTCACTCCTCACACCTCTTCTCTGGCCCCGCCCTTGTCTCCTCAGGCGCCTGGTACTGGACTGATGACATGGAGGACCACGAGGAGGAGGACGACGACGAGGACTTTCTGGCGGAGATGGCCGAGGAGGAGAACGAGCCCCCTGGGATGTGGTCAGCGGCCTACGGCGTGGGGGATGTGCCGGGGAGATGGGGCCCTGATGACTCTGATTCGGTGCAGACCCTCGAGGGGTGGGTGCCTGACTCAGGGGACCTTAGGATCTTGGCGGATGGAACTGAGGCGAAGCCCTTCCTGGCGGACCAGGAGGCGGATGCAAGCCTGCTGGAACCCTGGGCCTTCCCGGCCGCCCTGGCAGCGCCGCCTGAGGGGACCGAGGCCACGTGTGACGTGTGCGGCAAGATGTTCCCGCACCGCTCTCGGCTGGCCAAGCACCAGCGCTACCACGCCGCCGTGAAGCCCTTCGGCTGCGACGAGTGCGGCAAGGGCTTCGTGTACCGCTCGCACCTGGCCATCCACCAGCGCACGCACACCGGCGAGAAGCCCTTCCCGTGCCCGGACTGCGGCAAGCGCTTCGTGTACAAGTCGCACCTGGTGACGCACCGCCGCATCCACACAGGCGAGCGGCCTTACCGCTGCGCCTTCTGCGGTGCAGGCTTCGGCCGCCGCTCCTACCTGGTCACGCACCAGCGCACCCACACCGGCGAGCGGCCCTACCCTTGCCCGCACTGTGGCCGCAGCTTCAGCCAGAGCTCGGCGCTGGCACGCCACCAGGCCGTCCACACCGCTGACCGGCCGCACTGCTGCTCCGACTGTGGCCAGACCTTCCGTCTCCGCGCGGACTTCCAGCGCCACCGGCGCAGTGGGGGCTGCACAGAGCCTGGGGCTGATGAACCGAGGCCGGAGCACGGTGACACAGCCGGGCCACCGGGACCAAAGGATCCTGAGGCGGAGCCTGAACCGGAGCCTGAGCCCGACCCCGACCCCGACCCCGAGCCTGAGCCCGAGCCCGAGCCCGAGCCGGAGGAACCCGAGGCCAAGGAGGCCAGCAGAGATGGAGACGAGGACAGCGAGACGCCCGAGATACCGACTAGCCCCGTGCGCAGAGAGGTTGCGGAGCCAGTGCGGCAGGGCCTGGAGCTGGGGAATGGCCTGGGTGACGGCGAAGGCCCGTCCTCCCGCCCGCTCGGCTTCCCCTTCCCCATGCACCCCAAGTCCTGGCTGCACCCCGACGGCTTCCCCATGCTGGGTCTCCCGGGCTTCAGAGAGAGGCTGCCGGCTGACGCACGCGCCCTGCCGGGTTCCCTGGGTGGCCCACTGTCGTTGGTGGAAGGCGCGGGGTTGGCCTGTGACCCTTTCGGAGGCGGCAGTGGCCCAGGGAGTGGTGGCGGTGGTCTGCGTGCCTTCGGGCCAGCGGTCGGGGGGCTCCTGGCCGAACCTGCGCCGGCCGCTCTGCCGGAGGACGAAAGCCCGTGGATCTGCTCTGACTGCGGCAAGACATTTGGGCGCCGTGCAGCCCTGGCCAAGCACCAACGCTACCACGCAGGCGAGCGGCCACACCGCTGCGCCGACTGCGGCAAGAGCTTCGTGTACGGCTCTCACCTGGCGCGCCACCGGCGCACGCACACGGGTGAGCGGCCCTTCCCGTGCCCAGAGTGCGGCGCGCGCTTTGCCCGCGGCTCGCACCTGGCGGCGCACGTGCGCGGCCACACCGGCGAGAAGCCCTTCGTGTGCGGGGTGTGCGGGGCGGGCTTCAGCCGCCGCGCGCACCTGACTGCGCACGGCCGCGCGCACACCGGCGAGCGACCCTACGCCTGCGGCGAGTGCGGCCGGCGCTTCGGGCAGAGCGCGGCGCTGACCCGGCACCAGTGGGCGCACGCCGAGGAGAAGCCGCACCGCTGCCCGGACTGTGGTAAGGGCTTCGGCCACAGCTCGGACTTCAAGCGGCACCGCCGCACGCACACTGGTGAGAAGCCCTTCCGCTGTGCGGACTGCGGCCGCGGCTTCGCGCAGCGCTCCAACCTGGCCAAGCACCGGCGCGGCCACACGGGCGAGCGGCCCTTTCCGTGCCCCGAGTGCGGCAAGCGCTTCTCGCAGCGCTCCGTGCTGGTCACACACCAGCGCACGCACACCGGCGAGAGGCCCTACGCCTGCGGCCACTGCGGCCGCCGCTTCTCGCAGAGCTCGCACCTGCTCACACACATGAAGACGCATCGCGGTGTGATCGGCACCTCGGGCCAGCCGCCCGCACCCAAGGCCGAGGTGCGTGCCAAGGGCCTCGGACCCGGGCCGGCGGGGCCCAGCACGGGCACCGGGGAGCGTGGGGGCGCCTTGCGGGACTTCGCGGGCGGCACTAGCTTCGGCTCTGAGCCGCCGGCCACCTTCCCCGGGCCCTCGGACGCTTATGAAGAGACCACCCTATGAGGGGGCTGCAGGCCGACCGGGTACACCCGCAGGGCGAGGGCTCCGAGGGCCCAGTCCTGGGTGCCTTCCCCACGGCCCCCACTCTACAGCCTTGGGCTTAATACCGCCTTGGTCCCCGAAAAGGCTGGGGCTCCTGAGGTGGCACAGCGGCAAGGCGGGGCTCCAGGAGAGAGGAGCAGTGGGCGCAGGAGGGAAGGGCAAGGGGGTGACCTTCCTATGGCTGTGCCAAGGGCCTCAGAGGGCATGGTGGGCGGTGGTCTTTTTACCCCATCGGAGTGGGCAGCCAGGTGACTTAACGGGCTTTCCAGCGGGGGAGGAACACCCTTGCGTGGAGGGCACTATAGGGTGGTTGAGGGCAGAGCCGACATCTGGGGCCCCGGTGGCTTTGGATGATGGTCATTTGAGGGCATGGGGAAACGTTTTGAACCGCAGGGCTGGCGGAAGCCCAGCAGGTCCCCACGGCGCATGCTTCCCCCTAGTGGGGGAGCGCAGAGGCGGGGCTAGGCGAGTTTTTATGGTCACTGTCCACTGGGAGTCTTCTATTTCAGTCTGGTGGGAGGAGCACATGCCAGAAACCACATTGGTGGGCCCAGGTAGATGGGGTGCAGCTACTGCAGGGGAGTCGGTCACACCTCACGCAGCCACTTGGGCCCTGGGGTCAGCCAGATGCTGATCCTGGGGTGACTCCTGCAGAAAGAGGTGAGGCGGGTCACCTCATCTTTACCCACTCCCCATAATTAGGGTCCCACGTCCTCGGCAGGTGCCCTGCACTCTGCTTTCCTGGTGCTCCTGTTTAGATGCCAATCTTACAAGTAGAGGACCGAGCCGCCAGGCGGCTTATACCTCCTGGTGTGGCCCGAGCCCATGGGCCATAACCAAACGGAACCTCCAGCTATGTGGGACATCCCAGGAGCTGGATGCCCCACCAGACCCCTCCCTCCAAGCTTTGGAGGGGTAGAACACAGCTGGAGCAGGGCCATTCCCTGTTAGACAGTTCCTTCCGTTTAGTGTAGACAGGACCTGGGGGCAGAGGCAGCAGCCAGGCTGCAGGGGCTGGGGCCGGGGAGGAGGCTCGGTAGTGGTGGGTGGGAGTGGGCCTGGGTGGTGGTGGTAAGGATAGCCGGGCTGGGTGAGATTGCAGTGTGGGTGGGTGGCAAAGAGGGCAGGGGCCAAGGAAGCGGTGGGCAGTGAGTGCCCTTTCTGCCTCAGGGGCCACACCTTGCTCTTGTGCTGAGACCTGCTTCTGCCAGTGGGACAGACGCCTCAGCCAGGGCCATGCGGAAGGTGGGCCAGGGGCATGGGGACCTCAGGCCTGGCCCTGCTTTCATCCCTCCCAGCAGCCTGGAGTGTATGCCCTCCACGAACCCGCGTGGGCCCAGCTGCTCTGCCCTGGCACCACGAGCAGGAGGACTAGCTTTAATAAAGAGTGGAGAAACAAACTTTCCGTCTGGACCGTGTGTTGTTGCCACCTTACCTCCGGGCCCACCTGCCCAGGAGGTTCTGCGAGGCCTCCGGTCTAGTCATCTTGCTTCTGCCAACTCTTGAAGGCCCGGGATGGTCCAGGAGGAGTCAGACAAGATGAGCAGTGGCCCCACACTGCCTGTGCGCCCCAAGTACTACTGAGAGCATTCAGAGCCCTCCACACTGTCGAATGTGCTAGCACCTGTCTTGAGATCGTTGGGCATTTAGAATTGTTTAGCTACCTTCTAGGACTGGGAGGGGGAGGCCTCAGACCCCTCCCTGGTGGCCAAAGTCAGAGAGACCTTTTCCCCAAAACCCTGTAGGTTTTTCCAGGGCTCCCTTGCTACCAACCCAGGGTCAAGTGCAACCGTCAACACCCCAAGCCTGCTGTTAAACCTACTTACTGTTTGTTTCTTTCTTACCCTATGTGCATCGGGAGGCCATTTTAATTGCAGGAAAAAATAAAAGAAGCTCAGTACGATGAAGATGAAAAAGAAGAGGGGGTGAAATAGACACTTTTTTTTTTTTTGCAAATAACTCACATGAGCAACACACACATATATATGGTGTACATAAGAAACTTAAGATGCAAAGGGGTTACACAGTTTGCAAAGGACGATAAAATGGATGTGTTATTTGCATTAAAATACATCAGAGAAGAGCAACCATTGGCGAATCTTAATGTGATTGATTGACCTTTGCCTTCCCTCTATGATTTCCAGTTCACTGCCATCAAGTCAATACGTCAATACTGACTCGACTCGTAGAGACCCTGTGTGGGTTTCTCAGACCCTAACTGTTTACAGGAGTACAAAGCCCTGTCCTCACCCAAAGCTGCTGGTGGTTTTGAACTACCAACCATGTGGATCGCAGCCCAAACACGTAACCACAACACCGGGACTCTTTCTCTATGACTTAGATCAACTGATATTAGGCCACAAAGTGGTCTTTGTCCCTCCACAAAACTATGTCTTTTAAAATGAGTATGCCTTGGGCTACTAACTGCAAAGTCAGCAGTTCAAAACCACCAGCTGCTCTGAGGGAGAAAGATGAGGTTTTCTACTCCCATAAAGAGTTACAGTCTCAAAAAAAAAAAAAAGAGTTACAGTCTCAGAAACCCACAGGGCAATTCTACTCTGGGGTCGCTAGGAGTTGGAATTAACTCGATGGCAGTGAGTTGGAATTTTGAGTTGTGGTTTGAATAAGAAAGAAAAGATTAGCAAATTTGGGTGAAAGAAACACCATTGGTTAAATTAATTTTGGACAGGAATTTCATTACAGTGGATATTGGATTCTGTGGGCAAGAAACTCTTAAAACCAAAGTTGCTATTTATTATTAATTTTTCTCACTGGCATCCCCGTTTCCCTCGCCGCCTTTTCTCCTCACCCTTTTACTTCAACATTTCCTTCTCCATTGTCAGACTTCTCCGGTCGGCTACCTACGGAATAAAACTCCAAAAAAACCAAACTCACTGTCGTCAAGTCGATGCCAACTCATAGTGACCCTATGGGGCAGAGTAGAACTGCCCCTGTGGGCTTCTGAGACTGCAACTCTTTATGGGAATAAAAAGCCTCATCTTACTCTCTTGGAGCGGCTGGCGGTTTTGAACTGCTAACCTTGCAGTTAGAGTAGAACTGCCCCTGTGAGTTTCTGAGACTAACTTTTTACTGGAGTTTAAAGTCCCATCTTTCTCCTGAAGAACAGCTGGTGATTTCAAACTGCTGACCTCTATGCCAAAGAATTTTTAATTTCTTAATTTCTTGGTCATAGTTGTATGTTTCTTATTATTTCCTGCACCATCACCCCCTACAGTCCTCCCTCCCTGCCTATAAAACACATACTGTTTGTCAGGTGCTGCCACGGTGGTTCCAACTTACCCTGTGTACACCAGAACGAAGCACTGTGGGTCCTCACAATTATCCTCAAGTTTAAGCCCATTGATCCCTGCAAGCTGAGAGAGCTACAGGCCTCCGTGAAAATGTGTAAGCCGGACCTGAGGGTCCTGCACATCGAGGAAATGCGCTTCCTGAGGGAGGAACTGGGTGGAGAGCATGGGTGGCAGCCATAAAGCCAAGTCAGAAGAAAGTACCAAGGAAGAGAAAAAGATGATAAGATGGAGGGAAACGCAAAGACAGATGAGCCATCAGGTAAGGAAAGGGACCTAAAATTTGACAAGGAAGGTGTGACTGAGCCAGATATAGATGCCCCTCAATTAATTAATGGGAGATGAAATTGTAGCGATAACAGCAGCTGCCATCAATGCCCTGAGTGATGGTGAACCACAGGAAGCTATGGATCCATTCACTGATGCCATCAAACGGAATCCTCGCCTGGCCATTCTATCTGCCAGGAGAGCCAGTGTCTCCACCAAGCTACAGAGGCCGAATGCTGCCATCCGGGACCGTGAGACTGACAGAGCCATTGAAACGAATCCCGATGCGGCAAAGGCACACAGACTTTGGGGCCATTGGGAAGATGCCGCACGTGACCTTGCCCTTGCTTGTAAACTGGACTGTGATGAAGATGCTAGTGCAGTGCTGAAAGAAGTTCAGCTGAGGGCCCCCCAAACTGCATAACATCAGAGAAAGTCTGAGCAGGAGATCGTGGGAAGACCAGGAGGGAGGATGAAGCTGGAGGCGGCTCAGGAGCTCAGCATGCTGCTTTCTCGGGGGCATGCCTGGGATGGGAGGAATGCTTGGGCTCAGTGAGATGCTTAGTGGTCCAGAGGCTCTGGAAGTGATGGCAGAGGTCCAGGATGTGGCCCAGAACCCAGACGCACACCTCTCCTAACCCTAAAACACGCAGAACCCCCTTGCTTTGCTTGAACGGCTGTCTCCTGGTCCGCGTACAGGTTCCGCATGAACACAATGAAGTGCTCCGGAATCCCCATTCTTCTCAGTGCTATCCATAGCGAGCCGCACCACTCAGTGCTTTGCCCAGTCAAGCAAACACAAGTAAACACCTCTCTGTATCCTCTGCTTTGGGTCAAGATCCACCTGATGTCAGCAATTAGATCCCTGGTTCCATGTCCTCTTCTGAGTCAAGCGTGGCTATCTGGAGGCTCACTGCCGAAACCCAGGTGCAACCATTGTTGACTGATCGGCAGCACAACTTTACTTGCATGTGATTTTAATGATACTGGCTCAATGAATCAAATCTGTTTGGTTTTGTTTTTTGTCTTTCTTGTGTTTTTAATTTCTTTTTTTTTTAATCAATTTATTGGGGCTCATCAAATCTGTTCTTTGCATGCTCTCAGAACTCAGGTGGGATATACTGAAGGTCGTATGTTGGCTTTGGTCATGGGCTTGCTTTCATTTTCTTCAGCTGCTGACCGTGAGCGTCTCCACCGTCTCTTCCCACAGGTGCAGTCAATTTGCTGCCACAGGCTCTTTGGAGCGGCCTAGGGCTCACCCCACCGAACTTTGTGTTAGCAGCCGTCACTTAATCACTGCAGAGCCTGGCTCCTTTGAAAGACTCCAGGAGTGAAACATAGACCCATGAATCACCAGTTAAAATAATCTTATTATTCTCGAATCTGGATAATGTGTATATGGGGGCTCATTATCCTGTTCATTCTGAATTTTATGTGTGCAAGGTGATTACAGCCCTATTAGTCTTTGAATTTTAGAGGGAATGAGAACGGAGACCAACACAAAGCTGATTCACGAGATGGTCAGATCTACCTTCACCCTTCACCCTTTTTTCCAAAATCGTACACCAGCTGTGCTCCCTATGGCGTTCCACTTCTCTGCTGGGCTTGCTAGTTCCTTGCAATGACCACCTGGAACTCATAGGCTATGCTTGCAGCTAAATGGGTTAAGTAAGTAACAGGCTTTACCTCTGCATCTGAATCAGGAAGTGTGTAGGAAAGTCTGAGAGGCTCCCCTGAAGTGAAGAACACATCCCCTCTTCCGTGTAGGACAGCTCTCTCAGCGCCTCTTGACCATGCAAACAAGCTGACCCTTTGCCATGCATGCCCCCTCTAGACTGTGCAGGCCTCCTCTTGATGCCCTCAACAGGCCTCTGTTTGGCCATGCGAATGCCTCTCGGCTGGGTAGACCTCTGCCTGTGGCCTCCCAGCCTCCAGTTGTGATCGTGAGATTTCATTTGACTTAGTCAAATGGTGGTTTGGCAGTTTAGGCCCAGTGATCCCCACATTACTTAAAACGATACAATCAACTAGTCAGATGTAAGATCAGGCGGAAATGCTTACTCAGATAAAGCCCTGACGTAATTGAAAGGACATTTCCTTGTGGGTTTGGCTTAATTCCTATAGAAGTGGCCACTGTGGGGAAGCTACTTTGCTTCCTGCTGGTTTCCTATTCTGCATCTGACCCATGGACCGCTGATTCTTGGGGTCTGAACCACGGGCCAGCTATATCGTCTGTCAACTCTAGGAGCAATCAGCAGCCTGCCATTTGACCTGCCAATCTTGGCTTTACTGGACTCCGAAGCCACAAGCCTGCCCGGCCAACCTTGGATTCATCTGCCTGTGTAGCCGCCAACCTGTCAATGTCCTGGTTTATCCTCCTACTTTCTGGTTCATCATACCTGCAGCTATTCCATTCAGAAGCCTCCAGTGTAACATCCTACCTACAGACCTGCACCAAACGGCACTTAATACACTTCTCCAGTTGTGTGAGCTATTTTCTTGATATAAATTTCTCTTTCTCTATATGTGTAGCTGTGACTATATATGTATGTATATCACTGTTTTTGCCTCTAGAGAACCCAGCCCTAACACACTAGTATAGCAGCTTCCCCCCACCTTTAATTAATTTTTTAAAAAGATAAATCATTTTATTGGGGGGGGTCCTTACAGCTCTTATAACAATCCATATATCCATTGTGTTGAGCATATTTGTACCTGTGCTGTCATTATCATTTCCAAAACATTTTCTATTTGAGCCCTTTCTATTTGAGTTCCTCTTTTCCCCCCTCTTCCCCACCCTTGTGAACCCTTGATAATTTATAAATTATTTTTATTTTCATATTTTACACTATCTGCTGTTTCCCTTCACCCACGTTTCTGTTGTTTGTTCCCCTGGGATGTGTGTGTCATACGTCAATCATTGCAATTGGTTCATCCTTTTCCCCCATTGCCCCCCACCTTCTCCCTCCCCTCATGGTATTGCTACTCTCATTATTGGTCCTGAGTGGTTTATCTGTCCTGGATTCCATGTGTCCAGAGCTCTTATTTGTACCAGTGTACATGCTCTGGTCTAGCCGGATTTGTAAGGTAGAACTGGGGTCATGATGGGGGGTGGGGTGGAGCATTCAAAAACTAGGGAATGTTGTGTTTCATCAGTGGTATACTGCACCCTGGCTGGCTCATCCCTTCCTTATGACCCTTCTGTAAGAGGATGTCCAATTGTCTACAGATGGGCTTTAGGTCTCCATTCCAGCCCCCCTTGTTCACATCAAGGAGGTTGTTTGTTTTGGTGCCTTCTGATGCCTGATACCTGATTGCATCGACACCTCATGATCACACAGGTTGGTGTGCTTCTTGCATGTGGGCTTTGTTGCTTCCCTGCTAGATGGCCGATTGTTCAACTTCAAGCCTTTAAGACCCCAGATGCTGTAGCTTTTAATAGCCGGGCACCATCAGCTTTCTTCACCACATTTGCTTATGCACCCATTTTGTCTTCAGAGATTGTGTCGGGAAGGTGAATATCACAGAATGCCAGGTTATTATAACAGTGTTCTTGTGTTGAAGGAGGACTTGAGTAGATGCGCAATGTGTGTCTGCTACTTTAATACTTAACATGTAACCATATGCACATAGACCTATCATTATATATTAATATAGTTACATATGTACATGTGTATGTTTATACCTCTATAAATGGCTTCTGCCTCCTAGTTCTGTCCTCTATTTCCTTTTATTTTTCTCCTGTCCCACTATCATGTTCGACCTTAATTCAGCTCTCTGTACTTCGGCTACATTACACTTGATCAAGCCCCACCAGGCATTCTATGCCCTCCTCGCCATCAATTTTAGAGCTCTTGTTCCCTTAAGTAGAGAAGCTTTGTTTAGCTCCCTTAGTAGCTGTGGTAGTTACATAATCTGTTGCCAATTTGAGACTTAAGAGTGAAGGGGTGGAGTTTAGCTTGTCAATCAGGTCGCAGCTTGATGACCTCATTTGGAAGCCCTAAGGAGATAAATAGCTTGCTGGAGGCAGGACACATGCTCTCTCCCTGGGAGACATTCCAGCTGAGAAGACACATGGAGCTACACTAGTGCCCTGAGCTGGAGGAGCCATGTAGAGACCCCTGCCAGGGCTGAGATGCCTACACTGCCACTGGATCCACAAAACGTTCCACTCACTGGGCTGTGATCTTCCAGTGCATGCGTTGTGCGAGTCTGAAGAGGAATTTACATACTAGTATAGGACATATCGGCTAATAACAGATTTATGGAATTGATCTAGACTGGGCTGGGATGTTTTCTTAAAATATAATTGCTCTTTATAAAAAGTTCTCTATTACACACACACGAGTCTCCCTGGATCTGTGTCTCTAGTCTACCTCAACTAACACAATAGCATTCCGAGAAACAGGGTTTGCCAACACCAACCCTGCCAGGGTTTTTCAAGCCTTGGCCTGCCTTCAGTGTTCAAGCTCTTGACCCACGTTACAGCCCTTTGTGGTTTCTCATTCCCCTCTCCCTGATTCTCTATTCTTGCCCCTATGGAGTCTGCTGCAAACTCCTTACCAATTTCAAAGCATGACCCTCCCAGCAGGGCCACAAACTGACCACTATCCTTGGCAGACCATAGTCACTTCATTTGCAAAGCATATTGGTCATCGCCTGCAAGCTGTGTATAAAGCAGCCTGGGGCCAAACCAAAATAATCAAACCAGCAAGTTGTTTACCCAGGAAATGTCAATCAGCCTAAAGAAAATTAGCAGACCCTCAGATGGCAATCTAGGGCAAAGAAAACTCCTTAGGGCTTAGTTAGAAAATATCTCAGAGAATTAAGGGCGGGAAAAGCTCACAAAATATCTCCTTTCACCGCAGAGTATTTGACAATGTTCATACTATATAGTCTTTAAAACCTCAATCTTTAAAAAAAACAAAAAAACACCTCAATCTTAAATACAAGTGAAAAAATGCATTATCATGACATAAGGCTCAAACTAAATTTGGTTTTGCTCTATCATTAGTTATTCCAATCCTGTTTATGTCTCTGTGTCACTCACTGCATTGAAGACACATTTATCATGGAAAGTCATTTTATATGCCTTATATTGTCTAACACCCCTGAGCAGTGACATCAGTCAACTGAGTAGACTGCTAAACACTGATGTGTCTGAGAAAGCTTGGTGATACACTTCCAAAGGATTAGCCATTGAAAACGCTATGGAGAATATATTCTGCTACACATGGCCACTATGATTCAGAAATGACTCAATGACAATGGGTTTATTTCTTAAATATCACTCAGGAGGCTTCAAAAAGTTTGTGGGAAAATGGAATTGACAGATAATAAAGTTTTCTCATGAACTCTTTGAAATCCCCTTGGATATTTTCACTTATATGATTGGCTATTACTATTCTGAAATAATATTATTTGGTAGACACTTTCCTTTTTTTTTTTTTACTTTTAAATCATTTTATTTTAATAGAACGTAGCAAAAACAGATCAACTGTACACAGTCCCGCACTACAAACATCTTGTACGCAACCCCCTGTTAGGAGCCAACTCCCACCCAGCCTATTTCATTACGAGTTCGTGATACAATGGTTCATAAGCACAGGTGCAACATGTGTTTGCTACATGTGTCAATATCATTGTTACTGCGTTATCTTCAAAAAGATACTGTATTGGATGCAGAAGTGTTTCCTAAATGAGTTTTACTCATAATAAGGTATGCTGTGTACTAAGACTGACATTAGACTAATGTGCACTAGATCCAAAACTGTACCTGATGTATGTCCACAGCGGCGTTAATGACAGACTGAGGAGGAACTCATGCATAATGCAAGGACCGCCTGTCATAGACCCAGTCTTCAGGCCATATATTTCATGGGGGACACGCTGAAAAGAGTCTAAATGTTTACCAAGAACATTTCACTTAAATTGCGGAGTTGTTTATAAAAATGGTACTTGAAAGACAAGCCCCCATGAAGGAACGCAGTGTCTAGTCAAGAGGGGCTAAAACACACTATAGAGACAATGTTCAAAGCGCCACAGCTCTCTCCCCAGAGGAAAAGCAATAAAAACAACTTCATCTGTCTGGAACAAACAGAAAGTATTTCACAAAGTGTAATTTCACAAAGACGAATTCAACAGGGAATACATTTTGTGGAGAACATTTAAAAAAAACTATGTACTTTTTGAATATGAATATATCAAAACCCAAAATGTTAGGTTTTACTTTTGTCCTTTTTGGGCAACTTTTGAGGCAATTTTGGGTTTGGGTTCCCAGAGGGCGTTCTTGACGAATCTACTGGCGGTGCCTTTGTCCAGCTTGCTGGCATTTTTCTTGTCGGTGATCTCCTTGACCCTGTTCATGTGTTCTCGGATTCACTCCAATTCCTGCTTTACTGGATATTCTTTGGGGTTAGCTCCCTGAGTGGCCAAATACACCCCAAACATTGATTTTTATGTGCAAGCAGAAACTAAATCCACTTTTGCTTGTTTGAGGGGGTCCAGCTTCTGCAGCAACTCATTTCTAGAAACAGACATCATGATCTTCAGCATCTCTTCCCTGGCACCGATGGAAGTTTCAAAGGTCGACAAACAGTCATGATTTCAGTCGGGTAGTCTTCATTGACTTCTGCACTTGCCGCCATTATGAGTAACTCGTTCGCCTCAGACGCCATCGCCCGGAAAAAGACACTTTCCTTTAAGTAATTCAATTAATTGTTATAATTACAGCATAGTGTGTTACACATTGGGCTGCTAACCGCAAGGTCAGCAGTTCAAAACCACAACCAGCAGCTCCACAGAAAAAAGATGAGGCTTTCTATTTTCGTAAAGATGCACAGTCTTGGTAACATAGGTACATTTCTACTGTTTCCATTGGGTCACTATGAGTCAGAATCAACTTACTGGCTGTGATCTTATTTTTTTTTCTTTTGAGAGCCTGTGACGTCATAGAACCATCCCAATTATATCATGGAGAACAAGGTTCAGAAAGATGACGTGATCTACCTAGGTCCACATTGCTGAGGACTTGGGATTTGAACTCAGGTCTTTCACTTCAGGCTTCCATTGTCCTGGACTTACCTTTGACCCAACTGTCCTAATTTCCCAGAGTTACTGTTACAGCCCGATGATGGCAACGCGGATATGCCAAAGTAACACATTGATGTTTCCCAGGCCTGTAGGACAGAAGTCTGAAATCTAAGGGTCATCAGTGCTCTGGTGTATATAAAAGCTGCAGGAAAGACTTCTTCCTTGTTTCTCCAACACTCCTTGGCTTGTGACAGCACCAGTCCGATCGCTATCTCCAGCAGAGAATTTGTCAAAGCCATCCACTTGTGCTTTTCCTAACAGCACCAAGTAACAAGACAATGGGGTCTTCTTTCAACAAAGGGAGAATGTGTGAAAATAGAGTGGCAAACAGATGAGGCTGTACAGCCACAGCACACACCTGCCCTTTATTCTTCCAGGCGTTATTCTCAGTTCTCAGGTTCTGTAAACTCCTGTTACTACCATGGAACCTGCAGGCTTAGGCAATGGAAGAATTGCCCATGCTAGTTCTTCAATTTGGCAGCGCCCTTAGACATTAAAATTAGAGAAGGGAACATCCTTTTTTATGTAGTTATCTATAGTACATAGGAGCTGGTGGCAAAGTGGTTACACATTGGGCTGCTAACATCTTTCTCCACTGGAGAAAGATGAGACTTTCTACTACCACAAGGAGGTACAGTTTCAGAAACCCACAGGGGGAGTTCTATCCTGTTCTATAGGGTCATTATGAATTGGTATAGACTCAATGGCAATGCATTTGGTTTTGGATCTATGATAAGAAAAAATAATGTAATTTAAGAAATAGATTCCCTGTGGGCTTCATTCTCTTTTGAGGCCTTCTGTAAAGCATACAGTTATCTGGGGTGCAGCCATGTGGCACACGATCCAACCTTGTTTGGACAGTGGTATGGACTGAACTAGAATGTGTTAATTTCTAACCCTTACACCCGAGGCTGTGATTCCATTTGGGAGTATTTGGTTACATTAAAAGGGTATCATTAGTGCAGAACGTATCTGAAGTCAAGTGCTCCTGTGATACACCAAACAAGAGAGCGGAGATGGGGTAATATGAATGGCAGCGACAGGAAGACTGACAAAGGGGTTGAGTAACGGCAGTGACAAGGACCGTCCTCCAGAGTCAGCAGAGAATGCAAGCCTGCCCCTAGAGAAGGCACCCTACTTCAGCCTGTTAGCTTCCGAAACAGTGAGAAAATGAAATACTTAAAGCCACCCTCTTGTGGCATTTGCCTTGAGAACACTTGGGAGAAGCTTGGCTGGACCATGATGATGGAATAAAGAACGAGTGCATCTTTAGCCTAAGAAATAATGTGACTGTGGTGCCCATCTCCTATTAAGTCTTTATTTTCACTCCTCTGGTGACTGGGGAAAAAACTAGGGGATTTGTATCTGTAAGGAAAGTCGGCTTACACTTCAAGTTACGAAGTCACTGTAAGATGCAGGTGCTCAGGCTTAGTCCACCAATTCTCTTCTCAGTCCTTTCAACGGGCTAGGTAAACTGAGCCAGCAACTCCACAGTGCTCTTGTAGGAAGAGTTAAATATTTTTTGCCAATACTGCCTTTTATTAAATCTAAGAGAGACCTGTCTTTAAGTGCCTCTAAGGAAGAAGCCTTGGTGGTATAGTGGTTATGTGTTTGGCTGCAAGGTCAGCAGTTCAAACACCAACTGCGTCTTGGGAGAAAGACAAGGCTTTCTACTAGAGAAGTGACAGTCTCAGAAACTCACAGGGCAGGTCTACCCTGTCCTATAGGGTCACTATGAGTCGGCATGGACTCAGTGGCACAGGGTTTGGTTTTGGAAGGAAGAATAAAAACAGTGCTAATTATTTTAGACTGGGCTCTCAATCCTAACATTGGAGAAGTCGTAATATGCAAACATTTGTATCTCTGAAACTATGAAAATTCTCCACAGTGACATTATTGAAGAGGCAGTTTAGGACCATTTATCTGTACTAGACTCTTTATTATGTAGGCAACCATAGAAGAAAAAGAACAAGGTAAATCCTTTACATTTCAAAAATATTACTTAAAAATGCATATGGTAGAATTAAGCTATAATAATACACTAATGAGGAATATCTCTGTATTATTCCAACACCTATATTATGAATAGAGTTCTTACACAATAATATGCAGCCTACCAGACATTTAGTTCTGTTATGTAGCATATTCACGATTATCTAAAGAGAATAGGCAGGAAAAGTGCTGAGGAACAAAAAGGGGTCCATATGTGATTTTAATTCATAAGAAATAGGGCCTTTCACCTCAGTGGTAAAGGGGTAAGTTATTTGACTAACACAGGATATGTAGGCATTTGAAAGCAAATAAAATCAGATCCTTTCTATAACCATATATTGTCAGCTGACATTGCATCAATGAACAATATAAATTAAATGAACTCAAACAAGACTGCATGTTGTTATAAAAAAGGAGTTATACCTGACATTGGCATATTACAAAATTTAATTTCTTAGCGGTCAATGATAGGACTGTTCATAGAAGCACACTCAATTGTAGCAAATTTATTTCTAATGCTCAACCTATTCACATTAAAATTTACAGAAAATGAGGCAAATATTTTTATCAGCAGTGCAAAATAAATGATTTCCCAAAAGTCCATTTCTGAGTTGCATAATTTCTACAAAATGTAACTCTGAAACAAATAGAATGCCTTTAGCTATTACTAACAGAGCCCACTAGCCCAACTCACTTAAACTAGGCTTCCTCTTACAAAAGAAATAGTCCAGGGGTGGAGTGGCCACCAGTGTGACTGGATTAGTGGCTTAATAATATCATCCAGGTTCCAGATTCTTCCAGTCTTTGTGCTCTGTCATTTCGTAGAGGCATAACCAGGTGTCATGTGCAGGCAAGGTAATGTTTACTGAAAGCTAGATTCCACTTCACCCTGCATGATTCCTTGAGTCTTTGAGGAAATCTTTTACAGGAATAACCTAACAGACATTCTCTTTATCTGCCCAGAATTAAGAACGGGATTTTCAGTAGTGACCGAACTGAATTGAGATTTATCCCAACTCATGAGAGGAAGGGACACCCAAATTTTATGAGTAAACAATGAGAAAGAAATGACGAGGAAGGACAGTCACTCAACAATGCTTGCCACAAGTTCATGTTAATCAATTAGTCGAATAATAGGAAAAAGCATGCACAATGTTTAAAAGCACATCATATCGAGTAAAAATAGAAAATTCCTAAATTACATAGTACTCCTGTGCTGTACACTTATGTACTCAACCAAATAAAACAATAAATATACAAAATGGGGATATTTTAAGTACATTATAAACTATACAGAGTGCAATGAGTACTACAGCTGTATTTCATTCATAGAGCCTCCAGGTTTAACAATTTAAAATTAAGCAGTTTTCTATTATATGCATAGATTTATCTTCCACTGATTGTGTACAATTAAAAACACCAGAAGACCATTATTTCTTTAAATGGTTCCGTTCATTAACCAAATAGACCGACAAACAAGAATAGGGCTTCTCATGAAAATATAATTCTTTGGGGAACACAAAGTATACTGTAAGCCTGTGAGGCATATTTCAATGACAATGTATATGAAAATATTAACATGGTAGTGCTATTTAGAGTGGGCAATTTTACCATCTTTCATTACCAATCATCATTCTGAGCATACGATGCCTTTTCAAACATGATTCAAACACAACATATAATTCCTGTAATGTAGAATAATAACAACTAAAATAGTAAGCCCTGCCTCATCAGGAACTATGCCTCCTACTTAAAGTTGCTGTTCTGATGAATGATCCTGATGGTTTTACTGCTTTTTTAATACAAGAGATTATCTACTCACGTGTTCACAAAAGATATCTCCCGTTTTGTGTTTTCTCTCTCCTCTTCATTACACAAAAAAAGTTTGTTATCTGAAGTCTTTTATTAACAACTCCAAAATGTAGAGTCCTGTTTCCACATTACTTGATAGATTTCTCTCCTTGGTAGAAACTCCCTGATATTTTGAATGTACAGTCAATTTATAGAGTCTACTCTACATAGTATTTACAAAATTTTACGCTTTTTATAGTCTGGTGTCCAGTAAGCTGTGTGATCTTGCTGAAAAGTTCTACCCTGTGAATTTTCAGATTACAAGTCTGACTACAGAACAAAAGATTTTTAATTTTCTTTTTCACATTCACATGTGAACTCTCTGGGTTGGATATTCTTATTCATTAGAGTGAAAGGATTCTATGGGATAAAAGGAAGTCTGACTTCAGAGAAGCCTTTCCATATCAATTCCATTCATGTTTGCTTTCCTATGAATTCTTTGATGGCTATTGAAGGCTGACTTATGATAGAACTTTTTGCCACACTCACTACATTCATAGGGTTTCTCTCCTGAATGAGTTCTATAATGTACAGTGAGGTATGACATCCGAGAGAAGGCTTTCCCACATTCGTTACATTCAAATGGTTTCTCTCCTGAATGAATTCGATGATGTATAGTTAGATACGACATCTGAGAAAAAAATTTTCCACATTCATAACATTCATAGGATTTTTCTCCTGTGTGTGTTCGCTGGTGTCTATTAAGGGCTGAATTCTGGCAGAAGGTTTTCCCACATTCACTACATTCATAAGGTTTTTCTCCTGAATGAATCCTATGATGTATGGTGAGGTATGACATCTGAGAGAAGAACTTCCCACATATGTAACACTCATAGGGCTTCTCTCCTTTGTGTATTCTCTGATGTCTACAGAGTGCGGAATTCTGGTAAAAGGACTTCCCACATTCACTACATTCATAGGGTTTCACACCTGAATGAGTTCTATGATGTACGTTGAGGTACGACAACTGAGAGAATAATTTTCCACATTCATTACACTCATAGGGCTTCTCGCCCGTGTGAACTCTCTGATGTCTCATGAGGGCTGAGTTCAGGTAGAAGGTTTTCCCACACTCATTACATTCGTAAGGTTTCTCTCCTGAATGAGTTCTATAATGTACAGTGAGATAGGATAACCGAGAGAAAAACTTCCCACATTCATTACATTCATAGGGTTTCTCCCCTGTGTGCGTTCTCTGGTGTGTAGTGAGAGTAGACTTGCGACAGAAGCATTTCCCACATTCATTACACTTATACAGTTTCACACCTGTGTGAATTTTATGGTGGTCGTTAAGGGCTGACTTTTGAGAGAAGGTTTTTGCACAGTAATGACAAACATAGGGTCTCTCTCCTGAATGTGTTCTCTGGTGTTGTGTGAGGTGGGTCTTCTGGCAAAAAGCTTTTCCACAGTAGCTACATTCGTAGGGCTTCTCTCCTGAATGAGTTCTCTCGTGTTGAATAAGGTGTAATTTCTGGTAGAACGTTTTCCCACACACACTACATTCATAGGGCTTCTCACCTGTGTGTGTTCTCAGATGTACAGTGAGAGTTCCTTTCTGGCAGAAGGACTTCCCACACTGATTACATACAAAAGGTTTCTCTCCTGTGTGAGTCCTCTGATGTATTATAAATTTTGACTTTTTACAGAAAGATTTCCCACATTCACTGCATTCATAGGGCTTCATTTCCAAATGTGATCTCTGATGTACACCAAGGTTTGACATTTGCAGGAAGGCTATTTCGGATTCATTCCACTTACACGGTTTCTCTTCCATGTGATTAACAAAAGCTGTCTCTGTTTGGAAAGCTTTCTGGCAATTAATATATTCAAAGGGTTTCTCCAAAATATGAATTTTCTGATAAATACTTTCATCATTTAGAGAGTTAACTTCCCCATTTTCTGCTGGATGAGTTTTCTCAAGCTTAATATTGAGAAGTGATTTCCCACATCCACTACATTCATCAGGGCTCATTTCTGCATAACTTCCATCACTACTAATATACCCTGAAATAGATGTTAAACTTTTCTCACATGAGTCACATTTATTGGAGATTTTTCTTGAGGAATCAGGGCTTGTTTCCACACTAAAAGTTTTACCAAGAACATTACCTCTCTCTTCCATCAAGATCTTGTTGATGAATACGGTTTTCCTTGAAGGTTTATCTTCATTATTCTGAACTCGCTCTATCAGGTCATCAACTTTCTGGGCTTCTTCTAAAGAGAGAAAAGATTAACATAATTTTGTATATCTTCCTACATTAGATAAAGAAAGAAACTTGCACATAAATATCTTATTGTAGGTTAGGTGATGATAATAATTTCAAGTGTACTTTCTCCCCTTAATTTGTTCAGTTTGGAAACACACACACAATCTCCAGTGGTGGAGAAATGAAGAAAGCAAACAGCACAGAAATTGAAATATAAACAAGAAACAATAATTAAAGACAAAGGATGTTAGATGAATGGCTGACAAGGCAGGAATAGAAAGGACTTCAGTAAATGAGGTAAACTGGTAAGATAACAAGGATGGATGGATGCTGAATGACGATGGTCTCCTGGTATGGATTATATATTTAAACCTTATTATTTATTATGAAATTGGGAGAGACAGATCGAAATCTAAGGCATTCTGTCCCCTTGTACTGAGACTTTGTAGCAGCATTTTCATAAGTCAAGATCCATTAAAACTCATTTTATTTCTTTTATTCTGTACAGTAGGGTCATAAAGTTTCATTCAAATTTCCTCATGCTTAGAGAAATACTTCTATACAATCTGGGCTTTAACTGCAATTCTATTTCACTTGAAAAGAGGAGCAAACAAATCTAAGCACAGCAGGAAGTAATAAATAGACAAGAGTAGGCTGCCTTTTCAAATGGTTCACGTCTTCAATATCCTAATGATGTTATAATCCAACACTGAACTCACTCTGACCATAACATTATATTAGTTCCTATTTGGGCAATTTAATATAAACTCTGGCTAAGATAATTTATTTATTACCCCTTTGTGACTAAAATTCATCCACCTGTAAATTTGAGATAATAGTACCTATCTCACAAGGTTCTTGTGGGATTACATAAATTAGTAAAAACAAAGTCAGTACAGAATCTGACATGTACCATTTTCAACCTCACAGCTGTCTTACACCAGTCCTGGCTCTGGCATTCTAGAGACACTACATTCTGAATGTGAGTGGTGCTTCCCTACTTTGCGTTTCATTTAGTGTAGACACATTCAGACTGATTCTTCCCGAAAACAACTATTTTCATTAAACTTAAACATTTGTGGATAGACTCCACTATTGTCCTTGCTATTGTCTACACAAAGTAAAACTAAATCACCCAAAAGCTGCAACTTCCCTAAACCCATCACTGCTAAAAATATCAATGCAGAACATGGGAAAAAATAAAAGACGAATCCTTTTCATCACCTGGATTCACAATATTATCAACCTGGCATTAATATGGGCAACCAAAAGTTATTTCTGTTCTAGGAAGCTGAGCTCTTTGTACCTAATAAATGCCCCAGCTCATTTCCAACCACAAGTCTGTACTCTTAATGTTTTATTCATGTGCTTGACTTCCCACCTTGATCTGCTCTATTCATGTTTATAATCCACAAGAAGAAATTCCCTTCCCTACTTCTAGGTCCTTTCTTCCTTAAAAGTAGAAAATAATAGTGCTCACAAAATAATTTTAGCACAAAGTTGTTCAGCCTTGCATTAGTACATGCACATTCCTTGTAAAATGCTAAGCTGTAAACTTATTTATGCAGCCCTGGTCTCTTTACCAAAAAGTATCTTCTAAAAAATATGACTATATTCTAGTTCTTTTCTAACCTGAGTGGAAACTAAAAGAGCTGTTCTTCATCAGATTCATATGAGTATCTTTCAAGTACTTTCAAAATATACGGGGATGTGGCCAAGGCGCATATAGTTATAAGCTATTATCTATACATCATTTCTGGGTAAGTCATTTCACCTCCCTAGCTCCACAAATGATCAACGAAGTAAATGTCTATTATATGTTACATACTACACCAAGGGAGGACCACACACTCATCTTTATAGGATTACTATCTGAGAGGAAAGACAATCAAGCAAAAAATACCTACGACCAAACAACAGACTACATAACCAGACTTAATTATTTTTAAGGCAGAACCACAGTGAGTGGAATTAAATTTAAGAGAAGGAAGAAACTGAAGTGATGCTATAGTAAGGAAGGAAAATCTTCAAAGAGCTGGAAATTTTGAACTCAGGCTTAAATGTGTTATGTGGACCAGTGAAAACACCATAGCACAATGTAAAGATGTACGTACAATAATCATACGGACAGAATACATTTAAGAGTCTAGAAGAAATAAAGTTTACAGAGAGTTTTGGGGGGAAAAAAGACTATGAATTTTGAAAGATAATATAGGATGATATTGTGGGGATGCTGAATTGACAAGGAATTTAAATGATCTCTAGGAAGTAATTAGAAGCCCTGGTAGTATAACTGGTTATGCATTGGGCTGCTAATTGCAGCTCACCAACTGCTTCCATTAAGATTTAGAGCTCCGGCCCCCAATAAAAGTATTTAAAACAAAAAGACTGAGAGCTTCAGAAACACATGGGGGCAGTTCTACTGTAGCCAACGGAGTTGTCATGAGTTGGAACCGTCTCAATGGCAGTGAGTTTGGTCTTCTGAGTTTTAGGAAGTAATAGGAAATAGCTACAGACTAGTGGTGAGAACAAAGTAAGATTACTTCAGACAAATGGATTTTACAGTCAGTTAGGGCTCAGAGCAATCCAGGCATGCCGTAATAAAAACTTTTTGTTTACATGATATCAAAAGAAACAAAGATGATACAGAGAAAAAATAAAGACATTTCACATAGTACAAGAACCAATAATTCTGGAGTGATCTGTAATCCTTTAGGAAAAGTATATATTTTGAGGTGATCCCACAGTGGCCAGTAGTGGGACGGAGGGAGCAATACAATTTAGTAAATAAAGGTTGTGGGAAGGTGAATGGAAGTCGTGATATGGGAGAGTTCCTGATCTCCTTCAACACGAAGGAGGGAAGAGTCGGCCTGTCCCTGCAGCGCACAGGCTGGCTAGTGGAGGTGGAGGCTGGGTGTGAGCAGCCTCAAAACAATCCACAGAAGCTCTTCTTCAGGGGTTAGACTGGAGGAGCCCTTCGAGAAACCCAGGAAACAAGAAAACCACTCCAGGCAGAAACAGAGCCATTCCGGGAGGCGCAGGGGTCTAGGGCAAATGACTCAAGACGTACGAAACTGCTAATGCTTACTGAGTACCTGTTCTGACAAGGAACTAGTCAAGGTCAAGGAACAGAATGGTAAGGAGAAAGGCAAGACGAAAACAAACACGTAGGTAAAAGGGCAGACCAAGTTACTGCGGTCACCAGACTTAAGGATGGACTTCAGGAACAACAAAAATGCCTACAGGATGAAGCAAAGTGCACCACCATAAAGAGGAACCGACTCTCCTGGCTGAGCACAGGATGGGCATGTGGCATCTGACCTCAAGGAAAGACAAGGACACATGAAACGGGGCTAACGACCAGTTAGCGGTGTTTCGCAGTAAGGGAACAAGGACAGCAGTCACAGTCAGTTGTGTTTCGGGGCGGGCTTATGAATGCCTGGGAACCAATCAGTGGCATGGGTCACTGAAAATGCAAGTGAGAGGGAACCAAGGCCAAGGTCGAAGGAGAGGAAGGGAATCTGGGGAGCAGTCCGCAAGTACAGAGCTCTGTGACACTGCCTTGTGGGGAAGGAGGGCTGGGGATGAGATTCAGTATCGAAGGCACAAAAGCATCTCTCTTCAGTCACTACGAAAGGTTGGGGACCATGGGGGGCAAAGTCCGGAGAAGCACCTCCAAGTTACCAGTCTCCTGACTGCCCCCACTAACACACCTGGGCAACTCTGAAGTAGGGGTTCTCCTTCTACTATCCAGGGCTCTGCTCCTTGCTCCAACTTGGTGATAACATCCGGTTTGATAATGGGATGCCCTGTTGGTGAGAAATGGAAGAGGACTTGAGGCTGCTGCTTGGCGTTGGGAGCACTGATGTCAGAAGAACATCCTGCCGAAACAGCTGCACTGTGCCCAGGCCCATCTAGGCTTTGCCACAATCAGAACTATTCACCAAGGGGAGAAAGAAAAACAATACGTCCTGCCTGGTGCCCAAGAGAGGTTAAACGTATTTGTTCCATCACAGTTAAAGCCACTATGTCAGAGAGCAGCCCCATGTGTCTGAGCAACCTTGGTCTCCTCACCCAGTGAAGTCAGATGGCTGTAGTTCTCCAGCATCACGTCCTTGTACATTGTCTTTTGAATAGTGTCCAGTCGTTGCCACTCCTCCTGGGTGAAGTTTACAGCCACATCCTTGAAAGACACTGACCCCTGCAATGGCACCACGATTGGTATTGAGTGACACGGAAAAACAGAAGGGGATGAGGTCTTACCAAGCCCACTGCCCACATTGTGAGCTTTCCTCCCCCACGTTACAGACTGAGAGAGAAAGACACATGGGGGACCATGTGTGGCCCTCCTGCTGAGAAGCCCAGGACCTTGAAGGCCCCTGTGAAAGCCTAGGAGGCATGCTGCTTCTTAGAACCCTCTCTTCCTTCTGCTTCCAGACCTGGACCTGTTAGTTCTCTCCGACGTCTCTGGCTGCTGCTCCTCAGGCACCTTTACTGGCCCCCGTCTGTCACCTAATTTATCCGAAAGTGGGAGTGCCCAAGGCTCACTCTTGGGTTCATTTGTTTCTATTCACACTCCTGGTTTGGGAGTGACCCAGGGTTGCCCTGTGGCTCTAATTCTATGTCTGGAATATCCATATGTATGTCAATGTTGCCCAAACCGACACCACAAACCCAGGCTTCTCTCTCAAACGCCACCGCTGCCCCAGATCTCACAGTCTTCCCAGTTCTGTCTAGGAGCTGGGGGTGACTCCACCTGGAGGCTCTGGCCCTCTTCAGGAACCACTAGTTCCAGCTTGGCTGCCCCGATGAGAAGTCAGGGGTCCAGAAGTCTGCCTATTGCATAGTGCTGCCCCTGGGGCATCCGTCTTGTCAAATGGAACCTACGATTTGAGGGTTGATTAACATGGTGATTTGTACAATGGATCAAAACAGGGCAAAGGACTTGCAGGTCATTCCTAAGGGGAGGAGGAGTATGGAGAAGAAAGGCAGCAGTTTCAGACTGATTCAGGCAAGAAGAACAAATAATACCAGTGTCATTACCAGCAAAACACAGTGAGATCAAAGAAGGGTGCCTGTACCTATCTCTGGTGATGACTGATGTACACTGGCAAAAAATCTCCTCCCTAAACACGCCTAACAGACACAAACACAGCATTTCATTTCACCCACATTTCCGGTCTATTGTCCTTACACAGCTCCTAGCTAAGTATTTGCTTATCTTTGAGCCATTCCCATATCTTAGAGAAGAAAACCTTTATTCCTTTTGGAATCTCAGAAGCTAAGAAAAAGCTCATCTTTTGAGTGAATGAACGAATCAACATATGTTACTCAAGTGAACCGATTACATTCTTTTAAAAAACTTTTAATTGTGAATGAGATGAAGGTTTACCCAATTACATTCCTACATAGGAAATGTTCTGACCAATGCAAGAGAGGGAGAGAACAGTAATGGTTTGAATTGTGTGGGAATCCCACCCCAGACTCATGTGGATGCCCCTATTTGGGAAGGGGATGCTCTTTGTTAGGGTCAATGAGACCCTAACATACTGGACAGAAAACCAAACCCACCGCCATCCAGTGGCAGGGACCCTGTAGGGTGGAGTAGAACTGCTCCTGGGGTCCCCAAGGCTGTGAATCTTTATGGGAGCAGACAGCCTCGTCTTTCTCCCACAGAGCAGCGGGTGGGTTCCAACTTTTGACTTTGTGGTTAACAGTCCCGTGTGCAACTCTCTCTGCCATGAGGACTCCTTAGCAGAGTAGGATGTGTCTGAAATTGAATCACTTTGCTTTATAAGGAACGGCATAAGCACAGAGAACAAGCTAGCACAAAGGAGGGTAGGGAGCAGACACCACATGCAGAGTTCCACAGAAACTGAGGACTCTTGGGGAGGGAGGGCGAAAGCCCAGGAGAAGGCAGGGGTTGGGGAAGATGGGGAGATACACGCACATACTTCCTTTACAGCAGGGACCCGAAATTCAGACTCCCAGCTTCCTAAACTGCGAGAGACTAAATTTCTGTTCTTTGCAAACCACCTACTTGTGGTATTTCGTTAGAGCAGCACGGGGAAAGGAGAGCAGGTGCAGAGTCCACAGCAGCAGGCTAATTGTAATCGGAAGTGGGACAATGTGCACCTGCTCCAAGTTTCTGGCTCTGTAATTGCAGTCACAAAACGTACAATTGTGTGAGTTTGGAAATCGCTTCTAGCTGCGCCTTATCAGAAAAACCAAAGCAAACAAAAAACAACAATGAGCACTACAATACGAAGGGGGAGAAACGAGGCCGGTTTCTATTTGGCAGGCGTGGCTGCGTGAAAACAGGAACAACAGGATGCCGAGTGTTTGGGCATCTGGGCCAAGCTCACGTCAGGGCAAAGGGAGAAGGAGAAGCCTGTGCTGCGTCTCCTCTGTCTTCAAAGCAAAACAAAATCACTCGTCAAGCTTTTTCCAGCTTTGAGAAAATGAGTTTCAGAAAATTTATTTTGCACTTGGTTAGCACAACTGGTCAGAATGGCAGGTATCAAAGACTTGGGCTTAGTTTCACCAAGAAGAGGGAACCATCCAGGGCAGATGAGCACTAAAAACCTGCTCCATACAGGCCATAATCCAGAGAGCTTGACAATAATGGAGGCTGGAGCTGGGTTACAGGCTCCCACCCAGAGCAGCAATTTGGGAGAGACGGGATACTTCTCCAAGCACTCCCTTTACTGGAGCAGGGTTTCTGGGCAGGGGCTATCTGCTAGGGGCTGGAAGAACACGACCATGGTGGAAGAAGCTGGACCTATACATACTGACGCAAGAGGGTGCTGTTGAGCTGCAAATCCTCCACGCAAAACCATCTCAAGAACAGAATGCACAGCAAGGCATTCATAGGGACAGCATTGTTCGGATGCTCTGGCAACCCTTTCCCAAAGAATCTATTGTTCAAATCCTCATCATTTGGGGGCTGTCGCAAACTCTACCTCAACCTCATCCCCACTCTTAGCCGGTGAGCTGGTGATTCCTATTTGAGGAAAGAGAAGTGACTAGAACGGAAAGCCACGTGGTCCATCCCATCACTAACCAAGCGCCAGTCACCCCCAGCCCACAGACTCTGCCAGGCCCTCTCGCCGACTCACAGCCATGCTCCCCATTTCCATGGACTGCCAGAACAACAAGAGCTGTCCGGTACAGCCATGTTCCTTAGAACAGAGGACGGCGAGACGTCGCCTCATGTATTGTGGACACGTCACCAGAGGGCCCAGTCTCCAGAGAGCCTGATGCTCGGTAACAGAAAGACCCTCCGTGAGGTGGATTGCAGCAGCGGCTGCAACCACGGGCACAAACAACAATTATGAGGATTACACAGGCCGGGCCGTGCTGCCTCGTGTTGTAAGTGGGGTCGCTCCCAGTCTGAGCCCAGCAGATGGCCCCTAACAACAAATGATGTGCTTTGTCCCCAGGCAACTTACACACACCACACCCTCCTTGGGGGCCCAGATGGCCTCTCCTTGCATGGAGACAAGTTTGAGGCATGAAAGGCATTGGCTTGTGGGTGGTTCTTTAGGAAGGCTATTTGCAACTACATCAAGATCAGTCAAAGGGAAAAACCGGGTCGAATGCCATGGAACATACAAAACCAACGGGGAAGCCAAAGCGCCTCTGATAGCCAATGTAAGTCTCCTCGTGGATGGCGTCATGGACTGAAACGTGTCCCCCTCACAGCTTGTGTTATAAATCCCAACCCGATTCCGTGGGAGGCGCCCTGGTGGTGCAGGGCTAAGTGCTCAGCTGCTGAGGAGTCAGAGGCCGAAAGGCTCTCCCGCCAGTCCCTCCACGAGAGAACGATGCGGCAGTCTGCACTACGTAAAGACGTACAGCCGTGCAAACCCATGGAGGCAGCGCTACCCAGTCCTCCGGGGTTGGAGTCGAAACTGACTTGCTGGTAGTGGTTTTTATACCTGAGGCTTAGATGGTGCATCTGTCACGTGAGTGAGGCAGCACTAGGGAGGGGTGTGGCTTACATTAGTCTCCGGTGAGATCTACAAAAGCAGAGTGAACCAGCAGGCACAGATGGCCCATGAGAGGTGCTAAAGAACCTGAGACAGGGAAGCAGAAGAGAGATAAGCACCCTCCCCTCTCCTGGAGCCGGCGCCCTGCGGGAACTGCTAGTCTCCCAGACTGTGGGAGAAGAAATTCTGTTACAGCCACCCACGTGGTGTTATTTCTGTGTTAGCAGCCCTCGTTATAACTAAGGCAGATGGTTACTCGTCATCTTTCAGCCACGAATGCCAAGCGCATGCGACATCCCGCAGCTTGGCCAAATCAGCTCTGCAGGCCCCCCCCTCCCCCCGCCCCCCATGAGACCCGGGGCTATTCTGCCACGCCACAGCCACATCTTTTCTCTATTTCCACTTCCTCCCTTTAAAGGTAAACCCACACTCCGTCACCTAATTCACGGTACAAATATGTTAAAAAATAAGAAAATCTAGTATAACAGATTTTATATATAAGTATACATATACATATATAATACACTGCCAGATCTTTCTTAAAAACATAAAAGGAAGCCTTACAGCAGTGGTTCTCAACCTTCCTAATGCCACAACCCTCTAATATAGTTCCTCATGTTTTGGTGACCGCACCAAGCATAAAATTATTTTCGTTGCTACTTTATAAGTGCAATTTTGCTGCTGTTATGAATCCGGCGACCCCTATGAAAGGGTCGTCCAGCCCCCGAGAACCGCTGCTTTACACGCTTCCTAAAACGCACTGTATTGTCAAGCAAATTCGAGGATAAATACGTGGCTGGAAACACTCACCTGGGGCTTCTCCATTTTCAGCCGTCTCGGGGAAGCACTGGACTGTGAGCTTGACGGCGGACCTAGGGGGTGGGGTGGGGGGCGGGGACAAACCAATGGCCTCATGAGGTGCCAGGCTGCCAGAGGGAATACTGACCTGTCACCAATCCCAAGCCCTGCCATTCTGCACAAGTCACCCACCTCCTCAGCCCCACATTTCTCCTCAAACGAGGCACCTGGAGAACCCGCGCAGTATTCGCCTGCACTGTGTACTGGGCAGGCACCTGGATGTTGCCGGCGGATTGATTTCCGGTCCGAAGGGACGGCTTGGCCGTTCCAAGCCACTCAGCCCCACTAGGGAAGCAAGCGGGGGGATCTGCTCCCAAACATGACAGCCGGGAGCCTGAGGCACAGTTCGACGCTGTTAACACACGGGGCCGCCATAAGTCAAGAATGAACTGCTGGGTCCCGGGGTTCGTTTGGGGTTTTCAGTGCACTCCAAGGGCAGAAGGTTGACGCGCGGAGGTGGCGCTGGGTGTAAGGAGAGGGTGGTGAGAGCAGGTGGAGGCAGGGTGTGATGTCGGGGTGTGAGGGGAGGAGTGGCGAGAGAATGTCCTTAGCTGGGACTGGTGACCCCTTCCTTCTCCTCCAGTAAGCCCTGTCCTCACTGTAAGTCCCCAGGCAAGGGCCTTTCCTGCGCTGCCGGGCCCCTCCCCATGCCCTCAAACCCAGCGCACTGGTCACTTGTGGAAGCGGTGAGCACCCATATTATCACACAGCCTGCAATGTCCTCACGTGGGCCTCGCTCAGGGCCGCAGGGCCACCACCTACCCCTTCGGGGGCGGCTCCGCCTCTGCCTCACGGCTCGGGGAGCGGCCGGCGGCTGGTGCTGACCTCTCTGGCGGGGCCTCTGCTCCCGAGTGTCCACGTCAAGGAAGGGGTCCTGTTCTCAAGTCCACTTCGGCCGGATCGTTCCTGGTGGGGGTGGAGCTCACCACTACACCGGGGCTTCAGCCAGATCGCCGGCAAAAGCGGACCAGGGCCGCCTGCGATGCGGACGGGCCGGGCCTCGAGCGTCCAGGGCCCGGGCCGAGAGAGGTGTCCACCGCCGCCGAGGGCCTTCTCCGCTGCGGCCAGCACGGCCCGGCTCGGCGCCACCAGCCACAGCGCCGTGGTCCGCGGAGCTCGCGCCTCCGCACAGCCCGCGCTCGCTGCGATGCTCGCCCACAGCAGGCCAAAGCCTGGGAACGAGGGCGAGCGCTGACCTGCGGAGGGACCGGAAGCGAGGACAGCGCGGCAGCCGTGCGCACGCGCAGACGCCAGGCGCGCACGCGCAGAACAGCGGAAGTCCGCCCACCAGGGTCCGCCGCGGATAACTGCACTCCACTGGACTCCAGTTCCCATAAGTCCACGCGCTTCCACTTTTAGGAGACGTCTCGAGTACTTTTACCTTATGTAACGGGTAAGAGGCGCTATGTGTTTTGGGGGTTCTTTCCCCCAAATCCTAGCTCAATGTTGTATGTGTAGAAATGACACGTAGTGGACAGCGTGACTGTATCCTGTGGTCCTAGTCCTGTCTCTAAGACCGTTTGAATGAGAACAAAGTTTTATCCACACCAGAAGGAAAATAAAAGGTGCATCCTGTTCGCTTTAATACTAGAAATTTCACTCAAATGCAGGAGTTTAGTAAATGCCCAGAGATACAATAAAAGAATATTACTCAGAGACATAGTTTCTTCAAAGAAAAGATTAAAACAACAACCTGCTCGCAACTTTTCTAAGTCGCACAATAGGTAAACATGGTAGAAGAGTCAGCATATGCAAACCACCGGAAGAAGAAAACATACCTGTAATCTTATCTCTTAGAAGTGATTATGTTTGCCACTGGGTTAAAAAAAAGCCATATTCCAGAATTGGATCATGAGAACAATGAGGCAACAGTGTTCTTGGAAAACAATTCTGTTCACCGCTTCACCTTTCATGTTGCAGCAATGTTCTTGATGAAGCATATTTCAACAGCTCTCTGGACATCTCCTGTCACCCCGGAAAGTAATTGCCACAAATACAGGAAAGAACGAAAACAGTTTTCGTACTGAATGAGTGTTAAGTGTTTAACATTCTCGTAGTGGCAAGGTCAGCAGTTTGAAACAACCAGCCTCTCTGCAGGAGAAAGATGAGGCTTTCTACTCCTGTAAAGAGTTACAGTTAAAAAAAAAAAAGTTACGGTCTTGGAAATTCACAGGAGCAATTCTCTGGTCCTATAGGGCTGCTGCGAGTTCTAATTGACCTGATGCCATGAGTTTGGTTTGGAGATTTTTTGTTTTTAATATCGGAGTGGTGCCGGACTTCTGTTGTCCACAGGGTCACTATGAGTGGCAGCCAACCCCATGGTACCCAACAACAACAACACATGTCACCCCTGGAGATGATGTGTATTGGGAAAACATTCATCAAAGGATTTGTTAGAACTTCTCTGGAAGGAACTTACGTATTTTAGTCCTTCTTACCAATCCCTGTGAGCTGCACGGAATGTGTCAATGGGTAGCAGGAGAAGACAAAGTAAAACACCATGATGAAATGTGCACACACCTGGAGGTAGAAAACGAAAAGATAAGAACATGCTCAACATATCTTAAGCTAAAGGACTGAAGAAAAAGTTCAAGCCTCAAGTTGAACTATTAAAGGATTCTGTGGGGTGGGGGGATACGATTCTGTCCACTAATAGGAGCTCTAATGGTGCATCTGGGTGAGGATTGGACTGCTAACTGCCAGACTGGAAGTTCAAAACCACCAGCAGCTCCCTGGGAGAAAGATGAGGCTTTCTGCTCCCATAAAGATTTATAGCCCAATGGTTACCATGGCTGAAGGAGGAAGCGTTGTTGCTTGGGGGCATTGAGTTTATGTTAATGGTGGTGGAATTTGGAAAAGCATATCAATAACGGTTGTACAACACCACGAGTCTAATCAATGGCACTGAATTATACATGCAGAAGTTGTTGAATTGCAGCATATTTTGTTATGTATATTTTTGTCACAGTAAAAAAATAATTATGTGAAAAAATGATTTGTAGCCTAGGAAATTATATGTAGTGTCCCTGTGCATCAGAATAGACTCAGTGGCAGGTTTTTTTTTTAATTGACACAATTTTGAATGATGCAAGAAACATCAAAAGAAGATGGAAGGAATTCACAGTCATTTTGCCAGAAAGAATTGGTTGACATTTAATCACTTAAAGAGATAGCATATGATAGAGGAAAAGCTATTTAATGCATAATTTCCTGGGGGTGAGGGTCAGGCATTCTGCCAGGGGTCAGACTCAACCCAGGTATGCAAATGGCATCCAACTAAAAAGGAGGGGGAAAGGGTAAGAAAGAAAAAGCGAGGTAGTGGGGGAACAGGACACCAACACCCCCATGGGAAGAGTATTGTTTTTATCTCCACAGGAAAGGGAGAGAGGGACCAGACCTCATCCTGATGCGCCAAGTCTTAAAGGGCAACATATTGGCATGGAGCAGCGAACTAACAGAGAGGATTGTGGAGCCAGTCCCAATCTGAGCTATGTTGACCCCTCCCTAGAAGAACGTACTACAGAGGACAGCACTGAAGATATAGCCGGGGAGAGTGGCAGATCTGTCCAGACCACATGGGAGCAAACTAAGAGGCTAAGGGAAAGAGAGAGAGAGGGAGGGGAGGAGAGAGAGAGAACCACATCGTGGGCCACCAAGCCTCAAGGATGACATTCCTGAGAGGACCGTAGGAGCAGCCTCACCATGAGACAAGATGTCCCCTCACTGGCCCACAGCGCTATGGGGACAGCACTGCAGACAGTGTCCCGCACACCTGGGGGAAACATGATGGGAGAGCAACAGAGCGGGCAGGAGAGCAGAGTAACGGAAGTCCCCAAGGGCTTGGCCTGTCATTAGACCCAATCGGAGAACATTCATAAGGGTCAGCACACAGATCTGGACATTGAGGGAGGGGGCCGGTAATGGGAGAAGAGGAGGTGGAGGGGGGCAGCAAACAAACCCAGGGACAAGGGAGCAACAGGGATCTAAAATCAATGGTGAGGAGGGTATAGAATGCCTGGTGGGGTTTGATCAAGTGCACTGTAGCCAAGAGGAATTACTGAGAGCCAAATGAAGGTGGAACATGATAGTGGGACAGGAGGAAAATAAAAGGAAATAGAGGAAAGAACTAGGAGGCAAAAGCTATTTACAGAGGTATAAATATAGGCATGTATATATGTAAATATATAATGATAGATCTATGTGCATATATTTATATGTTAAGTATTAAGGTAGCAGATGGACATTGGGTCTCTATTCAAGTCCTCCCTCAATGCAAGAACACTTGCTTTGTTCTAATAACCTGGTGTTCTGTGATACTCACCTGCCAGACACGATATCTGAAGTCAAAATGAGAACATAAACATATGTGGTGAAGAAAGCTGATGGTGCCCAGCTATTAAGTGATATAGCATCTGGGGTCTTAAAGGCTTGAAATTGAACAAGCAGCCATCTAGCAGGGAAGCAACAAAGCCCATATGGAAGAAGCACACCAGCCTGTGTAATCATGAGGTGTCGATGCAATCAGGTATCAGGTATCAGAAGACCACAAACAAGCAATTATATCAAGGCAAATGAGGGGGGGTCAGAGTAGAGACCCAAAGTCCATCTGTAGACAATTGGACATCTCCTCACAGAAGGGTCACAAGGAAGGGAGGAGTCAGCCAGGGTGCAGCATAGCACTTCTAAAACCCACAACATTCTTCTTCTTCAATACTTCCTCCCTCCCACTATCATGACCCCAGTTCTACCTTACAAATCCAACTAGACCAGAGCATGTACACTGATACAGATAAGAGCTCTGGACACACGGAGTCCAGGACAGATAAACCCCTCAGGAACAGTAATGGGAGTAGTGATACCATGAGGGTAGAGGGAAGGTGGGGGGAGAAAGAAGAAATCGATCAAAATGATCGGTGTATAATCCCTGCCCCCCCCCCAGGGACAAATAGCAGAAACATAGGTGAAATGAGACAGCAGACAGGGTAAGATATGAAAATAATAACAATAATATCTAATTTATCAAGGGTTCACGAGGGCGGGGGAGGGAGGAGGGAAAAGAAGAGCTGATACCTAGGGCTCAAATAGAAAGAAAGTGTTTTGAAAATGATGATGGCAACATATATACAAGTGTGCTTGATACAATTGATGTATGGATTGTTATTAGAGTTGTAAGAACCCCCAATAAAATGACCTTTAAAAAATAGTTAGAAACTAGGGAAAAGGAAAATAAAAAAGAGAGAGAGAGATATCATAGGATGAAGGACCAATGGTCTTGAAAATAAAAGTCCAACCAACACAGAAGGCAAAACATAAGGCTGTAGGAAATGACAGCATACTAATTTTAAATGTTTCCACCAGTGGATGCAGTTCTGGAAGCACCTCCTAGTCTATGCTAACACATTTGGAAGACAGCCACCTGGCCAACTGACCGGGAGAGATCTCCATTCCAAAGAAAGGTAACCCAACAGAATGTAGAACTTATCAAACAGTATCGCTAATATCACAGGCAAGTGAAATTCTGTTGAATATCTGTCAACAATGGTTTCAGCTGGATATTGACAGAGAACTTCCAGAAATCCAGGCTGCATCCAGAAGATGTAGAACCAGGAATATCATTACTGAAAGAAGATGAATCGTGGCTGAAAGAAAGATGTGTTTTATTGACTATGCATAGGCATTCGACTGTGTGGATCATCACGAACTAGAGATAGCATTGAGAATAACAGGAATTGAAGAACATTTCATTGTGCTCATTCAGATTGTGTGCATAAACCAGGAGGCAGTCCTTTGAACACAACAAGAGAATACTACATGTTTTAAATAAGGAAAGGTGTGCATCAGCACTGTGTCCTTTCGCCATACTCATTCATTCTGAATGCTGAACAAATAATGTGAGAATGGGGACTATCTGAAGATGTACATGGCTTCACGGCTGGAGGAAGGCGTACTAATGACCTGTACTATACCAATGACAGCCTTTTTTTGCTAAAAGAGAAAGGGACCTGAAGCATTTACTGATGAAGATCAAAGACTACGTCTTCAATGTGGATTACAACTCAGTGTAAAAAACCAAACCAAACCAAATCTAACAGCTGGACCAATAGACAACCTCATGTTAAAGGGAGAAAAAACTGAAGTAGACAAGGACATAATTTTACTTGGATCCAAAATCAACACTCATGGAAGCTACCATCAAGAAATCAAACAATTTATTGCATTGGGTAATCTGCTGCCCAAGACTCCTTTAAAATGTTAAAGAGCAAAAGTGTCACTTTTAGGACGAAAGTGCATCTGATCCAAGTCATGGTATTTTTAGTCACTTTATGTGCATAAAAGGAGAGAGGTGGGCTTTCTCCTCCCCTAAAGAGTTACAGTCTTGGGAACGCACAGGGGCAATTCCCCCCTGAGCTGTCGGGTCACTATGAGTTGAGTTGGCGTCATCTTGGTGGCAGTGAGTTTGGTTTTTCATTTATGTGCATGACAGCTGGGTAATGAATAAGGACGAAGACTGGAGACTTGGTTCATTTGAATCACAATGTTGGCAAAGGATTTTGAAAGTCCTTTGGACTGCCCCAAGAACAAACAAATCGGTCTGGGAGGAAGTACAACCAGAATGCTCCTTACAAGTGAGGATGATGAGACTTGGTCTCATGTACTTTGAACGTATTGTCAGGAGAGACTGGGGTCTGGAAAAAGACCTGATGCTTCGTACAGTAGAGGGTCTTCGGGAAAAAGGAGAACCCCAATGAGATGAATTAACACGATGAGGGCAGCCAGGTACTCAAATGGAGTAGCATTTGTGAGCTGGCACAGGCAGGACTGGGCAGTGTTTTGAATGGTCACTATGAGTCAGAGATAACTTGGCATCAGCTTACAACTACAGCCTGTGCTGCAAAACCAGAGGAAACCAAACATTGTATCCAGTTGTCGTGTAAAAAGGAACCCCTCACCAGACTGTGTAGCCTGCAGTAGACTTGAAGCTTACCTCTCAGTGGCCCCATGGCCAAGAGGCGACAGCTTCGGAAGTGGATAATCCATCCTGAGGAGGATGACAGAACAAGACATGCTACAGCCTGCTCCATCTTTTGGATTCTTCCATATGATCTTCATCACCCTGTGCTTTTATTGAATCTTGATTATGGTGGTCTCCTTCGCTGGTAAGATTTTTATTTGCTCATGCAAATGACTGATGGAATATACTGAATTATAGTTGTAGTTGTTGCTTTTATGATATTTGGTCTTCTGTGCTACTTCTGGCTAGTTTTTCTTCTTTAGTAAGGTCAATTTGAGGTTTTCCTGGCTATTTCTACTAATCTCTGCTGAAGCTTGGGGAGAATTCTCTTGTTAAATTGGTCCACACTGTAGTTAGCAGTGGAAATTTTACCAAATGCTGGATAGGCAACTTTCCCTCACAATCCATGCAAGAACATTCTGACCCATTTGCCATCTCAGTACTTGATTATAACAGTCCACCTAGTATTACTGTCGATTTTGATGTGTCAGTGAAATGAACCATCTGTGTAAAATGATAGCATCCTCCCGATTCACCAATGTATCCTTTTGTGCCTCTTTGAATCTCCGGTTTCTGGGTGCATGCTAGCAGATGTTCTGGTTCTGAACATTGTATCCATTTTGTTGCCCATCTGCTCCCCAACTACAAGATCACCTACAAAAGCTAAGATTTGCTCATTTGTAACAACTTCTTAGTTGAGAGCCGGCTAGACAGAGCCAAACAATGTGGCCCTTGTACTCATAAGCAGGCTGCATGGGTTGTGTTCACGTTGAGCAGCAGTTTATTTAAGAAGAAAACTCTTTTAGTGAGCCCTTACAGTAGAGCACCCCGAGCACCCTGTTTACGGAGGGCAGCAGATGACACTGAAAGTCCAATATCCGTTTGCAGGGTCCGACCCCGTGTGCATTTTAAGCCTCCATGGAATCGTTTCTGACCATTAACCAGGGATGCGAGCAGTTTTGCCCTTGGGCAGAGTGCCCTGGAAAGTGGATTACCATCACCACCCTCTAGCCAGCCCAGGAAGGGGTAGTCTCCCTTAGGGGCTTGTCTAAGTGTGTCCTGATGGAATCATTATACTGGGGCTTATCTAGTCTGACGTCAGACGCATTGAGTCATGGCTTGGCTGCCTTGGTCTGTAGGCCTTGAATTCATCTTGTTAGCGCTGCTGTCTAACATAATGTAGGATCCTGACGATGGTTCCTTACCCGATGCTGGAGTCCACCTTTAACTGTGATGTACTGATCTACCACCAAGCATGACTATGTCAGTTTCCACTCGTCTCCATGTCCTATTTAAGTGGCTATGTGGCCATGACTAATGATGACTTCATGCTAATGGTCTCCCAAATCCGGATGGTATGTTTCTGTCCTGTATAAGATTTAGTAAATGTTCTCCTTACATTGTATTTGAGATGTGGGGTCTCTTTTGTACCCTAAAACAAGGAGGAGAACAGGATTCCAAAGCTGTCTTTCTTGGTAGGATCTCTGGAAACTTGCTCCAGAGAAAAGGATGCCTTGTTCTATGTTTTGGAACTCTTGGAACAGGGAAACCTTGTTTTGGGACTTTCCTTCTCCTGTTTAGGGCTTAATAAATGCTCTTCTCAAATTATATTTGAGATCTGGGGACTCTTGTGCCTCCTAATTGCTTTGCCTTTTTAGATGGATGATGGATGTAGAAGTTAATATACCATAGAAACACTGAGGGACTACAGTGTGCTAGTGAATAATGTCGCCACCTGAATTTGTAGTCTTCTCTGTTCCTGGTGTGTCCAGCCATGGTCCACCCTACTGTGTATTTTGATATAGCTGCTGATAGTGAGCCCTGGATGACTTCTCTTTCAAGCTGTTTACAGACAAAGTTCCAAAGAGAGCAGAAAACTTCCGCTCTCTGAGCACTGGGAGCAAGGTTTTAGTGATAAAGGTTCCTGCTTTCACAGAGGCATTCCTGGGTGTGTGTGCCAGGGTGACTTCACATGCCATCATGGCTCTGGTGGGAAGGCCGTCTATGGGGAGAAATGTGATGGCGAGAACTTCATCCTGAAGCACACAGGTCCTGACAGTCTGTCCATGGCAAATGCTAGGCCTAGTCCTCATAGTTCCCAGTTTTTTAAAATTTATTAAAGGATCATTTTATTGGGGGGGATTACAACTCATACAACAATCCATACATCAATTGTATCAAGCATATTTGTACATATGTTGCCATTGTTTTTTTTCTAGACAATTACTTTCTATTGAACCCTTGGTATCAGCTCCTCTTTTTACCCCTCTGGTTCCCAGTTTTGCGTCTGCACAGCTTAGACGGAATTGTTGGATGGCAAACCTGTGGTCTCTGATGAGGTGAAAGATGGCATGACCATGGTGGAAGCCATTGAGTGTTTTGAGTCCAGGAATGCCAAGGCAGTAAGAAGATCCCCACTGCTAGCTACGGGCAACTCTAATACATTTGACCTGCATTTCATGTTTTCTCTTAAGCACCAGGCCAGTACTCATGTAGCTCGGAAAGCACCCATCACTCCCCAGCATAGTTGTAGTATCTTTAATCTTTAATTAAAGATTTAATCTTTAATCTTGTGTTCTCACTCTAGCTCTTTGGGGTCCCTACTTTCCCTATTCCTCTCGGAGTCCCACTGGATAGCAGAGTTAATTTTTTGGTTATGAAAGACAGATTAAACAATAAGACGGAATTTAAAAGTAGAGAAGTCCTCTCGGACAACCCTATAGTAAGTTGACCTGGAAGAGATCGACGAATTCCTTTGAGCCTTTGGACCTACTTATGGCATATTGCTTTTAGAAAATCAAGTCACAATTTATCTACTCTCACAACTCAGCTAGCCAATAACATCGCTATGAAATGACAGCTCAACAAAATCTTTAGGATCCTTTGCTACAGCTGTTGTTAGGTGCCTGTGTTAGGGTGGGTTGACTAGAGAAACAAATCTAGTGATACTCATATATGCGTTAAGAGAGCTTTATGATAAACTCCTTGGGACCACTATTGAGAGTAGCCATACCAGGACTGTAAGGGGAAGGTGGGGAGGAAAAGGGGAAACTGATCACAATGACACCCCCCCCAGGGGGATGGACAATAGACAAGGGGATGGGGGAGACATCGAAGAGTGCAAGACATGAAAAAATAATAATTTGTAAATTATCAAGGGTTCATGAGGGAAGAAGGGAAAGGGAGGGAGGGGAAAAATGAGGAGCCGATACTAAGGGCTCAAGTGGAGAGAAAATGCTTTGAAAATTATGTTGGCAGCATATGTACAAGTGTGCTTGAGGCAATAGATGTATGTATGGATTGTGATCAGAGTTGTGCGAGACCCCAACAAAATGATTTTAAAAAAAGAAAGAACTTTATATGAAGAAGTAATTGTATATCAGGAAAAAATTTCAGCCCATCCAACTCAAGTCCGTAAATCCAATACTAGTTCATAATCCCTCTTCAGACTCACGAAGCCACCTGCAATGATGAAAAATGCAGGAAGATCACAGGCTGGTGGGGGCAAAGTCGTGCAGATCCAATGCCGGTGGACACTTCTCCAGGGCGCTGACAGCAACCAGGGTCATCCAGCAGGAAGGTGAAGACAGAGGTGGGGAGGTTCCCAGGACCCTCATTGTGAGAAGATCACACTCACTAGAAGGCACCATCGGGCTGTGACCTGACTGAATATTAGCACCACCCCTCTATATCTTTTATATATCTTCAAGTTGAAATGAAATTATGTAACTACCACAGTGCCATTGAATCCACTCCCATCCATAGCGGCCCTATGCCTAACAGAATGGAACACTGAGCAGTCCTGTGCCATCCTCGTTCCTATGCCTGAGCCCATGGATGCAGCCACTGTGCCAGTCCAGCTCACTGAGACCCTTGGCCTCCTTCGCTGGCACTCCACTTTACCCTGCTTGATGTTTCTCTGGTGGCTGGTCCCTCCTGACAACATGTCCAACGGATGTGAGATGAAGTCTTGTCATCCTTGCCTCTAAGGAGCACTCTGGCCGTCCTTCTTCCAACACAGATCAGTTTATCCTTTTAGCAGTCCGTGGTATTTTCAATATTCTCCTCCAGCACCACAATTCAAGTGCATTCATTCTTTTGCTGTCTTCCTTATTCAATGTCCATCTTTCATATGCATAGGATGCAATGGAGAATACCATGGCTTGGGTCTGGCGCACTTTGGTCCTCCAAGTAACATTCTTGCTCCAGAACGCTAAGAGGTCTTGTGCAGCAGACTTACCTAATGCAATACATCTTCAGATCGCTTGACTGCTGCTATGAGCATTGATTGTGGATCCAAGAAAGACAAAACCCTTGACAACCTCAACCTTGTCTCCAGTGATCACAATGTCACCTATTGGTCCAGTGGTGAGGATTTGGTTCCTTACACTGAGCTGTAATCCACACTGAAGGCTGCAATCTTTGATCTTCATCAGCAAGTGCTTCAAGTCCTCCTCACCTCAGCAAGCAGGGTTGTGTTATCTGCATATTGCAGGCTATTAATTAACCTTCCTCCAACCCTGATGCCATATTCTTTGTCACGTAACCCATCTTCTCTGATGATTTATTCAGCATACAAATTGAACAAGTACGGTGCCAGGACACAACCCAACGCACACCTTTCTGGATTTAAAACCCTGCAGCATTCCCTTGTTCTGTTTGCACAACTTTCTGTTGATCCGTGTACAAGTTCCTCCTGAGCACAATGAAATGTTCTGGAATTCCCATTCTTCTTAAGGCTATCCACAGCTTATCATAGTCCACACAGTCAAATTCCTTTACATAGTCAATGAAATGCAAGTAAACATTTTTCTGGTATTCTCTGCTTTGAGCCAAGATCCATCAGCAATGGTATCCTTGTTCCACACCCTCTTCTGAATCTAGCCTGAACGCCTAGCAGTTCCCTGTCAATGTATTACTGCAATTGTTGTAGGATGATCTTAATCAAAACTTTACTCGTGTGCAATATCAATGATATCGTTTTATAGTTTGAGCATTCTGTCGGGTCACCTTTGTTTGGAATGGTGACCAAGCAGCTGTCTTCCAAATGTCCTCACCTAGGTGAGTGAGTGCTTCCAGTGCTTCTTCAGCTTTTCTGAAACATCTCAATGGGTATTCCATCAATTCCTAGAGTCGTGTTTTTGGATAATGTATTCAGTTTAGTCGAACCTCTTCCTTCAGCACCATTGGCTCTTGCTCATATGCTACCTCCTGAAATGGTGGACTGGTGACTATTTCTTTTTGGTGCAGTGACTCTCTTTACTCCTTTCATCTTCTCGATGATTCTTGAATCATTCAAGATTGCAACTCAAGACATGAATTTTTTTCTTGAATTCTTTCCATTTCAGATGTTCTGAGAGTGTTCTTGCCTTTTGTTTTTCTAATTCTAGGTCCTTGCACATTTTGTTACAATATTTGGCTTTGTCTTCTTGAACTGTACTGCCCTTTGAAAATTAAAAATATATATCCTTTTATTTTATCTGTGAACACCTTTGGTGATACTGAATACTATTGTTATGCATCATCATCTGATAAAAAGATTACTATTATTATTGAAAAATCATCAAAGTTTCCAAATTTAGGGGGGGAAAGGAAAAAAAATGAAAGAGAAATGGGTAGGGGGTGCACAGGGCACTAACCCACCCAAGGGGAGGGTATTGTTTGTTTATATCTCCACAAAGAAAGAGGGACCAGACTTCAACCAATGCTCCAAGATGTGAATGGAACATGCCGGCATGGATTAGGGAAGAGGTCTGAGGGGCCAGCTCCAAATCTAATTATGTGGACGCCTGCCCCTCCCCCCAGAAGAATTTATTTCAGAGGACAGCACTGAATCTGCAGCT
>NW_022103901.1:3606395-3607478 GCF_000313985.2 Echinops telfairi | reverse complement strand
CTTTCCTCAGTCATGCCTACTGGCCGGTCCACTTCCTTTGAAACGTTTTATTCAGCTCCTTGACTTCATCCTTCCATTTGCTTTAGCTGCTCTATGATTAAGAACAAGTTTCGGAATTTCTTCTGAGACCCTCTGATCTTTTTTTTCCTTTCCTGCCTTTTAAATGACGATTTGCTTTCTTCTTGAATGAGGGTCTTGATGTCCTCCCACAGCTCATCGGGGCTTCTGTCATTAGTGTTCAAGCCTTAAACCTGTTCTTGAGGTGTTCCCTAGAGCAAGTGGGATTTTGGCTCTTGTGAACTTGTTTTAATTTTCTTCAGATTTATCCTGAACTTACATATGAGCAACTGATGGTCTGTTCCACCGTCAGTCCCCAGTCTGGTTTTAGCTGCTGGTATTGAGCTTCTCCACCGTGTCTCCCCACAGATGTCAATTTGATTTACGCGGATTCCATCTGGGGAAGTCCATGTGTTTAGTCGCCCTTAGTGTTGTTGAAAAAAGGTATTTGCTATGAACAAGTCATTGTTTTGCAAAATTCTATCATGTGAACTCCAGTTTCATTTCTCTCACCAAGCCCATATTTTCCAACTGCTGTTCCTTCTTTGTTTCTAACTTTTGCATTCCAATCACCAATAACTATCAATGCATCATGATGGCACACTTGATCAATTTCCAATCGAAGTCATTGGTAGGATTCTTCAATTTCCTCTTCACTAACTTTTGTGGTTGGTGCATACATTTCTTGGAGGGGAGTTGACCATGGCAATGTGAATGGGGTAAAGCTGTGAGAGTGGAGCCCTTCTGATCTTCATTTGCTAGTGGGGCATGACTCCAGATAAAAAGAAACAGCTACAGAAATCTTCTAATGATTGGGACTTAGAATGTGCAAAACATTTAGGAAAATTGGAAATGGTCAAAAATGAAATGTAACACATGAAAATCGATGTCTTAAGCATTAGTGAGATGACATGGACTGGTAGTGGACATTTTGAATTAAAAAAAAATCATACAATTTACTATGCCGGGAATAGCACCATCAAGAGGAAAGGTGTGGCATTCATTGTCAGAAAGGGTCTTCCTACA
>NW_022103901.1:3597264-3604771 GCF_000313985.2 Echinops telfairi | reverse complement strand
AAAAAAAAAAAGCCAAAAAAAAAATACTAGAAGTGGATGAAAGTGGCTTTGATAGCCATGACTCAGGCAAGTGCTGTCTGACCCACTGTTGTAACAAACCAAAAGACTGGTCCTGGCCAACAAAGGACATGCTTGTCATAATTCTCCTTGTTACACTCCTCCTTGTCCCGCCAGGCCGGGCTCTGAAACAGGCATGGGAAGTGGGTGTCATTTGTGCTGTCTGAGCACCATGACGCCATCTACAGGAAGCAGCCCCCGACAGAGCCCTCAAATCTGATTCCTTTTTGAAAAGGGGCCTTCCAACAGGTTATATTAGACTTGAGGGTCCCTCGTGTTTCAAGTGTAGAATGGAGAAAGTTTGCCTTGGCTGGGAGTGGGACCCTGACTGACTCTGAGACGCTGAGGGTCATTTGGGGGGCAATGACTGGAGGTTAGAGCAGTGGCATGAGCTATGAGTGACCCCAGATCTCCAGGAGAAGAACACAAGTCTGGCAGTTACATGTGTTTCCTTTCAAATAGTTGCCAGGTTGGTTTGACTGATGACATCACAGAATTCCAACCTCCTGATTGGAAGGCCCAAACTCTGTGGCTGCTTGGTCGTGGATGTGCATAACAGCAGCATCTTAGAGAGTTGCCCCACTTCTAACTTCTCTGGGTGGAGAAGAGATAACAAAGTTGCGTTCAGTCTGAGTACAGAATTGTGATTCTGGGGCTCAGGCTTAGGCTCTGTGGAAGGGAAGCAGTACTTTGAGAAAAATCATGAGCAGTTGTCAGCCAAGTCCCCAGTATGAGGACCCGAGTCAACAGCCAGACTGCTCAGGGTACACCCTAGAGGGGGGAGTGGACGAAGACTTTCCAGCCCCATCAAGTGAGTGGATTGCAGTGTGAAGAGGTGTGAGAGCGTTGTCTGTTAACAGGAGGCAGTGGGGAAGCTAGGAAGGAGTGTCTGCGTGTGGCACAAGTTCAAGAAAGAAAGGCATTGAGTGCAACCATTGGGAAACAAGGGCACCCGCATGAAGGTAAACCTGGGAAGTAGCAGGAGACGGGATCCAGGGAAGAGCCGAGGGAAACAAGGCGGAGAAGATGAAGGGAAGGGTTTCTTTCTTGTGCGTACAGGTTTGGGTGATGAACAGTTTAATTTTTCTCCTTTTTAAAACAACAATATTATTATTTATTTATTATGGTCATAGCTTTTTATTTTTTATTAAAAGAATCTTATTGGGGGGCTCTTACAACTCTTATAACGATCCATACATCAGTTGTATCAAGCATGTTTGTACATATGTTGCCACCATTCTTTTCTAGACATTTACTTTCTGTTGAGCCTTTGGTATCCGCTCCTCTTTTTTCCCTGCCCCCCTCACCACGTGACCCCTTCGTAAATTATAAATTATGATTATGTTCTAAACAGTTTACTTCTAAGGGACGAAAGCTTCCCATGCTCCCCTTGTCTCTTGACTCAGCCTGCTGGGTAGTGTCCGAGCACTTGCCTCAGTTTCCCAGCCTGAGGAGGAAGTGGAGAACAGCATCCAAGGAGGAACGAACCCGGGACGCTGAGGAGATCTGGGTCGTGGAGGTTCTGTGTGGACTCAAGATGAAGCTGAAGAGACAGGGAGTGTCAGTGGTGCGGCCTGAACACCACGATGTCTTTAACAGACTCCTTGGTAAGGAGAAGTCCGAAAGTAACATCCCTCTAACCCTCCTCGTTCTCCTCCTCCTCCTTCTCCCTTTTTTTTTTTTAAGAAAAAAAAATCCAATGACTATACCTTTTCAGTAGAAAAGAGGTTCCTGTTTGTTGCATGAGCACTTTATCACTGGAGGTGGCAAGCAGCCCTATAGTGACCACTCCCGAGAGACTGCTAGAAAATGATGAGGGAATGAAGTTAGACTTGAAGCAGGTCTGCCCTTGAGAGAATAAAACTTGGTTTCCATCGATTAGCTCTTAGCTACTTTTCCAAAGCTCGAAATGTCTCCTACTGTACGGGGGGTGGGGGTAGGGGTGACGAGGCCACCTTTACCCCCCCAAATAAATATCCAAGGAGAGCACAACCATGAATGATTCGATGCCACATGGAATGTACGTTCCTGGGCAGCGAGAGGGAACAAACGTGTGGAGGCTCCTCCCCTCCCTGGGAAATTCAGAACGGGGAGGTACCACCGCCTGCCAAGTAGATCTTCTTCTCTTCTCATCCCCCTCGACTTTGGCCATCGGACTGAAACTGTTCCAACCGAGGGTGGCTGGCTCTCCTTTTGGCTCTGGATTACGGTCACAGCACGGCAACACGGCTCTGGTTCTCAACCTCACTGGCGCCTTCTTTTCACAGAGGATCCTGTCATCAAAAAATTCCTGGCCTGGGACAAAAGCCTGAGAGTCTCTGACAAGGTAATATTGTCCCCTCCTAACTGTATTCCTGCCCAGACATATCCTGGGAGAGGCCTCCCAAGCCCACAGTGCTCCGTCTTTCTCCCTCCACCTGTTTCTAACCTGATACCTCACTCAGTCCTGGCCAACCCCTCTCTTTGGAGCCCTAGAAAGTACTTACCATGCGAATTGGCAGTTCCTGCCTTTGCCCAGGATTCTGGGGAATCTGAGTTCCAGGTCATAGTCTTGCCGTGGACATTGGCCCCTTTGGTTGCTTCCACCTTGAGTTCCAGGCATCCCTCCTCTCAGCTCCTGGGGATCCCCCTCTGACCCAGCCTCTCCAGGACCCTCCTGATATCCACCGCTCCGAGCACGTTCCCTCAAACGTTCCATGCTTGCCAGCCTGAGAGCATCATGGAATCCCCTTCTTCGAACATCTCTAACCTGCCCCCAACCTACGGATGCCATCTTCCTGCTCCCCAAATAGACATGCTCACCCACTAGGTTCTCTTCCTGAGCCGCGGGCTTGCCCCAGCTTCCCAGTCCCTGATCTCAAGGTTTGTCCTCTGCTGAGAAGTGACTTCTGTCTTGTGGTTCTCCTTCTGTCCCCATCAGTATCTCCTGAGCATGGTCATTGCTTACTTTAGCCGGGCTGGCCTTTTCTCCTGGCAGTACCAGCGGATCCATTTCTTTGTAGCGCTGTGAGTATTTTTGATTCGTCCCACCAATCAGTACCACCGAAATTATTATCCTCTTCAGCTTCCCCGGGTGACATCATGGAAACTAACAGAGCAAAGAAAACCCTATCCCCTCCCCACCAAGAAAACCCTAAAACAAACAAACAAACAAAAATACCTCCATGTCATCAAGTCAAGCCCCACTCCTAGCTACCCTCCAGGACAGAGTAGAACTGCCCCTGCGTGTTCCCAAGGCTGTAAACTTTGATGGGAGCCGCTGCCTCATCTTTCCCCCTCTGAGTACCTGGTGAGTTCGAAATGCTGTCCTGTGGTGAGCAGAGCAATGTCTAATCCACCAGGGCTCCTTATCTTATCTGGACCAGGATTCAAAACACGTACTTGGTGGGGCAGGCACAATGCAGACCACAAGAGCAGGAGACCTTCCTTGGTCTGCTCCTGACAAGCAACCTGACTTCTTTTCCCCAGCTACCTGGCCAACGACATGGAGGAGGACAACCAGACTCCCAAGCGAGCCATCTTTTCATTCCTCTATGGAAAGAACCGCTCCCAGCGCCCAGGGTTCCACAAGCTAAGATTTCAATTCATCAGATCCATGCACTGGAAGACCAGAGTCTCCCGGGACGAGTGTGAAGAGGCACGGCTGTGGGGCTTGGGGGAGAGTCAGGGGAAGGTGGGAGATGGACAGTGGAATGTGGGGGTTGGAAAGAATGGAGGGCTGCACAAAGAGTGGGAGGAACCTATATGGAGATCATCAATTTTCAAGGGGCGGGGATTGGGGGTGCGGCTTGCTTGTCTTTCCTGAAGAGCCCTGAAACACTAACCGAAAGGCTGGTAGTTCAGATCCTCGAGCAGTTCTGAGAGGATAGAGCTGAAATCTGCTGGATTGAGATGACAGCCTGGGACTCTCTGTGGGGGTAGTTCTTCTGTCTCATAGGAATGCTGGGAATCACCATGGACTCAATAGCAAAGGACTGAACAGGGCTTGTTTTTTCCAGATCCTAGCCTATGAGCCAGAGCACTGGGTGTGGGCACGAGACCGCACCCTTATCCCTTTGGACCCAGAGGCTTGAGAACATCGCCGAGGAGAGGTACATCTGTGTCCTGACTGCTAGAGACAGGATGACGTTTTCTCTATGTCGGGAACCTGGGGAAACTATTTATTGATCCATTTTCAACACCCCGCCCACCCATCACCTTAAATCCCACTGAGTGGACACAGCTCCTGGTCAGCCTCACAGTCTTGGGTTGACAATGAGCCACGATGGACACTCGGCATGCATGCCCACTAGACTGTGAGAAAGTCAGTCCATCATTCAAACATGGACTGGGCCCAAATGACTGAACCAAAAGTAATTTAGCCAAGTGACAGCTTTGTTGGCACGTTGATTTGGGTAGAAAATTAATAGTGTCCCTTAATCACAATTTTGCCTGCATTATGTTTTGACTTTCTCTAATTCACTTTTGGCCTTTCACCTCCTAGGGATCCCAGCTATAGGAATTTATTGATAGCAAAGCAAATGTTTAACCATGGGATTTTAGGTGTTAAAATCTACATATTCAATCATAGATTAATTATAACTAGGATCCCTCATGGTGTAGTGCAGCGGTTCTCAACCTGTGGGTCACGACCCCTTTGGGGGTGTCGAACAACCCTTTCACAGAGGTCGCCCGATTCATAACAGTAGCAAAATGACAGTTATGAAGTAGCAACGAAAATAAGTTTATTGTTGGGGTCAACACAACATGAGGAACTGTATTGAAGGGTCACAGCATTAGGAAGGTTGAGAGTCACTGATGTAGTGGGTTATGCATTGGCCTGTTAACCACTAGGTCATCAGTTCAAAACCATCAGCTGCTCTTCAGAAGAAAGATGAGGCTTTCTACTCATCTAAAGGGTTACTGCCTTGGAAACCCATAGGGGCAGCTCTGCCCTGTCTTATAGGATCAATTGCTGTGAGTTGGCATTGACTCAATGGCAGAGAGCTTAATTATAACTAGGGTGCAGTGTGGTTCAGAGGTAGAACTCTCACCTTTCATATAGGCGACCTGGGTTTAATGTCTGGCCAATGCACCTCACCAATAGCCACCATCTGTCTTATCAGTGGAGGCATGTTTGTTGCTATGACACTGCATGGGTTTCCATGATACTTCCAGTCAAAGGTGGGCTAGGAAGAAAGGCTTGGTGGCCTACTTTTGAAAATCAGCCAATGAAAACCCAAGTGGGTCACAATAGCCTGATGCCATTGTGCATGGGATTGCCAGGAATTTCAAACTCTACAGCAAAAAGTAACAACTATACTATTTTCATTCAAATTCACTCTCAAATGAATCCTTACAACCAGATTAAAGCCACAGTCAGGCCAGTCGGGAAGATCAGATCTAAAGAAGCACATGAACGTCAGCACTGGAAGTCAGATGTTCACACAAAATATACAGACTGGGTCAATGAAGAGAAACAAGATCCAAACAAGATCCCACTACATCAGTGATTCTCCACCTTCCTAATGCTGTGACCCTTCAACCTTCCTAATGCTGTGACCCTTCAATACAGTTCCTCATGTTGTGTTGACCCCAACGATAAACTTATTTTCGTTGCTACTTCATAACTGTCATTTTGCTACTGTTATGAATCGGGCGACCTCTGTGAAAGGGTTGTTCAACCCCCAAAGGGGTCGTGACCCACAGGTTGAGAACCGCTGCACTACACCATGAGGGATCCTAGTTATAATTAATCTATGATTGAATATGTAGATTTTAACTCAACTGCCCTTCAGTTTTTAAAGATAAAGGCTGACATTCGAGGTGGTGCTTCAAATGTGTGGGGATGAGATGGCATGTTTAGAAGGTTATCGATTTAGATTTTGAGGTGGGAATCAGAAGTGAGAATTAAGAGTTACAGTTGGACAGTAAGAGTTACAGTTGGGCAGTAACTAAGCAGTTGGTTTAAAAGAAAGGGTGACAGCAAAAAACTGGGGAATAGAAGGTGAGGTGGGAGTTGTTTAAGAGCTAACATAAACGGAATAATTTTGAAATCTGGAGATGTAATTCCTGAATTAGGATGCAACCTGAACTTAGAGATTTAGCTTTCTGGTAGAAGCTCATTTTGTTGTGTTTTGCTGTAACAGTTTTATTAGCACTTCCTCCACGCAGCATATGATTCAATAGTTCAATCATATGAAGACGAGTTGTACAATCATCACCACAATCAATTTTAGAACATTTTTCTTCTTCCTGTGCTCGTTGTTATTTGTATAATTTTTTTTTCAACTGTGGCAAAAATACACACATCAAAACTTTCCCCCACTCAGCAACTTCTACGTGTAGAATTCAGTGACACTGATCACACTCCTCGGGTTGTACTCATTTTGTTTTGCCATGAGCTTCTAATGACAGAACATTTCTCCAACTGTGTCTGTGATTTAAATATAGATGTGCACGTGTGTGTGAATAGTTTTCAGTGAAAATTGACACAACCCGATGTTATGTTTCTGTAAAGCGGAGAGTCAAGTAACCTCTGGAGCGATTCTATCCTGCAGCACATGGGCTGACATTCAACAGGCCAGCCCAAGACAATGACAAACTGGTTAGCGTTGACTTAGAATGTGCATCACCCTTATGCCCTTGACGGCTCACGTTGTCTCTCTTTTGCTTCCAGATGGCTGGGCTCTCAGGAGTCACAGATTTTCACCAGGAAGTCTACCCTGATGGATGAGACCAAGGAAGGAGGAGAGGAATCTCTTATACAAATAACCCGGAACAGCCCAAGCTCTTTCCCCAGGACTGGAGCGTTACCGTGCCGCACTCCTATGCAATACAGCGTAACTTTTCCACGAGTCGGTTTAGTTTCCCTGCCCCTGAAAGTCACACAGGGAGCCGGCAGTCGTTCAGGGCAGTGTAAATACGGGTGTTTGATTGCTTCTAGTCTTTCTTACTGAGTTCTGAGAATTCAGGCTCTTTACAAAGGCTTCCCTTGAAATGCTTGGGTGCATTCTTAAAGAGGATTGTGCATTGTTTCAGTTGAGGAAATATAATAAAGATACTTTTATCTTCTGATCTTCTCTTTGGTTTTGGTAGATTTTTTTTTTTTTAACTTTCCTTCAACATTCTCTGCATGCTCCAGTGGTTGGAAATTCCCACAGCCCGTGTGGTCCTCCAGTGGGGGCAACCTGGGGACCCTGGGGCTGTGATTTGCTCCGATGATAAACCTTGGAAGCAGACAACTTGCTAGAGGCGTTTTTTTCCTCAGGACTTTGAGTCTAGACAATAGCTCTAGGCAAATTGCCTAGGCAAAGACCAGTAACTCTGAACTTGCCTTTAAACATGGAGTGGGCCAGGAGATGGAGGAATGAGGCTTGGGTTGTAGGAGCTCCTTAGGGGCTCATTTATAAGACACCGTACTGAGCAGCCGCAGGGCAGACTTGAGTCTCCTCACCACAGAGCAGTGGTT
>NW_022103901.1:3593603-3596529 GCF_000313985.2 Echinops telfairi | reverse complement strand
TGGCTCAGTGCCAGGCCTCCAGGCCTCTGAGGCCGTACTGGCAAGCACTACATAAGAGTGATTTAACAAAGAGGAGTGAGCCAGCAGCAAGCAAGAATACAACCATATTCAGTCTTGCAAAAAACGAACAAGCCTGTTCCCCTACAGTCCGCCCCTTGAAGCTGGCATGTCCACCTCCCTGAGGCCCCAGGGGAAGGCACCACAGCCAGGTAGGTAGGAAAGGCAGAGCTGATGCAGCTGGAGGTACAGGCAACAGCAACCTATTGGCCAATACAGCAAGACAACCCTGAAACTAAAAGCAAAAACAAACTCACTGCCACCCAGTGGATGTTGATTCTTAGCGGCCCTATTCCCAGGGAAAACCCTCGAAACCTAGAGATGAAGAAGGAAATCCAGGTGGCTCCGGCAGTCCAGACATCAGATGCGTCCAGAGCCTCTGCCCGCTGCTTCATGTGGCCTAGCGTATCGGCAGCATTCTGGGGCACTCCGTCTTCACCCGAATCCATAAACCATTCCGCTCTGGAGGACTCCCGTCCTCACCCGGTGGTTTTGAGAGCTAATAGCCTTAGCTTCCCTGCTGTCATTCAGGGCCCATTTAGTAGACTTGGTCAGAGCTCCAATTTGCCCCGCAACTTTCCCAGAGGCCAGGCCAGGCCAGGAACAGCAACAGTTCAAAAGAATGCCGGGGCAGGGAGCATTGGAACTGATCGTGATGGGGCACATACAGCCCCTGTTAAACGCCATTTCACTGTGTGAGTGTGAGAAAGAAACCAGACCAATGGGGGAGGAGGACGAGTTGTTGTTTATGGGGCATTGAGTTTATGTCAGTGGTGGTGGAATAATCTGGAAAAGGATGTCAATCATGGTTGCACAACACAAAGGGGTAAAAGTTGTGGAACTGGAGAATGTTTTGCTGTGTAGATTTTTGCCACATTAACAAAATTACATGAATAACAATGAGTTGCCAGGAAGAAGAAAATGTTCTAGAATGGATTGTGGTGATAGCTGTACAACTCTTCTTGATAGGATGGAATTACTAAATTCTATGAAGTGCCAATAAAACTGTTAATAAAAAAAAAGCAAGCCTGTTGTTGGCTGTTTGAGTCGGTTCTGACTCACAGCGACCCTGTACACAACAGAACAAAACACGGCCCTGTCCTGGGCCATCGTACAATTGTTCTCATGTGTGAGCCATGGTGGCAGCTACCGGGCCATCCATCTTGTGGAATGTCGTCTTCTTTTCCACTGCCCCCTGCGTTACCGAGTGTGGGGGGTGGCCGGAGTCCATCTCCTCTGTGGTATGAAGAGATTAAACAAGCAAGCTAGAAGCAAGCAAGGAGGAAGGGAGATGACAGGCCACAGGGAGATCTCCAGGAGCTGCACCTTGAAGGGTCAAGGACGTGTCTCCAGAGCCAACGGCGAGAGAAAGCTTTCCCTGCGAGCCCAGCACAGGAAAGAGACTTTCTGGTTTCAAGACGGTGAGAAAAGAAATCTATCTGTGAAGGCCGGCCAGCACGAGATAATGAAGACGGAGAAGACCACAATGGGAAGGCCCCGAGTAGGAGGCCCCAAAGAACAGGTCTTGGAAGCTGAAAGTCCAAACTCACATCATGGCTGCTCTGGGCCCCCCGAGTTCCTAGGTGCTCCTCACATTCGTTGGCACCTGCCACCCACCATGTATGTGTCTGTGTCTATTTCTCTCTCTCTTTTTTATAGCTCAGTGTAATATATTTCTCGTAGCAGTCTGGTTTTCTTATTTACATGAGAAGGTCTGAGTTGAACCAGTATTTGTTTCTTCCCTGTAGGGAAGAAGCCTTATAACCTCCCTTGCCAAACCATTCACTGATTGTGTTCCATTATATATTTGCCCACAATTGTGGGGCAGACAGAAGCCCTGGTGGCATCCTGGACTATGCACTGATGAATCAAGAAGATGGGCCTCAATCAATGCTCTCATCACAAAACAGACCCGAGAAGCTAAGGCTTGCCTCTGGAAGAAAGCCCACGAATGCATGAACAACGCGGTCTTGCCAGAAGCACTGACCATACATCAGATTAAGCTTCCAGGTCTAGCTGCCCTTTACCAGATGTTAGGAGTCCTGGTGGTGTAGTGGTTAAATGATGGACCGCTAACCACAAGGTCATCAGTTTGAAACCACCAGCCAACAGGCTTTCTACTCCTGTAAAGAGGTACAGTCTCGGAAACCCACAGGGGCAGGTCTCCCCTGTCCTGTAGGACCACGATGAGGCAGCACTGACCCCGCATGAGCATGAGACAATTTTGGGTCCTAAATCCAAAAACCACTCACTGCCATCAAGTTGATGCCGACTCTTAGCAACCACACAGGACCGGGTAGAACTGTCCCTGTCAGTTTCCGAGGCTAACTCTTCACAGGAGTAGAAAGCCCCATCTTTCTCCTGTACTGCCCACCTTGTGGTTAGCAGCCCACTGCATAAAGAGGCAGTAACGTGGGTTGTGAATTATTGGAGAAAAGCGTGAGGTGTGTGGGAACCAACATGGGATTAGCAGATGAAATGAGTTACTGCATGATTTATCATCTAGAAGCAAGACAAATGAATGAGATACCAACAGGAGAGAAATAAGCTTCCAAGGGGGTTAAAAAGAACTACAGAAGAAATATGAGCGAGGCTAGAGGAAAATAAACATAGGACCAGTTTTAAAGGACCAAGTGTGGCTTGAGTTAATGAAAGGAAGTCCTGCTCATTGGAGTCATCCACCGTTTGCTTGGAGTAAAAGCATCTTCATCACCGTGAGGCTCTGCTCAGGCTGCAGAATGCCATAGTTTTCATCTGAAACCACCAGAGGACAGGCTACAACAGGGGTCGCTGGGCCCTCCTCCAGAGATTGATTCAGGGATGCTGGGGTGAAGTCTGAGAGACTGCATTTTTATTTTATTTATTTTTT
>NW_022103901.1:3590324-3591668 GCF_000313985.2 Echinops telfairi | reverse complement strand
TTTGCTACTGTTATGAATCATAATATAAATATCTGATATGCAGGGTGTATTTCCATTGTTACAAATTGAACATAATTAAACATAATTAAAGCATAGTGATTAATCACAAAACAATATGTAATTATAGATTGTGAAATATTTATGTTTTCCGATGGTTTTAGGCGACAGGTTGAGAACTGCTGAGTTAGTGCCTATTTTAGGCTTTGCCACTTCAGCTCTGCAGTTGTAGGATGAAAGACCCTACTCCAATACAGCTTTAATTATGCGCACTGGAATCTGAATTTCATATACTTTCATGTGCTATGAATATTATTCCTACCCACTCCCCTTCCCCAGCCACTTAAAAAGATAAAAGACACGCTCAGATTATAGGCAGTGAGCAGGTTTGGCCCAGGGGTCAAAGCTTATTGACCCTTACATTTGAAGCTTCTCATTAAACACTGTTTCCATTAATGAAATTGCTACATTATCTTTCATCTTGTCTGAGACATTAGCCTACGCAACCAAAAAAGACACAGCAAGTAGAGGAATAAGAATCCCAAAGAACGATATTAAATGATCTCTATTTGTAGACAGCATGATTGCACATCTAGCAATCTCAAGAAACTCAATGAAACACACTCTAAGAGCAAAAAGAGAATGAAATGAATTATGAGGATACAAGCGAACATGCAGAAATTGTTAGCCTAATAAGCTCACTGCTATCTGAGTCACCGTGCCCCTTTGGGTTGCTGAGACGAGGTCTTTACAGGTGGAGACAGCCTTGTCTTTCTCCCCTTGAGCAGCTGGAGGACTCCCAATGCTGACCTGGTGGTTACCAGCTCAATGAACAACGCCCTCCTCCACCTGAGCTCCCTACCATGTCGGGGTCAATAAGCTATGACCCCTGGGCCACCCTGCTAGCCACACATGCAAACAATAACAAGTTAAGAATTGTTATGGGACAGAAGACTTTATTACAATAACAGCAAAGAGTAAAACAAGCAAGGCACAACGTTAGCGTGCACAATCTATATAAGAAGTCAAACTTAAAACACATTGGACATATTTAAAATTATACCAAATAAAATGGGAAACTTGGATAAGATACATCAGCAACATTTGAAAGACCATTATTTTCCTATGTTACGTTACCATTTTAATGGATTCCAATACACATTCTAAGAGATTTAAATTTTTGCTGCACCTGAGCAAGTAAATTATGAAGCTCACATAGAAAGTCAAAACCAAAACCAGCGCTATCCAGGGGAATCCAGAAAAAGAAGAGCAATTTGGATTGGATAGCCTTAATTAGATATGAACATGTTATAAAACCCTTGTAATTGAAACGGGGGCTGGAAAAAT
>NW_022103901.1:3571146-3589567 GCF_000313985.2 Echinops telfairi | reverse complement strand
GCAGCGGCCCAGCAGCCCCGAAGGGGTAGGTGGTGGCTCTGCGGCCCCGGAGCAAGACCCTACGTGAGGACATTGCAGGCTGTGCGATCAAAGCCCAAACAAAGCAAAACCCACTGCCATCAAGTTGATTTCTAGAGTGGAGCCCTGGATTGTGGCATAACCCCTTGTGTTAACAGAGTGGAACTGCTGGGTAGGGCCCTGGAGGTCAGCTTCGCTGAAGCAGATCACCAGACCTTTCTTCCTCCGTGCTGCTGCATAGGTTTGAACTACTAGGCTCTCCCAGGTCAAGCTGCTTTGCACACTCAGGCGCCTGCACAGTACACACATGCAGGAAAAGCCTACAAGTCTCTCTGGCTGCCTCACTTGATGGAGAATTTGGGCCTCAGAACTGGGGGGCTTCTCCAGTCTCACAAGTTTGTAAGTGCGGTTGCTCACAGAGGAGTCGTTTCTTCCAGGCCAGTGTTCTGTCCACATCATCCAGTTTTCTGCATGTGATCCAAATGACTTGAGAAACCCCAAAACAAAAATCACCGCTACCCTAGTTTTGAGAGCTCAATTTTTGATTCGTGTGGGTTCTTTGTTTTCAGCAATTAAAAAAAAAAATGTAAGAAAGTGTGTGAGCCGAGACAACATTTTGTACCTTTTATTTAGTAAGGAGACACAGTTTAAAAGACGATGCTCTGGTTCTACCATGGAGTTGAACCCATCTAATGATCTAATCATGTTGATATTTTAAACGTGCAGTTGTGTGCCTCCTCCAGCTCAGTGTTTCAGCTCTGCCTGTTTCCAGAGGGAGAAAGATGAGGCTTTCTGCCCCTGTGAAGAGTGACAGCCTTGGAAGCCCCCAGGGGCAGTTCTACCCTGTCCTATAAGGCTTCAGTGAGTCAGAACTGACTGGGAGCCTTTGAGTTTGGTTTGGAGGTTTGCAAAGGTGATGGTTGTGTTGAGCAGGGTGCTCTGCTGGTTCTTTCAAGGGTGACTCTTGCCCAGGTATGCCAGGTTACTCCTAACTGCACATACTCGCTTTTTCACCGTAGGTACAAGAGTACATACAATTCTCTTCACTTTTCCAGAAGCAGCCGAAAATGAAGAAATTCTGGGTGAGTTCTCCATTTTGTTTTTTTCTTCTTTTTTTTTGCATTGGTTTTTGGGGGTTGGCAGGGTTCCTTTTTTAAATTGGAAACTTGGACGGGTTTAAAGGTGGGGTTGTTAAAGGCCGGTTGTTAAAAAGGCTTGAGATCTGCACTGAGAATGTTCGATGTTCACATGTGCAGGCATGATGACACTTTAGGCCTTTTGAATTTGAGCTCTAAATAGGAGTGATGTGCGTGGTAGTCACACGGTTGTTAGTTGCTATTGAGTGGGTGGTTCCGACTCAGAGCAGCTGCCTGAACCACAGAAGGAAAGACTGCCCAACCCTACGCCATGCTCACAAGCATTGCTGTGCGTGAGCCCATTTTTTGCAGTCATTGTGCCACTCCATCTCTTGGAGGGACGTCCTCTTTCTCGTTGACCCTTGACTTGTACAGGCACAGGCCCCTTCTGAGAATATGTCCAAAGTACGTGCGACAAAGTCTTGCCATCCTCTCTTGTAAGGAGCACCCTTGCTGTTCTTTTCCCAAGATAAATCTCTTTATTCTTTTGGCAGTCCATGGTACTGTCAATATTCTTTACCAGCACCATAATTCAAATGCCTCCGTGTTTCCTAGCACTTGGGAATTTTCTTTATTAAAGTTAATATAATAATTGTGGGGTACCTTCCTATTAATAAATGTGAAGTTATTAAAAAATTTAACTTAAAAAATGTTAAACTATTTTAGGGCATGGCTTATATTTGTTCCGTATGTAACGAGGGCAGGTTGCCCAATAAGAACTTGTTGCATTATCGTTTTTCCAGGACCAAAATAATTATGTGGGCATTTCAGTATTTCACTCTTTCATCAAGGGATGAAACCTAGACTGTGGGTGTAATGGCTTAAAAAAACAAACCAGAAAAACAAAATACAGCCACAATGCTCCTTAGAAGCAAAACCAAACCAAACCAACCAAACAAACCAGGCTCACTGCCAGTGAGTCAGTTCTGACTCAGAATGACCCCGTAGGGCAGGGTAGAACTGCCTCTTTGAGTTTCCAAGGCTGTAAACCTTTACGGGAGCAGATAGCCTTTAAATATTTCGCCATAAATGTTTCTGCCCATCTCTCTCCTTGTGCTGCACCCCAGAGAACTCAGAAGTTACCCTCTGGAAGCAGTCTCCTCACTCCCCTTTCACAGTTCTTAGAAGGGTCCCTGTCCTTACCATGTCCCTGAATAGGTGAGGTCCAGTGGGTGTTCCCCAGCCCACCTCTCACACAACCATTCTTCTGCCCTTGACAGTTACTACTTTCAGTAGCACTACGCCCCTGATTCCGTCTGCCAGCTGCTGTCTCCTTCATAGAGTCTTCGTTTCTTGCCTTTAAAAAATAGCTAATGGTACATGTCTGCATGTATGTAAATGATAAGGATTCTTCTAAGAAGTGGTAGGGATGACTCACAGTCTTTCTTAATGTATCTCATGTTCTATCTTAATCTCCGAAACTCCAAACTCACTGCCATTGAGTAGATTCCGACTCATTGCAGTGACCCTATCCCACATAGAACACGGGGTAATCAGAGCATCTCACTTGTCTCTAAATTTATTTCAGTCTATTCTTTTTCATCCGCCTGCAAACACAATCTTTGCATTGCAGTTCGTTGTAAGACTTTTAAGCCTTTTAACAGTCGTTTCCCCTGCATGTTTCTTTCTTTGTAGTTTTGTGATGTGTGTGTTTTTTTTTTAATGAAGAAACTTGTTTCATCCTGAAATTTCTCATAGTCTGAGTGGTGTTAATTACATTGACATTGTTTTACGTTTCACTCATTTCTTTATTTCCTGTCAAAAACCCCTCAAACGCGATGCTGAGTCATAGAGACCCTATAGGACAGAGTGGAATTGCCCCTGTGGCTTTCCAAGACTAACTCTTTACCAGAGTAGAAAGCCTCATCTTTCTCTCACAGAGTGGCTAGTGGTTTCTAACTGCTGACCTTTTGGGTTTGCAGTCCCCCATGTAGCCACTATACCACCAGGGCCCGCTACACATTGCGAGTGGCCGCTAGATCTCCATGCTTAAGCTGATGGTTTTCTGAAGATAAACCACTCTTACCTACTAGGTTATGTGATTCAACAGGAGAGGCAATTTTCAAAATTTGATGTAGGCTTTTGACCAACCAATATTTTTGTTTTCTATTTTGCTGCCATTTTGACTCATGGGTTTAAAAAAAACACTTTACTTTCCAATTGTTCATTGCAATTATATAAAAACACATCCAGTTTTTATGTATTCATGATATTCAGCAACCTTGTTTAAACTCACGTTTTGATAGCTTTTTATTCATAGCCTATCAGATTTCTTAAGGAGTCTTGGTCACACATTGGTCAAGTGCCAGGCAGCTAATTGGAAGATTGCCAGTTCACACTCACCTGCTGCTCCACTGGATAAAGATGTAGACATTGGGTTCCATAAGGATTTAGAGCCTTGGAAAGTCTGTTTGATTCCACTTTCTACTAGAGTATCTCTAGGAGTTAAAATTAACTTGATGCTAACAGGTTTTTGTTGATCAGATTCTCTATATAAGTGACCATGTATTTCCAAGTAAAGTAAGTTTTAGGTTTTCCTTCCCAATCTGTGTTTCTTCTCAATCCTGCCTCATTGCACTGGCTAGAACTTCTTATATAGCAGTGGGTCTCAATCTTCCTCATGCCACAACACTTTAATACAGTTCATCATGCTGTGGTGACCCCCAACCATAAAATTATTTTCGTTGCTACTTCATCACTGTGATTTTGCTACTGTTATGAATTGTGTGAACCCTGTCAAAGGGTCATTCGACCCCCACAGGAGTCATGCCCCACAGGTTGAGAGCCGCTGTTATATAGTGTTGAGCGACAATCTTTGGGTTGTTCATGACCTTAGGGGACAAGCATCCAATCATTATCTATCAACTATGACAGATTTTTTTCAAAATTAATTGGGAATTAATATATCTATATATCTATATAATATCATTCTATAGTCCCGTCGCGTCCAGAATTATACATTTGCTACCACAATTAGTTTTCAAACATTCCTCTTTTTTTAAATCATTTTATTGGGGCTCATACAATTCATCACAATACATAGATCAGTTGTGTAAAGCACACCTATACATTTGTTGCCCTCATCATTCCCAAAATCGCTTTCCTCTTGGGTTCTTGGAATCAGCTCATTTTCCTTTTTTCCCCACCCCTCCCTCTCCCCCTCCCCCATGAATCCTTAATAATTTATAAATTATTATTATATCTTCCACTGCCCGGCATCTCCCTTCACCCACCTCTCTGCTGCCCATCCCTCAGAGAGGAGGTTATATGTAGCTCCCTGTGATCAATTCCTCCTTTCTAACCCCCCCCCCTTTCCCTCCTGGTATCGCCACTGTCACCCCTGATCCTGAGGGGTTCATCTGTCCTAGATTCCCTGCGTTTCCAGTTCCCATCTGTACCGCCGTGCATCCTCTGGTCTAACCAGGTCTGCAAGGCAGAATTGGGGTCCTTCCTTTCTACATGGACTCCTTGACATCGTCTCCCCTTTATGCTGCTACCACCACTGTACCTCCCTCCCACCGAATCCCTTATTCTACCTGCCCTCTCTGTAGATTCATCAATCCTGTTTCATATACTGAAAAACGAAAAAAAACCCAAAAACCCAAACATATAACACAACTTCAAGAGGGTGAGCCCCAATGACCTAACACCTCTGAGATACACCCTAATATGTGCAAACGAAAATACAGAAAATTTTGGAAACCAGATCGGGTCCAGCATGCATCATATGGGGGGATCTGCTGACAAAGTTTTAACTGTTCAATTAATATATGCCTTTGATCTTCTGTACTCAACTCTCTAATGCACTCTATTTAGTAACCACTTTCCTCCTATCCCTCAGTTGTGGATAGAGGAAGTTCACTGGAGGCTTATTTTCTATGTAGTTCCACAATGGCATTGATTTTTTTATTGCTACCTTTTATCAGATTGAGTAGATATGAGAGATTTTGTGAGGAATAGATGTTGGATTTTGTCAAATGCTTTATTTATTATTTTTTTAGAATGAGATTGTTATTTTTCTTCTTTGTATGTTAATATGATGTATTACATTAATTGATTTTGAGACCTTAAACCAACCTTGCGTTGAACCCCATGTGACATGATGTGTTGCCCTTTTTATTTATTGCTAAATTCAACTTACTAAAATTTTGTTTAGAATTCTTTTATTTCTGTTCATAAAGGATATTGGTCTGCACTTTCTTAAAATGCCTTTTTGTCATTTTGATGTCAAAGTAATATTAGTTACTTGGGGAGTATTTCTCTTCAATTTTCTGGAATATTTTGGGTAACATGGATATTATTTCTTCCTTAAACTTTTGGGAGATTCCACCAATGAAGCAGTTTGAGCCTCAATTTTATTTTTGAGAAAGGTTTTAACTACATATTTGATTTAAATGAATCTAATTAAATGATGGAGGCAGCTTTTCAGGTATTCTTCTTGCATATGGACTCTGATCGTTTACATCGAAGTGGCCAAATTTATTGGCAAAAATTGGTTATATTATGGTGTTTGATTATCTGTAGACTCTGTTGTGATGTTATATCTTTTTCCTTCCTAATTTGTGTCTTCTTTTCTTGATCAGTTTGGGTCAAGATTTCTCAAATTTGGCTTTCTCCTTTCTCAAAGAACAGACTTTTGGCACAATTTAACTATTCCTTTTATTTCTTCTTTGACCTTTTCTTTTTCCTTTCTCCTGTTTACTTGGTTTTATTGTTCTTTTTTTGGTGTCTTAGGGTCACACTTATCATCTGTTTGAGACAATTTGAGGTCATTTCTTTTGGAGGGCAGGTTTTCGTAATATATGTATGTGTTGCTTAAGGCCTCTAAAGGCAGTATTTTTCCAATAGGCTGTATTATCTTCCCATAATCTCAACATAGAATAAGGTGTTCATTGTTTGTAGTTAACTTTACCAGCAAGCATTGTAAGGTCTCACCAGCGTGCATATTTTTTGTGTCACTCAATTTGAATCGTGGTACTGTTACAGGAGCCCTTGTCTTTCAAGGACGTGGCTGTGAACTTTACCCAGGAGGAGTGGCAACAGCTGGGCTGTGATGAAAAGATCATATACCGGGATGTGATGCTGGAGAACTACAGCCACTTAATCTCACTAGGTGAGGACAGCTTCCTTTCCATGAGAACTGACAGATGAATGCTTTTGTCTTGAATTTGAAGACACAGGTGATAAGGAATTCATTTGGGGCAGTAGGTCTAACATTTGCACCATTTGTTTTCCCATTAAAAAGTTTCACTTTTTGATGAAGTAAAAATGGGTATATTTTTGTATATGTTTTGTCTTCTTACACTTCAGAGAGCCTAAAACTAAGCAGCTGATCCAAGTCCTTCATTATTTCTCATTAACAGGGTTTGATATTACCAAACCAGATGTGATCATCAAATTGGAGCAGGGAGAAGAGCCATGGGCAGTAGAAGGTGAATTCCCATGCCAGAACTGTTCAGGTAACTATCAAAGTTGTTTAATGGGCATCTCCAACCTAAATCACACTTCTAGAAACCCAGGTAATCCTTTCTTCCCAATACCAATACTCACACTTTTCTTTATCATTTCATGTACATATGATTTGCACACTTCAGTATTTTCCATCATTGTCAAGAAGTCAATCATTTCCTTTCTCCGGTATTCTCAGTAACTTGCCTACCCTTGTAAGCACAGCCTGTTTTTGTTTTTAGACACTCAAACATCTGCCATAACAATTAGCTGGAGACTTTCGTATTATTCCTGTTATCTTCCATCTTCCAACTATGAAACCCCTCAGACTTGTTTCTTGCTCCCAATTTTACTCCTCTCTCTGTGCAGTAAGATAGTAAAACTTCATCCTGTACTTATGGCCATGCACACAGTCCCAACCTTGTAATGTGCCCCCACATGTCATTTGAAAGTGCTGATTGTTATTCCTGAAATCCAATCAGATTTGATTTGGTAATACAGCAGTGCAAATAGATATTCCTCATGTCCCCCAAATGCTCTTTTATGCCTTGGGATGATGCCCTGTGTACTGTGGATGTTCAGTCAGTACTACTTTCATGGATGAGTTTTGGTTAATTTTCTTGGTTTCCTTGGGAGTGTCCCTGAAAGACTTGTTTTCTTTCTTTCTTTGATATTTTGTTGCCTCTGTACAAGGCCAGGGAAATGATGGGTTTTAGGAAATTTAAGAAAGAAAATTAACAGCTAACGATAATGACCCTTTGGTTTGTGTCATAAACTACATTCTAAGCAGCTTAACTAAGTCAATCTTTTTATAGCTCTAATTAGACACTATTATCTCCACTTCAGATAAGTGAAATTTCATGTCTCTTTCCAGTGTCCTCCAGCCAGTAATTTGTTAGAATTTCAATTTAATTGAGGTTACCTTGCTCCAGCAAGGTAATTAATATCCTTAACCACCAGGCTGTCATGTACAAATAATGTAGAATTTGGTGGGCATACATTTTGGTGGCCTGGCTTTATGCTGAGTACTTTCCCTCTGTTCTATAGTATATTTCCTTTAGACATTTCTGTATCTGGATCTCTCAGAGCTTCCAGGTAAATGTAAATCAGGGTTAGGGTCCTGGAGCCCTAGTTGCAGAACTGACTACTCTAAACCTGGCAAAATTGGAGCCTTCAAAATATTTGTTTGGATTTATGTGCAGAATGAGAAAGAGTAAAAGATTTTGGAAGGACCTAAACTAGTTATAGTAATCTTGAGAAGCAGTGATATCTTACAAGTTAATATAAATTATAATCTAGTTTTTTTTTATCTTTAAAAAAATCTAGTTCTTCTAGACTTAATTCATACTTTAATATTTCCTTTGAATATCCATCAGCAATTGTTTTCATTCTCTCACAGACTATGTTTACTCCGAGTCCTCTCCTATCTGTCTAGATCTAGAGCTATTTCAAGGACTTTGGCTCATCTCATGCATTTGTTTTACCTTTTCTACCAATGTTTTGAATAAATTATTTTTAAAGTGAAAAAGATATTTGTGTTCATTGTGAATTTACTCTCCCTGTCCCATTACTGCTGAATCCTGGCACACCCTTATCCCTTAACTCTTACCTATGTGTGTGTGATGTGTGTGTTTTATTACACATGAACGGGAAAAGAGGAATATATGCTTGTGATTATTTTGACTTGTACAGGTTGGCCCAAAAGCCAGTTAGCCTTATAAACAGGCCATGTGAGTACTGTTCCCATTTTGCAGTGTGTGTGTTCAGACTCACAAAATTTGTTCAATTTTATTCCTTTTTTCAGAAGTCTGGAAAGTTGATGACCTGATAGAAAGAACCCAAGAAATTGGAAACAAACATTCAAGGCAAACAGTGTCCATTAACAACAGATTATTGATTGAAGAAAGAGAAGATATGTTTGATAGAACTATAAATGTGGAAGCAAATCATGTTCCTTCAAACACGAAATCTCATCATTGTGTTTCTTGTGGGAAGAGTTTAGAATCTATCTCAGAATTAATTATTAGTGATGGAAGCTATGCAGAAAAGAAACTCGAGTGCCGTGACTGTGAGAAAGCACATCACGCAGAGAAACGCTATCCGTTTAATAAAAATAGGGAAACCTGTTCTCAAAATGAAGAAAATATTCCTCAGAAAATTGGAATTTTGGAGAAATCCTTAGAATGCCTGGAAACCTTTAAGAAAGAAACTGTTTTCATTCCTCATAAGAGCACTTACATCAGAGAGAAATCCTATGATTGGAATGATTCTGGACCAGACTTCATCCAGGTGTCAAATTTCAACACATATCAGCAATCACACATGGAAATTAAACCCTATGAATGCAGTGAATGTGGAAAAGCCTTCTGTAAAAAGTCAAAATTCATTATACATCAAAGGGCTCACACAGGGGAGAAACCTTATGCATGTACTGTCTGTGGGAAGTCCTTCAGCCAGAAAGGAACCCTTACTGTTCATAGGCGATCACACTTAGAGGAGAAACCCTATAAATGTGATGAATGTGGGAAAACTTTTTGTCAGAAATTACATCTCACTCAGCATCAGAGAACTCATTCAGGAGAGAAACCCTATGAATGTAATGAATGTGGCAAAACCTTTTGCCAGAAGACACATCTCACACTACACCAGAGAAACCATTCGGGAGAGAGACCCTATCCATGCAGTGAGTGTGGCAAATCCTTTTCCCGGAAGTCAGCACTCAGTGATCATCAACGAACTCACACTGGAGAGAAACTTTATAAGTGTAATGAATGTGGGAAATCCTACTACCGAAAATCTACCTTGATAACTCATCAGAGAACACATACAGGAGAGAAACCCTATCAGTGTAGTGAATGTGGAAAATTCTTTTCTCGAGTGTCATACCTAACCATACATTACAGAAGCCATTTAGAAGAGAAACCTTATGAATGTAATGAATGTGGGAAAACCTTCAATTTAAATTCTGCCTTTATTAGACATAGGAAAGTACACACAGAAGAAAAACTCCATGAATGTAATGAATGTGGAAAGTTGACTCAGTTTTCAAATCTCACTAATACAACCAGTTTAGGAGAAAAACTCCATGAATGTAATGAATGTGGGAAAACCGTCCTTCAAAATTCACCCTTTAATGGGCAACAGTTACTTCCCAAAGGGGAGAAATCTTATGCATGCAATATATGTGGGAAATTATTCTCTGACTTGTCGTACTACACTGAACATTATAGGAGTCATTCAGAGGAAAAACCTTATGGTTGTAACGAATGTGGGAAAACCTTTTCCCACAATTCATCCCTTTTTAGGCATCAACGAGTACACACCGGAGAGAAACCTTATGAGTGTTATGAATGTGGGAAATTCTTCTCTCAGAAGTCATATCTCACTATCCATCATCGAATTCATTCAGGAGAGAAACCCTATGAATGTAGTAAGTGTGGGAAAGTCTTCTCCAGAATGTCAAACCTCACTGTCCACTATAGAAGCCATTCAGGAGAGAAGCCCTATGAATGCAACGAATGTGGAAAAGTATTTTCTCAGAAATCATACCTCACTGTACATTATAGAACTCATTCAGGAGAGAAACCCTATGAATGTAGTGAGTGTGGCAAAAAGTTCCACCACAGATCAGCCTTCAATAGCCATCAGAGAATCCATAGAAGAGGGAATAGGAACATACTTAATGCTGAAAATCTCTGAAATCCATGATAATGTTAAAAAAACCAAGTATAATGAGTATGAGAAGTCCAATAGGAAATCAAATGTCATTGCTCACCCAAGAATTCATAGACCAAAAAATCCCTTCTATCTCTTGAAACATGAAAGCATCATAGTCATTTTAATCTTGATATTTCAGAGAATCCCAAGAATGCAATGAGGAGAACCTTTAAGTCCACAACACCCTTTCTGTACAAGATACTTTATATAGGAATTAACGTTTTTTTAAAATTTTACTTTGGTTTCTAAGGGCACTACATATCAGGGATTACTTCTGAGACAAAATCTATGAATGGAATGAATGTGGAAAATATATTCTCAAAAATTGTTATAGTGAAAGCCATATTTCATATTTAAATCTAATGCTTAGAGGAAAAACGAGAATCCATTGCCTTTGAGTTGATTCTGACTCAGACACTTGAAAGGACACAGTAGGACTGCCCATAGATTTTTCAAGGCTGTCAGTCTGCCACATCTTTCACAGCACAGCTGGTGGATTTGAACCACCAACCTTTTGCTTAGCCACCAAGTGATTAACAACTGCACTACCAGGACTCCCTTGTTTACAGGAAAGGTACCAGAATAGATCAACTGTGAATAAACATTCGTTTAGATAAGTTTACAAATCATCAAGAGCTGATAATGAGGACAAGGCCACTAAATATATGGCGGTTCCTACCATCTTTCAAATGCAACCTAACAATTCTATGCAAGTTTGGATTTGAATCACTGAGAAAAGGTGTGTCCTATTTGAGTGTTACAATGACACAGTAAATTTCCTACTTTTTAGAGGCATTTACAGATGGGTTTTTAATGAACACCTTATTGATAGGACTAAGTTTTATAAAGTTTTCAACTACACCTGAGAAAAGAATACTTAAAGGGACTATTTTCATAAACATAGTTAATTTGGAAGGCTATTTGACTAAGAAAAAAACTATACTAATACTCTTCAATGAAAGTGCCCTATATGAAATATCAATTCATAATAATCTTGTTATTTAATCTGTAAATTTGAGTTTACAGGGTGCCAGTCTTATGTAATTCAGAATTTGTGTGTATATTTTTATGTGACATAACGATTGTGTGTTTCACATTTCCAGTATTTTGGAAAAATTAAAACTTTTTAGCAGATATTTTGGATCGATTATTGACCTTTTTCTTGCTGGAAGAATTTGGGTGTCTACTTTCTCATGAATCCTTGAGTCGCACAAATGGTTGTGCTTGATGGCTAGATGGTATATTGAGCATTCAAACCCATCCAGATGCACTATGGAAAGCAAACCTGGCAATCTTTGCGACAGTCACTACCTTGAGATCTCTATGCAGCAGTTACACTCTGCACACATGGTGTTGCCGAGAGTTGGAACTGACTGGAGGGAAACAACACGAGCAATGGCTAATGATAGTGAACATGTTTTCATGTGCTTGTTGGCCATTTGCTTATCTTCGTTGATGGACTGTGTTCAAGTCCGTAGCTCATTTAAAAAAGCAGGTTGTTAGTCTTTGTGTTAAGGTATTGACATTATATACTTGGGATATTTGGCCCTTATATATGGTTCTGAAAAATTTCTCCCAATCTATAGGCTTTCTTTTCATTTTGTTGAAAAGTCCTTTGGTAAACTGAATTATTTGATTTTTCTGATGCCTTGTTGCTCGAGTTTTTCTTGTCATATCTGATCATCAGTCATTCAATGTTAGATCACCCAGCCTAACCTTTATACTTCCTTTTAAAAACTTAAGAGAGTTTAGGTTGTTGATCATAGCGCAGGTTCCAGAGCCTAAATCCTTAGCCATCATTTCACCTTGCTCATTGTACGATGTATTATGATTTGCTTTTCTTAGCTATGCAACCGAGTAACTCCATATACCTGCACTGCGTTTAACTCCTATGGAGTATTGCATAGTTCCATTGATTCCCAATTTTCTAATGCAAATAGGGATATGATTTTCAACATCTCCATTCTGCAGCATTAAGCATAGGATTTCACTCAAGCATGTTCTTACTAAGATTTCCCTAATAAGGTCACTCATTCACGGATGGAAATTCACAACCATATCCTGGCACATGTTTGTGACTTTGAATATTCCCCATTCTTAGCTTCATCAAGTAAATGATGCATTCCTACCTGAAGTAAATTGGAACAGCTACGGATCGATGGGACAGAAGTGAGTACCAGAGAGAAAGAGCAGAGCAGTCCTCCCCAGATCTAGGGGGAACCAGACAGAGGACTTAGTTGCAAGGCATGGCTTCTGGCGCCAAACTGCTGTGGTCCACAGCACCGTGAACCTTTAGGTCCTGAAGAGCTCAGGTTTTTGGGAAAGGCAGGCATTTTAATAGGCCAAGAACGATACTTTGGGTCATGGTCACTACATCCCTGCCTCTTAATCATTTTAAGGCCTAATGATGGGATCAGGGAGAATTAGGGAGAGACACCCAGGTGCTGGTATGAAGCTGAGAGTCTGGGCTGGGCGCTCCTGTGTCAAGCAACAGGTGTGGCCCAGATGCTGGCTCAATCCAGGAGATATGGTCTATTAGGAAAGAAGCCAATGTTGGCTTTCCACTTAAGGGCCAGAGTCAGAAGATCAAGGCCATATTGAGTAACCAGGGACATGCTTGACAACTAGAGATGAGGTCAGGAGTATGGAGACCTGATTTGGGTTCTGAACATCAACTACAAAGTAACACACTGACTTCCCGCTCAACGACCTTATGGGACAAAGTAGAATTGCACCATATGGTGTCCAAGGCTGTCTTCTTTACAGAAGCAGACTGCTATATCTTCCTCCCACTAAAACGGGAGACCTTTGAAGTAGCAGACGATCACTCAACGGTTGTACCGCTAAGGCTTGTGGTCTGCCCGTGGCACGTGACCGTTGGGATGGAGACCCTGTTTGTGCACTAGGCAGGAGGTAAAAGAAAGGAGGCACAGGTCTGGCTCAAAGGGTGTGGTCTGCTGATGGGGCTGAGGCCAGAGGGCAGGAGACTTGGCTAAGAAACAGGAATGAGGCTCTGCCCCATAAAGGCGAGGCTCAGCCCCGTTAGGGCGTGGCCATTAGAACGAGGGTTACAGGAACCGCGTGCAGGGGCGTGGCTTGGACTCAGAGCGTGGTCAGCAGGTAGGGGCGCGGCTCGGGCTGGAAGAGGGCATCGGTTTGGATTTAACAGTTTTTGGGGAACTGGAAAGCAGCGATCAGGCTGTGGGCTGACTCAAGTAGGGCAGAAGACAGAGTAGACAAAGCGAAGGTGAAGAGGTGCTGCGGCCAGGGCGTGAATCACAGGTGAGGTCTGGTTCCAACCAAGGCTGGGTGGAATAATAGATAGAAGTGGGGGGTGGGGAGCGGGAGAGCTGCTCGGTGGGGGGGAGGGGGACGTTAAGCGGTGTATATTCTTGACGTGCCAGGGGAGTTACCTGACCTGGGAGTGGAGCCTGGAAAATGGGCGGGACTTCAGCGCTGGGCAGGACTTAGTAAGGTAGGGGCCTAGTGTTGATGATCTGACCGCTCAGCCCTTGCCAGCCAGCTGCCTTGCCCATCCTATCATGTGGCCCTCATTGGTCCTGCTGCTGCTGCTGCTCCTGACCACCCCAGTCCCCAGCACCATGGCCGCTCCCTGCCCGGCTTTTAACACCCATGATAACCTGCAGAACCCACCATCCAAAGGTATGAACTGCCTCCTGCTATGGCGCGGTGGGGGCACGGAATAGGAAGGGAGGGACGGGGCTCTGATGGGATGGCAGGACTCGCAGAATCCCATGGGACAGACAGGAAGAGAGGAGCACAGAGGACAAGGAATAGACAGGGTAGAAGAAGCATAGAGTCAAAGAGGGAGGGAGACAGATTATGGGGTGGGGGAGAGCAGAAAGGGAGAGATGAGGCTGAAAGACTGGAAGGGAGGCGATCGTGGGCGGCCATAAGGGAGCAGTGGAACAGAATAGCGCTAGGACAGAGGGTCACAATGAGGGAGCAAAGAGTAGCCTCCTTAGGCCCTGGGGAGAGGGGCAGAGGTGGGAGGGACATAGGGCCTTAAAGGGATGCCCCAGCTGTGAGGTTATCCCTACACTGAACCCTTCCGCCCCTGAATGTCAAGAGGACCTGCTGTAAGACTGCCCACAGTGAAGCATGGGGGTCCTGCCAGGGGACCAGCGCCTTCTTGAGCCAACAAGTCTCTCCTGGTCTCTAAACCTGTTCCTCTCCCCAGGTGCCCAAACCGGAGAAGACAGAGGGCCAGGGTCGGCCTCCAACCAGCTGCCCAGTGAGATGGCTGCCATGGCAGTGCATCCAGAAGGAAACCCGTGGCCCAATGAGAAGCTTCAGTGACCACAGGAAGTGGCAGCATCCTGACACTGGTGTCCCCCCACCGACCCCTGCTTTGGGCTCCTCAGCAGCTCTAAGGCCTGGAGGGGGGGGATTAATCACTGTCAGGGGACAGACCTGTACTCACACCAACCCCACCATAGCCCCATTTAGAAATAAAACTCTTTCTTATATGTAGCAGAGATGTTTCCTTTTGGGGTCCGGCCCCAAATTTCTGAATAAGAATGAGTCTTCTTCACTATTATCAAACACCAGAGGGATATGGAAATGAGATTCTTGCTGACAATTTGGAAATACATTCAATCTAGATAAATTCAACCTGACATTTCTTAATAAATCCAATATAAAACCAAATAGGAAAACTGTTAACATGAGGAACTCACACCATAGCAAAGTCATTCCAATGACAACATATTGTTTGATCACACATAGGATCAGGTATACTTTTGCACTTCCTTTGTGGTCAAAAGCTAACAGAAACAAGATGTGCTGAATGCACATTTCCAGTTCATTTTCAGAAGCGTTTTTCAAACCTTGTTGCAAATGCGAAAGAAATTTTCATCTTTAAAAATCCACTTAATCATGCAAATGAGATCTTTTCAAGAACCGTTGATTAGAAGTGATAATCTGGAATTTAATGCTTAACATCCAATATCAGAGACAGATATAAAAGAATTCTTTAAATGCCTTCCTAAGGTGGAAAATCCTTATTTAAAATAACATTCTGTTAGTTTATATGAAGATGAGTGGGGCTTTAAAAAGTCTGTGGGGGAATGGGATTAAAAGATAATGGGGTTTTAGCTTTACGGGGGACAACACTGGAAACACAGTGTGGGAATTGCACCCAATCTGACCCCACCACACTGAGGCAAAACACTAAAGGCGTGCAACAGAACAGCAAGGGGAGCAGAGCAAGGAAGTCCAGAGGGAGTACCAAAAATAGATTTGGGGGCCAGGGCGTGGCACCCCATCAGACTCAACAGGAAAACACTCTGAAAGGTCAACAAACAGACCTTGAACTATTTACAGGCTTTTTTGGGCGTGTGTATATTTTTGGTTTTGTCTTATTGCTTTGTTTTGCTGTCTTGTTTTTGTGCATATCTCTGCAGGTATATCTAGATAAGATAGGTGGGATAAACAGTCTGGAGGAGAAAACAATGGGACCGTTCTGGGAGGAGAGGGGGAGGTGGGGGGGAAGGAAGTGGTGTTTAAACTTAGGGGTAAGGGAACAACAAGTGATCCAAAATCGGTGGTGAGGAGGGTGTAAGAGACCTGGTAGGGCTTGATCAAGGGCAATGTAACCAAGGGAGTGGACCCCACCTAGGGTGGGACAGACAATTGGGTTTGATTGCCCTAGATGGCTGATATCCTCAGGGCGATAACATCTAAGCAGCTGACCTCCATTGCACTAGCAAGCAGCATTCTAGGTTGGGCATACAACGTGGAACAACCTGAAGAAAAACCTTTCTGTATCCCACACTGATTATTTGATCAGCATACAAATTGAATATGTATGTTGAGAGGACACAATCTTGATGCACACTTGATTTTAAATCATGCAGTATTCTCTTGTTCACAAAACTACCTCTTGGTCCATGTACAGGTTCCCCATGAGCACAATGAAGTGTTCTGAAATTCCCATTCTTCTATAGGCTATCCATAATTTGTTATTGTCCACGTAGTGGAATGCCTTTACATAGTCAAACACAACCCCTTTTTGGTATTCTATGCTTTTAGTCAAGATTCATCTGATATCAGCAATGGTATCTTTTGTTCCACATCTTCTTCTGAATCCAGCCTGAATTTCTGGCAGCTCCCTGTCAATGTACTACTGCAATCATTGTTGGATGATCTTCAGTAAAATTCTACTTGCACAATATTTTCCAATAATTTTCACATTCTGTTTGGTCATCTTTCTTTGTGATGGGTACAAATATGATCCCCCACCCCACCCTGTCAGTTGGTCAAGTAGCTATCTTCCAAATATCTTGGCATAGGTAAGTGTTTCCAGTGCATCAATAGCCTGTTGAAACACTTCACTTGGGATTCCATCAATTCATGGAGCCTTGTTTGTGGTGTGGTGAATGCTTTCAAAGTGACTTGAGCTTCTTCCTTCAGATCTCTGGTTCTTTCTCATATGCTCCCTCTTGAAATGGATGAATGTCAACTAGTTCTTTTTGGTACTGTGACTCCTTGTATTCTTTCCATCTTTTTTGATGCTTTCTGCATTGTTCAAGTTCAATATTTTGCCCATAAAATCTTGCATTAACAGTCTAATATATGCCTGACAGCAGTACAAAAACTTCTGAATACAGGGTAGCTAGAATAAATGGAATAAATGATATAGTAAAATCTGAAAAGATTTCAAAGAGCCAATTCTACCTTACAAATCCGGCTAGACCAGAGCATGTACACGGGTACAGTAAGAGCTCAAAACACAGGGAATTCAGGACAGATAAACCCTCAGGACCAATAATGAGAGTAGCAATACCAGAAGGGTAGGGGGAAGGTGGAGAGAGAAAGGAGGAACTGATCACAATTATCAACATATAACCACCCCAGGGGGACAAACAACAGAAAAGGGGAGACAGTGGTTGGCGTAAGACATTAAAAATTTTTTATAAATTATCAAGGGTTCATGAGGGAGGGAGGGCGGAGGAGGGAGAGAAAATAAAAATGAGCTGATACCAAGGGCTCAGGTAGAAAGAAAATGTTTTTGAACATGATAATGGCAACAAATGTTCAAAAGTGCTTAACACAATGGATGGATGTATGGATTGTGATAAGAGCTGTAAGAGCCCCCAATAAAAAGATTTTTAAAAAATATTTCAAAGAGCAAATTGAGAATACAAAACGAAGTATTATGATGAAATGGTCACAGAGCTGGAGTTAGAAAAAACTAAAAAGGGAAGCATATGCTCAGCATTTCTCAAGTTGAAAGAACTCATGAAGCAATCCAAGCATCAAATTACAATAGAGAAGGATTCTATGGGCAAAATGTTAAACAACGCAGGAAGCTTCAAAAGAAAGTGAAAGGGATACACAGAATTACTTTACCAAAAAGAATTGGTCAGCATTCAACGATTCCAAAAGTGAATAGTATTAAAGAGCAAACAAAAAGCAGTCTAAGCTGTACTGAAGACATTAGCTGAAGGCAAGGCTCCGGGAGTGGTTGGAATATCAATCGAGATATTTCAACAAATAAGTGTGATGCTGGAAAGACTCGTGGTCAATCCTGAGAAATTTGGCCAACCAACTGGAATAGCTACATATTTGTGCCATTCTAAAGAGAGGTGAGCCAACAGAATACACATTGAAGTACGATTTTACTGAAGATAACTTAAAACTGGCAGTAGCCATATATCATCAGAGATCTGCCAGAAACTCAATCTGTGTTCTGGAGAGGATGTGAATTGAGGAATCTCATTGCTTATGTCAGGTAGATCTTGACTGAAAGCAGAGATTATCAGAATGATGTTTACTTGTGTTTGCTTGACCGAGCAGAGGCATTCGTCTGTGCGAATTAGTACAAATTATGGATAACGTTGTATAGAATAGGAATTCCAGAAGACTTCATCTTGTTCCCGAGCAACCTGAACATAGACCAACATTCAGTTGTTCAGACAGAACAAGGCGATACTGAATGCCATAAACTCGGGAAAGGTGAGCATTAAGAATATATCCTTTCTGTGAAGACAACATGCCGGCGCAGAGTAGGGAATCACTGGAGATTCCCTAATACTAAGTGGATGCCTGCCCCTCCCCTGAGAAGAGTGTATCTCAAA
>NW_022103901.1:3566458-3569118 GCF_000313985.2 Echinops telfairi | reverse complement strand
CTGTACTGTGGATTATACTTCAACGTAAATAAAAAAAAAATCTCCACAACGGGGCCAAAAAAAAAAAAAAAAGAATATATCCTTTCAGCAAATGTATTCAATCTGTACACTGAGCACATCATCCAAGAAGCTGTACTATCTATGAGGAACCCAACATCAGGACTGAAAGGATATTCACGAAAGCCTGAGGAAGCACATTACACAACCTTGCTTGCTGAAAGTGGAGAGAATTTGAAGCACTGAAGACTGTACTGTGGATTATACTTCAACGTAAATAAAACACAAATCTCCACAACGGGGCCAATAAACATCATCGTGATAAAAGGAGAACATACTGAAGTTGTCCAGTGATTCATTTCACATGGATCTAGGCCCAAGCGTGCACAGTGAAGGGATCAAACAACAGACTGCACTGGACGAGTCTGCTGCAAAAGACTGCTTGAACGTGTTCCACAGCAACGGTGTGACTTTGAGAACAAAGGTGCTCCTGGATCAAACCACGGTATTTTCAGTCACCTCATATGCATGCTAGACAGTGAATAAGAAACACCAGCGAAGGATTGATGCATTTGAATCATACTATTGAAGAATACATAACCATACTGTGAAGTGCCTGAAGAATAAACAATTTTATGTGGGGAAAAGTACAACCACAACGCTCCCAGAAGCTTCCCTGGCGAGGTCTCCTATTCAACACTTTGGATATGTTCTCAGTGGTACCAGTTCCTGAAGAAGGACATCGTGCCTGGTAGATTAGGGGGTCAATGAAGAAAACGTAAACCCTCAAGGAGATGGAGGGACACTGAGGTTGCAACCATGGGCTCTAACATGGCAATGATGGCGAGGATGGCTCACACCTGAGAGTGTTTTGTCCTTCAGTACGTAGGGTTGTTATGAGTTGGAATCAATTCAAAGTTCCAACAACTAAGAACAACTTCTCTGTCGATTTGTTTGTTCTGCGGTGGTGGCTCAAGTGTTGTTGGGATGCTGAAAGTTATGTCGCTAGTATTTCAAATACCAGCAGGGTCACCCAAGGTGAACAGGTCTCAGCAGAGGCTCCAGACTAAGAGCAAAGAAGGAATAGGCTGTCCACTTGGGAGGAATGAGCTGCTGAAAATCTTTTCTTTGTTAATTTAATTTTATTTGGGGCTTTTGCAGCTCTTGTCACAATCCATACATATATCCATTGTGTCAAGCACATCTGTACATGTGCTTCCATCATCTTTTTTGAAAACATTTTCTTTGTACTTGAGGCCTTGGTATCAGCTCCTCATGTTTTTTCCTCCCTCTCCCATGAACCCTTGATAATTTATCATGTTTTTTTCTTGTCTTACACCGACTGCTGTCTCCCATCACCCACTTTTCTGTTTTCTGTTCCCCTGGGGTGGGGCCATATGTAGATCATTATGATCAGTTTCCCCTTACTCAGTATGCCCCTTCCCTTACCCTCCTAGTATTGCTACTCCCCTTATTGTTTCTGAGGGGTTTATCTGTCCTGGATTCCCTGTGTTTTGAACTCTTATCTGTACCAGTGTACATGTTCTGGTTTAGCCAGATTTGTAAGGTAGAATTGGGGTCATGATAGTGGGGTTTGGGGGAGAGGAAGCCTTAACGAACTAGAGGAAAATTGTGTTTCATCAGTGCTATACTGCACCTGACCGAGGCCTTGAAAATCTTATGAAAAACAGCAGAACACTGTCGGATATAAAGCCAGAAGATGCGTCCCTTGGGTTGGAAGCCCTCAAAACATGCCTGAGAAAGAGTTGCCTTCTCAAAGTAGAGTCAATTATCAGGATGTGGATGGAGTAAGCTTTCCAGATCTTCATTTACTGACAGGGATGACACAAAACCAGAAGGAACAGCTGCAAACAAATGTATGAAGTATGGAATGTACAAGTATGAATCTAGGAAAGTTAGAAGTCTTCTAAAGTGAAATGGAATGCATAAAAACCAATATCTTAGGCACAGTCAGCTGAAAGGGACTGGTATTGACCACTGGATTTTGCAAGACTAGTGACTTCTTCATAGAAAAACATCTTCTTTCAACAACACAATAGGCAGTCTATATGCATGCACTTCCCCAGATGGAAGGCACAAGAATCAAACTGACTACATCTGTGGGAAGAGATGATGGTGACGCTTATTATCAGCAACTAAAACAGCATTTAGAACATCAGTTGTTCCTATGTATGTAAATTCAGGCTGAAGCTGAAGGCCATTAAAATAAGTTCATGAGAGCCAAACCACGGCCTTGACTATATCCCACGTGAATTTCAAGAACAGATTTGACTCATTGAACACTGCTGACAGAAGATCTGATGAACTGTGGGATGAGATTAAGAACATCATATAACGAGAAAGCAAAAGGTCATTAAAAATAAAGGAAAGAGGGAACCAGTGGAGAGGTCTGGGGGGCTGGCCCCAATCCCAACTACTAAGTGGACACCTGCCCCTCCCCCAAGAACATTTTATTTTAAAGGACGGTATTGAATCTGGAGCTCCGGGAGAGGGACATATTTGATTGGAGCACATTGGAGCAGAAGAAGGGGGTGGAGGAGAGAGGTCGTGAGGATGATGTTCCCAATTAGAGCAGCCAGTCCACAGAGAGGACCACATGGCCAGCCCCACTATGAGACATAATGCCCCTCACTGACCCATAG
>NW_022103901.1:3550699-3563731 GCF_000313985.2 Echinops telfairi | reverse complement strand
GTGGAAGATTACAGGCCAGTGCGTGGAAAGTCTTGTGGATCCATTGGTGGTAGAAGCATTTCAGCACTGGTGTGGGTCTCCATGTGGCTCCTCCAGCTTCTGGGTTCTGGTTCCATCAGTGTAGCTTTGTGTATTTTGTCAACAGGAAGATGAAACAGAGTGTGGGTCTGGCCTTCAGTGAGCTATTTATTCTCTATGGCCTCCAAATGAGGTCACCAAGATGCGACCTGATTGACAGGCTAAACTCCACCCCTTCACTTTTAATAGTCTCAAATTGACACCAGATTATGTAACTACCACACTGACGGGAAAAGATCCATCTTTGTATTCATTGCAAAGAAAGATGACCCTAGAGAATGAGGAAATTATCTAACAATAACATTAATATCATATACAAGTAAAAATTTGCTGAATATCATTTAACAACATTTATAGCAGCATAATAGGGGGCTTCCAGAAATCCCAACCTGATTCAGAAGAAGACATGGAACCAGGGATATAATTGCTGACACTGGAAGGATTTTTGCTCAAAGCAGAGACTACCAGAAAGATGTTTACTTGTGCTTTATTGACTATGCAAAGACTTTCCAACTAGCCCTTGAAAAAGCAGAGGGGCAATGAAAAAGAGGAAGACTTGTGTTTGTGCACATTATTACCTCTGCATGTCTATCTAAATAAGACAGGCGGGATACACAAGCCAGAGGAGAAAACAATGGGACAATAGTTCCAGAGGAACATGGGAGAGGGGGGAGCCGGGCAAAGGAAGTGGGTGTTAACAAACCGAAGGACAAGTGATCTAAAATCGATGGCGAGGAGGGTGTAGAAGGTCTGGCGTGATCATGGGCAATGTAACCAAGAGGAATTACTGAAACCCAAATGAAGACTGAACATGAGAGTGGGACAAGAGGAAAGTCAAAGGAAATAGAGGAGAGAACTAGGAGGCAAAGGGCATTTATAGAGGTTTAAATATAGGCATGCACATATGTAAATATATTTATATATAACAGATCTATGTACATATATTTATACATTTAGTATTAAGGAAGCAGATGGACATTGGGCCACTACTCAAGTACTCCCTCAACACAACAACACTTTGTTCTAATAATCCGGCATTCTGAGCTGCGTACCTTTCTGATACAATTGCTGAAGACAAATCGGTGCATTAACAAATGTGATGAAGAAAGCTGATGGTGCCTGGCTATCAAAAGATATAGTGTCTGGGGTCTTAAAGGCTTAAAGGTAAACAAGTGGCCATCTAGCTGAGAAGCAACAAAACCCACATGGAAGAAGCACACCACCCTGTGTGATCATGAGGTGTCGACAGGATCGGGTATCAGGCATCAAAGACTCAGAACAAAAACTCATGTCAATGTGTATGGGGGTGGGGGGAGAGTGGAATGGAGACCCAAAGCCAATCTGTAGGCAATTGGACATTCCATTACAGAAGTGTTGTGGGGAGAAGATGGGCCATTCAGGGTGCAGTATAGCACCAATGAAATATACAGCTTTCCTCTGGTTCTTTAATGCTTCCTCACCCCCACTATCATTACCCAAATTCTACATACAAATCTGGCTATACCAGAGCAGGTACATGGGTACAGATAAAAGGGAATACAGGACAGATAAACTCCTCAGGACCAATATCGAGAGTAGCGATACCAGGAAAGTAAGGGGAAAGTGGGGGGAGAAATGGAGAACCAATCACAATGACCTATTATAACCCCCTCCCAGGGGGATGGACAACAGATATGGGGGCAAAGGGAGACATTGAACAGTGAAAAACATGGAAAAATAATAATAATTTATAAATTATCAAGGGTTCACAAGGAAGGGAGGGGAAAAATGAGGAGCTGATACCAAGGGCTCAAGTAGTAAGAGAATGTTTTGAAAATGATGATGGCAACAAATGTACAAATATGTTTGACATACAATGGATGGATGTAGGGATTGTGATAAGATTTGTACGAGCCCCCAATAAAATGATTTATTAAAAAAGTAAATGAGGAAGAACCTCCAGGAGATGGATTGACACCGTGGATGCAACCGTGGACTCAAGCATACGAACCAGTGGGAGGCTGGTGCAGAACCGTGGCAGTTCCTTGTTGCACGTAAGACTTCTAGTCCGAATCAAATCAATAGCCACCTAACAACACTGTTCTTTGCTCTGAAACATGCTTTCTCTGATAACAAGACAGCCACGCCCGCGTTCTTTTGATTTGTGTTAGCATCTTTTCTGTTCTTTTCTTTTCCCTTATTGAATGTGCATGGCCTTTTATTTGGAGTATTTAGATCATTTACAAGTCATGTGATTATTAGGTGGTTGGATTTAAACCTATCACTTTTTGATTGGCTTTCTTTTTTTCTATGTTCTCTTATCCCTTCTTTTGAAATAATTTTGTATTTATATAGTATCTTTTTATCCTACTGAAACTTATTTTCTTTCTAGCTCTATCCGTTGTGCTTTTTGCTGTTTACTTTAGAATCTATAGTATAAATATTCAATTTATCACATTCTTCGTGTGAATATTATACCAATTCACATATACCTTACAACAACATGTTTCTATTTCTCTCTCCCAGGCAAACTACTGATCATCTCTGCACCTTAGTGATGATAATAGTGCTTATACAACAGTGGTATTGTTTTTTTGTTTTTTTTACAGTAGTGGTATTGTGATGATCGAATAGGTTAATATTTCTCTGTTGGCTAGAACACTACATAAATATTTGCCAGGTAAACAAAAAAATGCTCATATAAAATGATTTCCAAGATGTATTTCTAAATGAAATAATACACATAGTATCATGGTGACATTGTTGCTATTTTGTAAATTAGAAAGAGCAACACATACATGTGCAAACTATCTGGTATATACTTATAATATCTCTGTATGGAAAAATAAGGACCTGTTGATAAAAGTCATTGTCTCTGGATGAGTTTAGAGGCAGGAACTTTTGGAGAGACAACCTTTGTGCCTTTTTAATTTTACTACACTTGATCTTAGCCAAAAGGCCGAGAAGCGATGTCTTTTTAATTTTAAATCAGGGATTTCATATTTTTAAGAATAACACTAACACCAACAATAGGAAACATGGTACCATGAAAAAATATACATCATTCAATAGTGACTGAAGCAGCAGGCTATCTTTCAAAATGATATAGTTCTCCCTGCAAATGGACAATGAGAACACAAAAAGTCTGTGTCCGTGGGCTTTGTTGCTTTACACTTTTGAGTAGTTTCCAGGGATGAGGAGGATAATTGAGGATGCTGGAGAAGGTATCTGCTCCCATCAACAGTGCCAGCCAATGCATCTGAGGCCATCCGTTTCCAGTCAACCCTTGAGCACAGGTGAAGACAGCAGTAACTCTCCTCTCTCCAGAGAGTTGACGACCAACCTGCTCGGGCTGGCTCATCCCTCCTGGATTCAAGTTTGCCCCAACTCTTGTTGCAAGCAACTTCTTCAGCACTTCAGGGAGGTTGTTTAGTGTCCCCTTGGCCCAGAAGTTTCAGACCCTCTTAGGATATCCAAATTCAGATTTCCCAAGTCCTGCTGGCCTCACTCTCCTGAGACCACTGTGTTCCTTTGACACCACAGCGCGGAGAGAAGATCGCTAATGAGACTCCAGAGCTTTAGACCCAGCCATATCTTCTAAGTGGGTCCTGAGAAACCTATTATTGAAAGTCACTGGGGATAGAAGAGGAAGCGAGGTATGATAGAGTCCTTCTGGTCCTCATTTCCTACAAAATCCTCTACAATTTGCCCTGCAACTTTATTATTTTTCTTTACAGAGGAGTTGATATTTGCTCTGGGCCTTGAAGAATGACTATATTTCCAGGTGGGGAAAGGATATTCTGTTTTTGGAGACTTGTGTATCATGGCAGGGAGAAGTGGGGATCATGGACCATTCATACTGTGGAGCTCGTGAGGAAGCAGTGGGGAAGCGGGTGTTGGAGGGGAGACCAGAAAGCACAGTGTGTTCATATATGAATCCCAGTCAGTTCCTTTTCAACCTGGACTTGATCGCTTGCTCTCTCTCAGAAGTCATTGCCAAGACTTACCTTTCCTCCAGGACAGGAGGGTGGGCAGTGGGCTTTGCCTACCAAAATGCTGGGAGTGGAAGAGGGCTGGGATTTAGTGCCTGGTGGCTTTCAATCTGGATAGTGCCGTTCGCTGACTGTTGAGTGTCCTTTCTCCTCCAGAGAGGGCCAGTGAAGCAGCCATGGAAAATGGTTCCCAGGTACTGATTCCAAAGTTCCTGCTAGAATCCAACCAAAACTCCTATGAGGAATTTGGGAAGAAACTCTATGAGGATGAAATCCTAGGGCCAGAAACCTGGCAGGATGCTTGGATCTGATGGAAAAAATGAACAGAGTCATCCTCTTCTCTTCCCTCCTCTTTTCTGTTTCTTCTTCTTGCTTCTACACACTCTCTGCCTCCTCTTCCTGCTTTCACCCTCTTTCTTCTTTTCTCACCCTCTCAGTTTTCTCACTCCCCCCTCTCTCTTTTTCTGTAGAGCAACCTAAAGCCTGCTCAGTCACGTGAGCCGGGGGTGCAATCTCAAAAGGCGCATGCCTTCCGTGTAAACTTGTCTGTCACTGGATCCTGGTCAGATACACCTCTACCTGCTCCTGGTTTTATGTCTCACCCTGGTTCTGCACCCCTCTCCATGTGTGCCCCAGAATCTGCTCCTTTCTCTTTCCTTCAGTCCCCTTCGACTTTTCCTTCATTTGAGTGGGGGAAAGACAAATTGACAAGAGAGATACAGAAAAGGGAGAGGTAAGAGCACAGACTTTGAAATCATTTGAGGACAAATCCTTGTTACTGGAGAAGCTCTGAGACCTTTCACAAGCCAATCTCTCTCGGCCTCTGTTTTAATACTAATAGTATTAATGCCACTTCCCAGTGATCTTACAAAGGTTAGATGATACTGTGCATGCAGAATGCTCAGAAATGCATTGCACGTTGTCAGGGATCAATAAATGGCACAGTAATAGTGATCATAGTGGTGGTAGTGGTTGCTATCTTCCTCCCATCCGTGTTCAGAGGCACCATGAGGATGTTGGCAATGAAGGGTTTTATGATTGAATTGTGTCTCCAAAAAACATGCGTTATAAATCCTAACCTCCACGCCTGTGGTCATAATCCCATTTGGGCATGGGTTGCCTTTGTTGTGTGTTCGTGGGACTGGCTTAGTGTAGCGTGTGTCTTCAGTCAATTCTTACAAAATGTAAATGTAAAAGGAGAATGGGAAGCAGAGATGGGGGCAGAGAGATGCCACGCCACATGAAGATTTCCCAGGAGCAGAAGCTCAAAGTGTCAAAGATCTTCTTTCCTCCAGAGAGAAACCTTTCTCTAAGTGCCGGCAGCCTGAATTCAGACCTGGAGCCGTCTAAACTGTGAGACAATAGATGCACTTGTTAAGTAAGGCCACCCCTTCATGGTATTTCCGATACATATAGCAGTTCTAGACAGCTAAGACAAAAGGTAAGTTGGAAGCACTGTCAATCTCTATGGGCAATTGTCCAGGGCCTCAGAGGAAGAGGTAGGGGTAAGGAATGGGTTGGGAAACATAAAGACACCCCAGGCCTTGGAATCAGAAAGACTATTACAGGAAGCACTGGTCTATTGCATGCCTCTACCTCCCAGACCCATGCATTCGTCTCCTTCTCCGGTATCCCCTGACTACGCAATCGCTCCAGATAATATGCTACCCAGAGATGCCAGTTGGGATAGAACTTAATGGGTAGATGGGAGGCAGGGGGGAAAGAGAGTAACTAAGCCTACCTTGCTGTTTTGGCATTTTTCACTCAATCGTGCTTCCTGTACGTAGGGACCACTATGTCAGATGCTTTCCATACATCATTACTATCAACCATTGAGACAATCTTAGGGGACTGCCTATGCTGCTGCTGCTGGAGCAGGTTTGAAACTCCCTCTAAGCTCACACAGTGGATAAGTCAAAGAGCTGAGAGTTAGGCCCAGGTGTGTGTGAATCCCAAGTCCCTGTTTGTTTCACTGCACCCTACGGGCTCCAAGAGCATCAACAGCAAAATGTGCCCCTGCTCTCAGATGACTGGAAAACCATCAAGGAGTACAGATGGGAAATCAGAGACCCAGAGAGAAAATATGACCCAGACAACATCACATGCATATCAGAGGCCGCCAAGACTAGAAATCAAACCCAACTCCAGCTCTCCAACTTGCCTGTGATGTGAGGCTACCCCAGAATTGATTGAGGAGGCCGAATGCACTATAACACTGGCGCACACATGTGAAAATGGACATGGACACTACATAAGTCCATTGTTAAAGCTCCACAGAATTTTGGTATGTGCTTTGGCACTTCTGTGATCTCTAGAATGATAGCAACTAAATTATGCCTAAGGGCCGTGGTGGTTCCATTGCCTTCCGTGCAGAAAATCCTAGACCTAATCCTCAGTCAATGCACCTCAGGTGTGGCCACCCCCTCTCAGTGAAGGCTGTGTGTCACTCTCATGCTGAGAGGGTTTTAGTTTTCTACACTAGGACGATCTGAAGATCATCCGTGTGAACCCTATGGATCACAAGGGTTCAAGTCACAACCGGTCACTGGGATGGTTTGGGACCAGGCAGGGCTTTGGTCCAATGTGCTTAATGTCTCCATGAGCTGAGTCTGAGTTGAAGGCAACTAATAACCAACAATCATGTTGTTGTCTAATCTATTAGCTGACTTCATATTGAACTAATTGCTCCTAGCTTCCCTACGGGCCTTTGAAACATCACAATAGCTCTTCTAAAATTAACACTTTGCCTGGGAATAAAAGCAAAACCACAGCACAAGTTTTGATAGAACTATAAAAGATCAGAACTGGAAGAAATCTTAAAGGTCATCTGATCCAACAGTCTCATTTTACAAGTGAGGAAACTGAGTCTCTAATACATAGTGGTGAGCTCACCATCACACAGTAGATGCTGGAAGATGGATTTTGTGGTTTTTAATGCAGTGGTGGTCGATCCATGTGTTATAAAAAATGACCCCCATGCATTCCCAGCCCCCAGGGAGGAGAGGAGGTCTTAGCCAAATATTAAGAAACCATGAAGATCATCAGGTTTGGTGGACATTGGTGGACAGTAGTCATGGTAGGTATGTAAGTGCTTTGGACTAGTGATTTGACCTAGACAGGGAAGACTTCTTAAGGAAGGTGAGCTTGAGTTGGGTTTCGAAGAAGCAATGCTTTAGGGAGTAGAGTGTATGAAGAAGAAAATAAGGAGAATAATCTGAGAGTCGAATGAGTCCGAGAGGATGGAGACAATGGACCTGTGATGGCTGGCTGGGGAGATTTGTCTGATTCTAGTAGTTTTGGGAAAGGCTATTGACCCCAAAGAGAGCTGATTGTATGTCCCAATTGAGGCTGATGATAACATTTATGATAAATGCCAAGGGTCATTTTGGGAAGAGGCCACCAGAAGTCAGGGCATTTGATTGTAGTCGAGAGAGAAAAAGAGTGAGGTTTCTGGATCTCTGCAGTTTGGAGATCAGAAACTCAGGTTAGGGACACTAATAGAGATACTGAGAAGAGACACAAATTTGCGATAAGTGAGGCTTTCTGAGCCCAGTCCTTCAGATACAATCTTCCATAAACGACAGAGATAAATATGATTCTGATCTTTTCTTCCAGGAAACCAAGTTTAGTGTAGTTGCTATACCAATCACGGAAGAAGAGGCTGACATCAAACAGACATGGGAGACAAGAGTCTTTACCTAGGCATGGCACCTGAGTTCAGCCTTAAAGGATGAGTAGCTACTGTGGAGCTGTCAGGAAATGGGGGTATCACATCCAGGGTTGGAGTCAGCCACTCCAGCTGAAGTATGTGCTCCACATGAGATGATTCTGGAAAGGTAGAAGATAATCATCATGAGGGACCTTGGATTTCATGCTAAAGAATTTGGACTTCATTCTAAAGGTAAAGAAGGAATATTTAGCTCCTCAAGAAGTTATGCATTGAGTGATCATGAGCCTTCATTTCATCTCTGGGTCTGTTTGAAGATAAGGCAAAGTGAGTAGGGAGTCAAGCAAATACTTGAACAGAAGTGCCCGTTGCACTATTGCAGCCGGGAGATGGAAACAAGCCAAGAGTTCATCAACAAATGAATGGATAAACTAAATGTTGTCTCTATCTATACCATGTCTTTATTACGAAATAAAGTTCTGATACATATTATGACATGTGAAATGTTAAGCTAAAGGAATCAGACACAAAAGGACAAATCCTGTATGATTCCATTTATGTGAACTATCTAGAACAGGCAAAGGTGTAGAGGCAGAAAGTAGATGGGAGGTGACCCAGGGGCTGGGGAGATGGCACTGAAGTTATCACTAATGTGTATTGAGTTTGCGTTTGTGATGGTGAAAAGTTTGGGAAGTAAATAGTGGTGAAGGTTGGGGGAGAATAAGGGAAATTTAAGCTAAAAAAGTTTAGAAAGGTCATTCCAGTTGGTGGTTAAGAAAGAGAAACTGGGAGGAGGTGGGCAGGATGCAGGAGGACGAAGTCGAATCTGTTGGAATCATGGAGAAATGAGAACACCAGGGTCAGTGCCAGTGAGGAGAAGAAGGACAAACACTCGTGGGATATGAGGCATATGTAATGGGACATAATGCCCAGTGTGCTTGGAGGCAAGGGAGAAGCAACTAAGCCAGGGACTTCCTGGTCTCTAACTTTGCCACTGGGCTAACTCCATTCACAGAAAGAGAGCTGTTGGGTTAGAAACCCCGAATTCTGTTTGGACAGGTTGAACTGAACATTGGTGGAATGCGTTGGTGGAAATGTTCAGGAAGCTGTTGGGTGCATGGGTCTTGAGCGAAGAGGAAAGAAACGCAGCACAAAGATGTTCAAGTGCCCTGCTGCTGATCAATGGTTGGCGAGTGAAACCCAGAGTGGCTCTGTGGGAGAAAGACCGAGTTATCTGATCCTGTAATGATGGCCTTGGAAACCCTATGTGGTATTTCTACTCCGTCACGTGGGGGTCATCATTAGTCGGAGCTGATTCAATGACGCCTAACAGGAAGCTAACGAGGAGCTGAATGTGGAGATTGATTTAGGCACGCTCCGCACCTTAGGTCATGCAAGTGGATGCTGCCACTCATGAAGATAACTCTTCATCATTGGGTGGCCATTCTCCATGGAGAGAGGTGGACCATCTTCGCTGGTATGCTTCCCCCCCTAATTGTCACCCTATCACTGGATAAGAGAGAGATGACAGGTCCAGGATGACCATGAAGTAGATCAGAAGCCAGCTGAGAGGATGAAATGGAAAGAAATCAATAAAACCCAAAGCAAAGGCTGGGGAGGATGAGATGAGCCAGACCGGTGATCTGTCTGCAGAGAGCTCCCCTAGGAGGGCAGGTGTACAATCCCCTTCACTCTCCAGGTTTTGTTTGCAGGACCCACCATCTCTCGCCATCAGCACAGCTGGTCCGCTGATCTTCAGCCCCTCATCCTCATCCTCATCAACTCAGAAGCAGGATGTCTGAGCCTCTAGGTATGGATGCTATAGGACAGAGAATGCCAGAGAGAAGTGACATTTGAGTGGACAGGGCTGGGAAGGTGACATGTGGGGGCCTGGAAGCAGATAGGGCTGGGAGGACACAGGAAGAGTGAGCAGTGGGTAGGCCACCTGGATTTCTGGAGGGCGTGGATGATGGAAAGTTCTAGATTGGGTGAGTAGCGAAGCAGGGAAAACAAGAGAGGGATCAGAGCAGCCGGCCGTAGTGTTCCTGGATCTTGGAAAAATAAGGAACTCACTAAGACGACCCGTTTTTCCGGGTCTCATAAGTCTTCCACCTTTGACAAGGGATACATAGGTCACTCTTCTCTCACTTGTTTGGGGGCGGGGGGGAGGGGGCAAGACTGAGTGTCCCTTCCTGGCAGGTTTTGGCTTTGGTAGATTTTACTGTATTTTGTCCAAGGGCCATGTCTCTGTGACTGTCCTCTCCTGCCCGTGCTCCTCTCCCCGCCCCAACTCTCCCCGCAGATGCCAACACGAGCTATTGGCCCGAGTGGAACTGGACAAGCCCGCAGGAATTCATCATCCTGGGTTTCTCAGGGTGGCCCCAGGGCCTCCGGGTGCTCTTGTTTGCCTTCCTTCTCCCTGTCTATCTGGCCACACTGGCAGGAAACCTGCTCATCCTGGCCCTGGCCGTCGTGGACCCTGCCCTGCATACCCCCATGTACTTCTTCCTGGGTGCACTGTCAGCCGTCGAGGTGGCCTACACCCTGGTGCTGACCCCCCGCATGCTGGCTGGCTTCCTCCTACCTCCAGGGGGCCAGGCTGTGGCTGCCTCCACTTGTGCTGCCCAGATGGGCCTCTTCGTGGCCCTGGGGGGCTCCGAGTGCCTGCTGTTAGCAGCCATGGCCTTGGACCGCTACCTGGCCATCTGTCGGCCTCTCTACTATCCTCAGCTCATGACCTCTGGGCTCTGCTGGTGCCTGCTGGCCTCCTGCTGTGCTGGCGGCTCTGTCCTGGCCTTAGGCCTCACCACTGCCATATTCCAGCTGCCTTTCTGCCAAGGCGGACTGGTCAACCACGTCTTCTGTGACCTGCCGGCAGTGCTGGTGCTGGCCTGTGGGAACCGAGACCTGCAGGAAAATGTGCTCCTGGCCGCCTGCCTGCTGCTGCTGGTGCTGCCTCTGGCCTTGATCCTGCTATCCTACACCAGAGTGTTGGTGGTCATCCTGGGTGTGGGTGGGGCTGCAGGACGCCGCAAGGCCTTCAACACTGTGGCGTCCCATCTGACGGTTGCCGTGCTCCACTACGGCTGCGCCACGGCCATGTACGCCCGTCCGCTCCGCAGCCGTTCCCTGGAGGAGGACAAGCTGGTCTCGCTCATCTACATCAACCTCACGCCTCTACTCTACCCAGCTATCTACACGCTGAGGAACCGCGACATGCAGGGTGCCCTGCAGCGCATGGTCTGCCCGAGGGCACCAGGCAGCACCCAGCAAGCTGAGCTCACCTGACATCACACAGCAGATGATGTCTGTCCTAAGAGGTCCCCTACCAATGGAAATCTCTCCATCACAGAGCCACTCGTGCCTCCCCAAGGCCTACTGGGCATCAATATCAGGGTGGCACGTTGTGTGGTTAAGCTGCCATCACGTGGAGGCAAACTCACGGCAACCTTATGTCAACATAACCAAATATTGCCTGGCCGTGTGGCGTCTTCACCATCGCCAGCATATTTGAGTCCATCTTTGTGGCTATTGTCCTAATCCAGCTCACCAAGGGCCCTCTATCTCACCAAACATGCTGTCCTGCTCTCGTGACTGGTCCCTCCAGATGGCCGGTTCAAGGGAACTGGACAATGTTCTGTTTTGATACATAAGGTTTTCACTGATTACTATTTGGAAGTAGGTCATCAGGCTTTTCTTCCTCATCTGTTAGCCCGGAAGGTCCATTGAACTCTCCACCATGGGTGACTCTGATGGTATACGAGATACTGGTAGTATAGGTTCCAGGACACAGCAACATGCAAGGTGGCCACCACAGTACTACAGATCGGCCTGTGGGTGGTGGATGGCATACCCAACCACACCCCTGGCCATTGAGTCGACTCTGACTTACAGTGGCCCCAGTGACGTAGCAGAACTGCTCCATTGGGTTTCTAAGACAGAAAGCCTTATGGGAGCAGACAACGTCATCTTTCTCGGTTGGAACTACTGGTAGGTTTGAGCCACCAAGACCGTGGTGAGCAGCCCAACACAGCCCAATATGATGCAAGGGCTCCTCGAGAGGTGTACGAGGACCTCTAAAGTCACACTCCTAACGTCACACTCCAGCTTAGTTCTTTGACTCCTGCTGATATATTTGAACCGAATATTTCTATGTTGTTGAGGGAACTGGCTTGGACTTGGTAGGGTGTTTAGCATCACCTCTGGTGTCTACCGACCAAACACCACTATCTCTTGTGAAAATAATAAATGTCGTCAGGCATTGCCAAATATCCTCCAAGGAGAAAAAGCACTCTTGGTTGAGAACCACTGCTCTAACCTACAGCCATATGGTATCTTGAACAGAGAACTTAGTTCTGATGTACAAGAAGTTGATCGCAGCATCAGTTGTAATAGACAAAACCAAACGACCTTAGTGTTCATCAATAGAGACTAGAGTTAAGCAACCTGTGGCACACTCATGCAACGAAACACTACACGTCTATGAAAAATAATTAACTCGTGCTACTGGCAAAAATGTTGGGCAGTGAAGATGTAATATTGAGTATAAACATAAAGATAGAAAGAATTTATCCAGTATGGTTTCATTTAAATAAAGGCTCATGACCAACCATGCTATGGGGTTAGTAGAACAGTAACAGTTACCTGGGGAAAAGGATTTAGATTGGAAGAGGGCAAAAGGAAAAGTGTTTGAACACTGGGAAGGTTCTAGGTCCTTGATTCAGGTGGCCATGACATAGTGAGATGCTGTTGTTAAGTGCCTTCAAATCGGTTTCAACTCATAGTGGCTCCAGGTAACAGAGAGGAGCTACACCACAGGACTTTCTAGGCTGTAATCTTTACAGGACGGTGCCTTGGTGGTGCAGGGATGAAGTGTTTGGCTGTTAAAGCAAAAGTTGGCAGTTCAAGCCCACCAGCACCACCTTGGGGGAAAGACGAGGCCATCGGTTTCCATAAAGATGGGAAACCCTTCAGAGCAGCTTCAGTCTCTTCTACAGCACTGCTGTTTGTTGGAATCACCTCCATGGGTTTGAGTTCAGTTTCATCTTTATAGGAGTTGATCCCTTGGAGTTACTGGATGTGCAAAATATTCTCATGATGCACATGCATGATGTGCACTTTATTGCATGTAAAATAAGCCGCAAGTAATGCACGCTAGTCACAGAATAAAACAAACTTCTATATGTTTTCATGCGATTGCTCATGCTGCTTAGTCTCTCTCAAAAGTCCCTTGAATTGTTTCAGGATCTGTCCAAACACCATCATCTCTGTGAAGCCCTCAGGTGTACCCACCTCCTCCCCCTTCATTAAAAAAAA
>NW_022103901.1:3538731-3549499 GCF_000313985.2 Echinops telfairi | reverse complement strand
CCTGGGTTTGTTAACACCCACTTTTTCCCCCCTGCCTCACCCTGTCACATGTCCCCCCAGAACCATTGGTCCTGTTGTTTTGCCCTCTGGATTGTTTATCGCACTTATATTATCTAAATAGACATGCAGAGATAATAATATGCACAAAAACAAGACAGAGCAAAACAATGCAACAATAGAAAACAAAACAACAACAGACCAACCACAAAAAAGAAAAGCCTATAAATAGTTCAAGGTCTGTTTGTTGACCTTTAGAGTGTTTTCCCGTTGAGTCTGATGGAGTGCCATGCCCTGGCCCCACTGCCCCCTTCATTTATAACTATATCGCTTTAAAATATGATGATGGTATGAGCCCTTAATAAAATGATTTTTTTTTAATTTTAAAAATACGATGATGATAAGGTTAGCATCTGCGTTCTTCTCACCCCTCCCTAAACTCATGCAATGATTGTGAACTCTTTAAAGCCAGCTCTCTGGCATTCTTAGTTTTCCAGATCCATGAACTTGGCAGTTCTTAATAAATATTTGACAAAAGAATGAACCAGAAGCCATAGAAAAGTTCTGGGCTGTCCTGGGGTCTTCTAGTTTTGAGTTGTGTCACATGAGTAAACGGGGATCCCAAAAGTTTTACTTCAGTTATAGCATCAAAGGTGTCTTCACTTGGCAATTCTTCCCCATAGTTTGAATGCCTTCCAGTCACAGATTGAATGAACCCGAGGGGCTCATTTTCGGGTACTATATAAGACAATGCTCCACTGCTGGTCATGTTTCTCACTGACTGATTGTCCAAAAGCTGATTACCAAGTCTTCCTTTCCAGTCTGTCTTAGTCTGAAAGCCCTGCTGAAACCTGTCTACCACGGTTGATCCTGCTGATATTTGAAACACCATTAGCGCAACTTCTAGTATCACAGCAATACTCAACCCATTCTGATATGAAAAAATGACAAACAGATCATTAAAAATGAGAAGAAGCTGCAAACACCCATTAATAATTGGAATATGGCATGTGTTGATATTAATATAGGAAAATTGGAAATCATCAAAAATAAAATGGAATGCATAAGTATCAATATTCTAGGTATTAATGAGATGAAATGGCCATTTTGAATAGTACAACCATATGGTCGACTATGCCAGGATTGACAAATTGGAAAGGAATAAGGTTTCATTAATCATCAAAAAGAATATTTCAAGATTTATCCTGAAGTATGATGCTGTCAGCGAGGAAATATTCATCACCGACAAGGACAACCAGTTAATATGGCCATTACTCAAGCTGTCATATGCTCCAATCACTGATGTCAAAGATGGAGAAATAGAGGTTTTTGTTTTGTTTTGTTTATTACCAACTTCTGAAATTGTTTCAACACACAGTCAAGATTCCAGTGGTTGGAATGTAAAAGCTGGAAACAAAGAAGGCCTTGGAGATAGTAGTGCTGCAGATTGCATGATAAAATTTTGCAAAACCAATGAATTATTAATCACAAATGCTTTTTCCCCACAACGTAAATGGTGACTATACATGTGGAACCCACCTAATGGAATTCACAAGAATCTAGAAGATTACATCTATGGAAAAAGATAATGGAGAAGTTCAATATCATCAGTAAGAATAAGATCAGGGGCAGATTGTGAAACAGACGGCCAATTGCTCATGTGAAAGCTCAAGTTGAAGATGAAGAAAATGAAAACAAGTCTGTGAGAGCCAAAGCATGACCTTGAGAATATCCCACCTGAATTTAAAGACCTTCTCAAAAATATGTTTGATGCATTGAACACTAATGGCTAAAGAATAGACTGCTTATCAGGGGATATAATAGATGAAGAAAGCAAAAGATCACTAAAGAGATATGAAAGTAAGATAGGTGGGATGAACAATCTGGAGGAGAAAACTAGTAAATGTGGCAATTCATGTCTTTTGTTAAATGGATTCCGTTATATTTTTAAGTATTTCTTGTCTTGAATTTTCTCTATTGTGAGTTTCCAGAACACCTATTAAATCTATTTGCTCTACTCACTATTTTCTGTCTTTCACTCATTCATTCAGATTTCTTATCTTACTATATATTGAATTCTAGGTCACTTGCTTTGTTCAGTCTTCCTGTTTTCCCAATTTCTCTTCAGTTGAACATAATCTGCTCTTTGAGGTGCTCATTGGGTATTTTAGGGTTGAAGTCTCGGCCAACAATGAAGTAGCCATATTTTCCCCTTGATGTATTGAATTCTTGATGAACTTTATCTCTCATTTCATCCCCAGAGTTTAGCCCTGGTACGAATTCTGTAATGTCTAATGAGATTTACCTTCTGGGAGAAGCTTTTCCCACAGTAGGAACATTCATAGGGTGTCTTTATGACTTTTCTGGTATATAATAAGGCATGAATTCTGGAAGACTAACTTCTCACTTAATGCACTTGTAGCGCTTTTCTCCTGTGTGAGTCCTTTGATGTAGAATCAGGTGCAACTTCTGGAAGGTTTTCCCACATTCACTGCATAAATAGGGCTCCTCTCCTATGTGGATTCTATAATGCAGGACTTCCAGGAGAAGGCTTTCCCACATTCTCTGCATCCATAGGTTTCTCTCCTGTATGAGACCTAAGATGGTCTATGAGCCAGGAATGATGGGAGAAGGTTTTCTTACATCCTGAACACTTGCAAGGTTTCTCTCCAGCATGAATTGCCTCATTTAAAGCGGGGTTGTCTTCTGGGAGAATGTGTTACTACAATTGCTATTTCCATGGGCTTCTTTCCTGCATGCTTCCTCTGAAGTTTTTTGAGAAAACCCTTCTCCTAAAAAGCCATCCCCATGTTCATGGCATATTCAGGACTTCCCACCTTGATGGACTCATGATGTATTATGATTTCTGGTTTGTAGGAAAAGGTTTTCACATGGCGGGTACGTTCATGGAGTTTCGTTGCACCTGCAGTTCTCTGGTATGTATGAGGAGTATGGCCACAGCTAGAAACTCTTCTATGTTGATTAGATCCGCATAGGTGCCCTCTGGAATGTGACTTTTCAAGCTTAGAAAAGAGAAATAGCTTCCCATCACTATCACACTCAAATGTCTTTCTTGAAAGGTATCTGTTAGGACTAAGTAAGTTTCCATTACATCCTAAACTTTTTCCATAAGAGTCACAGCCATAGACATGCTGTCTTGAAGGAACAAGATTTGTGTTCCAACAGAATTTTTCATGAGTGCATTATATTCATGGAGCCTCACTTTGGCCAACGCTCTCTTCTCTAAGAATGTAGCTAGCTTTAAAAGCTTCCCTTTGGTGTTTCTGTTGTCTATAAACTTTGTCATCAACTTTCAGGACTATTTCTAAAACACGAACATGTTCATCTTCCCAGCATCATCGAAGAGTTAAACTGTTTCAGAAGTGTCTGGAGAGAAGAAGATCATTTTGGCTTCAAAGGCACAGACTAAATAATAATAATTCTACCACCAATATTTGCTAGTGCCTTATTTCAATGGATAGTCCATCAATTCCTTAAGCCTTGTTTTTGGCTCATACATTCAGTGCAGTTTGAACTTTGGCGCTGGAACTCCATGGAAATGGACAGGGTGGCTGTGAGCACACATTCTGCCGCTCACTCCCCAGAACACATAGTCTCCTTGGCTTGTTACCACCTGGATGTCTGATCTGTTCCAGTGGCATGTGGAAGGAAAGAGAGGGAGAGGAGAGAAGCATAAAAGCAGAGAGAGAGGAGAAGAGAACAAAGAGAGAAGAAAGAAAGAAAAAGAGTAGAAAGATAAAGAAGGGGAAAAAACACAACTGTGCTCACTAAGATTGGCTGTGATGGTAAAGAGAGAAGAGAGAAGAAAAAATAAAGAATAAAGAGATAGCTGATCCCTGATTGCCTGAATGTGGGGGCTGAGGGGTTTAAATCCTGCCCCACGACGACGGCAGCTTGGTGTGCCCTTTTAATGCAAGGACCCAGTAGTGCTGGGAGGAATTGCCCTAGTTGGCAAGATCACCTTAAAGGTCCAATGGAGGTTTCCTCAGCAGCATGGAGCGCTGTAGAGGGCTGTCATAGCTGCCTTGTGTGGCGTGCAGCACTCCCACAGAGGGCAGGCTGGAGTTCCCCCTGCTATTTGGGCTGATATACCCTAGGCGGAGGGTAGTGGTCTGGAAGCCAGTAGTGGCATGTGATAGGAAAGATTGGGAGAGAAGAGGAATTAGAGGGGACAAGAAGAAAGAAGAAAGAAAGAGAGAAAACAAAACAAACTTGAGCCCAGTGAGACGGACTGCAGTGGGAAAGATAGAAGGGTGAGAGGACAAAGAAAGAAGAAATAGAGTGGTAAGTAAGGAGATAAGTGAGACTTGATCACCTATCCATAGGGCTGGAGGAGTTTCAACTCTTCCTCTAGGTTGCAGGGTGGTGTTCCTGCTTAATGTTGGGTTCCACAGATGCAGGGTGGGATTACTCTTGAAGGCAAGATTGCACCAGCGGCCAGGTGTCAGTTCCCACCACGATATTGAGCGCTGGAGTTCACTGGTATACTTGTCTTGTGCTGTATGTAGCACTACAGCAGGGGCAGGGGTGGGGTTTGTGTTCCCACAGCCCCATGTAGGGCCCCAGGAGAGGCAGGACCTCCCTAGCTGTGTGTAGAATCACTGAAGCTGGGCTTGTCCTATCTAGATTGCTGGTGCCCTACTAGATAAGAGGATTTTTAAATTTTTATCCTCCCCCTCCCGCGCTGGCCTGCTATAATAGAATTAAATTAAATTGTCTCCCTGGTTCTGGGCTCTAGCTCTGTGCTCTGCTAGAAACTTAGACTTGCTTCAGTGTGTCTTTGTTATGCAGAAAGCCTCCAGGCCCTGTAGCTATGTTCTGGCATTCCTTAGCTAGGCTTCTTCTTTTGCTGATTTATGTTAAGGGACCCCTTCTATGTGCTACTTGGAGCTGAGCAATGAGGCTGAATGTGCAGTTTTTACCAAGAATATATATTCTCACTCTTTTTGATATTATGCTTGTGAGGTGCCCTGATTTGGGGGCTGTCACACTGACCCCCAGAGGGGGAGATCCAGCTTATCAGGGGGGTTGTTTCCTTCTTGGCCAATTGGAACTGAATTCACTCCCTGCACTATGACTATCCACCTATTTTTTCCCACACCACAATCTGCCTCAGGTAAGTTTCTGCTTTTCCTTTTACTCCAAATGATGGCTACCCATCACCCCCACTTCCCAGGCTATGAGCTCAAGGCAGCTAACAGCATTGAGAGCTCTGGCATATACTCCCGGGATTATATGTGACCATATGGAACAACTGGAATTGTCATTCATTACCAATGGGTAAGTAAAATGGCACAACTAATCTGGAAAACGGTGTGACACTTGACTCCGCTATCCCACTTCCGGAGTAATGGAAATGCATATCCACCCTATGATACACATGGATGGTAGAGCAGCTTTATAGGTAATAGTCCAAAACTAAAAGCTCAAGGTCCATCAACTGGCGAATGTACAAAGAAATGGTCATACAGCCATACAATGAAATGATGTTCTTATTCTTGTTTGATGCTGTCAAGTTGGTTGTAACCCAAAGCAACCTTTTGTATAAGAGAATGAAATGTTGCTCAGTCCTCTGCCATCCTATAGGAATCCTATTAAGTTAAAAAAAAAAAGGGGGGGTGGGGACAAACTACAGACACAAAACAAATTTCAAAAACTTACTACTGAGCAAAAGAAATCAGACACGAAGGAGCCCATGTTCAAGAAGCCCCTTTATATGGATGAAAAGGTCCATGAGTGCTTGCCTAGCACCGGGGGTGAGAAAGGTGGGTTGGCTAGGAAGGAGCCTGTGGAAGTAACATAATCTCCTGTCAACTTGCAAAGGGGTGGAGTCTAGCCTGTCAGTCAGGTCACAGCTTGATGACCTAATGTGGAGGTGTGAAGGCTATGAATAGCTCACGCGAGGCCAGATACACAGTCTGTTCTGTCTTCTGGTTGACAAGCCACATGGATCTATATGATGAATCCAGAGCCCTGGAGCTGGAGGAGCCACTTGGAGACCCCTGCCAGCACTGAGATGCGTCCATCTCCACTGCACCCACTGGCCTGTGATCTTTCTGCATTCGGTGTCATTGCATGTGTTGTGTGAGTCTAAAGAAGAATTTATGAACTAATATGGGACATATGGGCTAATATTGGACTTATGGACTTGATCTGGACTGGGCTGGGCTGTTTTCTCAATGTACAATTGCTCCTTTATAGAAAGCTCTTTCTTATATACATATGAGTCTCCCTGGATTTGTTTCTATAGTTAACTCGGACTAACACAGTTCCTAAGTGTAGTATTAATTATTAGGGGGAGGGGGGAGTGGGCCCCCCACTACTACTACTACCCACGGGTTCAGTAATGTACAACTGTATGGTTGAGATATATAAATATTATATTAAAGTCATCGAGAGCATGAGAGATATTACAATAATGCAGTGAGACATATTACATTGTAGCATTGCTCACCTCAGCTCCGCTTGGTGGTCCACGTGGAGAAGGGGCAAGGGAACAAGGGAGGGAGGATGGGAGAGGAGAGGGGGAAGACAGGGAGCAACCAGTGAGAGCCCAGCGAGAGAGGTCAGAGAGAGCTCTCTATTGCTGACCCAGGCCTATATACCTTTGGGGGGTGCGAGCCCACTAATTACAGGAAAAGACATACGTCACAGAAAGGGGTTGCACTATAGGTTATACAGCAATGAGAGGGGGTGGTCTAGGGACATACACGCAATAGGAAGAGGAGGGATGAGGGTATACATGTGATAAGATGGGCGGATCCTAGATCCAGGACGGCAGCTTAACTTTGACCTGTTCCCTGGGTCTCCATAGGAACCATTATCAGTAGGGTGTAAACTCTGCCTACAGGAGCCTGTCCATTGTCCCCAGCAGCAGGGAGAGGGGCCCACTGCAATTTGGCAACTGATCGCCCTCAGGGGAGATGCCTGCTAGCATCTACCTCCCCCACACCTAAGGGAGTATTTTGGGGTGACAGAAAAGATTTAAATATTGATTGAAGTGGTGGTTGCAAGGGTATATCAATTTGTCAAAACTCCTAGAAATAGAATGGTTGCATTGTACAGTATATAAATTGTATCATAATAACATTGCTGCCCAAGTCTCAGATAGATTCTATAGGCAAAATATTGAATGATGCAGGAAGCATCAAAAGAAGATGGAAAGAATGCAGAGTCCCTGTACCCAAAAGAACTGGTACGGGTATTCTACCATTTCAGGAGGTAGCATATGAGCAAGAACCAATGGTGCTGAAGAAAGAAGTTCAAACTGCATTGAATGTATTAGCCAAAAACAAGGCATCAGGAATTGATGGAATATCCCTAGGAATAAGGGACTAGGAAATGTTTGTAGTAACAATTTTATTATTTAGTTTGTGCCATTGGGCTTGAAGCCAAAATCAGTGGAGCAAAAGAGCCTTGTTAAATAATACATGACACCACAATGGTATTTGCGCCTGACGGTAGTTTTAAATCCTTGGATTAGATCATACAAAGGGTTCTTCGAACAGTTCATTATAAAACGAATTTTAAGATATTTGATTTTCCCCATGAACTTCCTGAAGCCCTTTGGTGTTTTCTCCTCTAATTCAGTAGTTGGCTAACTACTGTCTGAGGATTAGTCCACCATGCTGCCCATCCGTTTAGGGCTCAGCCAGTTGTGGTGACTGTATGAAACACAATAGCATTGATTTTAATAAAGCAATGAGCCAAAACGTCAGCATATTGCTACTTCTACAAGCAGCTTAGAGTTCATCCGTGACAAGACCAGAATAGCACCATCTAGACTCTGGATAAAGATGGTGAAAGTGGCAATACTTACCTCCCTTGGGACGCTCAAATGTGAGCAACAGCCATCCTCCACTGTTACGAATGTTTGCAGGTTACATTCATGTCCGAATAACTAACCAGAAAACGAGCGATGCTCTGATGATTGGTCATGCAGAGAAAGCATGCAGTCCAGTTGTGGTCAGTGGGCAGGCTCAGGTTCAAGACCCACTGCCATAACCGTGTGCAAGCGTGACCAGTACTGTTGGGAGCCGGCCCTAGCAGACAGTCTCAAGGTCCTTCAAACAGTGACCGGCCCTAGTGGAAAATTACTGGCAGGTGGTTATGCCTTAAAAGATATCTTAGTCACCAAAGCTTCCTTGTTCTATGAAAATGTCTGAGACAGTTTGCAGTCTGTGTTACCCTTCGTCTCCCCCCGAAGTGTTCTTTGACCATTGTGCATCTGTAACTGTTCTGCAGCTACGTGACCTTGGTTGGTGATCCTCCCCACTCTTCACCCATTGGTTGAAATACTAAGCACTCATTGGACTACAAACATACCATATTGAGAATATGATGGATAGCTGATTGGTTAACATTCTTATGCTTCATTATAATAATACATGTTGGATTGGATACTGTGCAGCACACCTTATTAGAATATGCACCTCCCAGTTCCTCTTCATATTCCCCTAACTTTGCCCAAATAAACGAGCTTGATCAGCATTTGTCTTGCTCCACGTCTCCGTGTCTTTCTTTCCATCCAGGTTCGTCTTTTCCCCCAAGGTCCTGCTCGTGCGTCCCGCTGGTCGGGACGCAACACAGTACAAATGATAAGGATCCTAGATGAAATTTCCATGCTTCTTCACGGGAAAATAGCAAAACATCACTTCCACTGACACTAGTTTAATCTGTAGGTAGATCTTTTTTTTTAACTTTTTATTTTGAAGTAGGTGAAGGTTTACAGAGCAGATCATAGCTTTTTGGGTTTTTTAAAATCATTTTATTGGGGCTCATACAATTCATCACAATATATACATCAATTGTGTAAAGCACACTTATACATTTGTTGCCCTCATCATTCTCAAAATTTGCTTTCCCCTTGTGTTCCTGGAATTAGCTCATTTTAGATCATAGTTTTATATTCAATAATTCACACATTCTGATTCAACTCACCCACTGCCGTCCTCTCCACGGGTCATCCCTGTCCCACTTCCACCCTTTGTCGCCTATTTCCTTTCCTCCTTCTTTCTAAACCCCTGAACTTTGTCCTTGAGTAAATGATGTTCTTTTGATCTTAAATGGCAGATTATTCTAACACATATCTTGTCATATGTGTATGACATGAAAGATAGTAACTGCCAATCACCGTAATACAGAGAACTTCACATTTCCTTTAGACAAAACAATGTGGAGTAAATAAATGAGACTTTAATTTTGATGGATCATGAACTGTCCCACTCCTTGGAGATGCTTATTTTCAGTTGTATACTTCCCCCCTAGCTGTACATTTAACCTGTACTGGTAGATCCACATTGCTTTGTTTGTCCAAATTATTCCTTAATGTTTTATTTATTGTTGAGAATATACCCATCAAAACATACATCAATCCACCAAGGTCTACATGCATAATTCAATGATGCTGATCAGCTTCTTCAAGTTGAACAGCAAGACACACCCTCCTTTTCTGAGTCGTTTTGCTCCCATTAATAGGAACTCACAGCCCACCAAGGTTTCTAGCTATCCTTTCGAGTTGCTATTGGCAGTTTGGTCTCATGTAGATAGCTTTTAAAGCAGCTTACAGGGAGACACCCAAAGCCCTTGGAAAGCACGTGCAAGCAAGCTGTCTGAAGCGGACATGAGAGGCTGCGAGATCAGATGCATAAGAGACTGGCAAGGAGGCTCCGAGGAACAGCAGCACCAAGATGGGGTGCCTTCTCCTCATCTGGCTGAGACTATGTGTCCGATGGGCTGGCTTCCTGGCCCATGGAGGCAAAGGCCAAGGGACCGCGTGGCTGAGAGACTGAGAACCGGAGAGACTTAGCTGCTGGCTGAGGAGATCAATGACTGTATGCTTGCTATTCATGACCCTGACTTGCGGTAACCTATTAACTTCTTTAATAAACTCCCTTAATGGTAAAAAAAATAAAAATAAAATAAGACACCTTAGTGCTCAGGGAGAAGAATGGGAATTCCAGAACACTTGACTTTTCTCCTGCGGAACTTGCACATGGATCAAGAGGCATTTGTGGGGACAGAACGAGGGAATACCGGGTGGCTTGACGTCAGAGAAGGTATGTGACAGGGGTGTGTGCTCTCAACGTCCTTATTCAATCTGTATGCCGAGCAAATCACCAGAGAACCTGAGTTATATAAAGAAGACTATGGCATCAGGGGTGGACGAGAGCTTGTTAACGAACTGCAATATGCAGTGGACATAACCTTGCTTGCTGAAGGTAAGGAGGACTTGAAGCAATTGCTGACGAAGATCAAGTATTACAGTCTTCAGGATGGATCACAACTCAATATAAAGAAAACCCAAATCCTCACCACTGGACCAATAGGTAACATCAGGATAAATGGAGAAAAGGTTAAAGTTGTCAAGGATTTTATCGTGCTTAAATCTATAATCAATGCTCCTGAAAGCAGCAGTCAAGAGATCAAAAGACATATTGCATTAGATAAATCTGCTGCACCAGATCTCTTCAAAGCATTGAAAACCAAGGGTGTTACTTTGAGAACCAAGGAGTGCCTGACCCAAGCCATGGTATTTTCAATTACTTCATATGCATGTGAAAGTTGGACAATGAATAAAGAAGACCAAAGAAGTATCGATGCATTTGATTTGTGGTGCTGGAGAAGAACATTGACAATGCCATGGACTGTCAAAAGGCCAATTGATTTGTCTCGGCAGAAGTACGGCCGGAGTATTCCTTAGAGGCAAGGATGGCAAGGCTTCATCTGACGTTCTTTGGACGTGTTGTTA
>NW_022103901.1:3536821-3537973 GCF_000313985.2 Echinops telfairi | reverse complement strand
ACAGGCAAGAGAATAAAATAAAGGAGTCAGACACATTTTATGGTAGCATGCTCCCCTCCAGGAGGCCATAATCTCAGCAGCCAGGTCTGCTCAGAGAGAGTGAATATATTTCCAACCACAGCTTATACACACTTAGGGGCATGCAATCCCCCCTGATTAGAGGTGACCACATCTGTAACAGGAAGGGGCTGTCCAATAGGCATACATGTGACAGGAAGGAGATGAGCTAGGGGTGTATTCACAATAGCAAGGAGAGGGACTAGGGGCATACATGTGACAAGATGGATGGACTCTAGATTACGATGGCAGCCTGGCCTTGGTCCTCCTTGAGTTGGCTTGACCTTGACTCTGGGTTCTCCTTCAGGGAGACAATCCACTAACCTTATTAGCAGGGAGTGGACCCCACCTAGGGTGAGACAGACTGATTGCCCTACATTAGGGGTGTCAAACTGGTGGCCTGTTGGGTTGCATGCGACCCCCAAGGTAATATTTTATGGCCCAGGATGCTCTGAAATAAAATGAAAATAGAAAAAATTGTTATGAAGAAAATATCCCTTAAGGGAGATCGAGGCAATACCATACACACAAGTCCCTCCTTCCATTTTATTTCAGAGCATCACGGGCCACAAAAATTACTCCAGGGCCTGTGGGCCACCAGTTTGACATCCCTGCCCTAGATGGCTGATACCCTCTGGGATACCAGCGGGGGTTGTGGGTGGTGGTGGTGGTGGAGGAACTTTTCTGTATCCCACAGGGCAGCCCAAAAGAGGAAGGCTCTTGACAAGAGCCTTGATACAGTGGTTGCAACAACGGGCTCAGGCATAGGCAGAATTGTGAGGATGGCCCAGGGCCGTGCAGTGTCTCATTCTGTTGTGCCCAGGTTCACTATGGAGTAGAACCAACTGGATAGCACCTAACCATAACAACAGAAAGGTATGTTGATGACGTAGCCCTTGGTACATTAGGCTGGTTCTCTAGGGAAGCAAAACCAGTGATGTTTTTAGAGAGAGAGAGATAAATTTTTATCAGGAAAATGGCTCAGAGATGGACAGTGGACCTCTACTCAAGTACTCACTCAATGCAAGAACACTGTTCTATTAAATTTGCATTCCATGATGCACACCTTTCCGACACGATTGCTGAAGACAAATG
>NW_022103901.1:3534126-3535197 GCF_000313985.2 Echinops telfairi | reverse complement strand
GGACGGTGTAAGATATGACAAAATAATAATAATTTATAAATTATCAAGGGTTCATGGGGGAGGGAGGAGCGGGGAGGGAGGGAAAAATAGAGAAGCAAATACCAAGGGCTCGAGTAGAAAGCAAATGTTTTGAGAATGATGAGGGAAACAAATGTACAAAAGTGCTTGACACAACGGGTGTATGTGCGGATTGTGATAGAGTTGTACAAGCCCCCAATAAAAGGATTTCATTTAAGAAAATTCTTAACTATCAGACTGTGAATGTGACCTGCTTGGAAATAGGTTCTGTAAAAGGTGTCATCAGTTAATGTGAGTTCTGATCCAACTCAAGTGGTGTTCTTACAAAGGAGGCCCACAGACTCGGCGAGAGAGGCAAATGAAGGATGGCCTGTGAAGATCTAGCTGCACACCAAGGAGTGCCTGAAACTATCAGAAGCTGGGATAGATGAAGAACGGCTCTTCCCGTGGAGACTTTGGGGAGAGCCTGGCAGACATACTGAATCTGGGTTCCTCACCTCCAGAACTGAGAGACAACATATTTCTGTTCTCCTAAGGCTCGCAGTTTGTGACATTTTGTAATGGCAACTGAAGCCCTTCTTCTCAGAGCATGGTTTTCTTTGGCCTCTGAGATACTACCCTCCTTGGCTGTCCATCCTGTTTCACTGGTCTCTCCTTAGCATCTTCTTCCTAAACTAAATGCTGAAGGGACCCTGGGTTCAGTCCTCTAGCGCAGTCTTTACGGATAAGCACTTTTAATCCATGGCTTTAAACATTGTTTATGTTAAAACCCATAAAACCAAACCCACTGCCATAAGTTGACTCTGACTCATGGCAATCCCATAGGGTGTAAGCTCCATAGGGTTTTCTCTGGTATAATCTTTTCAGCACCAGATTGCTAGGATTTTCTTCAGTGATGCCAGTGGGTGAGATCCAACCACCCACCTTTAGGTTAGTAGTTGTGGCAGTTACAGAATCGCCTGTCAACTTGAGCAAAGGGGTGGAGTCTAACCTGTCAATCAGGTCATAGCCAATAATGCCTCTGTGTGGGCATGGCCTTCTCCTGAGGATTCT
>NW_022103901.1:3486435-3533598 GCF_000313985.2 Echinops telfairi | reverse complement strand
TCAACTTGGCTGGGCCAGGATTCTCTAGAATTTGCAGGTAATGCCTCATAATCCTCCACGGTGTGACCTAACACAAAGTAATCAAATCCATAATGAGATCTGTAATGAGCAAACGATCAGTTGTAAGATTAGGGAAGGAATGCAATTCCTTTGCTCAGATCGCAGCCCTGATGCAATTGATTGGACAGTTTCTCAGGGTTGTGGTCTACTTCCTATATAAGTAGACACCATGGAAAAGTTTCTTTGCTTTTTGCTAAGTCTAGCTCCTGCATCTGGCACATTGCCCTTTGGTTTCTTGGGTTTGAGCCAATGACCTGCCCTACTGGCTGCCTACTGCAGGAGCCTTCAATGCCCTGCTATCTAACCTACCATCTAGCCTGCTGACCTTGGCTTTATCCTCGACTGTAACCAGCAGCCTTTGGTGTTCCTGCTGCTTTTGGGTCCATCAGCCTCTGAAGCTACTCCAGTCAGCTTAACATATGAACCATGGGCTTGGAACCTGCCTGGACTTGGACTTGACTTGCCCATGTCTACAATTGTGTGAGCCATTTTCCTTATATAAAGTTCTTTATATATTTATATATATATTTGCTCCTCTAGAGAACCAGCCTAAGATACCACCCAATTTAAATCCCTAGCCTCTAGATCTCCTGTCCTGTAAATGACAAATTCTTACCTATGTGTCTACTTGACTGTCTTCTTGGCAACCTAATGAACCTACTTCTCCATACCCTTGATCAAAATCTATTCTTCCTCAATCTTGCCCTTTGTGAGTGGATCTACAATTCACCTAGTTGTTCAAACCAACATTTGCGTAGTCACCCACGGCTAACTTTCCTCACACCTAATCCTCCTGCAAATCCTTTCTGTTCTGCTCTTGTGTGCTATTGATTCTGACTCATAGCAACACAGTGACAGCACAGACCTGTCCCATCGGGTTTATTGAATGCTCAGTGGATCACCAAAAGTTGGGCAGTTTGAACCCATTAGTCACTCCATAGGAGAAGGAGGCCTTCTGCTTCTGTGAAAATGGAAACCTTATGGGGGGCATTATTTTCCATCAGAAGGTTGTTATAAATCAGGGTTGATTAGATGACAACGGGTTTGATTTGGAGCAGATCACCAGATCTTTCCTCTCACAAAGCTGCAAGGGTAGGTTTGCCTGTTAACCTTTTTGGTTAGCAGGCACTATGCTGCCAGGGTTCCTTCCTCTGGTGTTCTCTGTTCTACCTTCAACTAAATCCCCACATCAAATACTTTCACACTACCTCCATCCTGACCATACTGGTCTAAGTACCTATTGCCTACTCATCTGTTGGTGGTGGTGGTGGGGGGTGTCATTGAGTCAATTTTGACTCCTAGCAACTCTATAGAACAGAGTAGAAATGTCCCAAAGTGTTTCCTAAGCTGTAATCTTTATGGGAACAGATTTCAAGTTCTTTTCTCCCACGGAGCAGCTGGTGAAGTCTAACGTTGAGCTTTCAGTTAGCAGTCCATTGTTTAATCATTTTGCCAGCAAGGCTCATTTCTTCTTTATCATTTCAAAATTCATTGCCATCAAGTTGATGCCAACTCATAGAGACTTTGTAAGACAGGGTAAAACTGATCCTGTGGGTTTCTAAGACTGTTACTCTTTAGGGGAATCAAAAGCCTCATCTTTATTCTTCAGAGCCACTGGTGGTTTTGAACTGCTCACCTTGTGGCTAGCAGCCAAATTCATAACCACTAAGCCACCAAGGCTCCTTCCATCATTTAGGCTACCACAATAGCCTTCTAATTGTCCTTTGCTTCTCCTCTGACCTCTCTCTGGTTCTCCCTTTTGCTCCTAGAGTGATCACTGAAAAGCATAAGCAAATTCTCCAGTAACTCCTCATCACACTTAAAATAAATACATGCTTCTTACTAAGACCCCATGGTTTGGCAGCTGGCTCCCTCTCGTTCACAGCAATCGCAGCCAACTAACATCCTTGCTGTGTCTGGAATACACCCTAAGCATAGCATTTCCAGCTCTGAGTCTTGGTCTTTTCTGCACTCTTGGCTTGAAAAGGTCTTCCTCCAGGTGGCCACCATGGCTCACTCTTTCACTTCATTCATTTTCTGACCAAATACCTGCTTCTCAGGAGAGGCATTACCTCACCACAATCAGTTCCCATCACTTTCCATTCTTTTACTGACTTGAGTTTCCTTCAAACTGCTTTCCCTGAACAGTTACTGTCTATGCCAGTATTCTCGTCAGTTAGTTTTTTGCTAGTTAGCTATTGAACTTAACCAGGTTATTGAACCATAGTTATTGGACTTAACCAACTTAACTTGTGAACTTAACCATAACTTTCAAGAGAACACCCCCTTTACCGTTGACGCCCCAATTTCTAGTACAGTGCTTGGTGTATGGGAAGCCCTCAGAAACTATTTATTGATAGAATGATGATGGCAACAAATGTACAAATGTGCTTGACAGAATGGATGTATGTATGGGTTGTGACAAGAGTTGTATGAGCCCCCAATAAAATGGTTTAAAAAAAAAAGAAAAAAATTTGAATGAATGAGTGACTTCCCAAAGGCAACACAGCAAGTAAGTGGCTATGGATTAGATACCCCCAGCCTTCTCTACCCAACTCTGGGGAGACAGTAGCCCCTCTTGGGGGTAAGCAAGACTCTTTTTTTTTTGGTCCTCCCGCCTAATGGAGGAGTCAAGTTTCCATGGACGGTGAGGGGGACTAGAGCAGTGACGAGGCGGCCCTCTCTATGGTCCCCTCCCTCCGCCCCTCCGCCCCAGCACCCAGCGTCGCTCTATGGTTCTTCCTGTCAGTAGTCGGGAGGGGGCGCTGTGCGCAGGCGCAAGGTGACGCCGCGGAAGGGCCGGAAGGAGCGCGGCGGCGGCGGCGGCAGCAGCAGCAGCAGGGGCAGCGGTGGCGGAGGTGCCGTCGGCCGCTGCTCTGTGTGAATTAAAAACAACAAAACAAACCTCTGCGGCCGAGTCCGCCGACACCTCTTCGTTAACCCGGGGCTTGAGGGACGAGTAAGTGCGGGCGGCGGGGCGCGCAGGACTCCTCGGTCGGCGCCGGGAGGCGGAGGAAGGCCCGGCTGTGGGGGCGGGGGTGAGACGCCGTGACTGAGGGGCCGCGACGGGGACGGAGCGGAGGCCGGGGCGGCGGCCTGAGGGCCACCTCAGCTGTCCGGGAGCGGGGGGCCGTCGCTGAGGCGGGAGCGACAAAAGAGCGCCGGCGGGCGAGCCCCGGTCCTTGCCGCTCCCGCTACTTGGCGAAGTTTCGCCGTGCGCCCCGCGGCCGGGAAGGTGCAGGGGCCGGGGGGCGGGGCGGGCGTGTGGGGTCGTTTGCCTGCGCCGCCCCGATGGGAGGGTGGCCATGTCTAAGGGAGGGAAGGCCGACGGGCGCGGGGAGCCCTCGGGTGACTTGAAGCTCCAGGCGGTGCGCCCCGGGGTCAAAGGGCGGAAGTGGGCGCCTCGGTCCGCGGACCCGGGTGGCGCGACCCCGACCGTGCCATCACCGCCCGGACGCCCCGAGAAGGAGGCGACTTCCTTGAGGCGACTTGGCCGCACCGGGCGGTGCGTCCCCTTTCCCGAAACTTCGGGAAACTTGTGTCGGCTGACAAACGTCGCCTAGAGCTTCCGGGCGCCGACTGTTCCCCAGGCTGGGAGTTCCTGGGCTCAGCCCCTCGCGGGGCCTGGGAGGAGGGGGGCCCTGACCGAGCGGAGAAGGTTCCAGAGCCCAGCCCCGCCGGGTTGCACTTAGGCCCCAACTTGCCTGAAGGCAGACCGCCTCGTTTGTTTGGGTATTTGTTTGGTGATCGCCGTTCTTGGGTGGAGGGTGTAAATCTGAGGAAAGGGCTGGAGAGCCTGAGGGCCACAATTTAGATCTAAACAAATAAACACACTCATCTAGACCCATCGCCCTCCAGTAGGTTCTGACGTGGGGTGACCCTGGTGGTTACTGCAAAAGGTAGCTTCGAATCCACTCAAGCGGAGGGAAGAGAAGACAGTCTTGCTTCCGTAAAGATTACACCCTTGGAAACACTATGGGGCAGCTCTACGTGTTAGCAGATTGCCAGGTCCTGGTTCTGAGGTGCCATGGCTTGGGGGACCTGCCAACCGTTAATGTAGCTGATTAAAAAAATGATATTTGTGCCACCCTACCAAAACACCAACCAACCCACTGCCTATGGGTGGGTTCTGACTCTTACCTCATAGGATTTCAGACACCAAATCTTTTACAGAAGTAGACTGCCGCATTTTTCCCTGGTGGTTTTGTTGACCCGATAGCCAGGCTCTGCCACTGCCCCACCAAAGGCTCCTTCCCTCGGCATTACAGCCTAGAAAACTTGTGGAACAGTTGGAGTTGGTCACATGGGGAAGCTCTTAAGTTGCAGTTGACTTCCGGCACCTATCAACAGCACTAAAGACCACTAATCAGAGAGGGTTTGCAGCCCCTCTGGAGAAATCCCTCCGAAGTAAAGGAAATTGAGATCTGAAGCTGGGAACCTGGAGGTTTCTGAAGAAAAATTAGCAAGTCTGTATTTGAGAACTAGACTATGAACTATCTAATGAGGTATACCTCTCTTAGGTATGCGTACCTCAGAGAACAGGTTTGGTTCTAGATTAGAGCAATAAGTGAATATCACAATAAAGTGAGTCAAGGGAATAGTTCCCTGTAGATTTAAAAGTTATTTTGAAAAGTTACATACTTTATCCTAGACTTTATGAAGTATGCAGTAATATGCTGAAAAGTTGGAAATATTGTGAGAATGACCAACCTGTGACACAGACAACAAAGCAAGCACATACTGTTGGGAAAGTGACAGTGATAGACACACAACGCAAGCTTGCCTTAAACTTTAAATTTGTAGGATTAATAATAATAGAGCAACACATATGGTGCTGTGTGCCAAACACTGTTATAAGCATTTCTTTTTTTGGGGGGGGGGCATTTTTCATATAATAACCCTCTCAGTGAAGGGAGGTTAGTTAAAAAACTATCCTAGTTACTAAAGGGAAGAAATAACTAAGAGTCCCCTGGGTGGTGCACTTGGTTTGTACTTGAGGTTTGTACTAGTTGGCAAGTCAATCTGCTTCCATGAAGATTACAGCCAAGAAAACCCTACCTAGTCCACTAAGGGGTACAGCCTTAGGACTAGAACCCTAGGACTTGGTTTGTAATTATCCTGCCATACCTGTGAAGGCTGTTTAGCCAAAGCCCTGAGAGTGAGTTCTGAGATGCCAAACTTCCTTGGATTTAAGTACAAAACAGGTTTGTTGTTGCTGCTTTTGTTAGGTAGTCACATTAGCTGAATGATTACAGATGCTTTAAGTACCGTATATACGCGATTATAAGCTGACCCGAATATCAGCCGGGGTACCTAATTTTAGCACAAAAACTGCATTAAAAATGTGCTGGAAAAACTCGGCGTATACATGAGTATATATGGGACTTCAAAGAAGTAATGGATGTTGTGTGAATGAACAAAGGGGATAGTCAGGAGGCGTTTTCCTCTGAGGAAGTGACACAGATAGAATTGGCTTAGCTGAACGAGGCGGTGAAGAAGATAGAAGCCCCAGAGAAAAGCTTGAAGGGAAGCAAGGAATATGGCATAGTGAAGGAACATTGTCACTGTTCATTATCACTGCAGAAAGAGAGAGAGGTAGAAGGTATCAGCTGTTAGCTGTGTTTGCGAGGGTCTCATGATGCAGCATTTTATAAGCAACTCTTACTGCTATATGAAATCATGCCAGGAGAGGAAACCTATAGGTAGTATTGGGTGAAAGGGCAAGGGTGCCATAACTTTACATAGGATTCATGTGTAGAGAAGATTATATTTCTCCCTCACCCCCCAAAGATGGAAGGAGCCTCGTGGCACTGTTCAGTAAGCATTGGGTTACAAATCAAAAGGTCTGTGGTTCAAGCCCACTTAGTCACTTTGAGGGAAAAGTATGAGGCTCTCTGCTCCCATGAAGACTTACGGCCATGTATAGGGTTGCTAAGAGTTGGAATTGATGCAATGGCAGGGTCATTTGTTTGTTTTAAGTGAACTAACTCTCTTAGTTTCTGAACTAGTTTTTAACTTGTTAAAAATCTTGCCACTAATTGAAAATTTTGAGTTTAATTTTTGGCCTGCAACCTTTCCTATTACAGAAAAACCTTGGTAGCAGGATATTTAGAGCCCTCTTAAACTCTGGTTAAATTTTCAGCCTGATTGTATTTGTAATCACGGATGCTATTGTACCTTACTTATTTCATTTTGTCTGTTTTAAAATTAACAACTCATTGCATTTTCTTATTGTGAACTCATCTGCCTTTTTTCTTAATATTATCATCCTCCAATTACTGGGTCCTAACTTCAAGGTTAACTTTGACTCCTTTCTTTTTTTTGATGCTCAATTATATGCAGAAATCCCTGCATTCCTCCTGTCATTGGATCAGTTCCAACTAGGTCAACTTAAACTTGATATTCTGTTATAGGCAGACCTCCCATTAAGGAACCTTTAACAGTAAAGTGTCTCAGTGATTAAGTGCTCAACTGCTAATCAGAAAGTTGGGTGGTTTGAACCTATCCCCCTCTGTTGAGGGGAGAGATAGGGCAGTCTGCTTTCATAAAGATTATAGCTTTGGAAACCATTGGGGCTGTTCTGCTCTAACCTATAAGGTTGCTGAATTGGAATTGACTCAACAGTGGTTTGGGGTTGGGTCTTTATGTTACCTCTGCTTCAGACTGCATGGCTCTGGGATTTTGCATTTTCTGCCACCAGGTGTCTTCCATCGTTTGTCTTATATATTGCAGGTCAATTGAATTTTCTAAAGTACAGCTGTCTGGATTGTTTCCCATTGGCTAGAAATAAAGTTAGAGCTCTCTCGGCTATCTGTTGATGCATAACCAACTACCTCATAATTATAATGGCTTAAAACAATAGTTTTAGTTTGTTCACAATTTTGTGAGTTGAGAAATTAGGAAGTGCCTGACTGGGCTTTTTTTTCCCCTGCACCTACATGGTATCAGCTGAAATGTTTAAGGCTAGAGAGGATTGCTTCCAAGATGGCTTCATCATTTTTTTCTCTACTTCATAGAGACTTTCAGAATGCAGGGCTCAGCCCCCCCCCCCACACACACACACATTCTTCTCCTGTCTTAAGGGCTTCTTCATAAGTCCCGCTAAGAGTTCTAGGGGGGAGCTGCTAATACCTTAAAGGCTAACCATCAGAACTGGTAAAGATCTTGTGGTCACTGCAGTCAGAGACCAGATTCAAGGGGAGGGGAAGCGGGCCACACCTTTCAATGGGAGGTGTCTAAGAATTGGCACCACCACAAGTTCCTTAATAAACATGCAAGGCCTTTCCAGAAATTTTGTCAGACTGATGCCTTACCTTCACTCACCTTGTCATCGTCTCAACTGGTCCTTGTATTACTTCCTGATCTCTGTTTATGCTAGCCTGTTCGCTTCTTACGGGGTTGCCCTTCTCAATCTGTTCATATCTTACCTTCCTTTAAAGCTTAGCTGAAATCTCTCTACCTCTGCTAAACTTTCTCTGACTCTGCCCACCCCCAACTGGACAGTCTCGTTCTAAGTGTGTTAGTCCAGGTTGACTAGAGAAGCAAATCCAGAGACTCTAATATATACATAAGAGAACTTTATATCAAGAAGTAATTGTGCCGAGGGAGGGAGAAGCAGGGAGGGAGGGGAAAAATGAGGAGCTGATACCAAGGGCTCAAGTAGAAAGCAAATGTTTTGAGGATGATGATGGCAACAAATGTACAAATGTGATTGACACACAATGGATGTATGTATGGATTGTGATAAGAGTTGTACAAGCCCCCAACAAATTTTTTTTTAATTAAAGAAGTAATTATGCATCACTAAAACATCCCAGCCCAGTCCAGATAAAGTCCGTAAGTTTGATATTAGCCCATTAATTCCTCTTCAGAGTCAAGCAGCACCTGCAATGACTGAATGCAGGAAGATCGTGTGGAAAGTCCTGTGGGTCCAATGGCAGTAGATGCATTTCCAGGGCTCTGGCTGCCATCAGCTTGGCTCCATGTGGCTTGTCATCAGGAATGTGAAGCAGAGAGACTGTGTCCCGCCTCCAGGGAGGAAGAGAGGAGGTCCCAGAATCCTCAAAAGAGAAGGCCATGCCCACATAAGCATCATTGGCTATGACCTGATTGACAGGCCAGACTCCACCCCTTCCCTCAATACCCTCACGTTTACAGGAGATTATGTAATTAACACTCTATTGCACTAATGACTTTATGCTTTGGAATAAAGCTAATCATATGCATTGCTTTTCTTAACTGATGGGACTCAAGTAAAGCAAAGACCTATGGTAGATTTTCCTTTTTGTGTTCTCCATGATACACGAGGAACTCAAATATATTGTGGAAAGGTACTGGAATTTTTCCATGAACTTTTTGAAGCCCACTCAATAAATGTTTGTTGAATTATTGTGTTTTTAATTTAAAATGTTTAAAGTTAATACAAAGAATGCCACTTTAGGATAGAGAAACTAGAAGCTGTAAGAAAGCAAATATGAGAGCAGAGGGATGGTCAAGGAGGGGGAAGGGTGAGAAAAGGGGAACCTAACGAGATTGGTTATATAGCCCCCCTCTCCTCCCAAGGAGACAAATAGCAGAAAAGTGGGTGAAGGGAGACAAAGGATAATGTAAGATACGAAATAACAATGTCTAATTGACCAAGCATAGGGGAGGGTGGGAGGCAGGGGGAAAAAGAGGAGCTTTTATCAAGGGCTCAAGCAGAAAATGTCTTGGAAATGGTGATGGCAACATATATACAAATATGCTTGATACAATTGATGTATGGACTATTATAAGAGCTATAAGAGCCCCAATGAAAATGGTGGAGAAAAAAAAGATTCCTAGAGATCCACATTGTTAGAATTGTTAAATCAATGTAGTTTTAAAATACGATACACTAATATTTATAATTTATTAACTAATTTTTGCAAATGTGTGTCCTAAGAGCTGTGTAAATTATCTTTTCTATGTATTGTGCATGTTATCAAAAACTCTGAAGGGGAACCCTCTACCTTCATGTTCAATAAATTGTTAAATGCTCAAAAGAGAAAGCATAAAAATAGATAACTACCCTAAACTTAGTTGAGAAACCCTTGTGGTGCAATAGTCTGCTACTATTAAAGGTTGGCAGTTTGAACTCACTCAATGGCTGTTCTGGGGAAAAGACCTGGTGGTCTGCTTCTGTAAAGATTATAGCGTAGGAAACCCGACACTCACTTTCTGTTTTGTCAGGCAGAGTTGCTTTGAGTCAGAACTGGCTTGGCTGCACACAGTCACCACCCCAAGACCATGCAGTATTATGTCCCGCATCATCGTCACAATTGTCCCTATGCGTGAGCACATTGTTGGCAGCTACTGTCAACCCATCTCTTTGAGGGCCTTTCTCTTTTTTTCACTGCCCCTCTGCTTTATCAAGCATCATGTCCTTTTTCAGGGACTGTTCTCCTGACATGTCCAAAGTAAGACCCAAGTTTTACCATCTTTGCCTCTAAAGAACATTCTGGAGTATACGTAGATGCAGTTTATAGTTAGAAATGGAGAGATGGAAATTTCTGTTGAAATACTTTTGTTAACATATGAAGGGGCTTTTTCCAAGAACCTTTTGAAGCCTCCACATGGTTTTGATAGAATACACACATATATAACTTTGTATTCAGTAAATTAGTCCTTGTGGGATCTACTCCATGGCAGTGGATTGGGTAGGAGTGGTGGTGACTCAATGGTTAAGCAACTTGGCTGCTAACCAAAAAGGTTAGTGGTTTGGAATCACTAGCTGCTCTTGAGGAGAAAAGGCCAATTGATCTGCCCCTGTAAAAATGTTGGCCGAGGAAATCCATGCAATTCTATACTGCCCTGTAAGGTTGCTGTAACTTGGAATTAATGGCACGCCCCACCAACTGCCACCAGTGTGCCTTATAACACAGAAATTTTAACGTAGATAAATAACAATACCATTTCAACAGTGGTTTATTTATTGCCACCATTGCTGCTTAAAAGCTTTCTGTAACTCTAAAAATTAGCTCCTTTAAGGTCATACATAAATAACAAAAACATGTACCATTTCTACAGTGTTTTTTTATTGATTTTCATTACTCTCAATTTTCATTAAGGGCATGGTTCAAAAATAAAACTGTACAGAGACTCCTAAGAGCCAACCTGAGAGGCAGCCCTCTGGCTGGTCTTCAACTGGTGTGTCACAGAGGCAATCTTTTTCATAATGGCGTCCCTCTAACAACTTTTCCATTGTGAAATAATACAGGTAAAGAAAAGTTTATCACAAACAACCGAATAAAACCTAGTCAATGTTGAAACTGTAGAAACAGTCATTTTATGTGTAATCGGAATTCCTTCACTCAGGCCATTAAGGTGTTTTTTCCCCCTAAACTTTTTATTGTGAATTAGGTGGTACTTTACGTATCAAGCCATTGACATTTAAAACTGCCTATGTTACATGTGGCTGTAATTGATTCAGGCTTATTGTTGTGTAGGTTTTCATTGTTATGACCTGATCACAATATATTTTTTCCATGCCATCACTGCTCTGAGTCATTTTCAGTTTGGGGGCTATTTAAAAAGATGTTGCTGCTGTGAACATTCTTAACTTGTGCCTGATGGTTATAACCATGTTGTTTTTAGGTGTCATCGAGTCCGCTCTGACCCATAGCGACCCTGCGCACAACAAAACGAAACACTTGCACAATCCTGTGCCATCTTCAGAATTGTTCCCATGCCTGAACCCATGGACGTAGCCACAGTATCAGTCCATATTGTTGAGGGCCTTCCTCTTTTGTTCTGCTTTACTAAGTAAACATCCTGTCCTTCTCCAGGAACTGGTCTCTCCTGACAACATGGCCAAAGTATATGAGACAAAGTCTTGGCATTCTTGCCTCCGAGGAACACTCTGGCCTTACTTTTTCCAAGATAGATTGTGTGTCCTTTTAGCAGTCCATGTACTTTTAATATTCTTCAGCACCACAATTCAAGTGCATCTATTTATCTATAGTCTTCGTTATTCAATGACCAGCTAGCTCTTTCACGTGGCATGTAATGTTGGGGAGAATACCATGACCTGGGTCAGGTGCACTTTAGTCCTCAAAGTAACATCCTTGATCTTCATCCCGAAGAGGTCTTGTGCAGCATACATTTTTGTAAAATACATTCCTGGCCATAGAATTGTTGGATTTTAGTATATGCACATTTTCCACTAGAGTTGATTAAGGAACTTTTAATCCTTTGCTACCTACCAGTTTATATTCCTCCCAACTATATGAACACCCCCATTGCTCCAACTCCTCGACAGCACTTGGTATTTGTTTCCTGAATTTTAGGAATTCTGTGGGTGTGTAAAGGTCTTGGGTCTCCCCTCACCCCCAACACTCGTAAACAAGTCTGAGCAGCATATTGTCCATCCAGCCATGCCCAGCCGCACAGAGGTCAATAGAACAAGGAGGAGGGTCCTGGAAGGGTGCCGGGAGGCAGGTTGATGACAAGGTTGTGCTACAGTCAGGTCTCCGGCTACTCCATGGGCTTGACGATCAAATTTAGCACTTTACCTATGGATTCCTCAGATCCAGTGCCTGTAGGGAGATGTAAGGCTATGAACGCTCCACCCTTGCATCCAGTTCCATCTGACCGGACTCCCTGGGACTCCTGGGAGAGTACTGTGCACCCAGAGGTGTCCAATTGCAGGTACACAATTTGCAAACCCTGAAGCTTCTAGTAACAAGGGACAGATTGAGAGGGATTACTTTGATATATGTGTGTGTGTGTGTGTGTGTGTGTGTGTTTGTATAAAATATAAAACCCTGGCATTGGGCTGCTAACATAGATTAGCAGTATGAACACACCTTGCCCGAGCTTCATAAAGATTACAGCCTGGGAAACCATCTGCTTTGTCCTGTATGCTTTCTATGAGTCTGACCATAGAAAGGACCAGGTTTATACTGTGGTGTTCCCACAATGTCCAAATCATGACATTTTGTTTCACAGAAATTATCATGGATATTGAGCAATGCTTATCTGCATTTGAGATTAAAACACTAATAGAAACTGCACGCAAAATATACATAGTTTAGTGAACTATTGCAAGGAGCTCTGGGGATGTAGTGGGTTATGTGTTAATCACAAGGTCAGTGGGTCAAACCTACCAGCTACTCTACCAGAGAAAGATGAGGTTTACTGCTCCCATGAAAATTTACAGCTTCAGAAACCCACTGGAACGGTTCTACTCTGTCCATTAGGGCCACTGTGAGTAGGAATTGACTTGATGGCAGTGAGTGCAGGGGTGTGGGTGTGGGTGTCTCCACCACCAGCCATCCTCACAAGCTTCCATCGATCCTGTTTCATTTGCTTCAGGGTTCTCCCCCTTTCCCTTCAAAAAAGTAACCATTAGTCCAATTTTACAATCACATAATTGTGGTGTATTTATTTTTATTCTTTTTTTTAATTCTTTCATTTATTAAGTTTTTAATTGTATATTTTTTAGGCATTGTCCTAGGCACAGGAAACATAACTCAATATCCATGCCCTCAGATTTTTAAAAAATCATTTTATTGAGGGCTTGTACAATGCTTATCACAATCCATACATACATCCATCATGTCAAGCACATTTGTACATTTGTTGCCATCATCATTCTCAGAACATTTGCTTTCTACTTGAGCCCTTAGTATCAGCTCCTCACTTTTTCCCCCTCCCTTCCCGCTCACTCCTTAAGTATTCTTTAAACTGGTTTTGCCACCAACGTATACAGCCTAGATCAGGGGTTCTCAAACTTTTTAAATAGGGGGCCAGTTCACGCTCCTTCAGACCCATTGGAGGGCCGGACTATAGTTTGAAAAAAACTATGAACAGATACCTATGCACACTGCACATATCTTATTTTGAAGTAAAAAAACAAAACGGGGCCAAAACACGCAGTGGGCTGGATAAATGTCCTCGGCGGGCTGCATGTGGCCCATATGCTGTAGTTTGAGGACGCCTGGCGTAGATGATTATTGTTTGTCCCCTTGAGTTGCATTTGATTCTTGGTGACCCCATGTACAACAGAAACACTGCCCAATCTGTACTGTCTATCCTCACAATTAATACTATGTTTTAGCCATTATTGCGAGCACTGTGCGAGTCCATCTTGTCAAGAGTCTTCCTCTATTTCTTTGACCTCGTACTGTATCAAGCATGATTTCCTTCTCTAGGCTTTCCCTCCTAACTTCTAAGGAGTACTGTATTCTGACTGTACTTCATCTGGTAGTCCTTGGTGTAGTCAATATTCTTCACCAACACCATAATTCAGATGCATCAATTCTTTTGCCTTCTTTATTCACTGCTCAGCTTGTGCATGGCTATATGGAATACCATGGCTAGGCTCAGCCAGCCATACCGTAGTCCTCAAGGTGACATGGTTGATTTTCACTGTAATAGAGTTGGTTTTTTTCCAGCAAGATCTGCACATTTGGGTTCTTGACTGTTCCTTGGTTGTGGTTCTGAGTAAATGGAATTCTTCACAGCTTCAGTCTTTTTGTTGTTTATCATGAGGATTTGGCCAGTTGTGAGGATTTGGTTTTCTTTATGTTGAGGTATAATCCATGCTCAAGATTGTAGTCTCTGGTCTTTATCAGTAAGTATAGTGCTTCAGTCCTCTTTGCTTTCAGCAAGCAAGATTGTTTCATCAGCTGCAGACCACAGGTTGTTAATGAATCATCCTCCAGTCCTGATGCATTCTTCTTCATAGTCCAGCTTTGGAATTATTTGCTCAGCCTATAGAGTGGAAGTCCAGGTTCAGAGGGCCAGCTCTAGGGGAAGGTTTTCTCTAAGTCAGAGAGGAAGTTCCTCATCTCTTTTAATGCTTCGAGGTTTCTTGATGATCTCAATGTGTCTTGGCAACTATCTTACCTTTGCTTACTTGTTTAATCTCTTATATTTCAAGAGATTGACTCAATACACCCTGCACTAGTCTTGTCTCATTACCATAACAAAGACAGCCCATTCCCCAATGGGATTATAAACACTGAAGTTAGATTTACAGCAAATATTTTTTTGGAGGATATAATTCAGTCCACAATACTAATGGGTCACCTTTCTTTGGAATGGGCATAATTTTGGATCACTTCCAGTCTTTTGGGTTGTAGATTGGGCTGCTTAACCACAGGTCTGAAATTCAAACTTACCAGTTGTTCTGAGAGAAAGAAAGGCTTTCTGCTCCCAGAAAGATTTACAGTCTTGGAAACCATAGGGTAGTAATACTCTATTCTATGGATTCTTAAGAGTCTTTTCTTTAAGACACCCTAAGGAAACTAAGAAAAATGTCTTACACCCAGAGGACTTACCAGCAGCCAACCACTGATCATAGAGACTGGTTTAAACATCATTTGTTGGTAATAAACCTGTGTATGTATGGACTGGAATCCAAGGCTTTTACTGCTGCTCTAAGTAATACCCTTTAAAAAAAAATACTTAATGTTATTTTGTCATTGTTTCTTACTGGTATAGTGTCATGAATTGAATTCTGTCACCCAGAAACTTGTATCTTATCCCCTGGTACCTGTTTCAAAATAGAGCCCTTAAAAATGCTGTCTATGAGTATGAGGTCATACTGGAGTAGAATGAGTTCTTATGCCCTTAAACTTATCTGAGTGACTTCCTTTAAGAGGAGAGGCAGACAGAGAGCAGGCCCTATGATTGCAGTGTGCTGCAGCTTCAAGCCAGGAAACCTGGGCCTACCAGAGCTGAGAGACACCAGAATGGTTCCCTAAAACCTTCTGAGAGAAAATGATCCTCCCAGCACCCTGAATTTGAATTACTAGCTGTGAGACCTATTTCTGTTTAAAGAGCCACATACCACCTAGTTCTGATACTTAGTCACAGTGGCCCTAAGATTAGAAGCTAAAATACAAAGATAATATTTGGGTATTGGCCTTGTAGCTAGAGACCTTGTTCACTTACTCATCCCAGTGGTTTCTCTATATACATACTAGTACATACACATTCTCATATAAGCACATCCTCCTGTATAATCTTTCAGTTTTTTCTTTTAGCTTTCATTGATAATCCAGCTGGAATTGATTTATATATATGATGAGTGTAGAGAATGGACTCTAAAAACACTGCTGTCAAGTTGGTGCCGACTCTTGGCTACTCTACAGTACAGGGAAGAACTGCCCATTTCCCAGACTGTAACTCTTTACAGGAGTACAAAGCCCCATCTTTCTCTGAGAGAATGGATTAAGATTTGAACTTTTTTTCCTATATGGACGTCCGTTTGATTGAGCATCAGTTAACAGACAAGACCATTTCTTCTATTCCCTTGCAGTGGCACCTTTGTTTTGATGTGGGTGACCAAATCTGTTTGCGAACCCTCTGTACTATTTTTCCATCTGCCCTTGAATTAGTACTTGAATTCTGTCATCAGTAAATTATACTTTTATTTCTTCATCTCCACATGTTAATTTTATTTCTTTTCATTGCCCTACTGCACTTGCTGTAAGCTTCAGTACAGCATTGACAAGAAGTGATGTAGATTCTCTCCTTTCTCAGAGAGCTGTTCAAGTTTTCACTGTGAGGTGTAGGTAGGAGGTTTGAGCTAGGGCTTCTGGGGCGCCTCTCATCAGATAAAGGACATTTCTTTCTAATACTCATTTGCTAAGAGTCTTGCATCATGAATAGGTGTCGGTTTTTATCTAATGCTATTTTTTTCCATCTTGGTAGATGGTTACGTGGCTTTTCTCCTTTATCACAGCAATGTAATTTACATTGATTTGGTTATAAACTTTGCACCTGTGTTCATGAAAGATGTTTTAGCCTATCTTGTGATGTTTTAATCAGAATTTAGTATCAGAGTTATGCCAGCCTCATAAAATGAGTTGAGAAATAAACACATCCTTTCCTCTGTTCCTATTCTTTAGAAGAGTGTATGTAATGTTAGTTTCTGCCTCAGATATTTGTAAAACTTCACTTGGGAAGCCTTCTTGGCTTAAGAGAATGTTCTTTGTGTGAAGATTACTAATGTGATTTCTTGACTTCATAGGGGACTATTCAGATTTTTAAATTTTATTTTTGTGTCTCAAGGAGTTCTCCCATTTCATCTAGAATTTCATGTTAATTGATAAAAAGTTATCCATAATATTCTTTATTTTTTCTGTGGTATCTGTAGTTTATCTTTTACATTCCTAATGGTAGTTTCTGTCTTCTCCCCCTTTTCACATAATTAGTCTTGCTGGAGATTGTACATTTAAAAAAAAAATTTATTGGGGGCTCTTACAGCTCTTACCACATTTCATACATATATCCATTTTGTCAAGCATACATCTTTACATATGTTGTCATCATCTTTTTTTTTATTCTATTTTTAAAAATAGTTTTATTGGGGTTCTTACATCTCTTATAACAATCCATACATTCATCCATTGTGTCAAGCACATTTGTACATATGCTGCCTCATTTTCAAAGCATTTTCTTTCTACTCGAGCCCTTGATAACAACCCATTTTTCCTCTTCCTTCACCCACCCTCCCTTATGAACCCTTGATAAGTTATAGATTATTATTTTCAGTGATTGTACACTTCATGGATAAGAAAGGAGCTGTCCCTAAACTGAACTGAGAAAATAAGTTTCTGTTCTTTTTGGGGGGATTGTTTTATTGAGGGCTTTTACAGCTCTTATAACAATCCATACATCCATTGTGTCAAGCACATAAGTTTCCGTTCTTTAAAGCTACTCACTTTTGGTTATTTCTGTATGGCAGGTAACTAGGACAATTACTTAAAACTGAGACTCTATTCCAGGGGTCCTCAAACTACAGCCTGTGGGCCACATGTAGCCCGCCGAGGACATTTATCTGGCCCGCCGGGTGTTTTTGCCCCATTTGTTTTTATACTTCAGAATAAGATATGTGCAGGGTGCATAGAAATTTGTTCATAGTTTTGTTTTGTTTTTAACTATAGTCCGGCCTTCCAACGGTCTGAGGGACAGTGAACTGGCCCCCTGTATAAAAAGTTTGAGGACCCCTGGTCTATTCCATAATTTTTTGTGTTATACATTATTTTTGTAATCCTGTAATCCCATTCCTTTCCTTTAGATTTATGCTTTTTGTTGGAGTTAATCTTTTAATAAAAGCTCTTTTGTGACAATCTCTTCGAAGTCAGCTCTCTTAGTCTTTGAATATCTAAGAATTATCTGCCTTTATTCTTGAATAGCCATCCTGCTGAATGTTACCTTGACAGATAAGTTTTTCTCACTTCTTTGAAGATAATAATTACGTTTGGCATTGCTTAATCTGAGGAGTTTAGCACCCTCCCCTCCCCTCTCACTCTCATTCCCATACCCCTAATGGCTCCACTCTTTTTGGTCCTTTTCTCTGTTGTTCAGCCCTGAAATCCACTCATCCTGTAGGGTTAGCATCTTCCTTAACTTCTTTGTATTTCTCTACCATGACTGGTTTATGCAGGAGGAAGGTGAGGCTTTCTGCTGTCATAAAGGCTTACAGTTTGGAAACCCAAAGCATCAGAATCCACTTGATGGCAGTGAGTTTTTCAGCTGGCCTATCAACATAAAATAGCTTGATTTTGTCACCACTGTGCCTTTCTTTGAGCCCTGCTGGTGCTGTGCTTGAATTATTTGACTGCTAGCTATAAAGTTCGCTGTGTGAACCCACTAGCTGCTGCAGGGGAGGAAGGTGTGGCTGGCTGATTCTCTGAAGATGTGTAGCCCTGGAAATCTCAGTTCTACTTTGACCAGTAGGGTTGCTATGATTTGGAATTGGCTCCATGGCATTGGTTTGGTTTGGGTGTCTTGTTTTCTTAAAGAAAAGGAAAGGAGAGGGATACAGAAAAGCACATGCTATTCAGATTTAATAAATGTTAATGTTTTTCCATGCTTGCTTCAAATAGATATGTGTGTGTATATATGTTAAAGATATACATAAAGTTCAGACTTCATTCAATTCCTCTTTCCTAGCAATAGCTATTCTTTTGATGTTGGTGACTTTCACTCATGTAGTTTTTTTTTTTAATCGTTTTATTAGGGGCTCATGCAACTTTTATCACAATCCATACACACATCAATTGTGTAAAGGACATTTGTACATTCATTGCCCTTGTCATTCTCAAAACATTTGCTCTCCACTTAAACCCCCGGCATCAGGTCCTCATTTTTTCCCCTCTCCCCACCCCCACCCCCACTCCCTCTTGATCCTTTATAAATTATTATTTTGTCATATCTTGCCCTGTCTGACGTCTCCCTCCACCCACTTTTCTGTTGTCCGTCCCCCAGGGAGGAAGGTCACATATAGATCCTTGTAATCTGTTCCCTCTCGTGTAGTTTTTTAATATAATACTTATATGTGTTTATTGTATTTTTAAAGAAATGTATATAAATGAGATCAAACTTATTTTTAGTTAACTTGTCTTATTGTTGTTGTTGATATAATTGTTTTGCTTTATTGTATGGATTTTACTTTTATTTTTCCTTGTGCTATGAAGCCCCGGTGGTGTAGTGTAACTATAAAGTTACAGTCTTCGTAGAAACCTATGGTGGGAGGTCTCTATGAGTCACATTGACTCACAGTGTGGCAGTGAGTATCCCTGTACCGGCATCAAAAAAGGTCATTTTCAATTAGAAATTTTGTAGAAATAAACATCTTTGTCCACATCTTCTATATTAGGCATGTGTCCTGGTGCACTTGTATGTGTTGTTATAGGTCAGTGGTTCTCAACCTTCCTCATGCCTCCACCCTTTCATACAGTTCCTCATGTTGTAGTGACCCCCAGCCATAAAATTATTTTCATTGCTACTTCATAACTGTAATTTTGCTACTGTTATGAATCAAGCGACCCCTGTGAAAGGGTGGTTCGACCCCCAAAGGGGTTGCGATCCACTAGTTGAGAACTGCTGCTATAGGTAATATATTTAGGAATGCAATTGTTCTGTCATGGGAAATGTACATCTTTAACTTACTGAGTTTTTTGCCAGTTAATCTAAAATATCTGATCCAGGTTCCTCTCCAAATTAATTGTATTAGACTTTCCATTTTTCTATTATTTGCTTTATTTCCTAGCTTCGTGGCTGTAAATGAAGCTCATTGTTTGATTTATCTTTCTCATTACTGGAGAGTTTGAGTGTTTTTTCTTGTTTATAGGCCGTTTAGGTTTTGCTATTTTGAGTTGTCTTTGGACAAATTTGGTTTTGATTTGTTATGTTGTTCGTATCTGGCTATTCTTTACTAGTTCTTTTTGTTTCTTTAAATATATTTCTTTAAAAATGTACTTTCATTTCCAGGCATTTTTTAGTTGTTTGATGGTTTGTGCTTTTATTTCAGAGTATTTTCAGCATAAACGTTGAATGCTTCCTTGGTCAGACTAGTGGGATGAGTGTTGATACTCCCTCGCCCTAAATGTACCTTTTTTTCCTTTCTCAGATGTTTTGAAACAACTGGTCACCATGCTTAGCAATTAGCAGGCACATGTGAAAATGGCAGAAGGTGACAATAACGAAGAGGTAATTCACTTGAACAACTTCCACTGCCACCGGGGACAAGGTGAGTGAGTCATTAGGTTGGCTCTTAGTTTCTTCTTCTTTACTGCATTGCTTTTTCTCTTAGTATTACAGATAGAGCTTCTTAAAATGGACATTTTGCACCATTTAGAATCCTAGGATGTTTCATTTTTAGGCTTCTGGATATTGGAAATAATTTGTTCAACTACAATATGTGTCAAATGGCTGACACAAATGAAGTTTAAGAGGGTCAGTATGAGTTGGAATAGATTTGATGGCAGTGGATTTTGAGTTTGGATGGCATGTCGATTGATAAGCTATTAACACAAAAGTTACAAATGCACAGTCATTGGAGTCTAAAATATAGGATCATGGAAACAGTGGCAGTTCTCTGATTTGAAGTGGCTTCAATCGCCTTGAAGACAACGAGTTTGGGGTTTGGGTTTGCAAAGGTCTTCTGGGTGCGTATTCTCTAAAACTACCGAGGGTGCTTGCTGCTGAAGCCATCTTGGTGTCATACTATGCTAAATTTCTATTTTACTAGAAAATGCTGGTGTAACCTCATGAATTTTAGGAACCATGCTCTTTTGTTTTAGACTTATAGCTAAAGTTTTGGTAAATTTATAGAGTCATTAAAAAAGGGTGGGTACTTGCAGTTCTTAAATGGTTATAAAATTTCCTTTTAAATTTTAATTCACATTTAAACTTGGGCTAAAGGAAATAGATGCTGATAAGTAAGAAATAATTCATACTTATGCATCTTGTGCAAGCAGAAACTTCATATAAGAGAATGTTCTGGTTTTTCCGTTGCTAATATTTTGTGTTTTACAAAAATTATTTTTAAGGTAAATTAAAGGCTTTTTCTGTGCCTTAAAATTAAGGACATTTTATTAAGCAAATAAATTGAGTAAAATAATTAAAATAGCTCAATGTATGCAAGTTATAAGTATAAAAATCAGTGCGTTTTAGAACATTTTAACCATAGTATGGAGCCCTGATAGTGTGGTAGTTACACATGGCTGCGCTCTGCAAGGTGGGCATATAGAAACCACCACAAACACCACGGGAGAAAGACTGGGCTTTCTAGTCCCCTAAACAGTTATAGTCTCAGAAACCAGGGGTGGGTTGGGGGGTGGGTGTGTATTGCTATGAGTCAGCATTGACTCAATGGCGGTGAGTAGTTTGTTTTTCTGGAACAGTAGCATGTAATTTAGTAGTGATTGAGACTATAATTGTGATTCAGAAAGTTAAATTTTGTTATAACATGAATATATAATCACTACTAAATTTTAAAAATGTGTCTGTATAGTTAATGTTAAGGTTGTTGCTTTTTAATTGAGTCTTAAATATACTTGAACAATGTTTCCTTAAGAACAACCAGCTCTTTTTTTCAAATTACTGACTCTGAAGGTGTATCTTCTCTTAGATGTTATGTGCACTTTGCATCTAGCACAATATTTTTTTTCAGGCATGAAAGTTGTTTTTGTTAGCAGTGTTAATAATTTTTATTAAGGAAACCCCGTAATTTTTTTAATCGTCTTTTAATAAGTGCACATGTTTTAAGTGTATAGTTCAATGACATTTGACAAGCGAGTGCACCCATATAACCACTGCTTCCATCCAGACAGGTTTTCTCTGCAGGTGCTCCTTATCCCATTCTGGCCTCTGGAACCACTGATTTAGGGTTTTTTGTTACCATAAATTTTCATATAAATGAGACTATTTTACTCTTCTGTATCTGAATTCTTTGGCTCAGCGTGATTTTTTAAAAAAATAAGATTCACTTAGACATCGTAGTAAATAGCAGTAGTTCATATATTTTTAATGCTGAATCATATTCTACTTTCCTGCCCAGGACTTAAAATCCAATGGCTTTAAAAAATGTAGGTGACCAAAGAAAGGTTGACAATACACAGATTGGAAAAGATGCATCATCAAATAATCATAGACACTCTTTCTCACCACAAAAATAAACAAAATAGGGGTTTGTATGCCAGAATAGTATCAGATGAAATAGACACTTGAGCCAGAAGTATTATGAGAAATAATAATTATAAAAATGTCTATGGACTAGAAAGATAAAACTTAATTTCAAATCTCTGCACAATTATTAACATGATGTTAAAATATGCAAAACAAATTGATAAAAACTAAAAGGAGAAATGGATGAACACACCTCGTTATCCCTTTAGAATGGACCCTCATGAGGTAGAACTTCCAGAAGGGCTGACTGAGGAACTTGGCGAATCCTTCCCCTAAAGCATGACAAATCTGTACAAAATGACCAGAACAACCACTTAAGGACTGGAAACCGGCCCAAAGCATGTAAGAATTGAAAAACATTTATTCAAGGAAATCTACTGAATCGTGAAAGTCTGTGGTAATTTAGCCTGGGGCCACTTCATTCCCTCCTTTTTCCACATGCAGCTCCTTTTGTTCTGAATGGTGGGGTATTGATACCTGAATGAGTGGGGCTGGCCCCAGAAGACTGCTTGTAAAAGGGGCTGGCTGGTGGCTCTTTGGATCAGAGTGTGGAAAATTCCATATTCAGCAGCCATATCATAATACCAATCTCAGTGACAATGAGGGAAGATCAGTATTTCGGCCAGTTGAAGTTTTGATAAAGGTTAGGGCAAGCAGTAAGTCATTGAGAAATTTAACAGAGTGATTGGAATGAAGTAGCCAAAGAGACCTTGATAAGTTCTATGTATCCTTGATTATTTGTAAACATAAGGCAATATATGTGTGTAGGAGAGACCTAGAGGGTCCTAGCAAGTTATTCATCCCTGGCTGAGTGTGAAGCTTTACTAATTCTTTTATGCAGTAGCAGAAAGCAAAAGGCAGGGTAGACTTAGAAAGTGACTGACTTAGAATGCTTTCTGTAAGCCACAGAAGATCCATTGGTAAAACCTGGGAAGAACAACACCAAAAAACACCTGAGCAAAGATAATTATAGCTGTAGGATGAGCCCACTTAAAAAGTACTTTGCATGGAAATAAAACCACAAGTAGCCACCATCCTTGAGGAAAGAAGATTAGAATCCAGAGTTGTAGTGGGTATATATTTAATAACCTACTGTTATCAAGTTTTATTCCAATTCATAGTGATCCTATTAGAATTTCAAGTCTGTAAATCTTTTTTTTTAAATCATTTTATTGGGGGTTCATACAGCTTTTATCACAGTACATCCATCCATCCATTATTTCAAGCACAATTGGATATTTGTTGCCATCATTGTTTTCAAAATATTTTCTTTCTACTTGAGCCCTAAGACTGTAAATCTTTATGAGAACAGATAGTCTCATCTTTCTTCCAGGAAGTGGCTGCCAACCTTTGATTAGTAGTCTAATGTTTTTCCTCCACAGTTGTGGGATATGAAAAAGCTGTTCCCCAGCTCATCTCCCCCATATATGTCAGAACTAGGACACTGCTTGCAACTAATGGTAAATGATCGTCTAGATAGCTCCCTGAAGGCATTCAGTCATCCAGAGCAGTCAGACTACTGTCTGGTCCACTGTAGGTGGGGCTCACACCCTATTGATAGGATAGTGATTGTTTCCCTGGAGAGCTTAGAACAGGTCAAACCTGGTCAGTGACATCCAAAGTTAGACTGCCATTCTGAATCTAGGATCCGCCCATCTTCTCATGTATATCTCCAATCCCTCCCCTTCCTATTAAGCGTATACCCCTAAATCACCCCCCTCCCCTTAGTGTATTAGCTATGTACAACCCCGTCCTGTGACATATGCCTTTACCTGTAATCGGGGATGTATGCACCAAAAGATATATAACCCTTGGTTAGAAATAAATCACTCTCAACTCCAGCCCTGTCCCCTGTCCTCTGGTCCTCTTTCCCTATTCCCTCTCTCCTCTCTTTCCTGCCCTTCCCACGTTCCACATCCCCACATAGACCACCAAGCGGGGCTGAGGTGAGCATGCTACCATGAGATGTGTCTGTCTCCTTCATTTTACTTTCTCTCTTATCTTATTCCATATGACTTTACTATAATCTTTATATATTATAGCTGTCCAATTGCGCCTGCCGGACCCATGATGGTTTGTTAGGGGCTGGCTACTCTGATACACAGTATCACTCTTAAAGATACAATTATCAAGAAATTGTGAGGCATACAAAGAAACAGGAAAGTCTAACTCATACATCAAAGCCAAAAAAACTCACTGCCATTGAGTCGATGCTTACTCAAAATGACCTTATAGGACAGGGTAGGACTGCCCCCTGTGAGTTTATGAGACTGTGTGTTTTTTGTGGGAGTAGAAAACCCATCATTCTCCCTTGGGGCCGCTGGTGTTTTTGATCTGCTGACCTTGCAGTTAGCAGCCCAACAACATAAGCACACCACCACCAGAACTCCTTGGCTAATAACACAGGGAGGTAAAAACAGTCGATAGAACTTGTCTCTGTGGAGATCCAACTGTTGAATTAAAGAGACAGATTTCCAATCACATAATAAATATGTTCAAAGAACTAAGCACATTGCTATTGAGTAGATTTTGACTTATGGTGAACCTTATGTGTTACAGGGTAGAACTACTACATAAGATTTTCCTAGCTGTAATCTTTGTGGAGGCAAATCATCAGACTTTTCTTAAATGACACTACCAAGTGAGCACAAACCTCCAACCATTAGGTTCATAGATGATTGCAAAGTTTGCTCTACTCATGGATTTAAAAGAAACCAAAGTTTTAAAAATATTGCAATACAATGAAAGTTCTAGTCAGGTTACTCAACATCAGATCTGACCTGACAGGTGAACAGGCATACTTGAGGATGGATTGATAGAGTTGATCCTGTCTGTAGAGCCCAAGGAAAAAGAATGGGAATTGGGACAAAAGTACCAAAGGAATAGGAGCCCCATAAGGGAGAGTAAAGAAGAAACAATATCTGGAAACATTTCAAAATCGAATAAAAATGTCAAATCTACTCATCTAAGAAACTCAGCAGGCTCCAAAAACGGGGGTGGGGGGGTGGGGGGGAAGTACACTGGGTGCACTGCTATCCTGAGATACACTTTGGTTTCTTCATGGATAATCAGTGATTGGGGTTCTGGCTACATAGAGTTGAAGAAGAAATGTGAGAATCTCATCACAATGTAGACTTGAAAGCTTCTCATCTCTGCCTTTAGAACCTGTGTCCCTGAGAAAAGATTGAAGTTGTCAAGGATTTTGTCTTTCTTGGATCCACAATCAATGTTCGTGGAAGTGAAAGTTGACATCAAAAGACATATTAAATAAATCTGCTGCACAAGACACCTTTAGAATATTGAAGAACAAGGATGTTACTTTGAGGAGAGGACTAAGGTGCACCTGACCCAAGCCCCAGGGTATTCTCCCTTGCATCATATGCGTGTGAAAGTCGGACATTGAATAAGGAAGACCGAAGAAGAATTGATGCATTTGAATTGTGGTGCTGGAGAAGAATATTGAAAGTACCATGGACTGCTAAGAGGACAAACTGATCAGTGTTGGAAGAAGTAAGGCCAGAGTGCTCCTTGGAGACAAGGATGGCAAGATTTCATACTGTGGACATATTATCAGGATATACTTGGTAAAGTGGAGGGGCAGCGGAAAAGAGGAAGGCCCTCAATGAGATGTATTGACACAGTGGCAGCATCAATGGGCTCAAGCATAGGAACAGTTGTAAAGGGTGGCACAGGATCTTGCACTGTTATGTTCTGCATAGGGTCACTATGAGTTGGAGCAGACTTGATGACATCTAACAACGATAGCATGTTCTATGCTTTTTTTGTTTTTTAATCATTTTATTGGGGGCTCGTACAACTCATCACAATCCATACATACATCAGTGTGTCAAGCACATTTGTACATTTGTTGCCATCATCATTCTCAAAACATTTGCTTTCTGATTGAGCCCTTGGTATCAGCTCCACATTTTTCCCCTCCCTCCCTGCTACCTCTCCCTCATGAACCCTTCATAATTTATAAATTATTATTATTTTGTCATACCTTTTTTTATTTTGTCTTACACTGTCCGATGTCTCCCTTCACCCACATTTCTGTTCTCTGCCCCGCCCCCCGGAGGTTATATGTAGGTCCTTGTAATCGATTCCCCCTTTCCACCTGTTCTGTGCTTTTCAACTATTAAATTGAGTTGCTGGATGACAGACCCTCTGCTGTCTCTCTGCTGAATCGCTTCACCTGTAATGCTCTTTTCCAAAATTTTATTGAAATCTCATATACTATCATTGTCTTTCCTAATGTGTGTATGCAAATTTCTGACATTTTCGTGGAGTTTCAGGAGATAATGATGCTTTTAATAATTTGGGTTTATCTTGCCAGATTTAACTGGAAGTCCTTTGTAATGCGCTTTTCAGGGCCTGGATTTAGTTCCTTGTTAATATTTATTAATTTACTGTGAAATGGAGCTATGGCTTGGTGAAAAAACATTGAACCTGAAATCAGTGTGTCAGGCACTGTAATATAAGCTGTTTATAGGGACTTTCTCTGTTAACCCTCAATTATTTGAGTTAGGTGCCATTGTTACCCCATTTTACTATTGAGGCAGTGGGTGATGAAAGAGGTTAAGTGGTAGCACTTCTTATTTATCCCTAGCATATGTGGTGGGACTGAGATTACCCCAGGTGGTCTGACTTGAGATTCTACAGGCTGACCCACTGCTGTAATGGCCATGTCTGCGATCACCACAAGAATGAAGTGAGATTGGTTTTTAGGTTGCTTTATAAATTGTAGTGTGCAGTAAAATATATGCGGCATTAAGAAAGACATTAGAGCTTTAATGGAGGAATTTCAAGTCATGATAATGATGTCTCTTTTTTGTTGTTCGATCCCATTGAGTGGGGTTTTTTTTGTTTTGTTTTGTTTTTTTATATAATTTTATTGGGGGGGTTCATACTACTCTTATCACACACAATCCATACATATATCCATTGTGTCAAGCACATTTGTACATTTGTTGCCATCATCATTCTCAAAACATTTGCTTTCTTCTTGAGCCCTTGGTATCAGCTCATTTTTTCCCCTGCCTCCCTGCTCCCCACTCCCTCATGAATCCTTGATAATTTATAAATTATTACTATTTTGTCATGTCGTACACTGTCTGACGTCTCCCTTCACCCACTTTTCTGTTGTCTGTCACCAGGGAGGGGGTTATATATAGATCACTGTAATCAGTTCCCCCTTTCTACCTCCACCTTCTCTCTACCTTCCTGGTATTGCCACTCTCACCACTGGTCCTGAATTCATCTGTCCTGGATTCCCTGTGTTTCCAGTTCCTATCTGTACCAGTGTACAGATAATTATGTCTCTTAAAAAAATTTTTTTTAATCTTTCCAACCTTTTTTTTCATTGCCCATTCTAACCTTTAATATTCCCAACGAGCCAGACTGGAGGGAAAAAATATGTGTTACACAGTAATTAATATCTAACATGATATCATAAAAATAGCTGTCTTATGTCTTCTAGGTCACAAAAGGGTAGGAGAAGATCAAGATCAACATCCTAAGGCTGATCCTTAGGAGGTATAGAGGTCAGAGATACCTCCATCCTCCACTCTTTTTACCAATCTGACACCAGCTGTCCATCCCACAGCACTCTGGGCTTTTCCGCTGAGTTTGATAGTTTATTGCATTGGCCACACGGAACTCACATAGTGTGGGGTTTATTAGGGAAGTAACAAGTCACAATTCAGGATCTCAAATCACTCTGGATTCAGTTCTTCAATCAAGATAATAACCTCTTCTTAGCAGTGCCTGTAGCCTTGCCTTTTTTTCTCTGGCCCTTGGCCTCTGAGCCCTGTGGTCTCTGCCATGCTTGGGCTAGAGGATGGCAAAACTAACCAATTCTACTTAATAGGATTCCGTATATCGTATTTGCATAGTCCCATCCAGTCATTTTGTAAACGTTGCAAAGACTGGTTAGAGCAGTGGTTCTCAACTTTTCTCATGCCGCGACCCTTTAATACAGTTCCTCATGTTGTGGTGACCCCCCAACCATAAAATTATTTTCATTGTTACTTCATAACTGTAATTTTGCTAGTGTTATGAATTGGGTAACCCCTGTGAAACGGTCATTTGACCCCCAAAGGGGTCTCGCCCACAGGTTGAGAACCACTGGGTTAGAGGGACTGTATTAATTAATTCACTGTATCATATTTATCTTCGTGCTCAAAGAGTCGAGGCCTTAATCATGATTACACATTTAGATGATTATTTTAACTCTAGTTATATTTAAAATGATGCCAAAATAAACTCATTACCACCAAGTTGGTTCCAACTCATAGCAACCCTTTTGGACACAGTAGAACTGCACCTGTTTGTTTCTAAGATTGTCCTTTTTTTTTTATTTTTTATTGTATGTGTTTTTTTTTGTTTATTTTTTTAAATCAATTTATTGGGGCACATACAATTCATAACAATACATAGATCAATTGTGTAAAGCACATCTATACATTTGTTGCCCTCATTATTCCCAAAATTCCCTTTCCTCTTGGGTTCCCGGAATCAGCTCATTTTCCTTTTTTCCCCTCCCTAAGATTGTCATTTTTTATGAGAGCAGAAAACTTTCTCCCAAGGAGCAGCTAGTGGTTTTTAATCACCAACAGCTCAGTAAGTAACCCACTATGACACCTCACTCAAAAAACTTACTGCTATCAAGACAATACTGACTCATAGCGACCTCCTGTGAGTTTCTGAGACCATAACACTATGGGAGTAGAAAGCTACATCTTTATTCTGCAGAAAGGAACATTAGGAAAGTTAAATTACTTACTGTCATACTAACAGATGTTAACTTGGCTTTAGGCTTGTGTGTCTCTAGGTCAACATTGAACTAATGGACTGAAAGTGATTGTGCTGGCTCCTAAGTAATGATGTTCTCTGCTTTCCTGTAGACTGGATCAATGTCAGAGATGGACCCATCACCATATCTGACTCCTCTGATGAGGAAGGGATTCCAATGCTGGTCACTCCAGCCCCTCAGCAACACGAAGATGTGGATGATGTCATCCTGACAGACGTAAGTTCACTTCCCCTGGAGAAGCTTTATTGCAAGTCAGTGGTCTTATATTCAAGCCACATCTGGAGGGTAGTGTGGCCTTGGAGAACAGCTGTTCCGTAATTCCAGGACAAGTCCCTTTTCACCTATGTGATGTCCATTTAGCTATAGAATAGGCAGTAGAAGCTGTTATGTTTTGAGCTGTGTCAGTCCTGAGTTGATACACTACTACTGTAACTATTCGTATGTGATAATGTACAGCATTGTAATGCATTTTCCCAGTCAGAAACTCACCTCTCCCTTATTACTCTGCAATTTTAAGTAATGAGGTTTGGCCTGCCTTCAAGTTATAATTTAGAGCTTCAATCTATGGACGATCACTTTGATTCTTACCATAACTGTGTTTGATCAAATTTCAGTATTAAGATAAATGTGAAGAACAGTCTTTACTTTAAGGCATGGTTTTTATTTTTTGTGTCTTTCCTGTCTCATAAGCTTTCTGTAAGTACAGACGTAGGTATGTAGACCCAGGCCAAAAAAAAAATGACCATTATTGTTATTAAAATTTCATTTTTTCTTAGACAAATAAACCTCAGACATCACGACCCAATCCCATCAAACCAGCTGCCCAGTGGCAAGATCTGAAAAGATTGGGAGAAGAAAGGCCCAAAATGTCTAGAGCAGCCTTTGAATCAGATAAGAACAGCTATTTTTCAGTGTGTAACAACCCATTGTTTGATTCTGGGGCACAGGATGATTCTGAGGATGACTACGATGCCTTTCTGGATCTTGGGCCTACTGGAATCTCTGAACTCACTAAACCAAGTGGTCAGAGAAGAGAACCCCAACCCGGACCAAGTCATAGTCAAGCATCAAGTGACATTGGCAACCTTGGATCAGAGAGAAAAATCATCTTAGAAGACAGTCATCTTCTCTACTCAGAAACTGACCCCTTGAACCAATCATCTGAAGAATCAGAGACAGAGCTCGAAGAATCTGGTGCCATCGGAGAAGATCAGGCCATTGAAGAAGACTGCTGGTTAGACCATCCTTATTTCCAGTCTCTAAACCAAGAGGCCCGTGAGAGAATAAGCCAGGTTGTTCCTCAGGAGCGGCATGCTGAAGCAGAACTGGGCCTCCTGTTGTATCAACATGAGCCACCAAGGCCAGCCTTCCCCAACCCAGCTTACCCCAGGCCAGAACCTCAACAGGATGGGATTCGAGGGCCTGCTTCTCCTCAACCTGCCCATCCTTTAGGAGAACTGGAAGACCAACGACTAGCAATAATAGATGAGGATGATGACGAGCCAGGGCCGGTCTTCCAAATGCAAGGATCTCAGGAATCCGATTTGGAAAACATGTGGGGGCAAGGAGATCAAGAACTTGTTGCAATATTAGTTAAAGAAACGGTAAGTTTAATTTTTCCAAACAAGTAACTAGATAAATATTTTTCTTTCATTAACCTCCCCCCCACCAAAAAAAAAAAACCACCTGTTTCCTAAAGATTTTCTTATGAGGCATATATCTAGATGTATAGAAGAGAGACGCTCTCTCTAAACACAGACAACCTTGAACCAGGATCCCATAATCTGTACTTAACTGCCAAGAAGACTTCCAGAGATCCAGCTACAGATTGTAGGTGACCTCATGCTCTTTATCAACAGCCTCCCACTCAGTTCCCTAGAAGACCCTGAAGTGTGATTGCTTGCATGGTCCCTTTAAGCAGATGTACCTGGATCATCTGGAGCTGTGCTGTCCAATAGCTGTCAGCCCCACATGATTCGTTTAATTTGAACAATGAATTTAAAAGCTGTTTATGTATATCCAGTTGCATTAGTCACATTTTAAGTGCCCAGTAGTCACATAGGGTAAATGGTTGCTGCTGTTCACAGCTATCAAATTGGCCCCTCATTCAGGATGACTCCATAATAGAGGGGATCTGAGTACCACAAAGTTTTCTTGACTGCACTCTTTGGAAGCTGTTTGAAGGTCTTCCTGCATGGAAACACTGTGTGGGTTCTAACCACCAACATTTACATTAGTAGTAAGTTGCAAGCATATCTGTACATCCCAGGTGCCTTAGCTAGAAGCCACCATATTGGAAATAGACAATTTTTTGTCATTGGGCAGAGCCCTATTGGGTAGTATTGATCTAGAAAGTAATGTGTGGTTGTTGTCTGTTGGTGTTTTATAACGTCTCAACCCTGTTTTGCCCAAGGTTTTTTATCTGGCCATTAAGTTGCTTATTTCTTAAAGGTGAGCACCTTATTTGTATTTGGAGTCCATAGGTCTGGGCAGACATACCCAATTTTGTTGAAAGAGTAAGAATGGATATGCCCGATGGGAATAAAGGGCCCGTTGATCTCTTAAGCCTTTCTAGTTTCATATACTGTGTAGAGATAAACCCAGGAGCCTAGTGTGAGTTTTAAACCAGGCATAAAGCTGCTTCTCGAAACTTTTAATCATTGTGCATCTTTTTTTTTTTTTTTAACTGTGTTTTAAAAACTGTTCTAGTGAATGAACTATAATGTTATGCCTTTTTAGGAAGCAAGATTTCCAGATGTAGCAAATGGATATATTGAGGAAATAATTCATTTGAAGAATTACTATGATTTGAATGTGTAAGTATATCGCTGTCTTTTGTTTTTACATTAGCTTTTTCTTGTGAGCAAAATGGTTTTCCATTTAATTTGTGATACTGATTGCAATCTCTACAGTGTCACAAGTTCTCTTCTGTGTCCTCCCTGTGTTTGCCATTTTGTCTTTTTTCTTTCCTGTTACTTTCTCCCTTCTGGGTGTGTCTCCCTGGGCAAATGCTTCCTTTTGATCTCACATGGTTAATTGCTCACCATTGTTTAAATGATTGTATTAGCAGAGTTCTAACAGTCATAACATGATGAGGCTTCAAAAAGTTTGTGGAAATTTTCCATTTGTTAGTGACATTTTTACGCAAATCTTTGGAAGCCCTTTCATCTGAAGACTATTTCCTAGACTTTGTAGGTACTCCCTAGTTATTGAATTACGGGGTTTCAGTGTTCAGAGCAGTGTGATTACCTGTGTTCTGGTCAAGATGTTTAAAAATACTTTTGTCTTATAACTTTATAACAGAAAGTGTTCTGCTTGTTTGCAGAATGGATAGAAGCATTTCTTTTCTTTTTTTTTTAATTAATTTTTTTAGTTTATTAGGTGTTCATACAACTTTTTTCTTTTTAATCATTTTACTAGGGGCTCATACAACTCTTATCACAATCCATACACACATCAGTTCTGTAAAGCGCATTTGTACATCATTCTCAGAACATTTTCTCTCCACTTAAACCCCCGGCATTAGGTCCTCATTTTTCCCCTCCCTCCCCGCTTCCCCCTCCCTGGAAGCATTTCTGTAGTTAAGTGCAATCAAGGTCTTCAGAAACAGAAGTAACCTCAAGTGGAGGGCCAGGGAGAAAAGTGTCCCAATGAAAAGAAATGCAAAAAGAAGTAATTTTTTTCTCTCACACTTCTCCTAGAAGTGAAATAGTATACTAAAATTAAAATTTCAAGCCTTTAGAATAGAATTTTTAAACTGCAACAGAAGAGGTAGTACATGGACTCTAGCCCTGAGACCTCCCTATTCCCACCTCCTGGGTGCCCCCAAGCTAACCAGGAGGGCAGGGTGTGGCTGACATGAGCAACAGGACAAAGCTGAGTGTGGAAACTAGGCCCTGAGCTGAGCTGAGGAGGCTGGGAATTTTGTGATAGCTGACTCAGCCACTTTATGTGCCACTTCAAAATGTTCGTTAGATCTCACCACCTTTTACTTGGAAATCCCCTCATCTGGCAGGCAGTCTGCTGTTTGGCTGCTTCGCTATGACCCTTCACTCACATTATGCTGCTCCTGAAATTAATTCTGGGGAGCGGCATTTGTCCAAGGAGAAAAAGGCTGGACTTTGGCAGGAGTGCATTCTCCTGGTAGCATGTCAAGTCAGGTCAATTAGGAAATAATATGAAGAGGCCACATTTGTGTTTCCACGGGCTTTCACCTTCCCCCTGATCCCCCCTCCCCCAACAAACATATTCCCTCCTCAACCCCACGCACACTCACACAGCCTTTATCCTGGGACGCAAATATTCATGAGTTGGGTTGCAACTTATTTCTATAGAGAAGGGAGTATATTGAGGCCCCCTTGTGTAGTGGTTACTCTGCTCAGCTACTAACCAACTAGTTGGGGTTTGAAATCTCCTAGCTGCTCTGTACAAGAGAAAGCTGGTCTGCTTCAGTAAAGCGGAAAGGATAGGGAACTCTGTGAGATCATCTGTTCTGTCTTAAAGGGCCCCTCTAAGCTGGAACAAACTCAGTAGCAGTGGGTTTGGATTACAGTTTGATTTGTTTGTGTTGGGCCCTTGGCATTGTTCCAGTATTTAATCAGGCTGTGGTGATGAAGAGGAGAGAGAGCTTAATGATCAGAGAGGTGTACAGGACTCCTGGAAGTGATGGTGAAGAAAAGGTGCTGAGCTTGCTGAGGGTTTGGGGCAGGTGAAAGAGAGGCTTGGCAGCAGGGCCTTGTGAACTTTCCTCTTCCTGTTCCAGTCCCACCTCTCTGACCTTTTCTCTGTCCTCCTCTGCTGAGCTGTCTTCATACTTCTGTTTTACTGTTGTTGGGCCCCACTAATGACATGGTAGCAAGAGAAATGGGATGAAGGGCACCACGTGAAAACCACGGTGTGGCCCCTAGGCCAGGGCAGGCTCACCTCGATAATGTGGGAGCAAGGTAAGTTGATGCTTTCTCCTTTATGTGGCGAGTGCCACACCTCTAGGTCTGCCCTCCTTACTAGACTCAATTTGTGCCACCATTTATCTTCTGCCTTGGTTTTGTTAGAAAATAAAATCCAACAAACCATTGCCATTCATTCAATTTCAACTCATAGTGACCTTATATGGGCAGAGGTCTATCTCATAGTGTTACTAAAGCTGTAATCTTTAGGGAAGCTGGTATTTCTCCTGTCGAGCAACTGGTGGGTTCAACTGTCAACTTTGCCTTTCCAGCCGAGTGCTTATAACCACTTTGCCACAGAGTTCCTTAGAGCCTTTACCAACTCATAGGAACCCTATAGACCCCTTTGGGGGGTCGAATGACCCTTTCACAGGGGCCGTCCGATTCATAACAGTGGCAAAATTACAATTATGAAGTAGCAATGGAAATAATTTTATGGTTGGGGGATCACCACAACATGAGGAACTGTATGAAAGGTTCATGGCATTAGGAAGGTTGAGAACCACTGCTATAGAGTGTTTCTGAAATTTTAACTGTACAGGAACACACAGCCTCATGTTTCTCCTTCAGAGTGGGTTTGAACTACTAACCTTAATATTTCGCAGCCTACCTAAGTACTACCAGGGCTTTCTATGAAAATATATAGTTGGGCAGATTTGGCCTGCAGGATGGTTAAAATATATTTAGCCCGGGTGATGCATACATGGATGTGTGCTTTGTCCTTACCTTGGCGTGTTCTGTGGTAACAGTAAAGAAACATGGCTATGTACATTCAGCCTGCAGTGAGATAAATGTAAAGTAACCCCAGTTGCTTATAGAGTTGTATATTACAAAAAGGGCCACAAAAGTAATAATGAAATTACAGCAGCCTTTTCTGTTTCCTTCATGGACTTTTAGCAAACTTTTAAATTATGAATATAAATGGGTGCTTTCTCCCCACTCCTTTATTTTTCATAATTTTCTTGACAAACATTAAGTACTATCTGTCCACATTCTCCAGATCCACACCGTTTAGCTATTAGTGTTTTCAGGGACTTTGGCACCTAACCAACAGTAAACCTCAGAGAAGCCTGCAGTCTGCATGTGCCCACTGCTTGTTCAAGTAGCAGCAAAAGTAGAATGTCCGTGTCACAGGGCTCTGTCTGTCTTGTCTGTTTTCATTTTGGGGGGCTGCAAAAATTTAATTCCTTGGTAGGCCTACTGCACTGTGTGGGGACTGGAAACAGTATGACAATAACATCGTTTGTTGTTTCAGACTTTGTAATTTTCTCCTGGAAAACCCAGATTATCCAAAGAGAGAAGATAGAGTCATCATGAACCCCAGCAGCAGCCTGCTCGCCAGCCAGGATGAGACGAAGGCAAGTGCCGGGCTTGATTTGCTACCTCCGCCTGGAAATGGTTTACTCCTTCCGCGTCTGCTGGTGAGGCGAAAAAGTGCTGAGTCAGGGCACATTTCTACACATGAGCAGGGAGAGAAAGGATAGAGTTGGAGAGTTCAGAATGAGTACAAGGCTTAAGTCAAGCAGTATCATTACAGAATCTTAGAAACCTTTGTTAAATAGAAATATCAAAATGTGAAGCTATTCTTCCTCAAGAGAGCCTACATTTAGGTATGTACACTTCGGAAGATGGTGTTTCCATCGCGCTGATCCTTCCCCAGAGAATTCTGTGCTCTTGGATATGCACGACATCGAAATAGCAGTTTAGACATTTTTAAGGGACTTTAGTCAAGCTTTTTTTAAATAGTGCTTCATGAGTGGGAAACAAAAAAAATCTGAAGGAGCAAGAGCAGAGCTGCTGTAGGGTGAGTGGGGTAGTTCCTGGTGAAAGCCTCTCAGGGCAGCCTTTGATCTCCTTGAAGAAAGAGCAGGTGCATTTTTGGGTGACAACAGCATTGCTTGGTTATAACTTTTCCTAGTTTTTTCTCACCAGTGCAGTTTTTTTTTTTAATCATTTTATTTGGGGGCTTGTACAATTCTTATCACAATCCATCCATCCATCCATTGTGTCAAACACATATGTGTATTTGTTGCCCTCATCATTCTCAAAACATTTGCCTTCTACTTTAGCCCTTAATATCGGCTGCTCATTTTCCCCCTCCCTCCCCCCTCCCTCATGAACCCTTCATAATTCATAAATTATTATTCTTTTGTCATATGTTACACTGTCCGACACACCCCCCCTTCTGTGCTGTCCATCCCCCAGGGAGGGGGCTATACTAGATTTTTGTAATCAGTTTCCCCTTTCTACCCCACATTCCCTCCACCCTCCAGGCATCGGCAGTTTTGTGAATTTTCTTAAACCTTCTAATACATCTTTGTGACTATTTCCTTCAAGAAAATCTATCCAAGTTGACCATTTGGAATCTCACAAAACAATTGCCATCACCTTCTAAGCTGACCTCTCTGACTTAAACTGGCCAACCAGATCCCCTCTGAGTTTACTTTATTATTTTTTTAAGGCACTTGAATAAAACTGAGACAAGTGTGTTACTGAGAGAACTTGTCTATAGCCATCCACTGATTGTAGACCTATTTAAATATATGTTTTATTTGAAAATAAATCCAAGTATGTGTAAACTGAAATCCTTATAGCTATATTTGTTTACTTACCCTTGCCACCTAAGATTTCCCAACTTGATGCACTTTGAATCAGAGCTTTTTCTGTTCAGCCCAGTTTAGTCGTGACTGAGAAAGCAACACCAGGAAGGACCCACATTTTTAAATGTTGCTAAGCCTTAGTGGGGAATAACTCGTGAACTGGAGCCCTGTGGGCAATTTGATTTAACCCTGTTAGAAAGTAAGGGTGGGGTAAGTGTTGCTTAGCAACCAAACCTCTTGCCTGCCTAAATGGAAACAACTGTCCTCTCATAAGCCCTTCCACAGAACTGGTGTCCTCCTGCCTCTCTTTGAAGGTGAGCTGCTCACCACAGTCCTGTTAGTAATCTAGTCTCTTGACCCAGGCTCTGGGAAGACTCCCCGCAAGCCCCCTACCGGCTCTGCTGAGTTGCCCATGTCTACTTGGACCTGCAATTTTTCCGGCTGGTGTTCCAGGTCACCCAAAGTTCTGTGTTCTGGTTTCACTTCCTGGGCCATGGCTGGACCTATTTTGAATACTGTGTAAGAAGACTTCAAAACTTCCTGAAAAAAACTCTGCCTGCTATTAACCCCACTTTTTCTATCAGTTTTTTGAAGCCCCCTTAGATTTACTATCTTTCATTGTAACTGTCTTTCCTTTCCCACAAGTACACAGATTTTTCTAGTCTTTACTCCTGCAAACTAAGTGCCCAAGATGGAACAAGTGGCCAGAGCTAGAATTCCTTGTCCTAACAGTTTTATTGGCATATAATTCACGTATCAAGTGAATTTCAAAGTATGTAAATTGGAAACATTCATACACTTAACCTTCAAGTACTTCAGCATGCAGCTAGTTAATAAGACTTCAATATCTGCTGATGGCTTTTTTCCCCCCTTTTCATGTTAAGATTCATGTACTAGAGGGCATACACCTATGTAACCAAATCCTCTGTAATGATGTGTAAACCATTTGATTTTTAAAACCTGAATTATTTCCCTCATTGGTGATCAAAACTAGCAGTTAATGTGTTCACAGATGAGTTCAGACCTGTGTCACTGGAGTCAATTGCTTGACCTTCCTGTTCCCCATAGGAGGGCTTCACAGTCTCTCTTAATGTAATCTGTAGCAGAGGAAGTTGTCAGGAAGTTTCTGAGCATTTGATGGAAAGAAGATGCCCGAATCATTGTGCTGAAATTCCCTCAGTACCTTTGCACCAGCTCTGGGTTGCAGTAGAGTCCCTGAGCCTCCTTCATTCATTACTGTCCCAGACTGGATACTTCCTTTCGGAGTGGCTCTGACACTGAGGACACCTATTCTTCTTTCCTGTAGTACTTGATTCTTCAGGTGACCCGCCTCCTGGGGAAATCCCTTGGGAAATGCCTTGTCTCACTGATTTTTTGTGCTTTCTTATTTCAGTTGCCTAAAATGGACTTTTTTGACTATTCCAAATTGGCTCCTCTTGACCAGCGATGCTTCCTCCAAGCTGCTGACCTCCTGATGGCCGACTTCAAAATGCTCAGCAGCCAGGACATCAAATGGGCTCTGCACGAACTCAAAGGACACTATGCAATCACCCGAAAGGTGCTCTCCGGGGGCTTCCTTTGGGCTGGCTCACTCTTGACTGCTCCTTCTCAGGAGAACTGAGTAAAGTCAGCTTGTGGAAATTGGGGTGGGGTGTGGAAGCAGCCTAAGGATTTGTCAGCAGGGTAACGAGAAATAGATAAAGGGATTTGCTGAGGTGAAGAGCAGCAGGAAAAGAATTAATAGCTTAGAATCAGGGACATTGTGGTTTGGCCCTACAGATGTGGAGAGTTACCCATTCTGCAGTGGAATGTGGGGTGGGAGTGCTGGAGTGTGATGTTCTGCCCTTCCCCGATTGGCTTTCTGACATCAGTGTCACTCAGCCTACTCCCAAGCAGCCACCTTGCCAGTTACATTAGGTGTGGTCTATAAAGAGTGGTGATTTGATGCAGAACAGAGTTGGCACCTGCTGGAAGCAGTAGTGCTTAACTTCTGCCTCTTCCCACCCGGGCCCTAAGGATTTCTGTCCCTGACTCTGAAGGGTACTGTTCTTAGCGAAGTCACCTGAATAAAAGTTGAGTGCCTTTCTGGCCCTTGTGTACTCCTTTTGCAGAGATTTGTTGCCGTTTCCTTTCTGCTCTCCGGCTCTTCGTTTTTCTGGCACTGACTTATTTTCCAAAAGACAAACAAGCATGGAGCGGTTATTTGTTTTATTTTAGTTATTTATCTATTTATTTGTTTATTTATTTTTAAGAGAGTGAACCGGTTCTTTATTTAGAAAGGTGATCCAGGCGAAGTCCCTTGGTCCAGCAAGTAGCTCAGGGAAGTCTTGCCCAGTGAGGAGAGTGGTGGACTTTTAAAGCAGGAGCTGAGGCGGGTCCGGTTGGGGAGGGGTTAGGGCTGCAGCTGCTAGGGATTTTCCACTGTGGCTTTGTTTCTACTTAATCTAACCATCCAGCCATTGCAGGTGGGGAGCAAAGGCAGTTATTCTTGCAGCCAGTTCCCAGAATTGTCCATCAGCTCCGTTTCCTGGTACTGCAGGGAAAGACTTGAGGCCCAATGCAAACCAAGTTGCAATAGTTCTCCATCATCACATCCTGATAGAGGGTCTTCTTAGCAGGGTTCAGGAGCTGCCATTCCTCCCAGGTGAACTTTACAGCCATGTCATTGAATGTCAGTGATTCCCTTGTGGGGAGCTCACTCAGCCTTCTCAGTCTCTATTTGTTTCATTTTATTGTGGTTCAGGTGAAAGGTTATCAAACAAATTGGTTTCCCATTCAGTAATTTATACATAGATTATTTGTGACTAGTTGCATTCTCCTCAGTGTGTCAGTGTTGTCCCCACTTCCACCCTGGGCTTCCATTTATTCTCCCAACTCTCCTTTTCCTGCCTTCCACATTTTACTTTGGGGTATGTGCTGCCCTTTTGGTCTCATGTACTTGGATATTTTGAGGAGCACATGTCTCACAGGTGTAATTGTTCATCTTATCGGCCTATTTGGCTGCAACGTTACCCCTGAGAGTGGGTTAAGTTCTAAGTGTGAAGGGTGTCTAAGCACTGTAGTCTTAGACCCATGAGTTTGTGGACAGTTGTTCTGATCTTCTGTAAAGTGTGGCTTAACATAGACTCACTACAAAGCCACATTTACCTGAGGTTCATCTTCTTTCAGATAAGATCCAGTGGGTATTTGAACCATTAAAGTCATTCCAAGGTACCAGAGAAAAATGGGGAACAAAATTCAAATTCATTAAAAAAATGCCACTCATGGGTCTTGTTGTCAAGTAAGTTTACTGAGATATTAAAATGTGAAGTGCTTATTTCTGGGCAGTCAGACAGTAAAGTGAGCCTTGACTAGTAGTCAGGGTGAGATGTGGGAATTGCCTATGTTTGACTTGTTCCTTTTTTTCTTTCATGCCAGTGATCTTTCCCTTTCTCAATTTCTAGGCCTTTTCTGATGCTATTAAAAAATGGCAGGAACTATCACCAGAAACCAGTGGGAAAAGAAAAAAAAGAAAAGAAATGAATCAGTATTCTTATATAGATTTCAAATTTGAACAAGGTAATGGCCTACTGTGAATGTTGCTGAAGTTGTGTGAGTCTTTATTGGGCCTGGGGGGTAGGTGAGGCTGGAGGCAGGATGCTTACAGCCTGGCACACCAGGGCAGGCTCCTACAGGGGTGTCATTCTCACCACACAGCCTTTATCAAGTGGGTGCGGTTTCCAGCTTCCTTCTGTCTGCTTAGAATACACAGTTGACAGAAAAGCTGGGGTACAGTTAGAAAACTGCAGAGAAGTGTCTGGACAGCTCTTTACATTTAGGGGGAAACTGGTCTTGGAGATGGGTTTAAGAATTCCTTGTATCAGTAGGGACATCCCATTGCGCTCGTGACTGATTGTAGAGCGATCACTTCAGAACGATGGGTTGGGGATGTTTCACTTCAGAATGGACTGGGCTCCTGCACAGAGCTCTTGAATCACCACATGTTCAAATTCTGTTATTTTCACGGATGGCAGAATTGCTGAAAGTCCTTCCCAAGAGATAAAACAGTTGAACTTTATATCAGATTTCATCTGAGCTGTTTGTCTTTGAGAGTTCACTATAACTTTTTGTAGATTGTTATAAATATATATCTGCTCCTTGCCTTTTCTCCTTGCCTATTGCATCTCGACTGAGCTACATAATTGAATCCCATGAGTGACTCAGGGAAAACCCATAAGGTAATGGTGGAGTTGGTGCTCTACTGGGTCTGTGGCTTCTAGGCTATGATCCTAAGGTCCTTGTAGCTTGGCTTAGGGTTTTTATGATAGGATAGGATACCTTCATGGCCTATGACAAATGGAGAATAGTAAGGGCAATGTGTAGGCAGTCCACGCTTCAGCTGTGAATGGATCCAGAGCTTCCACCAACCATCCCTGATATATATAGTCTTTACTTCTGACAGGATGGAGAAAGGGAAGTGCTGCTTTGCTAGGCGACTAGTCTGTTCCTTTGCTGGTCAGCTCTGTCTTTTAGAAAGGTCTTTGTATGAAGCCAAAATGTCCCTTCCTGAAATTTCTTGCCATGCTTTTGATTCTTTCTTCTGTAGCCACTCATAATATCTCTTTCCTCTTCACCACCCTGATTGCCCCCTCTATCTGTCCTTTGTCTCTGTCTCTGTCTCTCTCTGTTAAACTTTATACTGTGAATTAGGTGAAGACTTGCAGAGAGAAGCAATATCAGTTTGACATTTAGTAATTCTTAGACATTTTATTTCAACTCATCCATAGCAATCCCCTTAATGTACCCTCACTTACCCTGCTTTCTCCCCATGTTTTCTATTCATTCCTAACCCTATGACCATTGTCCTTGGGTAAATGTGATCTTTTTCTAAGCAGCTGCCAATGCTAGCTGGTCACCATCTAGTTCTGATCTCAGGGTTGTGGAAACCGATGTGATCCATTGGACCATTAGATTTTCAGTTTCCATTACTTTTTTCTCTGGATGGGGAGAGACTGATAGTTGCATGTTAGATGGCTGTTTACGAATTTGTAAGACCTCGGTTGCTACAACCACAAGTAGGGTGTAGAAACATTGGCTTTGTACACTGTCATGCCAATCAACTTTGGGGTCCCCTGAGACTGTGATACTGAGCTCTCAGGCCCAGTGACTCATTCCTTTAAGGAGTTTGCTTATGGCTAAGCTTTCACAACTTTGATCACTGCATTCATGGATGTATTTGTAGCAAAAGTAAATCACATCTACAAATATCTTTAGCTCACATATATTCATAGGTGTCTGGTCCTGTGTACTGATCACTGCAGTGGTCTTTTACAAGCTGAAATCAGTTTAAAAATAAAACACTATCACCTGCAGCTGGACGGATAGGGATTAGGGGGCGGGAGTGATGGCACACAAATTGCCAATATCAAGAATGAAACAGGCTGTAGATTTTGTAGTCATCCAGCATGTCAGTGTATCTTTGAAAGTTTGAATGTACAAGTCCAGACATAGTGCTCTAAACGAGGACTGCTCACTCTTTAGAGACAACAGTGAGATTGACAGTCTGTACTGCAATGCATACAGACTAAGACTGCCTTCCCCTTTTCAAGTAAAAACCTCCCAAACATTGGCTCACTCGAAGCCTTGGTCCCCTACCACTGCTTTAAAGTCACATGCCAACCCCCTTCTGAATTTTGCAATACTTGATGCTTTGCTCTTTTATGTCATCTTACTCGTTATTTGGGGTGTATCCCTTCCATTACAGATTCTTAAACTGCACTAGTATTCTATTAAAAAACCGAAAATCACTGCCATCGAATAAATACTGATTCATAGCTGGAACCCCCACCGAGTTTTCAAGATTGTAACTATTTACGGGAGTGGAGAGCCCAGTCTTTCACCCTCGGAGCTGCTGGTGCTTTTGGACTGCCAACCATGAGGATCACAGCCCAACTCATAACCACTACTCCACTAGGGCTCCGAGATTATCTCTTTTTAAAAAATCATTTTATTGGGGCTCACACAACTCTTATCACAGTCCACACATACATCACCTTTGTAAAGCACACTTAGACATTTGTTGCCCTCATCATTCTCAAAACTCACTTTCCGCTTGGGTTCCTGGAATCAGATCATTTTCCCTTCCCCCTCCCCCCTCCCTTATGAACCTTTGATAATTTATAAATTATTATTTTATCTTACACTGCCCGGCATCTCCCTTCACCCACTTTTCTGTTACCCATCCCCCAGGGAGGAGGTTATATGTAGATCGTTGTGATCGATTCCCCCTTTCTACCCCGTCTTCCCTCCCGGTATCACCAAAGACAAGAAATTAAAAAAAAAAAAAGACAAGAAGTAAATGCACTTCTTTAACAAATAGTGGTTTAATATTTGTGACACAGTCTTAATACACAGCACTTGGCTAAGTTTCCTTCAGCTATTCCAGGAATTTATTTTTGCCTTTCCAGTTTCTTTTTTATCTAGACATTGCAGGGTTTTATGTTACTTAACTACCAGAGGGTGACAAGGTGATCTCTACATGGCTCCTTGTATGTATGACTACATGTTAGGCTGCAAGCCCATGGTCAGCTATTTGAAACCACCAGCAAAGACTGGGCTTTCTACTCCCATAAACAGTTATGGTCCCAGAACCCCACAGGGGTCGCTATGAGCCAGCATCAACTTGAGGACAGTGAATTTGGAGTTGGTTCTGATCATAGCAGTCTTCTAATATAAAACTGAGCGTCATCGTAAAAAGAAACAAAAGCTCTAATCACCAGCAGCAAGGACTAAGGGACGGGAGCACACACACTGGCAGCATCAAGAATAAAATGGGCTGTCACTGGAGACCCTGCAAAGAACAAAAGGCTAATAAAGTGCTGTAAGACACTCCCATATGCATGCTTGAATTTGACAGCGAACTTGAAATGGGCTGGTTCCTCCAAAAACCTGCAAACTGTAGAAGTATAATTGTCAACCTCCCAGAAATCTCCAGCCCTAGATCGTTTCACCAGAGAATTCTACTAAACAATTAACACCAATTTGACATCTTTTAGAAAGTAGAAGAGTAAACACTTTGGAATTCATTTAAGGAATACAGTGTTTTTTCTGAACAAAAACACGACAAAAGTCCTGGAGATCAGTATCCTTCAAAATATATAGGTGGAAAAAATCTCTTAACAAAATAATAAGATGGTACAACTTTTCTTGATATGATTGAACTATTGAGTTATATGTGAATTATGTGCCAATGAAAGTGTTTAATAATATTAGCAAGAAAAAGTGGACCATGACCAAGACCTTATTCCTGGGATGTTGTCTTAACGAAGAAAAATCAGATGATCATTTAAATTGATGTAGATAAAGCATTGTACTGGTGGTACTGATGGGCACGCTTCATATGGATTAGCACATTTATAGATCGGCTACCCCTTAAGGGTATATGTTTGCTGCTCATGATCATTTCATGGATGAGGGAAAACTGAAGCACAGGGACCTTATGCAGCTTTCCAGAGATTACACAGCTAGTAACAGTAATGATTTCAACCCTGGCAATCCTTACCAACCATACACCCCTAATGATGCCACTGACGTGCATGTAGCACACCTATCAGAATGATAAGAAAAACTGATGATACCAAATTTTGTTAAGGGTGGGGAGCAAGTAGAACTGGAACTCACATCCATTGCTGGCAAAGGGAGGTGTAAATAGGCAAGGCCATGTTGGGAGACTGGCTCTCCTTACTGACACACAGATATGATCAGTAGTCTCAATTGGTCATCCATACCTAGCTCATGATAAGCCCATGATCAGTATCCTGCCCTCAGTCATCCAGTACCCAGCTGAAGGGAGGACCTGTAGTCACCAATATGCACTACAAACAGACTTATTTGTAACGCCCAGAACTAAACACCTGTCCAGCAGCAGTAGACTGGAGAGTGGTTGAGTTGCATTCCCACTGTTCAGGCACCTACAGTGCCTGGTAGGGCTCAGGGAGTAGTCAGGAGTCCAGGTGTCTCCCAGAGACTAGGCTATGCTCTAGAAAGTGGGGGGGGGGGGGGGGGGGGGGGGGGGGCGGAGCACTCTGGACCAAAAGAGACTGAAGACTGCTGTTCTAGATTCCTGGCAACAGTTGTCTGCATGATTGTCTCTGTCTTCTAGGTAACATAAAGATAGAGAAAAGGATGTTCTTTCTGGAGAATAAACGGCGGCACTGTAGGTCCTATGACCGACATGCCCTCCTCCCAGCCGTGCAACAAGAACAGGAATTCTACGAGCAGAAGATCAAAGAGATGGCAGAGGTGAGCAAGATTTTGGCCATGTGGACTGGGTGTCTAGCGGTGGCTTGTCTTTTATTCTCACTAAATAATGTCATATCACAGGGTACCTGTTTTCCCAGTTTTAGCAGACTGTATTGTCAGACATGGTTTCCTGCTGCCCCCCATTTTGATAGGTGGAATGTGGTCTCTTAGTCTGTGTTGTTAATTTGCTTTTCTCCTATTAGTGAAATTGAGTGTTTTGTCCTATTATTAAGAGTCATTCTTCCTCGTGCTTGGAAACTCTATAGCTGCGGCTACTCTTTCTGTCAGCGTAGTTTTCACAGTCCTTTTTTGTTAGCAAGATGATACTTTTTTTTTTTAATCGTTATTTTTGGGGGCTCATACAACTCTTATCACAATCCATACATACAGCAATTGTGTAAAGCACATTTGTACATTCATTGCCCTCATCATTCTCAAAACATTTGTTCTCTACCTAAGCCCCTGGCCTCAGCTCCCCATTTTCCCCCTCCCTATGAACCCTTGATAATTTATAAATTATTATTTTGTCATATCTTGCCCTATCCGACGTCTCCCTTCACCCACTTTTCTGTTGTCCACCCCACCCTCCCTCTACTCTCCCGGTATCGCCACTCCACCACTGATCCTGAAGGGATCATCTGCCCTAGATTCCCTGTGTTTCCAGTTCCTATCTGTATCAGTGTACATCCTCTGGTCTAGCTGGATTTGTAAGGTAGAATTGGGATCATGATAGTGGGGGAAGGAAGCATTAAAGAACTAGAGGAAAGTTGTATGTTTCATCGGTGCTATACTGCACCCTGATTGGCTTGCCTCCTCCCCACGACCCTTCTGTAAGGGCTATTCAGTTACCTACAGATGGGCTTTGGGTCTCCACTCCACACTCCCCTTCATTCACAATGATAAGATTTTTTGTTCTGGGTCTTTGATGCCTGACCCCTGATCCTATGAACACCTCGTGATCACACAGGGTGGTGTGCCTCTTCCATGTGGGCTTTGTTGCTTCTCAGCTATATGGCCATTTGTTTATCTTTAAGACCCCAGACACTATATGTTTTGATAGCTGGGCACCATCAGCTTTCTTCACAGCATATTGTTTTTCATTTGTATTCAGCACCTCATCTACATTTTATTTAGAGATATCAATTACAATTCCCTGAATGTAACAGCACTTCCCATTTTATCCCTGGGTCCCCCATTTCCATTCATCCTTCTTTCCTGCCCCTTCCTACCTCCTGGGCTTTGTTTTTTTGGGCAAATGCTGCCCTTTTGGATTCTCAGTTGAATATCTAGGAGCACCTTCTTTACAAGTGTAACTGGTTTTATAGGCTTGTTTGCGGTTTGACTGCAGGGTGATCACTAGGGACTTTAAATTCACCTTGGGTAACTCTTCACACTATGTCACTGAGGAAATGACTAGCAACTGTAGATTGATCCTGTGGAACAAGTAATAAATTGTTTGTGGCATCTTTATTAAATGTATTTTCCTCTTTCGTTTTCCTTTTTTGTTTCTTAGCACGAAGACTTCCTGCTTGCCCTGCAGATGAATGAAGAACAGTATCAGAAGGTGGTTTGAAATCTCACTTCATTGATTCTGAGTATTGTCATGGGCTGTTCTCTCATTACCACATTGTCTCAGTCATGACTGGCAGCTGACTATAGAGAGGCTGGTTCTGCTGGTGCTGGGAGATTTGTCGCTGTGATCACTTTGTACACTAAACAAAACAAAACTCTCTAGACCTAAAAAAGCAGATGAGATCAGCCAAACAGTTTGATGATTCAAAAAGATAGTATCAAAGATGCAAGGAGAGTGGTTTGAGGAACTTTATCTCATAAATGTAAGCATAGCACCAGAAGAAATGCTTCTTAATCTAGTATGTTACTTATATGACATGTGGCTTTAAATAGGCATAAACTGTTGTTTGGTGCCATCTAGCTTATTTCGACGTTTGACTCCAGGGAACCCATTAAACTGCCCCATAAGCATTTCCTAGACTGTATCTTTCTAGGAACAGAGTTCTAGGTCTTTTTTCTCACTGAGCCCCTGCAGAGGTTCAAGCCACCAACCTTTTAATTAATAGCCAAATGCTTAATCCAGGGGTCTGCAAACTTTTTAAATAGGGGGCCAGTTCACTGTCCCTCAGACCTGTTGGAGGGCCAGACTGTAGTTTAAAAAAGAAAACTGTGAACGAATTCCTGTGCACACTGCACATTTCTTATTTTGAAGTAAAAAAACAAACGGGGCAAAAACACCCGGAGGGCCGGATAAATGTCCCGCGGGCCGCCGTTTGAGGACGCCTGGCTTAATCGTTTGTGTCAGCAAGGCTCCCAAACAGATATAGAAAATTCTTTAATAAAATAGATAATAATGAATATGAGAAGCATATTTTGTGCCTTTTGCTATATGTTTTAATGCTATCAGTGTTGTGCCAGCCTCTTGAGTTAGACTGTTAAAACAAAACAGCCTGTCATGGTTTAATGGTGCCTGGGGGTGCTTTTTACCTGTAGAATTTATTTGTGAGGGAAAGAGGCTGCGACTACCTGAATGGTATGGTGGTCATTTCATGTATGTTTCCATCTACTGGCCTGCAGGATGGCCAGCTGATTGAGTGCCGCTGCTGCTATGGGGAGTTTCCATTCGAGGAGCTTACACAGTGTGCAGATGCTCACTTGTTCTGCAAAGAGTGTCTCATCAGATATGCTCAAGAGGCTGTCTTCGGGTCTGGGAAGGTAAGGCAATCGCAAACTGTCCATGTAGCAGAACCCAGCCTGGAGTCAGCGGACACCAAACACTTCACATGCTCATGGGAGAATTATACCATGGTGCAAATACATCTTCTCAAAGTTTCCCTGACTGGAATGATTCTGTTAGTTTCTTTTCAAGGGATCCTGTAACTCTTTTTTGTTTGTTTGTTTGTTTTAAATCATTAGGGGCTCATACAACTCTTAGCACAATCCATACATACATCAATTGTGTAAAGCGCATTTGTACATTCATTGCCCTCATCATTCTCAAAAC
>NW_022103901.1:3446259-3486335 GCF_000313985.2 Echinops telfairi | reverse complement strand
CATTTGTACATTCACTTCCCTCGTCATTCTCAAAACATTTGCTCTCCACTTAAGCCCCCGGCATTAGGTCCTTCTTTTTCCCCTCCCTCCCCACTCCCTCATGAGACCTTGATAATTTATAATTTATAAATTTTTATTTGTACATTCATTGCCCTCATCATTCTCAAAACATTTCCTCTCCACTTAAGCCCCCGGCATTAGGTCCTCATTTTTCCCGGGATGCTGTAATTCTTCTGTGACCCCACACCTCACTGCTCTATTCTGTTTGTATTCTCAGTAGCAGTGGAACTGAACAAGACAATTTTACATCTTATTGAGCATATTACACAGTGATGATAGGTTTTTACAAACATTTTTAAGGAGTTTATAGTTGGGTTAAAACAAATAACTATTTTATACAAGGCCAAAGTCACCAGTGTAGCACAATCGGGAAGGAACTTTTGTTTTATCTTGTTAGTTGCTGACAAATTGGTCTCACTTACCCTTGGCCTGTGTACAAGAGTGAACACTGCCCGGTCCTACACTGTCCTTGTTGGAGCCAGTGCTCAGTCCGTTGTGTTGAGGGGCTACCCCTTTTTGATTGACCTCTTTACTTTGGATATGATAACATACCCAAAATACTCAAATGAAATCTCACCATCCTTGCATCTAAGGAGTATTCTGGCAGTATTCTTCCAAGATAGATTTGGGGGTTTTTTGGTACCCTGTGGTATAATCAGTGTTTTTCGCTAACACCATAATACAAGTACTTCGTTCTTTGGTCTTTCTCCTTCATTGCCCACTTGGTGCATACTGCATACCAGGTGATTGAAATACCATGACTTGAGCCGAGGCATAGCTTAGTCCTCAAAGTGACGTCTTTGTCCAGTGAAATACATTATTTGATGAACACTGTTTCATTGGGCATTGAGTTCAAACCCACCAGCCCCTGTGCAGAAGGATGTGACAATCTGCTTTTATAAAGATTACAGCGTTGGAAACCCTGTAGGAGCAGTTCTACCCTGTCCTGCAGGTTGTGAGTTGGTAGCAATTCAATGCTGTGGGTTCTTCTTTTGGGGCGTGAGGGGTATATTAGCATTTACTAAGGGTAGACACTGCACTATGACCTTCTTCTGTCTTCTGTTGTGACTTGGGCAGATCGAGGTCCTCTGGAGGTATCAGATGAAGTCATTATTTTTGTCTCATTTGTGAGTGTCCCCTCTCCACCACCGTCACCCACCATCCTAGGAGGAAGAAGTAGAGATCTTTACTCCGCCATCCCAGAATCTGTCTTCCTAATCACTATTAATTTGCCTTCTCTTGAAGATGTACGGAATTACCAAGGCGTTTTGTTTCATTTCTTGGAAACCTGGTTGAATTTTCTGTTTTGTGTTGCAGTCCGAGCTCAGCTGCATGGAAGGCAGCTGCACGTGTTCCTTCCCAACCAGTGAACTGGAAAAGGTGCTGCCCCAGACCATTCTGTATAAGTACTATGAACGGAAAGCTGAGGAAGAGGTTGCTGCAGCCTACGCTGATGAGCTTGTCAGGTAAGTTCTTCGAGTTGGGTGGCCTGCCATCCTGGTCTGAAGGCTGTGTGAGCACTTCTACCAGATCATGAGCTTTCCTTAGTGAAGCTCTGCCTCCTAGATCACTTGACATTTCTTGCTGAAAAACAAAAGGGTATCATTCTTACTGGGTAGTCGGTGGCCTTGTTTGCATCAGCATACCCTGGGACAGTGGTTCTCAACCTTCCTAAGGCCGCTACCCTTTCATACAGTTCCTCATGTTGTGGTGACCCCCAACCCCCTCCCAGCTGTTGCCTTGGGAGGCTCTTCAGCTGTTGACTGAGGGGTAGGACCATTAGCCATTGAGTTAGAAAAAGAATGGCAACTTCTAGGAACTCTCAGAAAGGCAGCTGTGATGGGTTGCCCTTGGGTTGATTCCAACTCAGGTGACCCCTGTGATAAGGGAACTATCCCATAGAGCTTCCAAGATTGTAATCTCTGAGCGAGCGGGTTTTTCTCTACCATCACGCCAGAACCTCCATAGCTGCGGGGTTGGTTCAAGCCACCAACCCTTCTGGTGGACAGCAGAGCTCTGCATCATGGACCACTAGGACTGTCCTCTTATCAGGGGGAGGGTATGTGTGCTTCTGTGCTGTTATTGTGCTTTGGGAAACATTTACAAGGTAAAATGGTTTTCCATTCTTTCAACAGTTCATAGGCATTTTGTTTCATAGTACCCTACAATCCGTGCAGTGTAAAAATGTACTCTCCTCCCATCCTCCCTCTGTTCCTATTCAAACTTTTTTCTTGTCGTGTCCTGTTTTCTTAGTGTTTTTTTTCCTAGTCAAATGTGGCCCTTTGGATCTGGAATGGTGGTTTACTATAGGGCAGCGGTTCTCAACCTGTGGGTTGCGACCTCTTTGGGAGTCAAATGACCCTTTCACAGGGGTCGCCTGATTCATAACATGAGCAAAAATACAGTTATGATATAGCAACGAAAATTATTTTATGGTTGGGGTCACCACAACATGAGGAACTGTATTAAAAGGTTGCAGCATTGGAAGGTTGAGAACTACTGCTCTAGGGCTATGTACCTCAGTGCTATGTTGTCTACCTTAGCAGCCTCAGTATCATGTGACTGAAAGTTGACCCAAGGGTAGACCAGAGGATGTACACTGGTACAGATAGGAACTGGAAACACAGGGAATCCAGGGCGGATGATCCCTTTAGGACCAGTGGTGTGAGTGGCATTACTGGGTTGGAAAGGGGGAGCTGATTACAAGGATCTACATATAACCTGCTCCCTGGGAGGTGGACAACAGAAAAGTGGGTGGAGGGAGATGTCGGACAGTGAAAGATATGACAAAATAATAATTTATAAATTATCAAGGTTCATGGGGGAGGGGGCAGCGGGGAAGGAGAGGAAAAAAATGAGCTGATGCCAGGGGCTTAGGTGGAGAGCAAAAGTTTTGAGAATGATGAGGGCAATGAATGTACAAATGTGCTTTACACAATTGATGTATGTGTGGATTGTGATAAGAGTTGTATTAAAAAAAAAGTTGTATGAACCCCTAATAAAATGATTTGAAAAAGAAAGAAAGGAAGTTGAGCCAAGGGATGAGCTCTTCACTTGCAGACTTGCAGCAGGCTTAGTGTGGGGTGTGCTTGCTGCGTGGTTTGTGCTCAGCCAGTTCCTGGAGGGGCCCTGTATTGCTTGGTCAGAACCAGTATGGTGGGGGTGCTCCCTCACATTTACTGAAAAAGAAGCCGGATTTCTGGGCAGTCCAAATGGTTGGCGTGCTCACCACTAATCACTAGGTTGTGTCTACCCAGCAGTACCTCAGAATGTAATACTTAATCTAATATGTTACTAGTATAACATATGACTTTAAGTTGACATAAGCGATCTGCTTACCCCCAAAAATCTGCTATTGACTACCTTAAGGAACACATTTTCCCCCTGACACACACAGGCATGCCAGGGGTGGGAAGGGACTGGATAGCAACTATGGTTTGGTTTATGGTGGTGGTGGTAGTGGTGGTAAATGTATTGTACACTTTAAAATGATAAGAGTGGTAACGGTTTTGTTAAATAAGTTTTACCACAGAAAATTTTAAAGGAAGGTAAATCCTGAATACTTTGTATAAATCCATATTTTTAAAAAGGTAGTGTAGCTGTCCAACCCAAAACCCCATCTTCAGGTGAGCTGTCCCTCAGCTCATGAGACTGGAAGTGTACCTTGAGTAACTCCAACTCTTTTCTGTGTCTCCAGGTGTCCTTCCTGCAGCTTTCCTGCTCTGCTGGACAGTGATGTGAAGAGGTTCAGCTGTCCCAACCCTCGCTGCCGTAAGGTAGGGGACATGCTCTATTTTACCCTAGGAGGATGTTGGTTCGGCCACTCCAGTGGCCCAGTTGTCTGTTACCTGTAAGCAGAGCCATGGGAAGGATTTGGGTGCTTGTCTTTTCCTAAAAGCATCTGGAGCTTGGTGTCTTGGGGTTAGAGAGGTGGGAGTCCTGCCACAAAATCTCAAGGTCCTGTTGTTGGGCCTGCCTCTTACAGGGCAGATGCTAAAGTGTACTATTTAGGTTTTGTTTTACCTCCACTGCGCCACCAATTTTCTTTCTTGTGGTTCCAGTCTGGACTTAGTTCTCCCATCCTCATCCTTTTCCTGCTATTTTCAAAGTCCAGTCAACACTTCTTTCAGAAAAGGACTGAGTGTCATAGTGAATGAATATCTGTACCTTCACTGATATCTTTGAGTCCTTCCCTTATAAGATCTGACTTGAATAAGAGCTGTCTGGCCGTACCTGGCTTGTGAAAATCTTTTGTCTCTTAAGGTAGACTTCTTCCCAGTCAACTAAGAACGTGTCTTCAAATTGATCAGCTCTTGGTAAACCACTTTCAGTTGTTATTGGTGTTGGCATCTGTCTAGATAAGCACTTCCCCTCTCAGCTGAATGCGACTGTGTCTTGGCCTTGTAGGGAGTAAAGAAATGCAATGAGGGAGTGGGGTAGGAGCAAGGACTAATACACCTTTTGATTTGTACATCAACATTTCTTCCTGGAATCTGCATACATTCCTTAAACTTACTGCATGCAATGAATACTTGGGTCCCCATCCAAGCCAGTTGCCCTACTGTTGGTCCTGCAGTCTCTGGCATCTTAGAAGGATGAAAGCATAATGTGAGTGCTTTCTGTGTTCTTGGTATGCCAGGCAGTGGCCCGCCTGCAGGGGGCTGCCCACACAAAAGTCACTAAGGCATTGGGAAGGAAGGGGGAGGAGTGATGGTCCATTGAAGAGGAGAGGTGAGCCAAGCATGTGAGCTGTAGCAGTCTGGATCTTTTGATACGTGAAGTGTGGTGGGGTAGGTTCGTGAATGGGGCCCTGCAGGGCTTTGCACTTGTTCCTTCTGGGGAATCTAGATGTAGTCACATCAGGGTGGATGGGATGCTGGGAATCACATTTTCTAGAGTGAGTGTTCTCCAGTGAAAGTACTTCTATAATTTGGAAGGCGAAAGAGAAGGGAGGCTGGTGATCTTCCAACCTGGGCCCATGAGAAGTTTTCAGAAGTTCCTAAGAGGTGGAAGCTTTCCTTGTAACAGGCTGGCACATGAAGATGGCCATGTGGTCAGTGCCTTGTGGGTGAACAAGCAGGGCCAGAATGAGCACTGTGGCTCTTTGTCCACTGCAAAAGTGGAGGCACAGCACGAGTGAGGAGTATCCTGTGTATGGTAAACTCTTAATGTTTGAGTTTCTTCTAACTGATGATGGTGGTGAGGTGTGAAACTCTGGGCAGGGAGAAACTCTGGTTAAGGTAGTTAAATGGATAGTGCCCACAATCAGAAATAGAACAGGAAGCAATTGCAGCCATGCAGTGGTGGAAATGTGAATTCCATGCTAGACATAGTGACATCTGTGTGTATGTGTTTTCCAATGTCCAGCACACAGTCTTGCCAGAGGGACAGGGTCAGGAATGCAGAAAGAGTCCGGACTGGAGAAAGATTTCAGAGTTGGGAGTGAGAAACAGTTGAGTCCCTGGGAGCAGGCAGATCAGGGGCGAGGGGGTAGATCTAGGTTTAGGAATGTGGCTAGGGACTTGATGAGAGCCTGGTCGTATCTAGGAATTGAGAATAGCTGGCTCTGTCTGTTCAAAGGGGGGTTTTCTGTCTGGTGCACCCTGCCTCTGCCTGCTGCCCCCCCCCCCACGCCCCAAGCACTGTTTTTAGTGAGGGGAGCATAGAGTAAAGTGACCCCCTACCAATGTGTGCTGTGAGACTTAATGTTCCTTGTGCTTGGCCACATTCCCCTTCTAGACTCCCTTCTCTCCGGCTTCAAATGAGGTCTGCAGGTGCTTGGCAGTGGGAGCACCAGGGGAATGAAGCTGTGTGTAAGGAAGTCTGAGAAGTGAGAACCTGTGGAGGTGTGACTCAGCCAGCCCAGCTGGTCCCAGAGAAGTGCCCATCCACCCAGTGCTTTGAAAAGGCAGGGGAGCAGGAACCATACCAGTATCTTTGTTGATGAGCCTGTGAGAGTTGCCACTAGATGGCACTGATACTCTTTGAGGCGCCAAGCCAAACTCTGCTGATTTGTAGTTGGTTCCAACTGCTTTTTCTCTACTGGGGCATTTGGAAAGTACGTTTGTCAGCACAGCACTGCCTTCTGAGCAGAACATGAATGCCATGCTGGATGCAGCCAACCCAGAGACTTGTGAACTCAGCAATAAGACTTTGGAATTCCACACTGGAGTTGGCAGTGTTCTCCAGGCTGAGACAGTTCCCTTTCTTATTCCCCTGAGTTTCCTCTGAAAGCCTCCCTCCTTAGCCTCCTCCCCATCCCTGAGGATTCCTAATGTCTCAGCAATGAGCTGCACCCTCTCCTGCCCCTGGTGAGGCCAAGGGTGCGCTACCTCCATGCAGAGTCTTTGCCAGTAATCACAACACCAGGTCTTTGTCTATTTCCAGGAATTTGTCACTTGGCAAAGAAGAGTTGATGTTACTGTATTATCTGTAGGAAGAGGGTTTGTATACCCATCATCTGGGAACCCCTGAAAACATTGATGAAATAGGAAGGGAGGATGGACATGATAGGATGGAATGCTTTTGCCAAGACCCTGAGCTCCCTCATGGATTCCCAGATAAGGAACTTGCTATGGGTATGCAGTGAGTTGCTCTCGGGAATGAATTAAATATTTGGTGTGTTTTTCGAGAGGGAGATTAAAAAAAAACAACACACACTTAAAAATTATGTTTTGGGAAGATTGATGCTGAGGGTCAGAAATTCCCCTGTTGGAATCTCTTTTCTAATTGTGGCAAAAATATACACAACAGAACATTCTTCAATTCCACAACTTCTGTGTGTACAATTCAGTGTCATTGATTATACTCTTTGTATTATACAGCCATTATTGATACCCTTTTCCAAATTATTCTGCACCATTGACATAATTCATTACCCTATAGGACACAATTCTTTCCCCTTCACCTATGGTAACCATTGGTCAAGTTTGGTTTCTTTTTTTTTCCCCATGGTTTTCCTGATATAATATTCATATATCATACACTTCTTTGGTTAAATCACTTTTAAAATGAGTTGTAGATACATAATCACAACCAATTCTAGGGCTTCCTCCCCTCCCACATTAATTGTTTGCTCCTCAATCCCTTCACTGTCCCTATCCTCAGCCCTGCCGTCCCTGACAAACCATTGCATCCGTGATTATCTCCATATATCCCGTGCTTCACAGACTGAGAATCCCACAGAAACACACACACAAAAAGTGGCAAGGATAAAATAATAATATAGAGATAAAAGTACAAATAATGAATAAGAAAGGAAAGACCAACACTAATACAGAAGCTTCCTTTACCCGGCCCTGCACAAAACTGGCATAGAAGCAACTAGGAGCACTCACCGTGCTGTGAAATCCCATAGTGATCAGAAGACTGTACGTATCAAAAGGCAAATCTTGCTTATCTTTCTTCCCAACCTGCCGCCTCAATATAAATAAGCACTGTGTTTTCTGATACCTGCAATGATTATATAAGAGTGAGAATGGTGCCTAGAAACAGGGAAGGTTCACATAGACATGAAATAAAATGTCAACATAGTTCAGGATTTTATTTTGTTCTTGGTTCTACAGAAAATATGTGTTCTTAAATTTCATCCGGTTCATCCATTTATATGACTGGCAAACCCCACCACCACCACCACCTAATACCCTAAGGAGAAAGGGGTAGGGAGGGGCCAGTGTGTGCACAGGGAAACAAGGGGCACCACCATTCCATCTCTGGCTGACTTTCGTGGCCCTGTTTGGATGCTGAGGCGTCGCAGAGCCTCATAAGCCTAGAGGGCTTGGTTGTCAGAGCCACCACTGAGGGGCAAAGGTCCTGGCAACATTTGCTCGGGTGGTGTCTCCCAACTTCCTAACTCCAGACCATGGCAGGGTCTGCCCTGTTGATCTAGGCCAACCTCCCCCAGCCGCTGGTGCCACCAGTATATATACATAGTTCCAGTGTCACCACCTTACCAGCTGTCCACTTCCAGATGAGGAGCCCTTGGGTTTCCACTTGACACCACTCTTTGGGATGGCACTTTTGTCCTTTTGAAGGCAAGACCTCATCTCGCGTATTTTTGACACGTGATCAGAAGGGACCAGTTCCCTGAGAAAGATATCCTGGTGAAGTGAAGGATCAGTGAAAGAAGGTGACTCCTCCTCGAGAGGAGATTGACACGGTGTCTGTGGCAGTGGGTTGCTCAGACAAAGAACGCTTGTGAGGAGAGGGTACTCACTCAAACGGTGTTTTATTCTGTTGTAGGGACCCTACTGGATTGCGTCTAGCATTTTTCTGAGAGGGTGCTCTGGGCAGTGCTATGCTGGACATGGTGACACTCTAGATCTCAAACTCCCAAACTGATGTGGCCTATTCTCCCCTTTTCGAGGGAAAGAAGTTACCCAGAACCCCCCTGGCAATGAAAAACTCTTGTCCTAGAACCCATAATCCAGAAGAAAGCATAGGTATCTGTTTTGGCAGCCCAATTGGATGTTTCAGCACCAGCCCCAGTAGATACTGCTCTGGACAACAGGACCTTTTGCTGGTGCTGGGTGGATCCCAGGTCCTCCACCTTGTGGGGTGGTGACCTAAAGACTCCATGCCCCTGAGCTGTAAAATGTGACCAACGGCCCTAGCCCAGGAGCTTTGTGAAGTTGACATGGTCCAATGTCAGTGAGACAGTCTACAAGTAACATCCACCACTCTCAGGAGCAGCAGTCCCCTTGTGGTAGCTCACAGTGCACTCCCATCAGGGGAGCAAAAAAAAAAAAGCTAATTTTTTAAAAGTAATTTTTGTTCTGATGATGCCTTATACCTGATCCCTTCAACACATTGGCTTCTTCCATGTGGGCTTTGTTGCTTCTGAGCTAGATGGCCACTTGTTTACCTTCAAGCTTTTTTAAGACCCCAGACGCTATCTTTTGATAGCCGGGCACCATCAGCTTTCTTCACCACATTTGCTTATTCACCCGCTTTTTCTTCAACGGTTGTGTCGGGAAGGTGAGCATTGTAGATTGCCAATTTAATAGAAGAAAGTATTCCTGCTTTGAGGGAGTACTTGAGTGGAGGTCCAATGTCCTTCTGCTACCTTAATACTAAGCCTATAAATATAGGCACGTAAATCTATTTCCCCATCCTCATATAAATATATTTGCATATTTACAAAAAAATCTTACCATAGTGAATAATGGGGGGAGTGCGGAGTGGAGACCCAAAGCCCATTAGTAGGCCACTGGAGATCCCCTTGCAGAGGGGTCTCGGGGAGGAGACGAGCCAGTCAGGGTGTGATATAGCAACGATGAAAAATACAACTTTCCTCTAGTTCCTAAATGTTTCCTCCATGCTCCCACTATCATGATACGAATTCTACCTTGCAAGTCTGACTAGACCAGAGGATGTACACTGTGGTACAGATAGGAACTGGAAATACAGGCGGATGATCCCTACAGGACCAGTGGTGTAAGTGGTGATACTGGGAGGGTAGAGGGAGAGTGGGTTGGAAAGAGGAAACCAATTACAAGGAACTATATGTGACCTCCTCCCTGGGGAATGGACAACAGAAAAGTGGGTGAAGGGCGACGTCGGACAGGGCAAGATATGACAAAATAATAATTTATAAATTATCAAGGACTCATGAGAGAGGGGGGAGCGAGGAGGGAGGGGAAAAATGAGGAGCTGATGCCGGGGGCTTAAGTGGAGAGGAAATGTTTTGAGAATGATGAGGGCAATGAATGTACAAATGCTCTTTACACACTTTATGTATGTATGGATTGTGATAAGAGTTGTATGAGCCCCTAATAAAATGATTTTTTTTAATAAATAATTTTTTTAAAGAGAAGCTCACTGCTTAAAAAAAAAAAGTAATTTTTACTGATTCTTCAGCATACTATAGTGAGAAGGAACCAGTGTTGAAGCAACTTTTTTTTTTCCCCCACCACCACCACCCCGCCTCCCTCCTTCCCTCCCTCCCTTCCTGTCTCCAAAGCAACATTTTTTTAACCCAATGATATGTTCCCACTTTGGTCGGATGCCAGAGGACTGCTTGGGGATATGCATTCCTCAGGGGCTGTTGTTCCTGTAACCACACAATTGTCAGCACTGCTGCACCCCTGCCCCGGTGCTTCTCAATGAAGGGATTGATCTCCAAGGGTCGAGGATCTTAGAAAGCAACCTTGAAAGAGTTGAATGTCACACAGGCCTGGCAGTAGCGAGGATGGAGGATGGAACATTCTGCTAGAGAACTAGGTTAGTCACTGGTGAGGCTCAACCTGTGGATCATCTCTAGGTTGGTTGGGGGACACTTTACTGCTCATTGGGGAGGGGGCAGTGACCCACATACTAGATCCTGCCCACTACTACCATCTCCTCCTGCTGCTGAGGGCATAGCTTCCTTCTCACTCTCTGTTTTTAAGTTTTAGGTTTGCTACAACTAAAATAAACGGAGGGAGCCCTAGTGGTATCATAGTTAAGCCCTTGACTGCTAGCCAAAAGATCAGCAGTTCAAACTCATCCAGCGGGTCTTCCTGGAAGAAGTCCTGGCATTCTGCTCTAGGAAGCGCATGGGGGTAGTTCTCTGTGGGGCAGGGTCAACCAAATAAACCATGCCTGTAGTTCTCACAGAAGTCAGAGGCTTTCTAACAGGCATTGGTGTGAGTGCTTTATGCAGATACAAACCCTAGCCTTCTAGCGTGGCTCTTGGGGCCACCAGTTAGCCATTGCCTTGTCGCCTAACCCTGCTTACCCATTGCATGGCATGCAAGCCTCAAGGCCTTTTTGTTCTGGCATCCACAGCCTTTTGTTTCATGCCTTCACACGTTCTACTAAAATAATCTAGTACCATTCGTTTTTCTGCCCCTGTTGTGACTTTGACCAAAGAGACATGTATTTGGATTTCTAGCCTTAAAAATTTTCACATTAAAATTCCCCCGAGTTGCTCTCTACATTGTGTGTTTCAGATGTCAACATCTTAATTTGTCCTAGTGAATCTCATTATGATGTCCTTGAGAAGTTGCGCGTGCCCGTGCGCATATAAGTGCAGTACGATGGAGTCCCTTCTTAGCATTCGCTGCACAGAGCACTGCAGGGTTTCCAGCCCTTCAGGTAGAAGGGAAATTGTTGCTATGGCAATAACACAAGCTTGAACAACACCACCACCCCCAATCCCGTGGGTGGCTTGGGGAGGGAAACGGAGCACAGAGAACCATTTGAGCAGCTAGTATTTGCCCAAAGCCTGCATGAAAGCTGTGGTTGGGTGGGCTTTCTTGTGTTTGCTGTGGAATTCAAGGTCATTTCCAGTTGCTATGTGGCAGCTGAGAAACGTAAACAATCTTTCACTCCTCTGACTTTGAGACAAAGAGAAAAACCAAAAGAATAGCTTCTGTCTACTCTCCAGTCCCCAGAGACTGTGTACCCTTTTCTTAGGTCCTAGCCAGGAAGCATGTGTCTGCAGTGGTAAGGGCTCTACTAACCAGGAGTCAGCCCCTGAGACCTGGGAAACCCATTGTCCTCTCCTTGGAGACTAGATGACGACTGTGCACTCAGGGTCTGTGTAACATGCTAATGTCCCCCAGGGAATGGGGCTGGGATCGATCCTCTGAATGCCCAGTGCTACTGGGGAACAGATTCAGTCTGCTAGGGTCAGAGTGAGGGCAGCCCAAGTCAATAGGGCCTCCACCAGAGAACATGTTGACTGTTGGGGCAGGTGCAACAGGGGTGACTGGATCTTGAGGAGTCTTCCACTGCATTGCAGCAGTGTTTCAGGGCTGCATGCTTTTTGCCCTAACTCTTGAAGCTTGGAGAGAACACCAGAGCATGCTTTTTGCCAATGTCTTGACATTGTGTTGGTTTTGTTTCTTTTGAACTTTGCTCCCCTTCTTACTTTCTGAGCTTTCTCCTAGATGAATCCTGCCCTTTGGCTCGCGGGTAGTAGGCTGCTCCAAGGTGTGCAGGCCTTCCTGGTGTTAATGTTAACCTTCCAGGCTGCTGTTGTCTGACTGAGAGGTGAGCCACGGACCACTGTATGTAACTAAAGGTGTGATGTGGTACACAGTAGGTTGTTCTTTAAAAAAGAATCATCATAATCTTCTGTAGAAACAAATTGAAATACTTAGAAAATGAAATGATACCTTATAAGAGTTGTCTCAAAATTAACCTGGAGTAGGAGAAGCGGAAAGCACATAGAGTGCAGATGAACGAGTGGCCCTGACATGATATTTATTAAAGGTGAGTGAGGGGTTACTTGAGGCTCAACTATGCTTAATATATTTGGTAATAAAAAGCTTTTAGAAAGAAAAAGAAGAGGATAGGGTTAGGAAAAAGAAAAAGAAAAAAAGACTCTAAAAAGAAAAGCTTTTTAAAAAGACACACAGAATCCAGATCTGTCTAAGTATGATGCTTACACAATCATGCATGCGTTTCACTGCTCAAACATATGCACATACCACTACTTTGCTCTGGCGTTTCAAGGGTGCATCATGCATCATCCGTGGGAGCAGGAGAGACCCATCTCAAAGGTCCTACTTTGTAGCTTGATCATTTTTTCTAAGAGACAAGGATGTGTGTAATATGAGGTGCTGACACTGGTTCTCTGGGAGTTTTTCTCGTGTGGTGGTGTGCTGATGGTTTTCCTCCTTCACTGAGAAAACAGACTTTAAATGACCGGCAAAGATTCCAAGATGAGGTACTGGGCACATTGTGAGCCATGAGAAAGGGTTCCAGGAAGCCAAGGCCATGCCCGTAGGCCTCTCAAAGGTGCTGGACCAACCTAGACCGTTCTTTTCTCTGTGAAGACCTGCAAATGGAGTAGCCTATGGCTGACAACAGACATGTGGCCTTCCCCGGTATTGGCACTTGATGTTGAAAGCAACTCGACATCTCGCATCAAACCTTGTTGCCTCCTCAGTGTGCCCGTCATCCCTTCAGAAGTTCATCTGAGAAGCATTGTGTATATATGTATCAGAAGCTCCCTGGTCTGGAAGGGGAAGGGAAATCCCAGGCTGCTCTCTCCCCTGCTCTGGCATATCGCCCCTGTAGAGCGCTCTGCTGCCTTCATCCCCTGTGTGCACCTTTGGCTAACTCTCGCCTTTCCCAGTCGGCCTGTTCTCCAGACCTCCTTATCCTTCCTCTGCGCATACTTCTTCATGAGGGCGCTTGTCCACTCCCTGATGCTTTCTTTCTCACCTCTAAGCATGTGCTTCTGGCTGCTCCCTGCTGCAGGAGTGGCTGGGTCTCAAAGAATTGCTGTGGCTGGTCTTAAGATCATCCAACAGCTATTCGTTGAGCATTGCTATGCCCACAAAACTACCAAAAGGGACAATCATAATACGAACTTCAGATATCTGGGGGCTGGATGTTGGGGAGGCCCAACCGCTGATCGTTCGTTCAGTTGTGAGGCCAAGGTGGTGATGGCTGTAGGAGAGGAAGGGCAAGGATCACTGGGTTTGGCCTGACCAAGAACTACATGAAACTCATGAGTCCTCACCTGATAGACTTTAAATGGTTGGGTCAAAGAAAGATAGGAGCAAAGCTGCACTTAGGGTCAGCATGGAGGGCTGGGGAGGTACTGAGACCCCAGACTTCAGAGGACTTTGCAGACAGATGGGGGGAGGCAAGGGAGGTTTGAAGGCCCAGCCCAAGGATGATGTGCTGAGTGCTGTTGGGGGAAGCCAACTGACTACTGGGAGTTGGAAGAATACCCTGCTCAGTTATCGTAGTAGTCTATTTTGCCTGGGCCCACAGTGTGCTCCTAGATCAACCCGTCCTTTGCTCCCATAGCCAATTGCACAGTATTGGGTGGTCGGTAACTTTGTCCGTTCCTCAGGCCTAGGTGGATGCTATTGACCTGAAAGGGGCCAGTCATCTGGCAGCAGGGTTACGGAGGATTTGGGGAGAGGTGGCAGCAATTGAAAGCCATATGGTAGAGTAGAGGAACTGGCTGGTATATCCAGAGGCCACCCCCTCCTTGGGGTTGTTCAGCCTTGCAGGCGGAGTAGTATCAGAAGGGCACAGAAATTGCCAGGTCACTTGGTGCTTGCCACTTGGCTATAGTTCCAGGTTCCAGTAGACTTTTCAGATGGGCTATGATTCCTACTCATAAACGTCCTCTCAGATGAAAGAGCTATGTCATCAGCATAAATCATCTCACTTGTCTGTAAAGGCTCTTTTCCAGTTCCAGGGCTGTTAGCACCATGTAATGTCTCTGATCATTTTTATCCCCCTACTCTGACAACACCAGGAGAGTCGCTTCATTCTCCTTTTGCAACATGTTGTCCCAGATGCCGAGAGGCCTCCTGTGCTGAGAGGCCTGCTCTCTTTCTACAGGCCTCCTGACAGAAATGCAAACAACTAAAGGCCTGGTGCTACCAGCTGTTGCTATTTTGACCACAGAGGCCAGGGTCCAGTCTGTGTAGCCTGCTTGGGAGTGGGCAACTGGGGTCTGTGCCTGGTGAAAAATGGTGTGTCCTCTCCCCACGCAGCTCCTCCAACAGCTTCATGGTGAAGGAAGCCAGGCCTGGCCCTGGGATGCATCCCAATTGTGTTCTGGAGCAATATTGTCTGGGCCTCTCTGGTAGACCTTCCAGAGGAACCCAGGCAGCCTTCGGTTTTCCACCTTGTTTTGTGTAAAGGATGTTTCCAACCCGTTGCGGCTTGGCCTGCTAGTAAACTCTCATCAACCTGCAGTCCCAGCTTGGGGGCCTGCATCTGGGACTAGCCAGGCTGGGGGCTGGCTTTTCCCTGGTGAAAGCCTGGTGGGAGCTTAGCCCACCAAGGGTGGCTGAGGGGAGAGCACTTTGTTATGCAGCAGCCAAAACCACAACAAATGACAACTTTCCGTTCTGTCATCTCTCCCAGCTCCACCGCTGGACATACAGTTCATTCTTCTACCATAAAAGGGCATCCTGGCTTGTCTGGAGCTGTGGGGCCTTTTGCCCCCTGAGGAGAACAGAGCAGAGAGAAGGGGAACAGTGCTCTCAGCAGTGACAGCAGCCTCAGTAAGAGGACAGGAAATAGACAGTGCTGTGGAGCCCCCAACTTTGGTGTCTTGTTCAGAACAGTGTAGTGTCTTGTTCACATCTGTGAGTGTCAGGAGGAGGGGCATGCAAATAGGCAGTACAAGGCTTGTTACAAGACTGCAACGAGCCTGCCCAAGTGACTTGTCAGTTCCTGGCAGTTGGTTCTCTTGGTTTGTAATTTCAGGTGTTAGATTTACAAGGGGAGACCCAGGAGATCATATAAGTCAGACACTGTCATTTTGGAGGTGAACAAAGAAAGACCTTAGTGAAGTTAAGTGCCAGGTTCATACTGCTTAGGGGGAAATCTTTGAACTTCTGACTGATTCTGTGTGGATGGACTTTGAGTCTGGTTCTAGCTCTCTAACCTAGGTGCCCCAGTGATCTGTGAGCAGACGGAAAGGTAAGCAGCAGAAACCTTGAGTGTCATCAGTACAGTTGTTAACCGGTAGTTTGCCTGGCTGTCAACTAGAGGGTTCCAATAAAAATAAGGAGTAGACATTCCGGGGTCTGAGCTGGATGGCAGGAGTCCCAGGGTAGAGAGAGTGCACGCATGCGCACTAACGAGCACGCACCACCATCCCTTCCTAATGGCACAGGCTCTCCTGGTACCCACCTCTTTTTGTCTGCTGTGATGAATTGTGTCCCGTCCCCCGTACCCCCCCCAAAAGTATATGTAGTAAATCCTAATCACCACCACCCTGTATTTTGAGGTAATGAGCCCATGTGGGCGGAAGTTCTGCTATGTTAATGAGACCATATTAGTGCAGGATCCACCTTAAGTCAAATCTCTTTTGAGATATCAGCAGAGCAAATTGAGCAAACAAGGAAGCAAGCAAGCAGAGATGGGGAAGATATAGATGCCACAGCATATGAGACTTCTAGGGAATCGAGAGACACCAGGCGAAGAGAGACAAACAACCTTCCCCTTGAGCCAGCATCCTGGATCCAGACTTCTAGCATCCCAGGCAGGGCAGAAATACATTTCTGTCTGCAGAAGCCGTCCACTTGTGGATTTCTGTTACAGCAGCATTGGAGAATGAAAACACCTCACTTTCTTGAAGAATGTTTCCTGTAAAGAAGAGCTAAGGATTTTTTTGTTGTTCAAACGTACATTAATTCCACCTGCACATCTGATTTCATAGCTGACGCTGGAACTGAACTGAGGACATTCCTTAGGGAATCAGAATTGTGTCCAAGAATCTTGCTGATCTGGAAATTCAGGAGGAAAGCAAAGACTTTCAGGGTTATATTTTATTGCACAAATACCTGAATGGGTTCTGTGTGCATTGTCTCCAAATCAAAAGTCATTCCCAAAAGCAATAAATTGCTGAGAGCACCATGGTGTGGGTTGTTAAAGTTTTCCATTCCTGGACCTGCCTGTAAGGCTCGGGGCAGGGCTAGTTGAAACCTCTGCGTCCTATCAGGCAGGCAGGTAGGTAGTCTCAAAAAGAAGTTTTTTGTTTTGTTTTGTTTTAGATTAAGACCTTTCTTTTAAATGTTCTTATTGTATAAAGTGGTGTATTTTAGACAGATAGGAAAGAACTGGTGAGCATGTTTTCCTCTGGACCTTCCTGAGTCATTTCTGGCCTCAGAATATGGCCAGAACAATGCCCCAGATTGTCCATCTCCGTGCTGTACCCCACACCCTCTCCCAGTGCATTTCTTGGGGGCTGTTGCTTCTGTGAGTAGCAGGGAGTGAACTTGGTCTCGGAGCAATTGCTCGTCATCATCAAGTATAGCTTTTATTGATTAACTTCTCCAACAGTGGTCTCAATTCATTGAACCACATGTGTCTGGCCCTCCTGGTCAAGCCGTGACCAACTGAGAGTCCTTAGCCTGCCTCCTTCCTAATTTTGTCACAGTATGCTTCAGCAATCTTAACTTCGCTTTAGGAAAACAAACACCGGGAGTAGCTTTGATAGAACAAAGGAGAATTTCCTATTATCAATGAGCCCACAGTTCTCTTCCTTTGAAAAGAGGAAGTGACATTTGGGGCCTTAGAGCTCACTCTGAAGGGCCTTCTTGAAGCCCAGCTGCTTCCTGCAGCCTTCGTTATAGCTGCTTCCTGCCCTTCTTTCCTCATACTTCTTCATGATCCTCCACATTTCAGGAGTTCAGTTTTTTTCTCAAGGATATCTATACCCTCTGAATTCATGTGTTCATTACCAGCAAAGGTACATCCAGAATGCATGGATAAAGCACAGGTAGCAAAATTTCATCTCCAGTGCTTTGGGCGACTTCATGTCATGTCTTTGGGACATTTCCAATAAGGACCAATCCCTGGAGAAAGGACAGCATGCTTGGTGTAAAGTAGCGGTTGGGTGAAAAAGAAGATCCTCACGAATTTGATTGACACAGTGACTGGAACAGTGGCTCAAGCATAGCAACAGTTGAGAGAATGGTGCAGGGCCGAGCAATATTCCCTTTTGTTGTGGGTTAGGTTGCTGTAAGTTGGAACCCACTCAAGGGCATCTGACATCAATACAGCGGTGTACACCAATGGTCTGTACACTTTCTCCTAGGAAGGACAAGCTACTTGAGGCTTTAAGCAGCTCCTAGTCTCTGTCACAGTGACACATTTCTGCCTGTGTGGCATGAAAGGAACCACAAACAAGGAAATGTGGCTATGTTCCATCTAAATCACATTTATTAAAAATAGGTGGGGGCTAGGTTTTGCCTTAGTAGCTGTTGTTTACTAATTTCTGGGGTAATTTGTTGCATTTTTTAATGCAGAATTTTAACCCAGAATTGCCTGGGTCCAATTGTGTGTCTAAGGAGCCGTCACAACCTTGAGGACAGGAAAAGGCAGGGTGCAGAACAATTGGTGTGTATCTGGGTTTAGGTGACAGCAGAGCTTCTACATTCTTCCTTAGACACACAATTCATTAGGAAGAGTAAAGAGGAACCCCAGGAGTAGCAGTAATGTGTGTCTGGGGAGGATCTGAGTATGGCACTCAGCAGTGTGCATGGGTTATTTTTCCAACTAAACTAAGTATGTTACTTTAGGGACTAAGGTGCACCTGACCCAAGCCATGAGGCATTTTCAATTGCCTCATAATTCATGTGAAAGTTGGACATTGACTAAAGAAGACTAAGAAGAATGGATGCATTTGAATTGAATTGTGGTACTGAAGAAGAATATTGAGAGTACTGTGGACTGCTAAGGGACATACAAATCTGTCTCAGTAGAAGTACAGCCAGAGTTAGCATTAGAGGCAAGGATGACCAGACTTCATCTTACAGATTTTGGACATGTCAGGAGAGATAGGTCCCTGGAGAAGAACAGTGTGCTTGGTAAAGTAGAGGGGCAGTAAAAAAGAGGAAGGAGGTGGATTAGCACGCTGGCTGCAACAATGGGATCAAGCATAGGAACAATTGTGGGATGATGCAGGACCGGGCAATGTTTCGTTCTGTCGTACACGAGGTTGCTGTGCGTCAGAACTGACTCAGTGGCACCTAACAACAACTTCACCATCCCAGTCCACTCTGAACTTTAACAACAAAGGACCTTAGACTGATTGTCATCAGTGTCACAAAAACAAGTGTGTGTGAACTGAGTGGAAGACCCAATTTCCTTCACAAAACTAGCATTCAAAGATCCAAGGTCTTGAATTCCACCAATTTATCTGATCAATAAGCCTTGTCTCGTATGATTTTTGAGTTCTGTTCTACATTTTCCTCCTACTCTACCCAGGACCTTCAAGTGTGATCCTTTTCAGAGCAGCTGGTGGTTGTGGTAGTCAGATACCGTCTAGTTCTTCTGGTCTCAGGGTCATGGATACTGATGTCTGTGTAGTCCATTAGACCATTGAACTAATTAGTTTCTTATGTCTTTCCATTTTCAACACTCGTCTTTACTCCAGAAAAGATTTTTTTTTTTTTACTTTATTTCAAGAGGACTTGAAAAAAAATGGAAATGTGAGTTTGAAAATATATTTGTGTATTTCCAAACTCAGACATATTTCTCATACTTCTCTTTGGAGTTTATTTGGTTAATGTTCTTAAATACCTCAAGTCCATTCCAATCAGTAACCCTGTTCAACAGAGGAGAACTCCCCAGTGTTCCTAAGCTCCAGATTGCCAGGCCTTCTCTCCTGAAAAGCTGACTGAGGGTTCAAACCACTACCCCTTTTGTTAACAGACGGGTGCTTATCCATTGCACCACCAGGCTCCTAAGGCTTATTTCACCCCTAACAAGAAGGGTTTGATTTTGTCTTGGGTTTAGGTGAGATCACAGGTCATTGGGCTGAGTAGAAAGCACTGGAACTTGGCTTTCTCCTGGAGGAGCCTGCTGATGGCAGACGCTCAGGAGCTGTGAGCAGCATGCAGCCTAAGGCCAGACCTACCTCTCTCTGACTGCCATCTCTCCTGACTCACGAGTGGGGATGGGCTGGTCCCCTGCATTGCTGGGCCACTGTGAAAAGTTGACTGGGGAACCAGTGGGTAAGCTTGTTGAGCCCATGTGTGCCAAACTTTTGATCACTTTTGATTTTCAAGGGTTGAGAAAACTGTCTCAGCACTTCCTCTGTGTGGCAGGAACCATGAGTAGAAATAGCTAAAGGGCTCAGATGGCCAGTGTCTTGGGCCTACCACCCCCTACTCACCCCCGAGCAAAACATTTCCCAAGTTGTCAAGCAGATCCTTTCCCAGGCATATTTGCTCTCATCCCAGTTTCTACAAAGCTATAAGGAGGCATGTGGGGAGGCAATCCCCCGTCACCACCTCAGGCCTGTTCAGCATGAGGATTTGCAGAGGAAATGCTCTTCTGACTCCCCCACCAAAGCAGGAATGCCTGGCTGCCAAGCCACAGCCTGCTCTGTCTCCTCTGTTGACGAGCTGGGAAAGTTGCAAGTTGTCAGGCGGCACCAGTTCTGCTGAACAAGCAGACATTACCTTTTCCAAGAGAAGTCATTTAAAACATCAGGACTGTGTTTTGAAAGATACTGCCACTGCTCCCTCTGACCTCAATTTCATACCCTAGTAACTTTTCTGCAGTGCTTGCCAGGAGACTCGCTGTGGCCAAGGACACCAAGGAGGTGTGTGTTGTCACACACTTCATCTCAAAAGGAGCTGGCTTTTTTTTTTTTTTTAAAGAATAGTTTGAATAAGCCCTCTGTCTGCTGGCCCAGCATGCCCTCACTCTTCTTACACACACCCACATTCTCTCTCTCTCTCTCTCTCTCTCTCACTACTACTTTTCATTGAAACTCCTACATCATGCTCTCTAACTGCTTTTAACCTTGAAGCATCTGTTGTAGACTTGCACCTTCCTTTTTTTTCCCCTGCGCCTGCATTATTAATGGGGATGGAGCGATGCTATGCGAACCCTGATATCACTAATTACTGCCGATCACTGAGAACAGAGGTCACAACAATGAAATAACACTGCCAGGCAGAGAGGCTAGTGTTTGGGCTGCGTGTCGGGGTGGGGGTGGGGGGGTGGTACTGTCCCAGGTAGATAAAGCAGGTCACCTTAGGGCAGGAGAGGGTGCTTTTTCCATGAGTTACACTGGGTTGCTGTCCTGCACACAGGTAGAGAATTTTATCATTTCTACTAAAATGCAAAGACAGCACAAGAGTTCACGTGGAATAGCCCCATAGAAAACAAAATGATCAGTGCAGGCAGCGTTAACCGGGAGTACGGCACCAGGAGATCCAGGCATCCAGCCCCTAGAACTTTGTTCACTCAGCTGTTGAGTTCCCCACGTGCCAGTTTCCTGTCCAAAATGTCCATTGCACATGTGAATGAGCACACAGCTAGGAGGGGCAAGTGTGCTAAGTCAAAGGTGATTCTTGTGTCACTTGGGCCAGAACTTACCCAGTTTGCAGATATCGGGTGGTGTGAGCACTAGTGTTTGGTGCCTTAAAGGAAGCAGCAACAGCAAAGAAGGTTCCAGTCTTCATTCTGTTTCTGACCAGCCCTGGGTGGTTCCCAGCACTTTCTTCAGCCCTGTTTCTTCTGTAGAATGGGGGTGCCAGGGCCAGCCACAACTGTGTAGATGGCTTAGTGTCACAAGGCCTGGGGACAATGCTAACAGTGACACACAAGGTGGAACCTACCATGGTGGTTTCTGTGAGGTGTCAGGGTCACATCTTCACCTGAGGAGTATGGTGTATGCTCCCAGGGCAGGAACCATTACTTCTGTGATGGATAAGCCCCAACCTTTCAACTTTCTTGGGACCCCAGCGCAAAGCCCAGCTACTGTGGAACTCTGACCACATGTAGAGAAGCAGGAAGTCCACGGGAGGTTGGCGATATATATAGAATGTGCGATGGTGCAGTTGAACTGGCTGGTGTGAACTCCCTGCTCACTTCTGGGTCCATTTTCTCTACTTACTGACTACATTTTGCCACCACAGTGGTATGGACCTGAAACTTAGGGTTTTCCATGCTTCAGAACCTCCACTTAGAGAAAGCCCAGTGGAAAACAGGAATGACGTTGAAATCGCATAGTGGCAAGGCCATTTTGAGAAGCACACTCTCTTAGTTCTTTCATGTTGCTGATAGACGTGTCACCATTGGGAAGCTTTTACAAGCACACTTGCCCTTTCACTGCCAATAGAAGGGTAAAATTTGAATGACAACTTAGAATAGATACCATATATACTCGTGTATGCCGAGTTTTTCGGCAGATTTTTAATGCAGTTTTTGTGGTAAAATTAGGTGCTTTGGCTGATAGTTGGGGTGGCTTATACTCGAGTATATGCGGTATTTGAGGTTGTAGGTGAGCACCTTTCCTCAGAACTTGTAACTGCTGCGAGTGAACTCTGACTCTCCCCAGGGTTACCAAGTGGGCAAGTATCACCCCAGCTCTGTTTACAGCTCTGCTTAAACTTTTAATAGATTTTTCACTCTGCTTTTGTTCCTCAGTATAAGAATGAAAAAAGAAGGTCCATTTTACCCATTTCTGGGCTGTTCACAGCAAAATGACAGCTCGGGGTCCACACTGAACAGTTGCAGGGGTGTCTTTCACTAGGAATGCCTGAGACAGTCCCAGACAGGCTGCACGCAGTTTGGAAATGTAGCTGGTGATAGAATCCAGTGTGGTAGACCAGGCGCTCTGTCATAAATCTTATTTGTAATTGTAAAGAATGAAGTAAATTCAGGGAGCCCTGATATTACGCGGCTGCTAACAGAGCGGTCATTTCTTTAAGCCCACCTAGCTGCTCTAGGGGAAGAAACTCAGCAGTCTGCTCCCACAGAAACTGTAGCCCACAAGAGCCTGGGTGGCAGGTCTGAGTCTAGAAGGCACACAGGCACAGGAGCAAGTGAAATGCATTTGACAAAACCTTCAACAACTAAAATAAGTGTGCTAGGTCTTTTCCATGGGTAGTGGAGTCAATATACAGATCACAAATACTTGACTCATGGGATGTGCTTCTTCGTTTTGTGTGGATTCCCAGCTTCATCTTAAACCAGGGTCCTCCATCAAGAAGTGTCAGGTCAGCTGTTTCTTTTCTAGTTGGAAAACAGAGCAGAGTATGCCGGGATGTTAACTGGGGCGCAACAATAATAATTTGGGACTTAGCCTCTGTAACCTACCTAAGTCCTTTAATGTTTCAGTAATGCCGTTTTCTCTTGTATAAACCGGTGTGACTACATGCATTCTGAGGATGCATGCCGAACTCTGAGACAATGTCGTGAGCTTATAAAAATCCTTGTGGGTTTAGGGTGAACTCCTTTAGAGGCTGTACCCCTGATCATTGGAAGTAAACAAAAGATGAATATCCTCATCTGATAACAGAGGATTTGGAATGGGGTCTCTGGGTCATTTGGTTCCCTCTAGAATGACATCTACTTGTCTCGGAGTGAGAGGAGCTTTGTCACCAACTTCTGGACCTAGAAGAAACCCAAGATGTCATCTAGGTCCACACTGCCCACGGACAGCTCCTTCATTGCCTTCATGTGAGAGTTAGGGTTAACGGGACACTTTCTTTGTTTTCTAAGGGACACCACATGCTCCCATTCATTTCTGGGTCTTGATTTTGAACCTGTTGTTACACTGTGACAAATAGTGACAGTGGTAATGAATCCAGTTGGAATAGTCAAAGAGTTTCTGTTTTGATCTTCTAAGGCCTTCTGTAGGTGAAAGCTCTGTAGACAAGTTGTCCTAGCACAGCTTAGTTTTTGTTTGTTTTTAAGAATTAGCAGTTATACCTGACACCAGGGGCTCAAGCAGAAAGAATGTTTTGGAAATGATGATCGCAACATATGCACAAATGTGTTTGATACAACTGATGTATGGATTATTATGAGAGCTGTAAGAGCTCCCAATAAGATGATCGATTAATTTAAAAAAATAATAATAATTAGTCATTACAGTTACAGTTTTAATAGAGCCAAACCATCTGAGCACATTTGGTTGATGTGGGACAGTTTTTTCTGAAGGTGTTGATGGTTTGGTCCAAAAGTACATCATCAGAAAGCTGAAAACCTGCGGACTCTGAACCTGACTGCCGACAGGTTCCCAATCTGACTTTCCTCAGCAGAAGGACGAGTGTTTAAAGTAAACACCACTGTTTCCTCCTATCTATGTAATCTATAGTTTATAAATCTATTTCCATTAGAAAAGCAGTACATAGCTATCTTAAGAAGCAGCTTATTGGTGTTTATTAAGATTATTTGGGTGAAAGTTTGCAGAGAAAATTGGTTTTCCATTCACATTTTGTTTTGTGTCATTGGCTGCCACCCCCACCATGTAGCAACCCTCTTCCTACTTCCTCCAGGTTTTCTGTCACCTTTCATTCTTTTCCATAATACTCTCTGGCTATTCGAAGTGGGAGGTTAGATGCCTTCCCAAGACACCCAATATATCAAGGTGATCGGTCTAATGGCTGATGACCAGAGACAGTGATCCCTGTGAGGGTGCTAGACAGATAATGTGAGTGAACAGGGAAATGGTAGAGAGGACCCCAGGCCAAGAAATGCAAAGGACTTTTCTAAGATGTGTGAGGGCTTCACCTCTTCCGGCCCCCCCCCCCCCCCAAGATACACTCACACACAGGACCCTGAGAGTTGGTGAGGTTGTCCAGAGCCAGAAAGGTGAAGATATTTGCCCAGGCATGGTCTTTTGAAGCTCAGTCTTGGCAGAGATTGTATCTGCATTCTTTCTGCTGGGCTTTTACAGCGTGCACTTTATGGAATGTTTTGCATAGTTTTCCATCCTTTTACAAGGTCAGTCCTGAGATTTGCATTATCACACAGTGAATGTAAAGAATTCACATCTAGAAAATGTTTTGTTTTTTCCAAGCTGCCTTAACATACATATTTAATTACGAGGCATCAGGATTAATGGAGCTTTGAATATAATAAAGCTCTTTCCCCAAGATTAATTTGATTTAATTACTCGTGAGACAAGCATTGGCAGCCTTGCCTTGGTGTGGTGGACGTGCCAGTTTGGACGTAGGTACCAGAGGAGAGAGGCTGGCCCTGGACTGATGTCAAGGTCACCACTAGACTTTTTGCTTACTTCCTGACTCTGCCTCCTGCCTTCTCGTTTATAGCTTACACTGTATCTGGCCAGCTTTGATGGGAAGAGGAACAGAATACAGTTAGCTTTTGAGAGATTCAGGAGTCCTGGGTAGCACAAATGGCGAAGCGTTCAGCTGCTAACTAGAAGGTTTGAGGATCAAATCCACCCAGAGGTGCCTCAGAAGAAAGGCCCAGTGATCTATTTGCAGAAGGCCAAGCTTGGGAAACACTGGGGAGCACAGTTCTATGCAGATTCACCTTATTTTCCATTGGTTCTGACGATCATGTTGTGGTATGCATCCCCTGGTGTCCAGGAGAATACCAGGTCAGAACACTTGTTACTGCCCTGCTCTCCCAGACTTTGAAATCCACTCTGGCACCCCGGGGCCTTCAGTTGTTGATGACCTATGTGGAAAGAGGGCTAGGCAGAGGTCCACCAAAGAGCTTGTCGTCTGACCCTTTGTGACCCCACGTACAACAGGGTGAAACACTGCCTGATCCTACTCCATCCTGATAGTCATTCTGTTTATTTTTCAGTGCTTGTTGCCAACACCATGATTTTTTAGTCTTCCTGTTCATTGTGCAGCTTTCACATGAGGTGATTGAAATTAGCATGGCTTGGGGCAGGTGTATGTTAGTCCACAAGCGACATCTTCGCTGTTTCACTGTTTAACACTTTAAAGGAGGTCTTTGGCCTCAGAGTTGCCCAGTGCAATCTGTTTGATTGTGGATCCAGGTAAAATGAAATCCTTGGTGACTTTGATCTTTTCTTTATTTTTCATGACGCTTTTATTGGTCCAGTTTGTGAGGATTTTCAGTTTCTTTCTGTTGTGTTGCAATCCATACTGAAGGCTTTAGTCTTTGATCTTCATCGGGAGCTGCTTCTAGTCTTCACCTTCAGCAAGCAAAGTGTTTCCCTGGGCCTCTCCTTTATCTGCCTCAAATCAAAAGGCTCATCTTTTTTTTTTGTACAGAGAACTGTACAAAAGGAAAAGTATCCAGTCTGACTTTTCCCCCATTTGTAGGGTGCCTTAACGATAAAGGAGCCACACCTGCTGAGTGTCCTCACTGTTGGCAAGGTCTCTCCCTCTGCCCTACTACAAGGGCACAGGTACTATAGCCAGAGTGTTCTTGGGAGATTCAGGTAACTCTGGGTGATGTTGGCTTCCACACCCAGCAGGATGATGGGTGCTGAGGCATATCGGGTAAAACAAGGCTCATGAGCGTTTGAACCTCAGGAGTCTTTCTGAGTTTTTCCTTAATGACAAGGTCCCACATTTTACCTAGGCAGCCCAGCCATCCCCTGTGCTTAGTTATGGCCATGCTTGACTCTCCGCTTGTAGCCAGTCTCTCACATAGTCTCTTCCTGACTGGCTTGCTCACCATATGGAACTATCATACCATGATGTTAGCTTTCTTCCTTAAAGCTAGCCAGCCCTACCCCCACAGAGCCTGCATGCTGCTCTCTGTGGTGTGGCCAGAGGGCGGGGCAGGAAACTGTTCCATTTATTGTGAGCATTTGAAGGACTTTATCCAAAGACACTCTCAGCACTCCCTCTTGCTGCCCCCCCCATGCTTGTGTGATTTATTGACAACCTACTGTGTGCTGGGCAAAGCCCCCTAACACCTGCTCTCCTCCCAGCATCTGTCTGCTCACCTTCCTAACAAGGCCACCAAGGCTCTGAGGAAGAGGGCACAGGGCCAGCATGTTATGAGTTCTGATCTAAGCAGAAGCTGATAGGGCCACCACACAGGTCATACAGACTACTAGTGATGAGTTTTGCCATTGAGGAAACCAAACAGGGTTTGTTCTGGCAGCACAGCACCCCATTGGGCCAGTGTCCTCTGCTGAGCCACAATTTGGGCAGGCACATCTCCACTGTCAGTGCCACAGAGGAAGGGAGCAACCACCATGTGAATAAGCAGTGTGAGTAGAACCAGATGACAAATGTCTGTCGTGTGTGTGTGTGTGTGTGTGTGTGTGTGTGTGTGTGTGTGTGTATCTGTCTGTCTGTCTGTCTTCATCATGGTGCTGCTGTCCAGTAGGTTTGGTCCCTGCACACGTTCTGCAGATACTCCCTGGTGATGAATCACCACCATCCTTTGAAGCCACTCAGGTGTGTCTGTGCTCTGAACTGCTTTGTGAGCAGGCCTCTTCCCTTCCTCTCTGAATTTGTTTCCCCATCTTTGACAGGACAGGGAGGAGGTGGGGCTTGGTTTGAAGCCATGCTGGCAGATACCACTGCTATTTGTGGTAGCAACACCCCTGCCTTCCAGTTGATTCCAACTCACACCAACCCTCAGGGACAGAGCAGACCAGCCCCATAAGAATTCCGAAGCAATAAATCTTTAAGGAAGTAAGTGGACTGGCACATCTTACTTACATCGAGAAGTTGGTGCTTTCTAACTGCTGGCCTTTCCATCATTGGCTCAATGCTCAACCCATTGTGCCACCAGGGCTCTTTAGCATGTGGTATGTTGTGATCTAAAGCCTTGGGCCAACACACCAGACAGAAACTGGTTGAGATCTGACCTCCTTGAAATGCTCAAAGAGTTAACTAGAGCAGACAACTGTCCAGGCTCTGCCTGAGCCATGAGACTCTGAGAAAAGTCTGAACTTCAGAACAAGGAGACCTGCTCATCTAGGGTCTTTCCTATGTGGACATCAAGCGGGACACATGTTTGAAGCAAAGGATGATGCTATTCTTTCAGAGTAAAGTTAGAGGTAGCTAGCTAGCATTTCCCCCCTAACATGCCCCAGAATTCAAGTTCGGATTCTGACCTCAGATCATTAAAAAAATGGGTTTCTTAAACCAGGAAAGATAAATTTCCTACAGTTTGTGGGGTTTTTTGTGGGTTTTTTTATTTTATTTTTGTTCATTCTTCTTGAAGAAGATGTATGTATTTATTTATTTTTAAAGTGGAATTTCTTTTTAATTAAAAAATTTTTTAAACATTTTATTAGGGGCTCATACAACTGTTATTGCAATCCATACACACATCAATTGTGTAAAGTGCATTTGTACATCATTCTCAAATCATTTTCTCTCCACTTAAACCCCCGATATTAGGTTCTCATTTTTCCCCTCCCTCCCCGCTCCCCCCTCCCTCATGAGCCCTTGATAGTTTATAAACTGGTATTTTGTCATATCTTGCCCTATCCGACGTCTCCCTTTACCCACCTTTTGGTTGTCTGTCCTCCAGGGAGGAGGTCACATATAGTTCCTTGCAATCGGTTCCCTCCTTCCTACCCATTCTCCCTTCACCCTCCCTGCCTCGCCATTCACACCACTGGTCCTGTAGGGTAGTTTGTGTTTTAGATTATGTTTCAGGTGAGAATTTACATAGCAAATTGGAGTCCCCTTTAGTAACTTTTTTTAAGATCATTTTATTAGGGTCTCTAACAGCTCTTATAACAATCCGTACATCAATTGTATCAAGCATAGTTGTACATATGTTGCCATCATTATTTTATAAACTGTTTACTTTTTTATGTGAGCCCTTGGTATCAGCTCCTCTTGTTTTTTCTCCCTCCCACCCTTGCACCCTGGTGACCCCTTGATAAATTATAAATTATTATTATTTTCATATCTTAACACTGACCGGTCTCCCTTCCCCCAGTTTCTGTTGTTCGTCCCCCTGGGGGCCGGTTATGTGTCAATCATTGTGATCGGTTCCCCTCTCCACACCTTCCCCTTACGCTTTCGGTATTACTTCTCCTATTTCTGTACCTGAGGGGTTTATCTGACCTGGATCATGTGTGTCGTGAGCTCTTATCTGTACCAATATGCATGCTCTGGTTTAGCCAGAACTGAAAGGTAGAACTGGGGTCATGATAGTGGCAGGTAAGGAATCCTCAAAGAACCAGAGGAATAGTGTGTGTTTTATTGGTGCTATACTGCACCCTAGTTGACTCATCCTGTCCTTGTGACCTTTCTGAGAGGTGATGTCCCATCATCTACAGATGAGTTTGGGGTCTCTGCTCCAACCCTCCTCATTCTCAGCGATATGTTTTTGGGTCTTCTGTGCCTGTTACCTGATCACATCAACACCTCAACGCATGGGCTGGTGTGCTACTTCCATGTGGGCTTGTTGCTTCTCTGCTAGATGACTGCTTGTTTAACTTCAAGTCTTTAAGACCCCGAACATTCTATCTTTTGATAGTGGGCTCCATCAGCTGTCTTCACTACATTTGCTTATGCCCCCATTTTGTCTTCAGTGATCGTGCTGGGAGCGTGAGCTTCACAGAGTAATCTTTATATAAATTGTTCCCTGTCATTGGTTTCAATTTTTACACTTGAGTCTGTACTCACATTTTTGCTATTATTTTGGTTCTGTTTACATTAATCTAGCTTTCCTTCTTTCTCACCTTGTTTTTGAGGCAATGTTGATGTTTGGTTTCATATAATTCATTGTTTAAGGGGGCACATTTTTCATAGGTGACACTGTCTGATAGCTATTTTATCTGGTACCTGTCCCCAGTCAGAATGGTCAGCGGTAATAGCTGGGGAGCATCTAGATTAGAAGAGGCTGAGTTCATGTCAACTGTGACTTTGTTTCTTCTTTTAACGTTGGAGTTGGTACATTCTTTTTGCTCCATGTATGAATGGACATCGGTAGGTATCTTAGATGGCTGCTCACAAATTTTTAAAGTCCATATGCTACTTGCCAAACAAGGGTGTAGAAGATGATCTTTGTGAACTCTGTTATGGCAAGACACATTTAGAGCTCTGGTGACAGTTGGGCTTGCTCTTTGGCGCCTCTCACTGCTCATAATTTTGGTGTTACCCACAATCTTAGTGAAGAAGTAAGTGCCTGATGTAGGGGAGAGAAAGTGGGAAGGTCTCAGAAGTTTTTGAGCCAAAGCCTGAGTGAGAAGATGGTGGGCAGTGTTACCCTGTGATCCACGGGCATATGGAGCTGAGAGAGACAAGATGACACAGGGACTGGGAGGGATGGTAGAGGACCACATCTAAAGTGCTTTCTGTGCTCTGGACCAGAGTTGGTGAACAAGAAGGAAAGGACTTGAACTGTGTTTGGGAAGAGATCAATGGGGACACAGGAGGAAACATCTAGGGGTCTGGACCTGAGCGGCTGGTGAATGGTGGTGGAGACTAAACCCAGCTTGCAGGGGCAGGGGCAGGGGTGGAGGTGGAGGTGGAGGTGGAGGTGAGAGTCCGAAGTGAGCCCAGACATGCAGGCATGCATGCGCTCTTGGCACATCCAAGTAGAAATGTTGATTCATACAAGCTGGCAATCAAGAAGCCCTGGTGGTGCAAATGATTAAGCCTCTGGCTGCTCACCCACCAGTTGGTGGTTCAAATCTACCCAGTGGCTCTGTGAGAGAAAAGTCCTGATCTACTACCATAAAAAATACAGCCTCGAAAATCCATGGCGGAAACTGTATTGCCACATGGGTTGGAATCACTCCATAACACCTAAGAGCAGCTTGGGGAGAGCTGAAAGCTGTGGAGGAGCTACTGGCTGTGAGAGGAAGTAGACCACATGATGTAATGGCAAAGAGGTGTGTGCTCAGGTAAAGTGCAGGGAACCTCACTGAAGGGGCTTTTGTATTGTGCCAGAGGAGCATGGTGTTTGAAAAGACAACACCAAAAGGTGGGGAGGCTGGGGTTTTGGAGCCAGGCTGTGAAAATATGGGCCCTTAATGCTAAAGAATTTGCACTTCTACCCATAGCAATGGGAAGTCCATACAGGTTAGTAAAAAGGGGACGATTGGCTCAACCTCATTCAGAAGATGATTCTGGGCAGAGACCACAAAGCCCTTATGGGGTGTAGAATAGCTCTGACACAGACAGCTCAAGGATCACTGAGAGCCTAATGCCAGTGTGCTGGTCTGGTTGTACCCCACAAAGACATTCCCTAAGACGTGTGTGTGTGTGTGTGTGTGTGTGTGTGTGTGTGTGTGTGTTCGTTCGTTAGTGAGTGCACACTGTTTACTACCTGGCACATTCCACTGGCATTCCCTAAGACTGTGTGACTGTGTGTGTGTGTGTGTGCGCGCACGCGCGTGCGAGTGTTCATTAGTGAGTGCTACTACCTGGCACATTCCAGTGGCAAAGAGTGCAATATAAGAATGTCCTTTCGCTCCCTTGTCTTAGTGGTTTGGATTTTGTGGTCTGTTGCCATAGCACCTGGAACTTTGGCCTTATCTGATAATTGTGTCTGTGAATGCTTAGACACGTGGAGACAGGCACACAGGCTGGGCTGTCTGGTCAGCTCCCACTCCTGAGAGCCTTCCCCGAAGTTCTCATTCAGTGTCTCTAGGTTCCGACACGCTGCCATTGCCTCCTCACAACATACCCTTTGGGAGAGCAGGGGAAGAGGGGTAGGAGGTTGGCCAGCAGACCCTCAGCTCAGTGCTCTTAGCAAGGCTTGATGGAACCACACTGCCAGTTCTGCTTCCAAACTCCACCATTTCCTTCCTCCCTGTGTGACCTTATACAAGCATGTTGCAGCTTCGATTTTCCCATCTGTAAAAATGGGGTGGATAAGAGCACCACCCTCCGTAGAGCTTTATTGTGAAGACTGTTTGTTGTCAAGTGCCATTGAGTCAGCGACAACTCAAAATGACACTAAAACAAAACACTGCACAGTCCTGCATCATCACACAGTTGTTGCTGTATTTGAGCTTATGTTTGCCGCCATTGTGTCAGTCCATCTCCTTCAGGGTCTCCTTCTTGTCACTACTGACTCTACTTTTCCAGAGACCGATTACTCCTGTTACATGCCCAAAGTAAGTGAGACAAAGTCTCATCCATCCTTATGTCTAAGACGCAATCCTGGCTGTACTTCTTTCAAGATTTGTTCTCTCTTCAGCAGTCAGGCCATGGTATAGTTAACATTCTTTACCAGCACCATCAAAGGCATTAAGTCTTCGTTGGTCTTTTCTTACTCACTATCCAGTGAAAAAGAATTCATGAATTCTTGCATGAATATGAGGCACTTAAAAATGCCATGACTTTGGTCAGTGCACCTTAGTTCTCAAAGTGACATCTTGCTTTTTAAAACTTGAAGAGGGCTTGCGTAGCAGATCTGACCGGTGGCCTAGGGTGCCTCTGGTGTTGAGTCCGCAAGTACTGATGGTTATTGTTCACCACTCTCCCTCGCCTCTCCTGCTCTTGAGTGGTTTTACTTCTTTGTGCTAGACATAGTGGCTCCTGTGCTTTATGAAGGGCCATTTCTGGTCTTTCATATGATCACGGTTGTGGGCAGCAGCCAAGCAGCTATGTGAGCTCAGCGACCTCGTAACTGGTGCTTCCTCCTGCACTGTAGGCCCCCGTGACCTGCTCTTCCACATTCATCACGCCTGGTTCTCCGATCCCCTTTGCCTTTAAGCTGGCAGAAGCCTCTCTTACTCTCCTCCCTGCTGAGCTGGTATGAGAAACTGTGGACACCAGCACCTCACAGCCTGATCATAAGGAGTCATCTCCTTCACTCCGTCCCTGTTGACACCCCCTGTATAGAAGGAAAATACAGTGGGAGAGGGGGGAAGCCACAGCCCGGTCAATGTTGAGCAATTAGCAGAGGTGGTACACTCAGACCTGCCCAGCCCCCATGATTTGTATCTGTCTTTTCCACCTGAGTGTGATCCCAGGGCATCACCACCCGCCCTTGATGGTGTGTGTCTGTTGCCTTCAGCTTCTGTGTTTTAAAGACCCTATGTAGGAGTGTGAATGAGAGATTTGTGTTTGGCACCCCCACTTGCAGAGAGTAATATTGGTTCTTTCCCAGCATTTGGGTGTTTGTAAGTTCTATCAGTTGAGTTTCCACTGGGGCTAGGTGGAGCCGCAGTTACAGCAGGCAGCCAGCAGAGGGCCACCCAGCTTCACAGATGACATGGCTCTGGAGCTCCGCAGAGTTCCCTGACACGTGGCCCTCTGCTTCTGTTCCTGGGTGCAGGTATTCCTCTCTGAGTTGAGAGGATGAGGCAATGTGCCAGAGATTCGGTTACAGCTGCAAAGGTTGGTGACTATCTGATAGGATGCTACGTACTTTTGCTTTGGTTAAAAGCTGAGGAGAGGTGAGAGGGTGGGATTATGCTGTGGGGAGGGAGGGAGTCTGTAATAAGTACTAGAGTGGACCTTGTAAGTGATGGCCATCTACCCAAGGAGTCAGAGTAGGGTAGTGGGGAGACAGTGCTTCTGCTCTCAACTAGCTGAAAGCTTGGTGGGACTCACGCAAAAGACGACCCTGGTGACCTGTTTCCAGAAGAGTCCGCTTGAAAATCCCATAGGGCAGTTCTACTCTGCACATAGGTGGGACTCCTGTGAGGGGAACTAGACTTGATGGCATCTAGCAGTTGGAGGAGTGGCACCAGAATCGTTGTCAGGGTGTATCCCTCTAGAGTTCCCTTTTTCCCTCCTTTATAGTAAGCATGTGGGAAGCTAGCAGGGAAGCCAGAGTACTGAGGTATCTCGTTAGCTCCACCTCCAGCATTGAGTGAGTCCTTGAGGGGCAGCATGGCCTGTCTGGCCTGCAGTGTTCTGAAACCAGATGGGCACAAGTGGTCAGCTGAAGGATGTGTGTCTTCTGTGAAACCTACACTCTGTCCATAAAGTCATTTCTACCTTCTATATTACAAGCTCTACATCACAGTGCCCTAAAAAGGTGAGTGGTTCCTGCATACATGGCCTGTGGCCTGTGCGTGTGGCCTTTTATTGACTAACCTCAAGTCAGTAGTCATGGTGGTTTATCTGCTTTTTCTTTATCTCCTTACAAAGAAACCATTGCCCCCCCCTGCCAATTGGTGGACCTTGGATGAATGGTGTCCAGCCTTTGCTGGCACCAGCTGGACACACCTGGTCTGGACCCACCCAAGATCAGCCTGAAAATGGCAGTGAGGACAATAGTTCGAAGGAAGTGCTTCCAACCCAGATGGAGGAGTCCCAGCTGCTCTCCTTTGCCCTCCTGTGGTGGCGCTGAAGTGTGCTCTCCATATGAGTCGAGTGTAGGGGACCCATTGTTTTGACCTGAGGTCACTCTTTCCTGAGGGCAAAATCCACACTCTTGGCCAAAGCTTGTCCTCTCAGAGCACTGGAGGGCTCGGAGGGGCAGTGCTGTGTCTGCAGGGACATTGGGGGGCAGGATAGGGGACCCCAGGACACAGCCCCCAGCTCTGCCTTTGAGCACAGACAGCTCCAAGCTCACTTGTCTCACCTCCAGGTCATGGGTGGTTTTGCACCTGCTACCGTGTTGTTGCGGTTATACATTGGACTGTGATTTACATGGTCAGCAATTTGAAACCACCCATAGCTCTTAGGGAGAAAGGCTGGGCTTTTTTGTCCCATAAACAGTTACAGTCTTGGAAACCCACAGGGGTTGCAATGAGTTAGCATTGACTCTGTGGCAGTGAGAGCCAGCATTCTCACTCACTTTGCTCAGTGCCGATATGTGCCTCTGTTTATAAGCATGGGCCTGGCAGGAGAAGACTCGGCAGAGATGGTCTCCCCTCCATGGTTGGGGTGGTGCTTTCTGTCGTCCTTGGCCTGTTCCCTAGCACCAACAGGCCTGCCACACTCAATACCTCATTGACATGGTCCCAAGTAACCACTTCTTTTCCAGGCCATTATTTCACCTTGAAAAATGAGCCTTCTCATTAAAAACTGGGAGAGTGCCCCTATGGTTGTAGGTAAAGCTCGATGTTGTCACCAGAGCCATGTACCAGCCCTGATGCTCACTCCAGGCTGTGGGACACCACTGAGACCTGGCTTGGGCTGTGGTCTGTCTCCCTTCACCTGTCTCCTATGGATCCCACAAAAGATCGTAGAAGCCTCCCTGGGAAGCAATCCTTCTGTCCCCACCTGGGTGGCTGCTGGTTGGGGACAATTCTACTCACTTTGGATCATGGCTGCCATAGAGAGCAGGTATATCTCGGCTCTCTGAATGATCCCTGGGAACCTCCAGGACAGGTATGGCCCCTTGATTCCTGTGAGCCTCTGGCTGCGCCCAGTGCCCTCCAGATACTTGAAGGACCAGTTGCACCTGCTGGCATTTCTCTACCTCACTTGTGCTGCTACTGTCTCCAGAGCCTGGTTCTGGAAGTGCCTACCATGTGCACACAAGGCACTGGAGACCCTTGAGGGGGGGCTTCCTGGTTAGCACCCCTCGAGCAGAAACAGAAGGATGCTCCCAAGTCTTGGCAGGAGTGTTTGCATGCGCAAATGAATGAATTGCAAGGACAGGACCTTCTTCTACATCACTGGTGGTGTCTGCCTTCCGAGAAGACGGGATGGAAGGCCTTGGTTTTCTTAAACGTGGTCATATTTTCTACAGCATAGTTTCCATCTGTTCCCCAAAGAATAGCAACTGGTAACATTTGCCCCTGATATGTCTGAGGATGATTCGAAGCATGCTGCTCATTGTAGACCACTAACAAGTGAGGTCTCTTTCTCAGCATGTCTGGTTCTGTTGGGAAAATGGTGCCAGAGCACCTAAAATTAGGTCCCCAGCTCTGTTCGTTTGTCCATCAGAGCTGACCTTGGGAAACCAGTTCGGGTGCAGGTGACATGTCTTTGCAGTTGAACAGAGGGAAGAGAGCCATGGAGAAGCAGCCCAGCTCATTAGTGTCCCTGCATTGGTTTGGCTTTGGCTACACAAAAGCAGTTAGTGTCCTGTCCCTCACTGTTGGACTTCTCTTCGCCGGGGGGTGGGGGGGGGGGGGTTAGCAGGCCTGGGTGCTTGTCAGCTCTCTCAGAATCCCAGTAATGTTTGGGTTTTCCTAGCTACTTCTAGGACCTTGGCTGGCATTATGGGAAAGAGATTCTACAACTCCGGAAAATTTATGCCTGAACTGGCAGGTGCCAGTTTTGATGATGGGTGCCAAAGTTGGAACAAGTATGATCACTTGACACCAACTGTAGTCATGTCCCAGCTTGAACTCAGGAAGAATTATTAAAAGTCTCCAGACTTCTACTATTTTGATTATAAAAACTACGCGCAAGACTTAAGTGTTTTCACATATTCTATCCTCTTACTTTAAAACAACAGCATTGGTGAGGAGGGGTGGTGTCACCTCTGTCCTCCCAACCAGGGTGGAGGAGAAGGGCCTTCCTTCAAGCACCAGAGTGATGGGAGTGTCGCGGTGGGGGGGGGGGGGGGGGGGCGTCACCTCTCTGTTCTCTGCCTATTTGGTAGGCATTAAGCAGCAGCATGTTGTGACACTGCCTTAGTCATCACCAGAACAGGGTGATGAAATTCTGAGGTGGACAGCAGGGCTCAGAAGCAGCCATGGTCCTTTTTTTCCTTTACCTTTGCTCTGCTCTTGACTTCTGAAGTGGTGGGTGGGATGTTGTTAGCTCACTCGCCAAAGAACTCAGGAGAGCCTAAGCTCTTTGAGGGAAGTCATTTACAGCCAAGTCCTGGACATGGTTCATAAAGTGGGCGTGTCTCAGAATGAGGGACGTCTGGCTTTAAGGGGGACACTGAGGCAGAGCGACCTCAAGGCTTGTTTGTTTTCACTCTCCTTCAATTGTCACTGGTAGAGAAGGAGGTCCTTGCTGTGAAAACAGAGTTTTGTGGCTTTCTGTAGTCCAACCAGGGACTTGGGCCCCAGAGAATGTCAAAATAGACCGACCTGCAAACTTTATCAGCAAATAGGTGGAGACTTGGAAGTGTATAAGCCAGAGCCCAGGGATTTGTGGCTCGGTGCAGTTGTGGACTGATGAGATGCAGCCAGGACAGCCTGGAGATGTTTTCTCATTTAATCCATGCTCTGCCTTGGTGAGCTCTTGTATGGGAAATTGAGCAGGAACTAGGACCCTGGCTGTCTTGAGCCACCAGCGTTCCTTTTGCCACGTTTCACAGTCTGTGTTCTGGTCAGAGGAAGTAGGGACAGCTGGTGGGTGAGTGAAGAGCTTTGAAACAAATGGGAAAGGAAATCCAGTGGGACTTTTCATGAGCATCACAGAGGTGTACCCCAACCCCAGCTGGAAGCCATGGCTTTTAGTTAAAAAACAAAGTGTCTGGAAACTGACTTCCCTTATGTCGCATTTATCGCTGGTCTGTGTCCCCAGAGTGGTGAGTTGTAAAACCTTTCTCCAAAAAACAGCTGTGGGTCTGCCCCGGGGACAGCAAGATGAACTAGAACCTGCCTTACAGAAGGGCCCAAGGCCGATAGGCAGAAAAAGGCAGGCCTATGGGGCTCCTGGCCTCAGAAAGCCAGTCAGGAAGGAAAGAGGAAAGCCAGTCGAGAGAAAGAGCCAGACTAAAAGCAATAAGCACATGTATCAGGGATATGTGATTCCAGAAGGAAGCAAGCTCCCTCCCTGTCTGGTTGAGTGCTGCCCCCACCCCAACTTCTTCCAAGAACCTGCTCTCCGCCTCATTGTCTAATCAACATCAAGTAGGATAATAGAAAGGTACAGTATCTCTACCAACTTTATAACTATATGTAAGCTATGGTCTCTCCAGCATAAATAAACCTGTGTCCATTGAGTCAACTTTGACTTCCCGGGGGCCCCGTGGGTACAGAGTAGAACTGCACCATTGGGTTTTCTTGGCTGTCATCTTTTCAGAAGTTTCTGTAGGTGGAAGCCAGGCCTTTCATCCACAGCACCACTGGGTGGGTTTACTCTGCCAATTTTGGGCGTAGCTAAGTGTGTGCACCATAAATAACTGCCTTAAACCCAGCTTGACTAGAAAGATAGTGGTGATACATTCCCCCTGGATGTCACCCCCGAGATTCCATTCCTTGTGTTTCAGCTGACATTTGTGGCTTCAGGAAGCTGCTGCTAACTTAGATTTTTATCTTCCATGAGTGTTGCAATTCTACTAATAATAAACACAATTTGAACAAAGACTCTCCAGTGTGCCAGCTGGTGATTGAATGGAGCACAGTAGTGAGCCTGTTACCTGCCTCTCTCAGTACCCCGCAAGCCCAAGACAGCGCTTCGGACTCATCACCCACTGCCACCAAGTCATTGCTGACCCAGAATAGTGGACAGAGTAGATAGAACTGCCTCAGGATTTCCGAGGCTGTAATCTTTACAGAACAGTTTACATCCTTCTATCGAACAGCTGGTGGGTTTCAACTGCTGACCTGTGATTAGCAGCCTAGCACTTAAACCACTGCAACACCAGGGCTCCTTTTTTCAGATTTTTATCCCTGTAAAACCAGTTGCCTTCCAGTTGATTCCAGCTTACTGCAGCCCCATGTGTCAGTGTGGCACTGTGCTCCACAGGGCTGGTGGTTTTGGACTAGAACTCCAGGTCTTCTTTCTCCGGTGCACCTCTGGTGGACTCAAACTGTCGCATTAGAAACCTCCAGTGTGGTCATTGTGTTTGCATCACCTGGACTCTGCATATCACTGTAAACCAACAAATAAACTCCATAGCTTGTCACTTCCAGCTCATAGCCACTATACTACAGGGTAGAACTGTAGTTTCCAAGGCTATGAATCTTTACAAAAGCAGACTGCCTCATCTTTCTCCTGGGGAGCACCTAGTGGGTTTGAACTGCTGACCTTTGGGTTAACAGCTGAGTGCTTATCAATACAGCCCCAGATAACCTCATATCACTCTAGGACTGCAAAAATGACAGACATTCTGTGTCAGGTTTTATAAATTGCTCCCGAAGAGAAAAGTCAGCTCAGAAAAATAAGGAGGAGGCGTCAGTCAGCCTACCTCTGTTTTACTTCTAGAAACTTCTCGTTTGGAGATGAGGTAATAAACCTGTGGGAAGTCTTATCTGCCATCTTGACAGAAGGCCCTGAAATACTGGCACCAAATTCCTTTACTGAACCTGACACTAGGAGCACTTTCTGGGCAAGACATCCCTGCAGTGTTGCCTCCTCAACACCAACCAGGGAGTCTGGGCAGACATGCATGTGGAGGCAGAGCTCCAGCAGCCTTCAGCCTCAAGCATGTCTTGGGCCCAGTGCCTGACTTGCTCTCTTTTCCTGCAGGCAGAATGTCACCAGACCTCAGCCAAAGCCAACACTTCAGGACTCCATGTCCTGAAGACATTCTTTCAGACTTGCTCCCCAAAGAGAAGAGTGGTTGGCCCACAATGCATACAGGGAAAACGGGCCATGTCTCCGGAAGGGAGGAGTCAAGTGTGTTATAGAGGGGAGCCAGGTCCTCCCAGGAAGCATTATCTCACAAGGGTTCTGGCCACACAACCGGAGAGCTCAAAAAGCTTGTCTGCGTGCAGCTTCCAGGCCCTACCTCTACCACAGTGATTCTTATACCCACATGAGACTGCGTGCCAGGACCAAGCAGCTGGTCTAGCAGGTGACTGGCCCCAAGACTATTTTGTCAGAGCAGCTAGGACCAAGCTGGGGACTGGCTGTCATGTCCAAGAGGAAGGCTACACTGTCATCCTGGGACAGAATAGAATCTGGCTGCCCCATGGCCACTTGTCACAGCTGCAAGAAATAAACTAGGACAAGCCTCGTGATGCCAGAGCTAGTGGACTGCCAGAGCTAGCATCTCAACCTTTTGACCCCCTCACATAACCAGGTCACACACAACTGTGTGGACTGGGAGGAAGTGGCAGCCACCTTCTTCCATATGACTTTGCAGTCTTACTCACAAACACTTGTTCCTCCCCAGTAAATACAAGGAGTTTTGGATTTTAATTCAGAACTGTCCAAGTTTGGGGAGCCCTGGTGGCGTAGTGGTTACACGCTGGGCTGCGATCCGTAAGGTTCAAAGTTCAAAACCACCAGATGCTCCTCAGGAGAAAGATGGGACTTTCCACTCCTCTAAAGAGTTAGTCTCAGAAACCCACGGGGCCTGTGATTCCATGGCAATGAGTTTGACTTGGGGTTTTGTCCAAGTTCAGACCTTGGTCAGCTCTCCGTTAATATCATAAGGTCTGTAGGTGCAGGACTGCACCCTGTTGGGGAAGTGTGCCTTTGGTTTTTCTGGAAATCCAGAACCTCTCTTTGAGGGTATGTTAACTCGGTGACTGGAGACCCAGCTGGGAGAAGCCAGGTGTGTGGCCAGGCCGAGACTGCCAGCAAGGCTCTAAAAATCCCCCCCGATGGCCACCAAGGTCTGCCATAGACTGGGTTTTGCCTAAATTGTAGCAGTGCTTGTTTTTTAGCAGCTTCAAGTAGTCTATTAAATCATCGCTTTTTACCGGGGCTCCTGATGGCAGACCTGCATGGGCCTCAAACACTTCTCCTTACTAAAAGCAGCTTCACCATTGTCACCAGGGATGTGGCTACTTTGGGTTCTTACAGGATCCCTGGTACTTCCCGGGCCCACACAGAGAACTCCAGGGTTGTGAATGAATGAATGATTCTGCAGTTAGTGATGCCTCAGCTTCTTTGATAAATAGGTTTTTCACTAAAACCAGCACTTATGGAACTCCGGTAGTACTGCAAGTTACTGCAGTAACCAAAAGGTTGGCAGGTGGAATGTACCGAGCCTGAAAAGAAAGAGCTGGCATCTGCTTCCATAATGAATGCAGCCTGGGAAACCCTACAAGTAGTTCTGCTCTGTCATGTGCAATCATTCTGAGTTGGGAATCGCCCGAATGGATCCAACAACAAAAGCAACGTGTGTACGTGTATATGACCAAAACTGAACCA
>NW_022103901.1:3393530-3445615 GCF_000313985.2 Echinops telfairi | reverse complement strand
TGTACGTGTATATGACCAAAACTAAACCAACGCCGCATAGAATGTGCTTTCTTTTCTATCTCAACAGAAGAGAAAAATACCACTTGGCATAATATACAATTTGAACTTCTCAGTTGTGATTCATAGTTGAAAAGCTGGTGCCTCACTAGGACTGAGCATCTACTGTCAAGTGAGGGCTGCCAGCCTCTGCCTATCGCCCCCTGTGAGACAAGGCTCAAGCCTGGGGGGGGGGGGGTGTTACGAGCCCTCCCAACAAAGGTGCCAGCAAATAAGAGGGGTTATCTCATCCAAACCAATTCTTCTGTTTATTTTGTTCACGAGTCAAAGCCCTTACTGCTGAGCCTCTAAGGACCTTGTTCCCATACATGTATGATGGTCTTTTGGCTCTTAGTTTCCCGCTCCAACCCACCCCCACCCACTGCCCCCACCACCTGCTGCCTCAGGGCCTTTGCACTTGCTAGTCCCCTTCCCTGGGAACCCTAACTTCTCCCCCTCCCCACTCCCCAAATCACAGGGCTCACTCCCTTACCTTTCTGGAGTGAGCCCTTACCCCCTTTTTACCCACTCACTCACAACCTCGCTTCCCTTTCTGCACTTTTATCCGTAGGTCAGACTGTGTATTTACATACTTTGTATTGTGTCTTCTCCCCAACTTAATGTCCTTAAAGATGGCAGTGTTGTGCGTGTACTGCAAGAGCTCGCACCCAACTTTCCTGCTTGGATACTCATGGTAGCCCTGGTGTTGTTACTGACCCCATTGCAGCAATCCTGCTAATCCTGCTCAGTGGCCTTTTCCAGGGACACCACCATCATGCTTAACAGAGTGCTTACTCCAAGGAATGTGGCGTTCGTGTCCGTGGTCATTGTAGTTTGGGTAAAAGTGAGATTTGACTAGTTCACAATATAGTTGCAGCTCACTTCATTTTGGAAACCCTGGTCTCCCAGGGTAGTCATGTGACTAGTAGGTAGGTACTGCCTTCCCTGGGCTGAGATTTCCCCAGCAGCATCTTCTCTGCCCCTGGGGCGGGGGCAGCATCAGTCCAGAAACCAGGTTAGATGGCTATCATTCCAATTTGGCATCTAATCCTGAATGAGAGAGGGGTGCGGCTGCTTTCTAATCTTCAGGAGAAAAAGAGATGCTCTTTTCTAGAATCCACTCCTGTGCCTAAAAACAGCAAGGGCATACGAAGTGCACACCCCTCCCAAGTCCCTGTGTGCATGCCTGACTGGCAAAAATACGAAGACTATGGAATCTTCCCCAAAAAAGTCCTTCTCCTCAGCACTAAGGAGTGGCACAGACAGGTGAGCACTTGGCCACCAGCCTTAAGTGTGATGGTTAAGCCCATGCCTCAGCAAGCCTAGGGCTCTGCTACTTGAAAAGGCCCCTGTGTGGAAACCCCCTGGAGCAAAGTTCTGCTCTGTACTCTGAGGGGTACCTGACTCCTTGGAGTGAATGAGAGGGCCTGGCCCACTAGGTGGCCAGACCTCCAGCTGGCTCAGGCCCAGCTCTACAGCTGCACTTAGAAATAGAACAGACTTTCCACTTTGAAAGAAAGGTAAGGACATCTGCCAAGAGAACTTGAGCGATGAGATATAATCAGATCATTCCAAGGCATCATTAAAAGAATGAGTGTGAAGACTGTGCTTGTCCTTTGGGAAATGACCCAGGCAGACAGAATTGTCTTCATGGAGTAAGGAGGAGAATTGGGGGATAGGAGGTGTATCCTGGTTGGGAGAGGATGGTGAGAAGGATTAAACTGGAGTACAAAGGTTGTAAGCCCAACTCCTTTGAAAAAGGGGCTCTTGGGGATGTTGTTCCCATCATGACAGACAGGCAAGGCAGTTTCCTCATATGCTGACACTTTAGGAGAAAATTAATAAGACTGCTGTGGTTGACATACGGGAGCCATCTGCAAGAACTTGGTCATTAACTCCTTGGTAACCAACCACTCTTGACTGAAGGAGGTGGGATGGAGTTAGCCAAGAAAAGCTTACAGCTAGGAAATTAGCTTGAAAGTCTTCGCTTCATAAAGTCATCATTACAGTGTGCATTGTTATTAAAGGATAAAGGCCTGAGGGAGGAGAGCCTGTTGTTATGGGAAAGAGGTTAGTGTACTAAGATTCTTCCTCTTCCTCCTCATATAAAATGCAGTAGTCCCAGGAGGATATTGGGAGCAGGGGGCTTGTAAGAGAGGACTGTACTTGGTCACAGCAGGCACAGCCTCTGTAGCTCTTACTACATTGAGCCTCTAATCAGATACCACCCCTCACTTGCCAGTGTGTTGCACTGTAATGCTAGAAGCTATGCCACCAAAATATCTCGTACGAGCAAGGTCACCTGTGGTAGGCAAGTTTCTATAGAGTTTACAGTCTAAGATAGGGTTGGAAGACAGATGTGGCACTCCTCTGCTAAAAATATGAACCAGTAAATTTTTTATATATATATATATATATGAATCAGTAAGTACTATCATGTTAAACAGAAAGGATTGAAGTTGCACCTTGGGACCGTAATCATTGTCCACAGAAGTAACAGTGAAGACATCAAACAATATATTACATGGGGAAAATTTGCGGCAAAAGATCTCTTGCAAGTATTAAAACAGTAAAGATGTGACTTTGAGAACTAAGGTGCACTTACCCCATGCCATTATCCTTTCAATTACCTGTGCATGCGAAAGATAGGCAGTGAATAATTAAAATCAAAGAATTACGTGCTGATTCGGACATGTTATCAGGAGGGTCCAGTCACCAGAAGAAAGCCATCATGCTTGGTGAACTAGGGAGCAGCACAAAGAGGAAGGAAGACCTTTCAAATGGATTGACATAGTGACTGCAAACAGAGCTAAGCTTGTGAAGCTGGGAAAGGCCCGCCAGTGTTCTATTGTATATGAGGCTCCTCTGAGTCAGAAGTGACTCAACAACACCTAATAGCAATAACAACTGGTCAGCTAGCTGAGACCCCCACCCCACCCCCCTGCCGCAACATGGCCAAGTAGAAGTCCCTTGAGGTCAAGATTCTGCTGGCTGATTCCTTGTACACACACCCTTGCATAGGTCAGACAGGTCCTCAGAAGACATCCTTAGAAGAGATGAGTGTGAGCTGTTGTCCCATCTAGAATGATCACCAAGGAATCTTTGTCTTTGCTACAAGGAGAGCCTTCCTAATCAGTGATGTGTGAACCCAGGGCTCCGAGGCCCAGGGAGTGCCACTGAGCCACTGAGAATGGAAATAAGTCTTGATCTGAACATGAAGTACTCACCAGAGGAGATGCAGGTGAAGAGAGGACCCAGCAACAGGCTGGCAATGCCATGCAGCCAATGCCAGCAGCTGCTTTGATTAATTGCCATCCCTTCTGTCACTCCGTGCCCCTTACCTTCTCATTCATCTGTTTGTCATCTGAGCACATCCCCAAGTCTGGGTGTCCCCACTGAGCAAACAGCAACTTGGTTTTGTTCTCTGATAATCCCCGCTTGCTGAGGACAGAGCCTAGTCATGCTGGACTCTCAGGACTTTCCAGTGGAGGGCAAGTGAGCATGTGCCAATGCTTCATGTCCCAGAACTCTGCCCCAGAGCAGTGTGGGACAAGTAGTGGTCTAAACAGTATAATCCAGGCAGACAAAAGGAATTTTATAAATTGAAGCTTTTTGGCAACCCTGCACCAGGTAAGTCACCCTTTTTCCATCAGGACATACTCGCTTTGTGTCTCTTGTGTCGTTTGAATTATGCTCTTGCACATGAGGTAGATAAAGTATTTCATACACATCACTTTTACATGCACTAGGAAGCTATACATTTCATAGACTGGCCTTACTAAGGCAGACTGGAATGAACCTCCAGTATCTCTGAGCCTGCCTGTAATTCAGAGTTCTGGCCACTTAGAGGAGCTGAGTGAATGGCGGGTATTTACAATGAAGGGCCTGAGAGTGAATTAATTAAGCTGAGGGAGTGGATAGGTCGTTGGTTGTTTGGTTCTGATGTGGAAAGCTGGAGCTGAGCCCATCTTTGTTTATTTGGGTGCAAGAAATCTAAAATTACACTTCCTTTTGTTAAAACTCCAGCCAACTTGCAACTGGCCGAAGGTGGCAGGAACAGTGACTTTCTCAAGGGGCTGTGGTGGGAGATGGCTGATTAGCAGGTTCCTCTCTGGGCCCCCTTAGGAAATGGAGTCTTCAGGTTGGGTCCAGCTTCATCCTGCCTCTCCATGGACATTCCCATCGCTCCAGGAAGCACGTGGCTAAGTCCATCAGCCCAGCTGCAGCTGGGGGTCCTGCTCCCTGATGCCTAGCTGAGCCCAGCCCAGCCCAGCCCTTCATCTGAGCTACCTCAAACAAGCTAGCCATTGTAACCTCAGGGCTTGTCTCATCGCCACATGCCCTTGGTTTTCCCACCCAACAATGGCCTCTTCTTGCCAGCAAGCCCATGCTGACCTGCAGTGAGAAGAAATGGAAAGAGCAGCAGGGTTTGCCCAGCCAGCCAACTGACCTCGAAGCTCTGTGACCTTGAGTGGGTGATGGTGCCTTCCTGTAATTCCTTGTCTATATTTTTTTTAATGGAATTGATAGCCCGACACCCTGGTATAGGCGTGCTGGAGATGACACAGGCCCATGTGCAGCCAAGAACAACACAATTCCAAGGGGAAAGTCGTTTCAGGAGCCACAGCCATCTGTTTTAAAGTTCGCTTTCTTCAGCCAGGCAGGGCAGGCAGATTTTCCCTGTCACAAGTCACCCTGCCTCTGCTGAGCCCTGATTGGTAAGGAAATTAGGTTGAGGCCTCCATTGTGGGGAGCTCTAAGGGTTTGATCCCTAAAACTTACTGGCTTGGCTTAGTTGAAAGTGGGGGTTGCTGCAAGGCCCTGCCCCTTGCCACTCATCCTTTCTCCAGCAACAGCCAGATCTCTGGAAAATGGGATCAGATCATTACACTTACAACACCTGCCCCTCCAAGCCTCCTGCTGGCTTCAACTACACTGAGGAGTAAACCTCAACTCCAGCCAACAGAATCCTGAGGGCATAGTGGGTTACATCTTGAGGCTTAGCAGTTTGAACCCACCATCCACAGAGGAAGAAAGGATTCTTTCTTCCTGTGAAGACTTACACTCTCAGAAATCCACAGGGGCAGTTCTACTTTATAGGGTCCTAGAGGGTCACTATGAGTCAGAATGGACGTGGTGGTGAATTTAGTTCTGCTGATGCCTCAGTCGATCCTCAGATTCTTATTGTCTCTTCCCCCTTGGGCTCCACCTGCAATCTTCTTGGAGTAAAGCCTGCACATGTGCTCTGCTCTCTGCCAGTGACAGCCTGTCCCCCAGGCCTGCCAACTCTTTCTAGAAGCACTAGGGCCCAGTCTCACAATCAGATCCTCACAGGTCCTGGTCCTCTGTCTGCTTTCCATCTCCTGGGAACACACATTACCACACTGTGCTCTTCCTATAAAATGCCCCTTCAAACAAAAAAAAAATGCGCCTTCATGGCAACAACTATATTAGGTTAATGTCTGTGTTCAGCATTGAATACCGGCTCCAAGAAGGCAGTGACTGTCACGTATTTATCGCTGCATCCCCAGCATCTCATATAGTGCTTGACAGACAATAGAACCTCAGTAGTAATGGGACAACAAATGAGTGAGCAAGTCCACAAATCAGCCAGTTTATAATTAACACATAATCTATGGCCATACCAACCTGAACACACCCCATCTCATCTAAAATTAACACATACTCATTCTCCCCTCCGCCTCCTACCCTCCTCCTAATTCACTTCTGAGCTGGTGTTTCCACCAACCATTGCCAGAAACCTAGAAACCACTCCAGGCCCCTCTCACCCCTTCCAGCTATTTCTACCCAAGAAACATCTCATTTCCTTCCCTGCCTGCTGCCTTGTTATTGCTTTCCTTCATAGTCGATTCCTGTAGCCTTCTGGTGGCTTGCCTTGTCAGGAAGATTGTGTAGAACAGAAACCTTCACTTACACACACACACACACACACACCCCATAGATGCAGTACTACACTCCAACATAAGTTATAAAACACACAGAAATCTAAAACATGCAAATGAGTGAGCTGTAATATACTTTCAAATAATGGATGTTGACAATAGTAGAGCGTACTGTGTTCTTTACAGTGTTGATGTATTGACTGGGTTTAGTTGCGATGTGGCTGGCTGTCATAGGTGAGAAAGTACCACACAACAGCTGGAGCTCCAGGTGGGAAAGGTGCTTGGTTGAGAGGCATCCTTGAATGTTCCTATTTAGGATCTCTGTTGGCTATACCATCCGACAAGAGAGGTGTGCCCCCTATCCCTGTAGAAGGGCTGGGGTTTACAGCCTCCCTGTTGGCTGGGTCTTGAGTTGTCCAAGCAGAAAGCTGGCGTCTTGGAGGTTCTAATTGATAGCCTTGTGCCTTGTGTTGAAGCCAGTACCTTCTTACCCTTTGAGAGTGAGTTTAGAGTTTCAAATGGAGAACCTGCTCAAAAATCCATTCGCTGTGTTCTGCTTCTGAGACAAGACTGGAAAGGCTGAGCCGCAGCAGTGTGAACAACTAGACTGGTCAGGCCCTATTAGCTTTTTGAGGAAACTATATGAACAAACTGAATTTAACCTCTGCTTTCCCCATGAAACATAACATGTTGGCATCAGAAAGGGGTAAGACAGGAGACTGGCAAGCTGGGTATTTCCTTTCCAAGGCAAAAGAAAGCCCTGAGTGGGTCCTCACACCCTGATGCCCTTTGAGGACACCCTAAAGCTTCACCAGAAGTCTCCATGTGCCCCAGGGAATGCTGATGGAGCGCTCCAGGTGGGCCCACGCTATGCAGCTCCTTCCTGCTCCAAAAGGAAGGTGCTATAGACATTGGATGATGATGAATCCAGCTGCTTCCTTCTGACCGGATATGTGCACAGGGGGTGGCAGGAGATACAGGCTGTGCCCTGCGCTTTCCATCAAGCTGGTCCTGCTGACTTCCTCAGAACCTCACCTGGAAAATGGCAATTGTCTTCATGTTGAGTCAACACTAAGAGCATTTCTTCTCCCTAAATATCATTTTGCCATATGTTGGGTTAGAATAGCGCCTACCTGTTCTTCAGAGGAGAGTTGTTTAAAAGAGGGGGCGCATCTCCAAGATAGGACCCGGGAACTCCAGTGTGACTGCTCAGCTGGATGTGCTTGCCTTTTTCAATTGTCAGTTTTAGGGTCTAGCTGCATAGTCTAGTCTGTCGTAGAGACATTCAGGTTTCCTCTGAGGCCCCTGGGCCCTTCCTTAAGGATAATCATAGCTGAAAAGCCACCTTGACACTAGCAGAGGCTTCCTAATAGCCCTGCGCAGCCTGATGCCAGCCTGGCCAGGCCTCACCCTGTAAACGGCTTTCTTTGTGAAGAACCAGACACCCACCACCGCTGCTTCTGGCGATCCTTCAGGCCAGAGAGAGCTGCTCCTCAAGGCTTCCAAGACTAAGGCTTCACTGGAGCACACAGCCTTGTATGTCTCCTGCAGAGCAGCTAGTGGCTTTGAACCACCAATCCTGCAGTTAGTTAGCAGCCCAGTTCCTTACCTTCTCTGGCTGCAGGGCTCATTTTGTGGAGAAGGTTCCATGAATTAATAATATGGATTTGCTGTGAATGCTGCAGAGCACTAGATAAATGCCACGCTTTGTTTCCAGCTCCTCTTCCTGAGGGCGGCTAAGGTATTGTTGGGCCGGTGTGTAGTATAATGTTGGGGGGGCAGCCCTCCACTGCGAATCATGGGTTCAGTATGCACAATTGTATGGTTGAGATGTAGAAGTATTAAAGTCATCGAGAGCATGAGCAATAGAAGAGATATTACAATAATGCAGTAAGACATTACATGGTAGCATTGCTCACCTCAGCCCCGCTTGGTGGTCCACGTGGAGAGAGGGGGAAGGGAAGGAGGACTGGAAACGAAACAAGGGAGAGGAGAGTGAGGGGGCGAGAGAGGACAGAGGGATCTCTTGCTAACCCAGGCCTATATACTTTTTGAGGGCGTACAAGCCCACTAATTGACATACGTCACAGAAAGGGGTTGCACTATATAGGTTATACAGCAATGAGAGGGGATGGTCTAGGGACATAGACTCAATAGGAAGAGGAGGGATTAGGGGTATGTATGTGACCAGATGAGCAGATCTTGGAATCAGGATGGCAGCTTAACTTTGACCTGTTCTCTGGATCTCCATAGGAACCATTATCAGTAGGGTGTAAACCCCACCTACAGAAACCAAATAGATGACTGCAACTCTGTCCATTGTCTTTAACTGCAGGGAGCAGGGCCCTCTGCAGTCTGGCAACTGATCGCCCTCAGGGGGGGAAATGCCTGCAAGCATCTGACCTCCCCCCACATGGGTGGGACACATCTACTCGCCAGCTGTTGTTTGTGCTCCACTTTTCCCAGAATAATAGGGCATGAGATAATTTAAACATTGGTTTTCAGGTTTTCATCGGCGCCATGTTTTGGGGGGGTGAGAACACTGCTGACTAGTCGGTGTCTCTGCTTATTGCAGGCTTGGCAGAGTCCACCGAGAACATCCATTTCCAGACTCGGCTCACCTCTACTCCACCCAGTGACAAAACTCTTTTGCAGCATCTATCCCACCAAATGGTGGTTTCATTTTCATTTTAAAATTTTACTTGTTAATTGAATAGCGCATATGTATAGTGAAAATGCATACAGTGAAAAGTCTATCATGTTTGCCTTGTAATTACCCAGGGTCAATCAGAATTACCAGTTTGGTGTCTTTTCAGATATATGTTATATGTGGATCACACACTGTTCTCTGCTGAGTCTCAGTCCTCTTAGCAGTGTGTATTAGGGAAATTTCAAGAGCAGATTCTTAAAGGTTGTCCTAGGCTTTGGAACCGCTGTAGAACAGTCTTTCTGCGCTTAAGCTTGTTGTCTTACATCATCTCAAGTGTGAGATTGCAGTGATGAGAAGGATATCTCTGGGCATGATTTTCTAGTCCCACCCATCCAGAATGCTAGACATTTGTTTGTACCTGACTCCCTGCCTGGCAGCTGCCCCACCTCTGAGTGGACACCACCAAACCAAGTCATAATCTGAACACCTGCCCTCCTTTCCCATTGCTCCCACCCCCCTCGATGTCACCCTTTTATTGGGTAGCACAAAGCAAGAACCTGGTATTCGTCCTGGATACTTCCCTCCCACTCACTCCATAGCTGACCCACCTCTAAGCTGTCAGTTTTACCTCCTAAATGTCTCTCAAGCTAGTCAACTTGACATGCTCACTCATCTCCCAGGTCCAAGCCCCTGGTCCCTCGCAGAGGTCTGTGATAGTCTCTAACCGCCTTCAACATGCTCTTTCCTCCCACTTGGCTATTTTCCACAGAGAACTTTAAATTTTCAAATTACAAAGCTGATCTTGTCACTTCCATAATTTAAACCCATCACTCTTAGGTTGAAGGTCAGATTAATGACTACACCATCCCCAGCCCCTCCCAGCTCTCAATGACTTGTCTTTCAGCTCCCAAATCATCCCTTCTCCTCAGACTAGACCTTTTCATGCATCATTGCCCTTACTGGCATTTTCATTTTGCTAGGCTGGAGCTCCATGAGGCCAGGAAAGAAAGGGGTTTTGTTCCCCACTGTGTCCTAATGCCTGGTTTGTACCTGGCATGCAGTAGGCCCTCTGTAAATGTTTGGTTCTGAAGTGAGATGTTTGTAGCACACTTATTTTATAAATGAAAATGTTTTAGAACTTATGCAGTATCTTAAAATAAAGGTGGTGATTTTTTTCAACTGTGTTCACAATTAAACTGACCTATGGAGAGTGCCATACCTGTGTGAGTAGCAGGTGACTGAGGGAATGCTGCCCCTTAGGGCCCGTGATCCCAGTGTAGACCCTTCTGCAGGCTACATCAACAAAAGTGTCTGCCTTCCATCAGGCCCAATACCAGGTGGAGAAACCAGAGGTCCATATAAGATCCAGACTCTCATTTCAAGCAACTCACAGAATGCTACTTGTTAAAGACTAAGGCCACTTAAGTTTGTCTCCTGTGGAATTTTCGGTAACCCTGGCATTTTAGAAAACCTTGTATGAATTGGGAGATGGGTGCAAAACACTTTCCTTTCATCAGGGCAGGGAACACCCTCCACCCTGACCCCTGTGCTTCCCTGTCATGTTCCCCCAGCCCCCACCCCTTTTTTCTTGAGCACTGTCCTTCAAAACCTACCTCCCTGCTATAAGGGAGGGGGAGGATGTCCAACTGAATGCAAGCCAAAGGGAGCTCATTTTCTGTCCCCTTTTGTTGAACAGAAACCACCTTGGTGTTCACTCACCAGGATCTGTCTTTTGTCCCCAGGAAACCTGCAGGAAGTGTCAAGGACTCTGGAAAGAACACAATGGCCTCACCTGTGAAGAGCTGGCTGAGAAAGATGACATCAAGTACCGGACCTCTATGTGAGTGACACCTAAAATGGGAGCTTCTTTCAGGTCCCTCAGCCCGTGTCAGCCCTTTCTTTATGGGGGTGGGGGTGGGGGTGGGGAACAGCGAGTATGTATTGTCAGAAAGAAACTCTCAAGTTATCCCATCTAGAGTGATCTTGGGCAGGTGACCTAGTCCTGTTTCTTTATTGAACGTAGTCCTCATGGAGCTATGTGGAACGTCAAATATAATGTCTGTAAAATGCCTCGCATGGAGGAATTCAGTAAGTGTTGGTCCCCTTCCCCTTAGTGTCTAAATAAGTAAGAACCACATTTTAATTAGCTTAGGATAAGATACTAAAATAACCTGAGCTGTCCAGCTTCCAGAATAGGATTGGAGGGGTGGGGTGAGGGATGGAGTCAATATGTTTGAGTTAAAATAAAAGTTAAGAAAACCCCAAGATGTAGTGCATTTAGTACTATGGAAGTCTGTTTGTCAACCATAAAGTAGCCCAGCCTTGTCAGGCTTGTGGGGTCAGATCTGCCACCCGGGACCCAGGTTCCTTCTTGTTTGCCTCATTGTTCCCCAAGAAGTGTCTTCATCCACATGATAATGATTCTTCAGGCCACTTTTAGGCTACAGCTCCTAGGAAAGGAGAAAAAGAGAGACAAGCTACCAAGGCAGGCAGCAGTTCTTTAGTTGTAAATGACACAGAAGTTAAAGCTATTACTTCTGCTTGTATCCCATGGGCTACACTTAGTTACCTGGTCTTACCTAACTCTAAGGCAGGCACCAAATGTAGACACTAGTGTCCAAAATCCAAAAATGCTTACTAGGTGTTGGCCTGCTTCTTAGTGGTCGGGGTACAGGATGCAGCGATATGTACTTGAGTTTGCTGGAGATGTCCTGATACACGCCCTTAGCCCCCAAAACTTCACTTAAAAAACACATCCCTGCGTCTTCAGGGGTTTATCTCCCACTCTCTTGCATGAACCTGCTTTCTTCATGCGACTACTGTGTTGTCCTGCTGCATGCCAGATGATTGAGGCTTTTGCAAACTGCTTCTAGTATTCTCTGCTTATTAGACAAAGAATAAAAGCATTTTTCCAGATCAATAGGCACAAAGCAGTTGCCTGGGGCTATGTTTATCTGCTCTGGTAAAAAATGACATCTGGAGCAGCAGCTGCAATTGGCTTCACCACCTGATTACATTCAAGATAATGCACCATTCTTCTCCAAGACCACTTTTCCTATGTGGGCCAAACACAGAGACAAAGGGCCATGTGTTGGGAATTGGCACCTCTGCATCTTAGAAGTCTAATGGAAGCACCTATCTTGAAGCTTCCCACAGGAGTGATTTTCTGCAGAGAGCAGTCTTCCATGGGCTTCAGCTTGCCTTGCTCCCCACAACCAAGCCTTTACTCAGTGGATCGGTGACCCAAGGAGTCTCCTACCCCTTGCTGAGTATTAAAATAAGAAAGGACAGGGTAAACTTAAGAAATTATAAGCAGTTTGTTGTTGCTGCATCGTGAAATGCAGCCTAATATCAACAATTATCAACATTCTGCCGTACTTCCATGATACTTTTTTTTAAACATCATTTTATTGGTGCCTCTTCTAACAATCCATCAATTGTATCAAGCATATTTGTGCATATGTTGCCATCATTATTTTCTAAACATTTACCTCCATGATCCTATTTTTTAGCTTGCTTTTAAATTGCTCATGTATTTTAAAGCCAGTGTAATCCCTGCCAGCATGTCGTGTCATCCCTAAATAGTTCTGTGTACGTGTGGTGGTGGTGATGGTGGTCATGTTCTTGCATAGAACTTGCCATTATTGTTAACAAAACTGACAGCTTGTCTTTGGTAACACCTCATATTCAGTCCTCCTTCAAATTTCCCCAATTGTCGGCCTCAAAACGGCTTTCAGTATGTACTGCAGTGTGTTCAGGTCGCGACCTAAGCAAAACCCACTGGTTATTTCCACTAAGTTGTTATGGACTCCTCAGGTTCATTTCTTCTAGAATAGTCCCTTCCACAACACACTTTTGTCTTGCCAACATACTTTTTTTTTAATTATGCCAATAACTGTGGGAAAAACAAGGACAATTGACCTGTAGTCTCTTATTTCTGGTGTTGGCTCCTTGGTGTTATTTAACTTGTTCTTCTGTCCCCTCTATCTCCCATTAGTTTGAATTTAGGTCTAAAAGCTTGATAAGGTTCATGTTCAACTTTTTTGACAAGAGTATTTTTCATACGTAGTCTAATTACAGTGAACCCTCGTTTATCGCAGTTAATCGGTTCTAGACCCTACCGTGATAAATGAAATTCCACGAAGTAGGATTCTTTATTTGTAAATCAAATATTTTCGTAGTTAGAGCATAGAGGACATGAAAAAACACCCTTTAGTCACCATTACACTCGCATTACCCAATTTATTAAACGAAAAAGGGAAAATGCAGTAAAACATTTTGGATGTTACAATTATCATTTATAATTTATTATATTATGAAGTACAACGGATGGAGCGAACGGAAGACTCATTCAAGTCGAAATGGCGTGCAACCTCCACGATTTTCTTGCCATCTTTGATCATATCCAAAAGTTTTACCTTTTCCTGGATGGTGAGCATCTTCCTCTGGCACTTATTTTTATTGTCAGAAGGCTTAGAAGAAGCAGCTCGTTTAGGAGCCATCGTAGGGCTTAGATGAAATTTCTTTAAAATCGCAAACAATTACAGTACACTGTACAAAAGCAAAAATGCATCTGATACATAGCTCCGATATGTAGCTATGCAGACAGAAGCGTGTACAGTATGAGCCAATCAGTGGCAGTAATGACAGAGCATGCGCTGTTACGCAAAAACCGCGATAGAGTGAAGCCGCGGAAGTCGAAGCGCGAAGTGGCGAGGGTTCACTGTATACCACATAGAGAGAAACATAGTATTTGTCCCTCTGTTGAATTCTTCTAAACTATTTAATGGCATGACCAAAGTGCCATTATTTGATAGCCACGTGATAAATTGCTTTAAGGAAAGTGAGGCTGTGGTTAAGTCTAAACCACTCTGTTATGAGACCCAAAGTAGAGCTATGATGTGAGTGGAGAAGAAGGGGTGGTTTTAAGAAATAATTAAGAAAAAAAAGAAATACTTAAGAATTTAAGTAGCTAGCCCACCCCTGCTTCCCCCTTCCCCCAAGAAGAATGCACTTAAGAGGACAGCACTGAAGCTACAGCTCAGGGAGAGGGGCATGTCTGATCAGAGCACACGGGAGCAAACAAATAGGGAAGGAGAGTGGAGCACATCCTGGACCACCAAGCCCTGAGGACAATCTTCCTGCTCAGAGCAGCCAGTGCACAGAGGACCATAGGGCCAGCCCCACTACGAGACATGACATCCCTCACTGCTATGGGAACAACACTGGAGACACAATGTGAGAATTACACCCAATCTGACCACCACACCGGGGCAAAACACTAAGGGCGTGCAGCAGAGCAGCTAGGGGAGCAAAGCAATGAATTCCCTGGGGAATACCAAAAATAGACTGGGACCAGGGCGTGACACCCTATCAGACTCCACCAGAAAACACCCCTAAAGGTCAACAAACTGTATAAGCTTTTTTTTTTTGTCACTTGTTTTTTTCGTTGTTGTTGCTTTTTTGTTTTCTTTTGTTGTTTTGCTGTCTTGTTTTTTGTGCTTATTATTTGTCTCTGCATGTCTCTCTACATAAGATAGGATAAACAATCCAGAGGAGAAAATAATGAACGGATGGTTCTAGGGGAGAGGGGGAGACAGGGGAAAGGAAGGAGAGTGTCAACAAACCCGGGTACAAGGGAACAAAAAGTGATCTAAAATTGATGGTGAGGAAAGGGTAGGATGCCTGGTGAGGCTTGAACAAGAGCAATGTAGCCAGAGGAAATACTGAAATCCAAATGAAGGCTGAACATGATAGTGGGACAAAGTAAAAGGAAATAGGTGGGGGCAGAAAGGTGGAATTGATCACAATGATCTATATATACCCCCCTCCCAGGGAGACAGACAACAGAAAGATGGATGAAGGGAGACAGTGGTTGGTGTAAGACATGAAAAAGAAATGTATAAATTATCAAGGGTTCGGGAACCGATTACAAGGAACTATATGTGACCTCCTTCCTGGGGGACGGACAACAGAAAAGTGAGTGAAGGGAGACGTCAGACAGGGCAAGATATGACAAAATACCAATTTATAAATTATCAAGGGCTCATGAGGGAGAGGGGGGGCAGGGAGGGAGGGGAAAAATGAGGACCTAATGCCAGGGGCTTAAGTGAAGAGGAAATGTTTTGAGAATAATGAGGGCAATGAATGTACAAATGCGCTTTACATAATTGATGTATGTATGGATTGTGATAAGAGTTTTATGAGCCCCTAATAAAATGATTAAAAACAAAAAAAATTATCAAGGATTCATGGGGGTGGGCAGGAAATGAGCTGATACCTAGGACTCAAGTAGGAAGAAAATGTGTTTGACACGATGGATGTATGGATTGTGATAAGAGCTATAGGAGCTCCCCAATAAAATGATTTTTTTCCCATCATTTTATTGGGGGCTTGTACAATTCTTATCACAATCCATACATCAATTGATTCAGGCATGTTTGTACATATGTTGCCTTCATTCTTTTCTAGACGTTTTTCTATTGAGCCTTTTGTATCAGGCTCCTCTTTTTTTGTTTTCCCTCTCCCTCCCTCACCCCCTTAGATTGTACATTGTTATTTTCATCTCTCACATTGATTGCTGTCTCCCCCGTGTTTTCTGTTCTTCCACCTGTAGAGGGGTGTATGATTATGTGTCGATCATTGCGATTGGTTCCCCCTTTCTCCCTTCCTCTTCCCCTACCCTTCTGGTATCACCATTCCCACTCCTGTTCCCTGGATTCTGTGTGTCATGAGCTCCCATCTCTTTGTCTATACCTGTGTATGTGTTCCCGTCTAGTCGGAATTGAGAAGCAGCACCGGGGTCATGGTAGTGGGGGTGAGGAAGTCTCAAGGAACCAGAGGAATATAGTGTGTTTCATTGATGCTTTACTGTACCCCGGTGACTCAAAAAAGAAGTGAAATAGGACTTGGTAGCTGACTGGATATAAGTGATGAGACTGGAAGGAGTCAGAAAAAACTTGGGTTTCTAGTTTGGTTGAGTGAACTACACAAATAAGCAAAGAAATTAAGAGGGGAGAGATGCAGTGGAAGACGGTGAAGGCTTCCCCTGCAGCCATATTGAGTCAATCACATGTCTGTCCCTGGCTCCCCCCATTGGGTCTTTCTCATGGTTGGAAACGCATCCCAAGTGTTTTCCTGAAAAGCATTTAAATGGCATTGGAACAACTATATTTACACATGCGAAGGAATAAAGTTGGACCCTTAACACACCCCATATATAAAAATTAACGCAAAATGGATCAGAGACTGGGAGAAATACAGCCAGAATTCTCCTTAGAGGCAAAGATAACGAGACTTCATCTCATGTACTTAAGACATTATCAGGAGAGAGCAGTTGCTGGAGACGGACATGCTTGGCAAAGTGGGACAGCAAAAAAAAGGAAGGCCTTCAAGATGGATTGGCACAGTGGCTGCAACAATGGGCTCACACGGGACAGCAGTTGTGGGGATGGCACAGGTTTGGCCAGTGCTTCATTCTATTGTACATGGGGTCGCTATGAATTGGAACTGGACTGGAGGTACCTAACAACAACAACAAAGCCATAAAACTATTAGGGGGGAAAAAGATAAATCCTCATGATCTAGATTTTAGTAATGGGTTTTTAGCTGCAACACCAGTTAAAACATAACCAAAAAATATTGGAGTACATCAAAATTAAAAATTTCAAGCTGCAAATGATACCAACAAGAAATGTAAAAGACAACCCAACATAAGGAGAGAAAATATTTGCCAGTCATATATCTAATTTAGAACTTATATGTTGAAAAAAAGAACTTATATGTAGAATATATAAAGAATTCTTATAACTCAATAATAAAAGATAAATCGTCCAATGTTAAAATTAGTATATCTATAGACATTTCTGGAAAATACATAACTGGCCATGAAAACATGCCCAATATTATTAGCCACTAGAGAAACACAAAACCACGTGGACATTCCACTTTATGCCCACTTGGATAGTGGAGGGGTTTTTTCGTTTTAAGGAAAATAATAAGTGGTGGGAAGGATATAGAGAAATTGGAGCCCCCTCATAAATTGCTGGTGGGAATGTAAAATGGTGGGAAAGTTTGGCAGTTCCTCAAACATATCTCAGCAATTTTTCTCCTAAAGATAAAACCCAGAAGAATTGAAAACAGATGTTCAAACATAAACTGGAACACAAATGTTCACAGCAGCATTATTCAAAATAGGCAAAAGGCGAAAATCACCCAAATGTCTATCAACTGATGAATGGTAAACAAAATGTGATGTCTCGGTACAAAGAAGTGTTCTCTAACCATAAAATGACTTCTGATCCATGTGACCTCATGGACAACCCTTGGAAACAAGGTGCAGAGTAAAAGAAGCCAGGCCGAAAAGGCTTCTTGTGTGAACATGGTTCGATTTAGATCAATGGTTCTCAACCTGTGGATCACACGTAACACCTTTGGGGGTTAAGCGACCCTTTCACAGGGGTCGCCCGATTCATAACAGTAGCAAAATTACAGTTACAAAGTAGCAATGAAAATAATTTTAAGGTGGGGGGGCGATCTCCACAATATGAGGCACTGTATTAAAGGGTTGCGACATTAGGAAGGTTGAGAACCACTGATTTAGATGAAGTGTTCCCTGTAGGCAAATCCATAGAAATAAGAGGAGGAATGGAAAATGATCAGTGGGAACAAGATAGATCAGACACCTTTGTAAAAGAATGTGACTGAATCAGAATGGCAAACATCATGTGTATCAAGAGCTGATAAGCAGATGCCACAGGAACCACAACCCGCACCTGGAAGAGTTCCGAGCATGGTGGGGTTGTGATGAGAACAAGCAGTCATGAAACCGGGCTTCTGGTTGGATGTGCAGAGGAAGGCAGTGGGCCTTCCTGTTTGTATGCTACACCGCAGACATAGCTGCAGCGCAGGCTTTCCTTCCTGCCCTGTCCCAAAGAGCACTTCCTGTGGAGGCCTTCCACAGCCATGACTCTCTTGGGCCATTTGTTTCCTGCAAGTGTGCAGTCCAGTCCCCTAATTACCATTCCCGCTCCTCCCCCTCCCCCAAAGAACTGCCTCTGACTTCTCCCAGATCACATTTGGCACTTTTATGTTAACAGCCACCCCAGATTACAAACAAGTGCTGGTTCTAACTCTTGAAATTCAATTTGTATGTGCTTTGGAACAGTGACTAGGGTTCATTTCATGTCTGTCAGTCAGATGCTTGTCTTGGCATATAGTATATGAGGTAGCTTCAAAATTTTATGGAAAAATATAATTAAAATATGAAATTTTTTTTGTAAGTTAAAACTTTGTTTTAATCATTTTATTGGGGGCTCGTACAATTTTTATCACAATCCGTACATCCATCTATTGTGTCAAGCACATTTGTACATTTGTTGCCATCATCATTCTCAAAACATTTGTTTTCTACTTGAGCCCTTGGTATCAGCTCCTCATTTTCCCCCTCTCTCCCCACCCCCCTCCCTTATGAGCCCTTGATAATTTATAAATTATTGTTTTGTCATATCTTACACTGCCTGACGTCTCCCTTCACCCTCTTTTCTATTGTCCATCCCCCAGAGAGAAGGTTATATGTAGATCCTTATAATCGGTTCCCCCTTTCTACCCCACCTTCCCTCCACCCTCTAGGTATCGCCACTCTTACCACTGGTCTCTGAAGGAGTCATCTGTCCTGGATTCCCTGTGTTTCCAGTTCCTATCTGTACCAATGTACATCCTCTGGTCTAACCAGATTTGTAAGGTAGAATTGGGGTCATGGTGGCCGTGGGGGAGGAAGCATTTAAGAACTAGAGGAAAGTTGTATGTTTCATCATTGCTACCCTGTACCCTGACTGGCTCGTCTCCTCCCCATGACCATTCAGTAAGGGGGTGTCTAGTTGCCTACAGATGGGCTTTGGGTCTCCACTCTGCACTCACCCTCATTTACAATATGATTTTTTGTTGTTTGATACGTGATACGTGATTCCTTCAATACCTCGTGGTCACACAGGCTGGTGTGCTTCTTCCATGTGGGCTTTGTTTTTTCTGAGCTAGATAGATGGCCACTTATTTATCTTCAAGCCTTTCAGACCCAGATGATATATCTTTTGAAGCCGGGCACCATCAGATTTCTTCACCACATTTGCTTATGCACACATTTGTCTTCGGTAATCATATCAAGAAGGTGGGCACACACTGATATGATTTTTTCTTCTTTTAGGATGGTGGGGAAATAGATCTACGTGCATATGTTTATTGGTTTAGTATTAAGGCAGCAGATGGATATTGGACCTCCACTGAAGTACTTACTCAATGCAAGAACACTTTGTTCTATTAAATTGGCATTCCATGATGTACACCTTCCCTACATGATAGCTGAAGGCAAATGTGTGCATAAGCAAATGTGGTGAAGAAAGCTGATGGTGCCCGGCTATCAAAAGATATAGCGTCTGGGGTCTTAAAGGCTTGCAGGTAAACAAGCAGCCATCTAGCTCAGAAGCAGCAAAGCCCACATGGAAGAAGCACACCACACACCAGCCTTTGTGACCACGAGGTGTAGAAGGGACCAGGTACCAGACATCAAAGAACAAGCTAAAATTTTTTATTAGATTTTTTTTAATACTTATATTGGGGGCTCTTACATCTCTTATTACAATCCATACATTCCTCCAATGTGTCAAGTATATTTACACGTATGCCCCCACATCATTTTTTCTTTTTTTAAAAAATCAGTTTATTGGGGGCTCATGCAACTCTTAACACAATCCATGTATACATCCATTGTATGTCAAGCACATTTGTACATTTGTTGCCCTCATCATTCTCAAAACATTTGCTTTCTACTTAAGCCCTTGGTATCAGCTCCTCATTTTTCCCTTCCCTCCCTACTCCCCCCTCCTCATGAACCCTTGATACCTTATAAATTATTATTATCTTGTCATGTGCCATCATCATTTTCAAAGTATTCTCTTCCTACTTGGGCCCCTGATATCAACTCCCCATTTCTTCCTGCTCGCCCTCCCTCACAAACCCTTGATAAGTTACAGATTACTTTTCCCATATCTTATATCATCCTCCATTGCCCCTCACCCACCTTTCTGTTATTCGTCCCCCTGGGAGGGAGTTCTAGATTGATCCTTGTGATCGATTCCCCCTTTCTCTCCCCACCCTCCCCTAATCCTCCTGATATCTCTATTCTCCTTGTTGGCCCTGACGGGTTTATCTAGCCTGGATTCCCTGTGTTGCAGTCTCTTATCTGCAGCAGGGTGCATGCTCTGGTCTAATCCGTTTTGTAAGGTAGAATTGAGGTCATAATAGTGGGGTGAAGGAAGCACCAAAGAACTAGAGGAAAGTTGTGTGTTTCATCAGTGCTATACTGTACCTTGACTGGTTCATCTCTCCCCTGTGACCCCTCTGTGGGGGGATAATGGAATTTTTTTTTAATGAACTTTTAGAAACCCTTTTATACAGTGTACCTTCCTATGTATTAAAAAAAAAAAAAGTTAACACTTCCCAGTTATACTAAAACAACTTTAATAACATAAGCATACGAGAATATTAATAATCATGTTTTGATGTGTGTCACAATGTGACACTAGTTGGCTATATGAGCCATTGTTTGTACCTCCGAGTTTTAATAGAATAGGTTTTACAGGAATTAATTGGAAACTAGAGTCAGACAACAGAACCCACAGACTGCTTATACTGGATCGAGAGGTCACTGAATGCTAACGGCAATCCCTTTTGGTATGGGTCTGTTGAGATTAGGTGTAGGGTCTTCATGGTCCCACCTAGTACTGTGGGTTTGAGTGCAAAGGCCTTCTCCTCTGTCCCCTTGAAGAATACCTACTCTCCCTTGCCCCCCCCCCTTCCACCTATGACTATTTCTCGTGAGTGACAGCCAGTTGATTAGAACAAAGCAGGCAAAAGACACCTTGCTTTCTGAGCCTTCTGGAAAGCACTGCTTAACCAGGACTCTTTCTAGCCACTTCTTTCTCACTGAAGCTCAAGGAGCCTGTCCAGGAAAGAAGTCGGCCCTTTCCAGGCCACAACAGTCTCAGCACTCTTAGAGAACATACTTGTGCCCAAGTAAAACTTGCATCGTGTTTTGGGCATCAACTTTCAAATTGGAAAGTTTGTCTTCAAAACTTTGAGTCATATCTTGAAGCATTGAAAAGTGTCTCCACAGTTGCTCAGTATTTTAAAATTGTGAATGTTTAGTATATTATTAAGTTGGCAGTAATAGATTTAGCTGTATTTAAACTCTTGTCTCCTTGATTATGTTTCCTACTCAGCAAAACTGAGAACTCATTTATTCTTCTGTAACTTGAACTAGTCTTTAGACTCTTTCACAGCCAGGGATCTGCCTTCTTTCATTTGGGGCCATTCACAAATGAGACTCATGTGAATAGCAGCCAATTTCTGAATACATTTTTACTATTTTTATACACATGAACTGGCTTCTAAGGAATATACTAGCATAGCCTTCTATCAATAATGTCAAACACTGGCTTGCCTCCAGACTCAGCTCACTGCTCACTGAAACAGAGTAGGGGGAAGAAAAGGTTGCATTTTCTTGCCCTCATGAGAGTCTGCAGATAAGAACTTTCCCCCAGACCATGACCCACTTCTGGACGGTTCCTAGCTGGTGGAATGAGAAGTGTTCAGAACCAATTCGACGAGATGAAGTTTTAGGGCTAGTTTCTTGCCTCACTCTTGTCAGGACCGTGCCAAGTGTGCAGCACCGTAGGCTTGGCCCCCCTCCATCTTCTGGGAGCTCAGCCCAGTGGAGGTCGGCAGACACAAACAATGAACAACAACAGTAGGTCGTGTGGTGTAGAGCCAGTATTTGGAGTTTGGACCCAGGCACCATTGGAGTGGCTAATTCAGCCATACCCACTCCTGACAAAGAGCCAGAACTTACCATCTTAGCTCTTTAGTCATTTCCCCTCCATATGTGTAAGAATGTTTTTGGAATCAAGCAGCCTCTGCAGGCTTCTCTCTCTGGCCAGGACTGAGTTGTAAGCGTGCCCATTTGTGGTGGCAGGGAGTCTGGGAATGTGAGAATCTGACATCATCAACTTCTGTCATGGGAGGTGAGCCCTGCCAGCCAGGAAGAAGACAGAGACTGGTTATTGGGCTGCCCCCAACCCTGTCTACACCACCTCCTTGCCAAGTATTCAAAACCTGGGGTGTTAAGGATTCAACTGTGCTCCCCGAAAATATATGTATTATTGAATCCCAACTTCCATGCATGTGATTATAATCCCATTTGGATTGGATTGTTTTTGTTAAGGAGCTCGGTGGTGCAGTGGGTTAGGCATTGGGCTGTTAGCCAAAAAGTCAGCAGTCGGAACCCACCAGCCACTCTTAAGGGAGAAAGATGCTTCTGAAAAGATGTATAGCCTTGGAAACCCAATGGTGCGATTCTACTCTGTCCTACAGGGTCGATCAATATGAAAGACATGGTGGCAAAAGGGTTTGCTTGGTTTTTGCTGCTTTTAGGGGGAGTGAGTTTTTGCCATCGTTTTTTATGCTAATGGAACATGGTTGTTGTAGGCTTTAGGTAGCTAGATGGAATTTGGCACTGAGACGTGGAGACACACACACACAAGTGGTACTCCACAGACAGCTAAAATGTGGAAGCTGTTTGGGAATTGGGTAATGGGTAGATGTTGGAAGAGCTTTAAGGCACTTACTTAGTAAAGTCTAGATTAGATTTCCTTGAAGAGACTGAGGAAACTTCTGACATCAACTGAGGAAATTATGCTGGAACTGAATATGGTCTCCTCCAGCTCCCAAAGCTGATTACTTTAAGACAGGGTACCTCTACCCTCCATTTTTCTTAACCCTATTCTGACACCAGCTATCCCTCCCTTGGCACTCTACTTCTGTGACTAAGTTCAATAATTCACTGCTGTGCCCACTACTGTTTGTGAACTCTATGTGGCAATTGCCGTGAATTATGGGCATTTTTAGGGAAGTTAACAGGTTACAATTCTGGTGAGAAATGTTGAGGATATGGTTCTGTCAGATAGTCTCTGCCATACCTACAGGCAAGCCTCTTTCTACTCCTTAGCCTCTCATCATGTCTTTTTTGCCCTGCTCAGGCAATGTTAAAAAGCTTTTTTAGGGCTGCCAATAAATATACAAAGGGCATGCCACTCTACTCTAAGGCTCAACCTGAAGGTATTCAGCCAGAAAACCCAGCTCCCCCAGTTAAGTGCCCTGATGCACCCCACCCCACCCCACAAGCCCAATCTCCTGTCCAAAAACACTCAGCTCTACTTGCTCTGTAGGCTAGGAAGTTCACTCTGTATCATGCACTGACTCCTGGCTCTTCTGCTGCCACTCCTCTCCTATCAAAACTGTCTCTTGGATTAAGGAAATTAACTGCTTTGGGACTTGGGGTCCAAAGTGCACACTCCACTCCTTGCTCCTCTTTGTGGTGGTACGAAGATCCTCCCTCCATTCCTCTACCAGCTGATTTTTGTACCCCAAAGGATAGCGATCACAATTAGCTCTGTTAACAATCACAGGTTAATCATATAGCCTAATCAGTATTTTCTCCCACATTCTTAACAGACCCATGAGGAAAGCAAAGGTCATTTGGTGGGAGTAACAAAGGCTGTGGCTAGAAGAGCCATGTTAAATAATGGAAAGCCTTAAACTGTTTGTAGAATTTTGAAGGTCAAAGACAATTCTAGTAAGGGCTAAGAGGAGAGTGAGAAAAGCTGTGGAGAAATTCTCCTTCATCCTAGAGAACACATACAGCACCAGCAATAGAAATGTTTCTAGAAATGCTCCTCTGGGAAGGTGGCTTTGTTATGTTTTGTTTCTGGTGAGGTTTTAAAGAGAAATACTGGAAGTGTAATTGGACAATGGAGGAAGGACAGTGCTATTTATACAATGACAAAGAATTTGAATAAGTTGTAAGTGTTTGGTGGAAGATAGACCCATAGCAAGCTGAGATTTCTAAACAAGATATTACTTAAAGAGGCCATATGATTGCTCCTTGCTGCTCACAGTAAATGTGAGAGGGACGAGATAGGCTTAAAATGAATTGTGCAAAAGTTTTTTAAAATAAGAAAATTTTATGGACATGTGTCATAGAATTTTCATCGTGGAAGTTGGCTACACAATCTTGTTATAGGATTAAGGCTGTGACTGATGGAATTAGCCAATTACAGCAACAGAAAACCCATCAGGTTAAAACCGAAGGGAAAAAGCAGAGAGTTTGGGGTTTTTTTCCTTAGAATTCTACAGGCAGGAACAGGCCAAAGAAGCTACGTTTGTTCTCTGAAAAAAGAAAAGGACCGTTCCTGGAGCAGTTTGGAGACCAACAAAGCCATTGGTAGGAGCAGAAAAGTAGGACCTCATCAGTTTCAAAGGGTGGGGCCACAGTCGCCTGAATCTTAAAGCATTGGACCATAGCCTCCGAGGTTCTGGAGAATGGGACTGCCCTAAGCTGAGGGAGCGTGTTTGTCCAATGGGCTTTGAAGGCAGAGCTGACAACCCAAGGCCAAGGGGGTTACACCCAAAATCCAGAGCATGTAACCAGCACTCAGAGTCTGGAAGGTTAGGCCATTGCTTAGATGGTCTCTTGAGAGCTAGTGAACATTGTTCTGATGGGTTTTGCACTTGCTTTGTGCCTTTTATCCCTTATTTCCTTCCAGATTCTCACATTTTTAACAGAAATGTTCCACATTGTGCCTGTTCACCATTGTACTTTGGAAGCAAAAGTTTATCATCTAGATTGCACAAGTTCACACCAGTGAAGGGCAATTTTGCTCCAGGGTGGAATATGTCTGGAGCTTTACCTGTATTTGATATAGATGGTTCAAAAGATAAGATTTCAGACTGGAAGTTGCCTTAAGACCTTTGGGGTGAGTGTGTTTTGCAGGTATCAGGATAAGAATTTTGAGGAGTCAAAGGGTAGAGTGATGGGTTGAACCCCACTTAACATAAAACATGTATTGCAAATCTTAACCTATAGTTGAATGAACCTATAGTTCATTCTCATTTGGAAATGGGTTGTCTTTGCCCTGTTAATGAGACAAGTGTAGTAGTCTCTTTTGATTTATAAAGAGATTAAACAAACAAGAGAAGCAGAGATGAGGGACAGGCCAAGCCATTTGATAAAGCTCAGAAAGATCAGGACCTTCCTCCAGAGCCAACAGAGAAAGAAAGCCTTCCCCTAGAGTTGGTGCCCTGAAATTGGACTTCTAGCCCCTAACTTGTGGGGGAAGTAGTTGGTAAGTCACCAATGTTATTTCACTATTGAAATAGCACTAAAAAACTGAGACAGGCATGTAGTGAAGGCTTTGGCTTCCTGACTCCCAGTTATCCAGCTCTGTGTATATCACATTCTGTAGGAAGACCCTTGTTTTTTTTCTTTCTTCTCTGCTGTAAGCCTATGGGGACTCTTAACAAATGAATCAGACATTTTCCAAGTGGGGAACCACAAGCAGTTGTGTCATTTCCCCAAGGCGTACAACTGATAAGCCTTGGGCCTGGTTCACCACTGCCAAAACATAGCTGCTTTTCACACTTGAATATCACCGTGGGGTAGGGGGTGCTGCACAGTTTTTAGATGGGGAAAGAAATGACCGTGCAATGCCCATAATAATATTTGTCTTTCCTGCCATCTACAGTCGTGGTTTTTTTGTGCTTTGTTTTCAGTGAAGAAAAAATGACTGCTGCCCGAATTCGGAAGTGCCACAAGTGTGGGACTGGCCTCATCAAATCTGAAGGCTGCAACCGCATGTCTTGCCGCTGCGGTGCGCAAATGTGCTACCTCTGCCGCGTGTCTATCAACGGCTATGACCACTTCTGCCAGCACCCACGCTCCCCGGGAGCCCCATGCCAGGAGTGTTCCCGATGCTCCCTCTGGACGGACCCCACTGTGAGTGCGGGATGGGGGGCAATAAGTGAGTGATGGAAAGGTGATGATGTCCATGTAACTGATTAGGAAATAATAAGAAAGCTACTTTTCAGAAAGCGGTATGCTCAAGTGGTATTTATTGAAGACAAGTTCTTTATCTTTCAGATAATAAGAATGTTCTGTGCCATGTGAAAGATTTCAAAGCATAGAAAAGTGGGGGGAATTTTGAATGTATTTGTATAAAGGCATAAATTCAACAGGGGCAGTTCTACCATGTCTCATAACGTTGCTTTGATTCAGAACCGACTCAGCAGTGGACTGAGCAGGTATATCCTTCAAAATTCTTAAGGAAAATCCTAGCACTCAGAAACCATGACTGGGTGAATTTTTTCTGAAATTTCAAGGCTGGTTAAATGTTTAAAATTCTGTTATATAGGGCTAAAGTAGAAAGATAATGTTTTGAAAATGATGATGGCAACATATGTACAGATGTGCTTAACACATGAATGGATGGATTGTTAGAAGAGCTGTAAAGAGCCCCCAATAAAGTGATTTTTTAAAAATTCCGATGTGAGGGCGATCTGCCTATGACATCTGTCACTCCGTTGATCGCCAGGGTTGATTTCAGGTGATCTTGCTGGCTAGGCGGATGTCCCCTTTCTCTCTCCCCTCTCCATGCGTGTTCCTCCCGAAGCTGCATGCTCATTTGAAAAGGACGACCTTCAGTCAAGGGTATACAAGTAGCTGCGCTCCCCTGTAGAACCTCCAAACAAGTCTCAAAAAAATTTCTATTATAGGTTATTTTTCCAGAGAGTAAAAAGGGCATTTCAATAAAACCAAATATCCAGGCATAATTTTGGCATTTAAAAAGTATTAGAAGGATGCTCCCTTAAAATAATTTTTTTTTTAATCACTTCTATGTAGTTACCTACTGCTATAGTCAATTTCGACTCTTAGGGATACTGGTAGGGTTTCCAAAGCTGTAAATCATTATGAGAGCAGACAGCCTCATCGTTCCCCAGCAGCGCAGCCAACCTTGCAAATAGCAGTCCGAAGTTTACCCAACAGTGTTGCCAGGACTCCCTCAGGATAGCTACTAGTATATGTTTAGTAATGAAAATATATGGGAACCTACCCAGTAAAGTCAGTGATGAGACTGGTTTGCTTTGGGAACTGCTAGTTAATGAAATTAACCTAAAAGACTAAGATAAAGAAGCAAAACCTCAGAGAAAGTAATGGCTGATGTTTACTGGGGACCTACTATGTGTCTGATAGTGCTTTATACATTTTTAGATGTAAAGAAGAAAGTCAAATTTACTATCTTAAGATTAAAAGAAAAGATAGACTAATTCACTGGAAAACTGTGGGAAGTAATGAGAGGATGGGAGGAAACAAAATACATGTACAGCGTGCCCATCACCCAGTGGCCACCAAGTTAGACTCTTAACTCATGGTGACCTCATGTGTGAAGGGAGACTCATGGGCTACAGAAGATTTTCATGGCTGGATTTTCAGAGGTCGATTACCAGGGCTTTCTTCCAAGGTACCTCTAGATGACTCAAACCTCTTGGTGAGCTGTAGAGCATTTAACCATTTGTGCTACCAAGAGACGAGACCCACAGTAACAATACACATCATAAAATAACCTAAAATGGAATTTTAACAAGAAATATCTAAACATGGGAAGAAAGCTATAAAACTTTATGCCACTGAAGGGCATAAAGAATCTTGAACATATGGGAAATTATGCTTTGATTTTAGGTAAACTATGATATTGGAAAAACAGCAGTTCTTAAAATTCAGGTGACCCTTAAATGAGGAGATGTTTAGAAGCACCAACCCCTGACATACCCGAAAGTCCACATAAAACTTTTTCCCCCCAACAAAACCACCACTACTAACCTACTGTTCACCCAGTCTTAACAGTAACATAAATAAGTCAATTCACATGTGTTTTGTATGTTATATGTATTAGGGAACCCTGGTGGTGCTGTGGGATAAGCATTGGACTGCTAACTGCAAGATCAGTGAGTCAAATCCACCTGATGCTTCAAGGGAGAAAGATGAGGCTGTTTGCTTCCATAAAGATTGACAGTCTCAGAAACCCTATAATTTGCTGTGAGCCAAAATCAGCTCGATGGCAGTGGGATTCATTATACACTGTACTCTCACAATAAAGTAAGTTGGAGAAAGTACACTTAAAGTACTGTATTTATCAGTAACATGAGTTTACATCATTTATATATATTGGGGGGGGGGGATATGCATGTGACTAGACTTGTTGCAGTTTTAATTCCCTAATCCAGGGTCAGCTATTTAATCTCTTGATTTAGAACCATCACAGTCAGTTCTAAATAGATCTGTAAGGATAAGTATGGTATATGAGAAGACATGTTATCAAATAGTAATGTATATTTTAAGGCCCCAGGGCGTGAATGTATTGTATGAACATAAACCTCATCGGTGTAATAGAGAATTAATTCCCCCGCTAACATGAAGCAAAAGAAAGGCTTTGAGGAAGTACTCCAATGCGCCTTTGACAATGGCCTAGTAGTGATAAACAGTAACTTCTCTCATGCATGTGGACAGGTGACAGTGATCTGGTTAGTGGGAAACTTGTCCCTGAAAGAGAAGATGGCATTGCATGGTAATCATTTCTCTCCAAAGCAGCCTTGAATTGTAATGTGACCTTGAATTCTGTAGGGATTATTTTTGTTTGTTTCTCTTGAGAATTGATCGTAATATTTCTGTGGCTCAGTGTTGAGCTTTGTCAAGGTTTTGGAAAAGAGGCTCCTTTTTTACTGGCATGCTACACTAAAGAAACCATGCGGACATCTGTAAATGAAAAGTGAACAGATAGATTTAAGAGACAAAGCAGAGCGGAGGAACAGACCTTTGAGAACTCCATGCTTGTTGAGTACACCATTTAGGATCAGTGGAGAAATAATAGTCATTCACCTGTTCATTGTTGAATAGCCAGCATAGCCAGGACTGTTGAGGGCAGAAGAGACAGTCTGGTGGCAGGAGTCTTTTGTTCAGTTAGCACCTTGAAGCAAATACAGGTGCCTGCTTCAGATCCAGAGACCCAGGGAAGCATCCCTGAGAGGCACATCAGTAGTGAGTACAGCATCATGACAAAGTACTCGATGGACAGAAGCCTATGTGATCTGTATGAAACAAACAGGAGGCCAAGATAGTGTTGAGGTGGTGAACTTGGGCAAAGCCAAGTAGACTGGTCAAGGCCCACGTTGGGGTTTCAATCCAAGTATAATGAGCAGCTACGACAGAGCTCTTTGACTTACTGTGAGGAGTGAGCTAACCAGATAGGGTTTTCAAGACCACCCTGACTACCAGATAGACATAGGGGATTCTCACTAGCTGGTTTTTGGTCACTGCTAACTCAGCAAGAAATATTTCATTTCTGTTTGACAAAAGACACTAGTAAACAAAGGTTAAGGGAAAAGCTGGGAAATATAGGTGCAACATATTTACAATAATTGATATGTGTTCTTAGGATGTAACGAGTAATAGCACTCTAAAAAATTGGTAAACGTCCCTGTATTAATAAGAATCAATTTGTCTATGAACAATAGCAAGCTCAGAAACAACAGGTTAACCTAGAAGCTTACTTCTCCCTCATAAATACATACAAAAATGAGCAACCCGGTCATGAAACAAAACATCAGGGACTCATGGCTTCCAGCTTTTTCTCTGCCATCCCTTGGGTATAGCCAAGGATTGCATGTGACTGTGGTCTGGGAAGGAGCTAGACACCAAGAGTTAGAATGGGAAAAGAACTGCCCAGCTATCCATTGAGGAAGGAGTGTTTCCAGAAGATGGTGCAAGTCACCGCTGTTCCTCATTGTTGTATTGCTAAGCGCCCCGTTCAGTCTGTTCCAACTTATGATGACCCTGGGTGCAACTGCCCTCCTCACATCATTGTTTTGTTTAAGCCCATAATTGCAGCCAATGTCAATCCATCTTTGCAGATGTCCTTCTCAGGGACTGGTTCAAAATACAAAGGATGTAGTCTCACCATCCTTTCTTAAAGGGGCCATAGCTAGCTGTACTCCTAACACACATTTGTTCGTTCTCCATGTTATATTCAGTATTCTTAGACATGTACCAATTATTAGATCATCATTCATTGTCCAACTTCCACCTGCAGATAAGGCTACTGGAAATACCATAAATTGGATCGGGCACTCCTTCAGTGGTCAGAGGGACATCTTTGCTCTTCGGTGCTTTAAAAAGGTCTCACAGCAGATTTACCCAATGGGCATCAATTTTAGATTCAAGTAAAATTACATCCTTGACCTGGTGGTTAGGATTTTTTTTTTCTTTGTGTTGTGGTGTGATCCACACCAAATGCTAGAATCTTGGTCTTCATCAGTCCTCTTCACTTTTAACAATCAAGGTTGTGTTGGCTACATATTGCAGGTTAGTTGTTCACCAGTCTTCCTCCATTAAGCAGTCTCATTCTCATTAGCCAGGGCTTAATTACATGGCCTCACCAAGCCAAGAGGCTGGGACCCATGTGTATCCAGCTAAACACTATTGCTACAGAAGAAGGGAAGATAATACCACAGTAAGTCAAACAATAACATGTACGAAAAGAATGTATTATAAGGTCTACTGTGGTAATTGGACATGTTCACAATGATGTCTGTAAAACTGCTTCACTGAAGATGGGGGGTGATGCATGTAGAAACCACCTTAAATACCTCTGAAAATGGGAGATAAGCTCAATATTACATTAGAATAGCAGGCAACCACAAAAATGAAGCAGTCGCTATTTAAAGATGGAGGTTTGCAAATAGAATACCACAGCTCATAGCACTAGGCCCACCTAACTGTAGTGTGCCCCCAGAGACAGAGGAGTGTGTAGTGAACCAGGCTCCAGAGACAGCGGGGCTTCATCCATGAGACTATGTTCAGAGCTTCAGGCTTTTCCAGAGAAGCTGGGAATCTACTTGAAATTACATCGCCAACTTTTTATGATTGCTGTTAATCCAGACATCTTTAAACACTGCAGACCAACCAGACATCGTTATGTTAGCCGCAGCCTCTGACCTCTGGTGCATCACCAAAGGTAGGCTTCAGCCCAGCGTTAAGGAATGTTCCCTAATCCTCAGAACTGCCTGAAGATTTTGTTCTGCTTTTTTAACTTTTTATTGTAAATTAGGTAAAGGTTTACCAAACAGATAAATTTTACATTCAACATCTCTATCTATATACATTTTGTTCTCCTCGTCCATAGCAATCCACTCACTGTGCCAGCCCTGATCCCACTTCCTCTGTGTTCATTCCTCCTCCTCTCCTAACCTTCTCATCTTTATCATTGATGTAAATGCTGCTCTTTTGATCTTAAATGCTGATGATTCTAACTTGGGTAAGTTCAGTTCCAAACCTGAAGGAGTATTAAGGGCCATGGTCTCAGAAGTCCCACCAGTAGGCCTGGTCTCTTTTGACTTTGAATTCTGTTGCACATTTTCTCCCACCATCTCTAGGATCTTCTAATGTGATCCTTCTCAGAGCAATTGGGTGGTAGCCAGCCACCATCTTAGTTCTGGTCTCAGAGTTGTGGTGGTGTTGTTCGTGTGGTCTTTAGACCTTTAGACTAATTGTTTCCCTGTGTCTTTCAGTTTTCATCTCCTTTTCTCCCGGTGGAGAAATGGCTGCACACGAGCTTTTAAGCTCCCTGTTACTGCTCACCAAAATAGCATGTGGAATACTGCCTGTTATACCTCTTGACTGTGGTGTCCCTCAGACGATGGCCCTGAGTCCCCAGGCCTAGAAATTCGTGCCCTCAAGGTGTTTGATTGTGACTCTAAGTTTTCATAACTTTTCCTCCTGTGTACTCCCCCCGCATTCATAGGTATATGTATAGCAAACTACATAAGGTAGGTGGTGAGATGTACTATGTTGTCTGGAAGCCAGGTGCCCACAGGTCAGGATTGTTGCGTCAAGGAACAACTACCTCCTCACCCAGTGGACAGTGGGACTGAAGGATCAAAGAAATTGGTTTGGATCCCACACTCAGGGATTAAGACAGAGAATGAACTCGGCATCCTTCTGTTGAGAGAGCGTGCAGCTACAGTAGGGAAGAGTGTTCACCATGGTAATTCGTAGTTGCCCATGCCTTCCCAGGCCTCAGAGCCTCCTCAGTACCCACCACCAGCCCTGAGGCCTGATGGTCCTGCTGAGAACTCTGTTCCTGGGCGGCAGGCAATCCCTCTGAAAGCAGCTCACAAACAGGGCAAGGCCATATCTTGGCCCTGGGTTTCTGTCACCAGGTTTGGGGGCCATCTGCTAACCGGAGAAACGGCTGGTATTTGCTCAAACGCAATTTCAAAAGGAAGCCGGGGTGAATGTAATGCTTCCATTTCTCTCTGGTCTCCAGAGCAGAGGTTTGATTTGTTCTGGTTGTCCCGTTCCCACAGAGCAGGTTCTTGTCCAGGATTAGCCCAGTTCCCTTGACTCGCACCAGGACACCGATCGAATTCCAGCCCAGCATCTGTTGGGGCTTCTGAGAACACAAAGCCATTCAGAGGCAAAGGAGACAAAGGCAGCACTGTCAGCAGAGCTGCTCCCGGCATCATTAACCATGGCCAGGAAGGAACTTGAGTTCGTCACCAAGGGAGATGGGTCTTGTCCCCACTCTGGCTGGAGAGGGGCTGATCTTCATCCTTAACGACTCGAGATGGCTCGGGAAACTGTCCTGTCTCCCCATTAGAGCAGCTTTGTGAACAGTAACGTTCTTTGTCAGCGCCAAACGATTTGGTCACGTGTATGCCAAAAGCATCCAACCAAGAGTCCTGTGAATGAGATGTTCTCATAGCTAACCAACCTCAAGAGTAGACTCGCAGCTTAGTTTGACTCCTAAAAATGCTTTTGCTCCCCCACTGAAGCTTCCTGACTGAGGAAAAAATAAGGTACCTTATTTAGAGGAGGAGGAGGAAGTACCAGAGGACAGAGGCGGTTTTCGGGGTTTCAGGCAGCTTTCAAAGCCTAAACCAAGATCCACAGACAAGCAGCGTGGTTGTTCTATTTGTTTTTAGCAGCGTGGTTTTTGTGGTTCGGAGAAGCATCCAAACCTGTCAGAGGCTAGGTGTCTGGCCCTCCCATCTAAGCTTGTGCCCCAGCCACATTAGGACAGCCGTGCTCAGTTGGGTTCTAGAAGTGTCGCAGGACTGCCGCTGCAGGTTCCCTGTAAATGGAGCTCCACAGTGCGTCTGCCCCAAGGACGCCCCAATTCTACAGAAAGTTGTTCACACAGACCTTTGTGTCTCCGCACATGAGACTGCAGGGGGTTCTGCTCATGGCCGGTAGACAGCTGGGCAGCACCTTTGCTTAGCAGCATGCACTTGGCCTATAGCAGGTTGGAGCAGGCATGTGTCTGTCTGATTGTCAGATGGGGTCAGCCTGCATTTGCCTCGTGGAGACACACACACACACACACACACACACACACACACACACGGTAGGGGTGGGAGGGTGGTACAGGTTCTGGAGAGAACTGAGGAGGAAGAGATGGGGCCGTGGTGAGGAGAGCGATTCACAACTTAAGACTAGTGACTCATTTTTGGCTTCCACTGTGCCCTACTCCCTCCACCTCCACCTCCAACTGCTTCAGTTCACTGTTTCTAGAGAAAATTGGACAGCGAAGGGACCCAGTGGTGCCCATCCCTGGCTCCTCAGCTTGCTGCTGTCCAGCCTGGTTTAGCCTGACGCCCATGTTAGCCCGACTGGTTCTCACACTCCACCCCCACACACGGGAAAGTGGGATGCAAAAGATCCCAGCCTCTCACCCAGGACCTTGAACTTAACCATTCCCTGAGCCCCTTCCTGGGCCTGAGGGGCAGTGGGAGAGGGCCTCCTAAGAAAGCCAAGACCCTTGTGTGGCTTCATCCCTTTGGGCAGATTGGAAACAGTATAGCCACCCTGGGTGTAGCTGTCTCTGGAGTGCTTTCGAAGGAGGTACGGCAGTTAAGTTGGTCCTACTACTCAGCCCAGTAAACATGGCTGTTGAAGCACATCTGCCACAACCAGCTCCAGCACCTGTGGGCAGCTCACTTGACCCTGACCAGAGTCCAAACAAGACCTTCGAATCTGTGGAGGAGGCACCCCTGCAGAAGAATGGAGCCTAGGGTATCATGTCCTCCCCTTCCCTTCCTTCCCCAGCCCAGCAATATCTCTACCCACCCCTTCCCCACCCTACCACCTTACACCCTCCAGGGCAGTGTTCTGCTCTGGAGGACTTCTACCCAGCTGCACAGCATATGCCTCACCAACTGCTTCCCCTACACCAGACACCGCCCCCCACTCCGCCCAGCCCCCCATTTCCTGTTGTGGGGGATGCATGGGAAGGGGGGCAGTCCTGTTCTGGTGTTGCTCAGGCAAGCTGCAGCTGCTCAGGGAATCATTTGAAACTGCATATTGGCTCTTGGGAAGCCTTTCCTGAAACCACTGCCAGAATATTAACAGCAGCTGGGCCCAGCCCCACCCCTGGACCAATGGGAAACAGGGCAGTGGATGATGTGCATTTTAAGGGGAGAAGTTTCATCCACCAGAACAATGTACCATCCCCTCTCTGTGCACACAGGAAGCAGGCCATGGCTGCCAGGCTGGCAACAGGACCGTGGAAAAGCAGCTGCAAAAAAGCACAGTCGAGAGCTTTGGCAAGATAATCTCTGCCAAGTGCATGAGTGGCTGTTGTGGGAAAGGTCACGGGGCTTGTGATGGATGCTAGTAGCAGATTCTTGAAATCATCCACCTTCCCTGTCTCCTTCATCAGCTTTCTAGGCTCCGCTGTCTGGGCAGGGTCACAGGACCGCTGTTACCGTGAGGGTTAGTTGGTTCCTGCCTTCTTCCCCTGCCCCCCTCCCCCCACCTTCCTTCTTAATTGGAACTTCTGTGATCTTGGCCTGGCTCCCCACCACCAGCCTACTATTCTCACTTGGGCTGTGCCTCATCCCCTCCACGTGAAGCCTACGTGTCCCAGCCTCTGTACTGCCTGCATCCTGCGGAGCCCTGAGGAAGTCTGTAAGCGGAAGTGGGTGGGACCACCTCCTTGCTAGACTTGGCCAGCTTAGCCTTTATTTAAAGCTCTCTCCACATCTGCTGAGCACCATGTGTTACCTCCCAGAGTGACAGAGCAACAGGAGGCAGGGTTTGCCTGCTGCTCCGGGAAATGATTCTTCACACTCTCTTGTGTGTCCAGCCCCTCCTGTCTGATGGCCTGGATCGAACCCAGCCTGTGACGGACTCTTTCCAGTGACTAGGGCCAGAGGGAGGCCAGTGAATGGGACTGATCCAGGTCAATTTGCCCCTCTTGAATTCTCATGCCCGGGAACAGACAGCTAGAGGGGTCCCAGCATCCACAGTAGCCTCTCACTAGAACCTTTTGGAGTCCCCGTCCCTTCTGGAGACACCCAGCCCAGGCAGACAGGGCACAGGCATCAACCCTACCTTACCCTGTGGTGGTCTTCCTCTAAGCCTCAGTCTCCTCTCAAAGAGACGAGGATCTGCTGAGCTTCCCTATGACTGTGCGGGATGTCCCTAGAGGGACAGGCCAGCCTAAATGTGGCCAGGCAACTAGGGGAGCTGCTGTTCTAGAATGTATCTCGTTTTCCTGTGAGAGACCCATGTTCCTACAGTTGACTCTGGGAAGAAATTGCAGGTGAATTTGTGTGTGTGTGTGTGTGTGTGTGTGTGTGTGTGTGTGTGTGTGTTTTCTCAAAATTGCCTTAATAGAGCTACATTAATTATCAGGAAATTAAGGGTATTCTGCAATGTACATGAGCATAAAACCCCTATTTCTGTGTGGGAAGAAAGCAGAAAGAGTACTGCACCCCCTTCAGCCTCCTGAGAAGGTGTGTCAGCAAGGAAAGGCTGACACTTTGTTTCCTGCCTTTCAAGAAGAGCCCAGGCCACCACCTAGGAGACTTAGCCACTCAGTGAGTCAGTCAGCCCTCTGCCTCTCCCACTGAGAAGACCCTGGTCTGGAACTTTGGTTTCTGGCTGATGTGAAGGGCTAGGGGGAGCTCCCTCTTCCCCCTCCGTTACCCCCAAACTTAGCTGCAGCCTATTAGGTGGACCTGGAGAAAGGATCCTGGTGGCCCTGGGATTTCAGGCCTTGGTTGGCTCCACCCTTCACCAACACAGGTGCTTCGTCCTGCCTACTTGCCCTTGCCCTTGTCTTTGTATTTCGTGAAGAATAGAAGGCTTCAGAGAGAAAGAGCAATATTGTACTTCAAAGAGGGTAGGATGCACTTTCTAGAACAAAACAGACTAAAAATAGTCCTCAGACTGGGGCAGGCAGAGTTCTGCTTCAAGGTGAGGTAAGGCTCAGTCGGGTTCACAGCTGGGTGGCTTCTGTGGGGGGAGTGATGTGGTTAACTGGTGGTGGAGCTCACAGGCTCTGCAAACCCTCACCCTCACCTGCCCTCAGCAAAGCCAGGGGCCCAGAAGCTAGCCCCTTGAGGAAGCTCCTGCTGCTCATTCATTTGCCCCATCAGAAATCCGATGAGAGAGTCAGTGAGCCTTTCACAGTGAAATTGTCCCATCCTGATGGAATGTCAGCAACAACTGTGATCACAACCCCAAAATGCCAGCATCTGTAGGGTGCCTGTGCACAGCCACACATGGGGCTCTCTGCGCTGAAAGAGTGAGCAACACCGCAACATCTTAAACCATCAGGGTAGAGGTACCTTCTGGGGTCTTGTCTCTCAGTGACACTGTCACCCTACTCCACCTCCCCCACCAACAACAATAAACTCCCAGTGGTGCTCCTTTCTGCTGGAACACCTCAGCCTGAAGGCTTTGGGAGTCTGTCTTGACACTTCTGTGGACACCTTCCAACTATGTCCACCCTGCCCGTTGATCCCATTCCACCATGTGGAGAAAAAGCCCTAGCTCTGGCATCCTTCTGGCTTCACAGCTGCACAGTGAGGTCACTCAGTACTGTGGGTCAGGGCATGCATAGTACGACTGTGCCAGCTGTCCACTATGAAGCCCCATCACTGAGGCCACCACACTCGCCTCTGCCCCATGGGTGTTTGCCCATCCACAGGTCTGTGTAACCCTGTGCGCGTATCTCAGTAGTTCCTTGAATGTCAACTGGTCACTGGGACCCATGGGTTAAAACAAAAAAACCGGAGTTTGCAGATGTGTTGAGTTGTATTTTGGGTGGAGGGATGGCAACATCTGACTGGGATTGTCCTTAGTCTGCCAGGCCACTGCCCCCTGGCTTGATAACCCACAGTGGTTCAGGAGGTGAATGCCAGCCCTAGGGGTCAGCAGTGCCTGAGAAGACCTCTGTCCACTTCAGCTCACTCACCCATGAGGCTTTGCACAGAATCTGCTCGGTTTGCTTTTCTAGCTGCCACTTTCCCACCCTCTGCTTGCCTGCAGCCCCTCCAGTCACTTCTCCACGGGCCTCGGTCCAGGCATGGTGTCTGGGTACACTGTTGAGCTGCTGGAGGAACAGGTGTGGGTGCTGTGAGCAGGGTTCTGAGATAACCTTGCCCACTGTCCCTGCCAGTTGCATACACTGCAGTCCCTATTAGCTCATACACTTTGTGACTTTTATTTCAGGAGGACGATGAGAAGCTCATTGAGGAAATCCAGAAAGAGGCTGAAGAGGAGCAGAAGAGAAAAAACGGAGGCAAGTGTACCCCTATACCATGACAGGCCCCAACTGAGGGTCCCAGCAATGCCCCTGTCCATGCAGACCCACAGAAGCCATGGAGTGGACTAAGGGCATCAAGGGACTACTCAGGGCCCCAGCTGCTGGCCCTCCCATGGGGAACCTGGCACTCAACCCTGCCTCAGGGATCAGGTGGTCTGGGATGAAAATTGTGTTGTGTAGGTGGCTTGACCATGAGGTGTCACAGCTCCCTGGGGAGAAGCCATACGGTGCTAAAAGAGAAAGAAGTCTGGGGCAGGCTGAGCTTAGGGAGTAACTAGAAGCTGATCATGACTAGAGATGGGGGGCCCAGCCCTGGAGGTTGAGGGAAGAATGGAATAGCATGTAAGAAGCCCCCCGTCTCTGGCTCCCGAGGAAAGCATCACACAGAGATCCACCCTGTTGTAATCTGGAGCAGGAGGTGAGCGCCTAGGTGACCGGGATACAGCGCTCCTTGGGAGGGCCATGGTGCTTGGCTCTTTGTTGTGGTAGGTGTGTGAGCAAGCTTGGGGAATGCCTGCGTCCAGTAGTCAGGGTAATGCTGACAGCTCGTAGATCCCTGGGCTGAGCATGTGCTGCATCGAACCTGTCCCCCTTCCCAGGCCCCACCTCGTGCCTATCAGCACCTGGCTGTGGGGGAGTGTGGGGCCACACTGCCTGGTTCCAAGTGGGTGTACATGTTTTCTGAATGGAATTCCCTGTGCTTTTCAGAGAACACCTTCAAACGTATTGGGCCACCCTTGGAGAAGCCTCCAGAGAAAGTACAGAGAATCGAGGTCCTACCCAGGCCTGTCCCACAGAATCTGCACCAGCCGCAAATCCCCCCCTACGCTTTTGTGCACCCACACTTCCCCTTGCCACCCGTGCGGCCCATGTTCAACAACTTCCCCCTCAACATGGGCCCCATCCCAGCGCCGTACGTGCCCCCTCTGCCCAACATGAGGGTCAACTATGACTTTGCCCACATTAACGTCCCCCTGGAGCACAACCTGCCCATGCACTTTGGTCCCCAGCCTCGCCACCGATTCTGACGGCCCAGGAAGCCCCCCAGGACTGAGGTTCCACCAGGACAGCTCTCAGGCCTGTGTGGGGCTGGGGCTGGGGTGGGGTACATCCCTGGCTTACCCTTCCCACACATGGGAAGTCCAGGCCCTTGATGACTGAGCGGAGGCAGGCTGGGGACAATGGGTACCGGGCATGGGCTTGGTCTGGTCTTACGGGGCCACATAGTGAGGGACTGAACTTTGGCAACAAAGCCTGGTCCCTGGAAGTCCTTCCACTCACTTGCATAGTAGACACCAGTCTAAGTTCCTGGATGCTCCCCCTCCCAAGGATAAGCTCCCAATGACAAGGACAGGCCTCTCAGAGTTCGGATGGCCCTTGGCTCAATGGGTTCCCTCAGGATCCTGCCCCAGTGCCTGGGCCTGGTTGCTTTCCCCCCCGCCTGCCCCTTCTTGGCCTCACGGTACAGTCTGTGTTGTAGTTTAAGCGGTGCCCTGCCCGCTCCCTCCGACTTTTCCCAGGGGTCCAGAGTTCCCCTCTGTCTCTGAGCAGTGCTCCGTGCTCCCCACTCCAGGACTACAGGTAGCAAGCAGCTTTTCCCTTCCTGCGGTTTGGTGAGGAGGCAGTATAGCTCCTTATCTTCGTACGTAGAGTGTCAGCCATCCGGTCCCTGGCCTCCTCCATGTCTTCTCAGTAATCACAGGATGGAGATCTACATACTGGCAGCTGAGCCTTCGAGCCACCAAGGGAGGCCCCCTCCCAAACCCCCCGCAGAGCAGAAGCCAGAAGCTTTTCTATCTGTTCAATTGAGGGGGTTGTACTTGTCCTGCACTTCAGGTAAGGTGAGCCATGCACCTGAAAGGTAGAGGTGTGGTACATATGTCAGAGACCTTAGCACATCCTCCACCCCCAGGCCCGCCCGCTGTGTACACTTGCTGCCCAGCAACTCCTTCAATGTGTTTCAAGGATTCGTAGAGTGAACAGTACCTCCTAAGACCCCTGCTCTTTCTTCTGTCCCCAGGATGTGGGGTATGGGAGCAGGTGATCTCTGCGGGTAGGCTGAGGGGACCAGATGGGAAAGCTGGCACTCAGGAAGAGTAAGAGTTTAGGGCGTAGACAGTCCCCTCCCTGCTTGGGGGCCTGCCAAGCACCAGTGCCTTCTGACAAGCTGCCATCTGTGGGTGTACCACAGACGTGCCTTGGGGTGAGAGTGCGTGGTCCAGTCCACCGTTACGTATTAGTGAAAGCCTGTTCCTGCCACCTTCTATGGAAGGGCTCTCTAAGCGATGGGGGTGGCCGTGGATGCCACACCACATGGGGCCACCAGCCCTAATTGCTGCCCCACCATACATAGAGGGGACCTCTGGAACCAGTTCCTCACCGTAGTGGGGGGGGGGGGGCAGTCCTTTTCACTGGGGTCCTGTCGCCATTATCTGTGCAGCCCTTTTGTGCTCAGGGCAGGGCTGCAGGTTTCGGGCAGCTACAGGACAGTGGCAGCAGTCCCAATGACAGAGTCCAGGGTCGAGGTGCCCTGGGGGCCCAGCTTTATAATGCAGTCCCATAGGCGAGCAAGCAAGCCAATATTAATTAGTCCTTTCTGAGGTGACCTCACATGTTGCCAGCCACATTTGATGGTGAGGGTCTAGCTGCTCCTGCCCTTCCATGATGATCTCCCTGACCCAGCATTCCTCTTTATCCCTGCCACGGGCTCCAGACGAGCAGGAGCCCTGAGTGGTGGGACCAAACCTGGGTGAGACCTCCCAAGAACCAGTGTGTGCGCTGACAAGAACCCAGGCCCTGTGTAACCAACCAGTGGCACACACAGTGACAGGAACCCAGGTCGGTCCTTGTCTCAGAATCAGCAAGAGCCCACGCCTGCTCCTCTCTGAGCCACAGCCATGCCTCTTGCTCCCCAGGGGAGGGACCACTCACGACAGTCCACTTCACTTGCCTTAAAAAGGGAGAGAGGGCTGGAGTGTTTGCACATCACAGGAGTCAGAAGTGGGAACGAGAAAGTGCATGTCCACCACTTTGGATGAGAATAGTGAAGAAATGAATACGTAGTTTAATCTTAAGTTTTTCTGTACCTTCCAGTAGTGACATGCATAAACTAGCCACTGAATTTAAACTACTGTGTGTAAAAAGCCTGTATCATATGTAACTTGGACTTTTTGTAAATAAATGTTGGTGCACTCTTTGCCAGCTCTCTGTGTGCAGGAGCAACTGTAGAAGGGTCTGGGGTGTATGTTGCTGGGTCTCTTTAGAACCAAAGAGGGCTCCCCTTTCCCACCTCTGCTGGGGGTCTACCAAGTCTGGGGGATGGGTGGGGAGGGAACCCCTTCAAGGCCAGAGCCACATCTGCTGAAGAAATACAGGAAATGATTTGGTAGAGAACCTGGATATGGGCCATAGTCCCTGATGGGTACAAGAGGGTGAGCTTACAGGCCAGCCTTTCCTGCCCCGCCCCCACCGGGCTCCCATCACAGCTGGACCTTGGTACCAATCTCACACCATGGAGTGGGAGGGAGGCTGCATATTCACTGATTCATCTTTTCTAATGACTATTCAGTCTGGTTCCCCTGGGACCTGTTCCTGCACCCACCGCAGTTCGTAGGTTTATAGCCAAGTCAGACTGCTCTGCAGTTCTTTCTGAATGAAAGACTCAGTGGTGACCCTTTCCCCTCCTACCACCTCCCAGCCCTCCCTCCAACTAGCCTGTATTGTCCTCCCTGTTACCTGCTGCCAGGGTTGGTCCCCACTCAGGGACAGCACCTTTGAAGTTACAGCCCCTAAGTCTTCCCTGTCTTTGCTGCTCTCTACAGCAAGGCTCGCTGGGCTGGGCTGGGCTGGCCACCTGTTCTCCAGCCTGCTGATGACAGCGGAGAGCTCCCCTGCACTCACTCAGCCACCTCACACCAGCCTGAAGGTGTGCCTTGCACAATGGACTCGAGAGTCCACGGATCAAGAGTTGTGTGTGGGTGTATACAAGGTGGATTCAAAAGATCAGTCCCCAGACAAGTTGGCAGTCTTCAAGTGTCCCCCATCAGATTCCTTCCTAGCCTGGTGGCTTTGGGACAGTTCAGGCAGTTGCTTGGCAGTGAATGGGGAGCGGTGACAGCATCTTCAGGGGGCACTGAGTGGAACAAGATGTGGGGCATGGTTGCTGCAGGGCAGTGTGCTGGACCTGTGGTCAGTAGAAGCACCCGTCACTGGACACCCCTGTCTGCCTCTCGGAGTATCTGCCCCGAAAAACAGCTCTAGGGGACTCCGCCCTCCTGACAAGAGCAGCTTCCTCATTCTATGTCTTGGGTATTTGTATCTGCTTTCCAACCAGATTCCAGGGCCAACTTGTTTGACCCAACATGCTGCTGCCAGGCTTGTCCATGCGGTTGTCTATGCACTGAACCTCCAGACATGTGAGACTGTGCACCTCAGTTTAAATCACCTATTTGGTAGGACAACCCCAGAACACCAAGAGAGTCCTCCTGCCCAAGGTATCCAGGCACTCCAACACTTACGTGGTTCTGCTCTCCAGAGGAACAATTGGTCGCATGTTCCACTTACTGATGCCCTCTTCCTCCATTGCTCTAAATAGAGACCAATTCCTGTGCCTAGATGGCTGCTTGCAAGTTATTAAGACCCCAGACACTATTCCATGAACTAGGATGTAGGGTAACCCAAAAACAAACTCCCTGCCATCGAGTCAATGCCGGCTCACAGTGACCCCATAGGACAGGTTAGGACTGAAAACTGTAACAAAGGGAGCACAAAGTCCTGTCTATTGAATACATTCTTAAGGGGGGGAATGGTGTGCTAGAGGCAGTGTGTGGGCTCAGATTGGAACTGGGTAAATGGGTATGAAGAGCAAAAAGTGTTTGTGTGTGCCTGCATGTGCTAGTGAACTGATAGGAACACACACAAGCTTGTAGAAACTGCTGAGGAAATGACATTGCCCCAAGGTGGGAGCAAAGCAGAAATCCCGCCCTGGGCTCCTAAACCCCAGCTCTAGGGGCCAGGCAAGCAGTGGTTGTGATGGAAGGAGGGCTCTGGAGGCCCACAGGGAGCCCTGTTTGTGCTCAAGATAGTCCATGTGCTTCCCCAAGATCTATCTTCCTTCAGACCCCTTCAGTCCTGGTTGGCCCCTTCTTCCCAGAAATCCGTAAGCCACTCCCCTCCGAAAGGATTGCTCTTCCTTACACTCCAGTTGCTCTATCTTCTTGGTGCTCGGCAAGGGCACTTCCTCTGGGAACCCTAACCTGAACTCCCATCATGGTATTGGGCTCCTGCACTCACATGGCACGTGTCCCAGGCCCAGTAAGCTTCTCACAGGCTGAAAATTGTTCCTGATTTGGGGGGGGGTTTTAAGCCAGGACGACTCTGCTCTTCCCTGAAAGCTGCCCATGGCCAGGCTAGAATTCATGAGTAGGGGCTACCAGCTTGGGGTCCCCACCCTAGCCTTGTGACTATTCGGTTGCTTGCTTCTGAAAACTCAAGCATTCCCTTGCATTGGGGCCCAGCATCCCCCTTCCAGGACACCATCTGTCCTCATCTGCCTCCAAAGTATGGGCCCTTGGGACCAATCACAGGCCAGATATCCATAGTTTCATAACCAGCAGAGAGCCAGCTTGCCATGGGGATTGTCCCTATGTCTGCCTGCTGTGCCCTTGCTCAGACCACATTCCCTGCTGAGTAAATGAGCAAGTGGTCCCTGCCTCCCTCACCCCCAACAACGCTGTTCAACATGTCCTGAAGGGATTCACTTAGGATTGACCCTAGCCCCCTGCAGTCTCCTCAGCCCTCACCTACGGAAGCCAGCAGGGCAGGGCAGCAGCAGCCTGTCATCTTTCTTCCTCAGAAGCTGATGACTTCTAACCTCTGACCTCTCATTAGTAGTCAAGCACTTAACTATCAGGCCACCAGGGATTCTCAGCCCAGGATGCATGGGATTCAAGGAGACTGGAAGAAAGGCCCAGGAGCCCAGCACTGAACAGTCTAGAAACTTCCCCAGCCTTCAGCTTGAAACGGTCTGGTTCCAGTTCCTCCACAGACACACCTCCCCCACTCTGGGCACAGCCTGAACCCACAGGACCGAAGCCACTGTTGTGAGAGAGTGAGAGGCCTCGGGCTCCGAGGTGTACACCAGAGAACCTTGGTTCATGGTAAGGAGGGATACGGATCCGGAGTATCTATCCATCCGATTACATGATAGGCAAAATTAGAATCCTCAGTATTGAGGCTTCACCCGCACATGGGCCCTACCCCTTGCAGGTGCCCATATATATGCCCACCCCACCAGGTGGAGGGCAGGGGCAGCCTTGTGGGAGCCCTGGTTTAAGCCACCTCCCCTTGCGGCCACCAGGGCACCTGATGATTCTGGAAGGGGCCCCAGAGATCCAACTGGGCCCACTGCCGGTCCAAACCCCCCACCTCCACCCCCAGACGCACATGCGGACCCCAGGCATCGGACTTAATGTTTTATTCTTTTTCCAGTTTGAAGCTACTATCATGGGCGTTGAGAGATACAAGTGACTTACAAACAACGAAAGACCAAGACACCCAGAGTGAGATGCAGGGCACACAAACCAGCAGTGGGAGGGGCTGGCAGGGCAGCGAGGCAGTGTGGGGCCAGGAGACCCCAGGATTCCAGAAGGTTCCAGAAGATTCCAGTCACAAGTGTGGAGCACCGATCCTGCTGCAGGGCTCTGGCCCTGTGGGGGAGGGCAGCCAGCACCACCAGGTGGGACACAGGCAGAGGCCAGAAGAGAGCCCCTTAGAGAAGTGGAGGCCGGAAGCTCCGAACTAGGGGTGCCCATCTGACCCCCGCCAGCTGTGGCAGTCCCCTTGGGGACTACATGCTTGCCAGGGCGCCACCAGCAATAAACTCCTTTAAAAAAAATACTGATTTGGTCATTTTCTGCTTCCAGTCAGAGCAGGGAGGGTGAAGACTAGACTTGAGGTCGGAGGAGGGGACCCCACAGCGTGCAGTAGGCAGAGCTGGCCCTCTGTACTAAGCTCAGAACACTCCACCCCCACCCCGAGGGATGGGAGTGGGGCAGGAGAATCCCACCACGGACACCCCCCCCCCCCCAATTCCTCTTGACTGCTTCGGGGCAATAAGGCTCAGAGTCGACTGAGGTCAGAAGAAAGCGAGCCAGCCTTGCCTGGGTGGAGGACCCGACCGTGCTGATTCTACACAGTGACCGGGCACATCCATTGACCCCTCTGAGAGGCAGGCTGGGGGGTCGCGGGGGAGGGGCACCATTTTCGCTGGGGTTTCCAGTTTGAAAGACAAGGGGCTCCATACCAGCTCGGAGCCCACCTAGAGAAGGAAGTTAGCAGGGAGTGGGCTGGGGCACGGGGATTGGGGGGGGGGCACCTAGTATTCCCAGAGTGTGGCGGGGTCAATGGTCTCGGCGGACGCCTTCAGGACCCCCGCGTGGTCGCCCTTCAGGTAGTGCCCACCCACCCTGATGGCCACCTTGTTGTAGTCACAGAACTCAAAGAAGAAATCCACGGGGGTGTCGCTGCTGCTGGTGACCGAGGAGTCGCTGCCTACCATCCAGTACTTGCCTGTGGAGTCTGGGGAAGAAGGGGGGTGAGGGTGTCAGGCCGCCCCTGCTCCCCAAAACTCCGCGCCTTCACGGAGTAGTGCCCCCTCCCCACCAATCGCGATTCTGAGCCCCACCACGCTCGCGGGCCTGATCGCAATGGAGGACACGTGGCCACACGTGGGGTTCAGGGTTGTGGGGGCCCTCCCAGCTCCGAGCGTTGGTCCCAGTCCTCCTGCGTGGCCCCGCCCCGCCCCGTCCCCCGCAGGCCTGCCTCGGATGTTGTAGGCGCCGTCGTTGAACTCCAGCTGAAAGACATCGTAGCTGGAGCGGTTGGCGTCCAGGGTGCCGGTGACCTTGCGGCAGCCGATGAAACCATGTTCCCCTCGCAGGACGATAATGGGCCGGTTGATGAGCTTCATGAGGAAGAGCTCCGAGTCCCCTGTCCCAAGAGTGGGGGAGGGGCGGTGAGTCTGCTATAGGGTGGGCAGGGGCCACCTCCCGGGGGGAGCTACTCTTCCTTGCCGCCCCAAGTACCTGCGGTCTCCACCGAGGCCGACAGCTGCCCATTCTTCTTGGCTGTCACAAATTTGCCATTGGAGGCGCGCAGAGTGATGCGCCGATCGCACCACTCGATGTCAAAGTAGCAGCTGGCATTCCTGCGGGCAGCGGGGGCAGGTCAGGGGCCTCTCGGAGTGCAAGGCGGCCGAGGGCGGAGGGTGTTGAGGGGGTCGGGGGACACTCACTTGGTGGAGGCTGTGGACTGCACGCCCCCAGTCGCCGTCAGCGTCCAGTACTTGCCCGTGTGGGTGCGGAAGGCGCACTTTTTGGTGTCACGGTCAATCTCCAGCTGAAAGGTCTCCTGGTCGGTCTCTTCGTCCTGATTGGCCGACAGGTCCATGCCTGTGGAGAGAGCCTGAGGGTGGTACCGGTTCCCATGGCCGCCCTGTAAGCTACAGGGTATTTCCCAGAAAGGTGTGTTCACGGCCGGGAGACATGGCCTCAGTCAGAGAAGGGTCTGTAGTTTTAAGAGGAGACCCATCAGACAGGTGCCCTTTTAAAGGTGGAGAGATGGGGAGGCATCTACGCCGGGGACACTGAGGTTGAGGTGTAAGTCAATAAAGGCCAAGGACCACAGGCAGAGCCAAGAGGGAGGGCCCATGCACTTGCCCGTCAGCAGAATCAGCGGAGCTGACCCATTATCTCTGACATGCAGCCTCCAAGACCCAGAGAGGATGGATTTCTGTCCTGTTACAGCAGCCCCAGGGCTTTCCCTAAAACACTCAGCTCCTCCCGGCTGACTCTGACTCTCTTTCTCTCTCTCCTGCATCCCACACAAAGGGAGAAGCTCAAGTGTTGCAGGACCTCGCTGGGCGTGGGTGGGGCCAGGCAGCCCCAAGACCACTCTCTCTTCGAACAAGCCCAACGACAAAAAGGCATCCTTCACCCTTTAAACCCACTCGTGGACAGATCACCTGGCCGCCAAACACCAGACAGGTCTACACACCTGTGACAGGTCCAGTCACACCTGTGCTCCCAAAGACCCAAAGGCCAGCCTGTGTCCAGAAGGAAAAGCCAGAAGGCAGGAGGAAATGGGGAGGGTGCTGAAACAGGGAGGGAGGGGCCAGCAACCAGCACCCCCAAAGATCTGTGCAGTGTTGACTGGGGACACACCAGCAGGCTTTGCAAACGCTCAGGGGAGTCACCCTAAAAAGGGCCTAAGGTAAAGAGAAAGACACTCCTGAGCCGGTGGAGGCCCGGGACCGAGAGCAGCAGGGTTGGATACGAAGGGTTGCTGCTAACCGCAGGGGTGGCAGAAAGCCGGGCCTCGTTTTCCAGAGCCATATGGAAGCATTTGGAGATGGAATAGTATGATGTCAGGGTTGTGCTTTAAATAAACCAAAATTGCCAGATGAACAATGGGGATGGGGTGGGGTGGGGTGAGTGGGTGGGGGGCAGCAGGTAGGACCCACACCCAGGGCTTCCAGCCTGGCCACGTGGAAACTTAAAGCCGAAAGATGAAGAAAGGACGTGGCACACATTCACATCCTCACCCCCCACCCAAACCCACGAACCACAGTGGCAAGCACCTTGCTTCCAATATCCTACCCAGCTACACCCTCCTCATCCCAAGTGCACGCCTGCTGCCTTCTCTGCAGACGGAGCCCGGCAGTGCACACGTGTCTTTGTGTGTGTGCAGCTGTGTATCCCAAAGGAGCCCTGGTGGCCTAGTGGCTGCCAACCCAACTCACAACTAGCCAGTCCACAAGACAAAGGTGAGACTTTCTATTCCCGTATAGTTAGTCTCAGAAACCAACAGGGTCACCACCACCTTTATAGCCATAGTTTTTTGCAAACACCTCCTCCCCCTCTCTGGCCCACGCCCCCCTGCAGCATATGTGCTTCTCCTGATGAAACCTGAAAGCAGTCTTTGGGTCAAACAGACACTCAATGGGTGTCTCCCAGCACCCCGATGCTAAGACCCTCAGCAGCCAGGCCACTGCCACACCTGTTGCAGCCCTCTACTCGGTGGAGAGCAGGCCAACACTCGCCAGAGGAGGAAACAGGCTGGCCAGCCAGGGGGCCTCTCCTGTGGTTCTATAACCATCCTCGCCCACAGTCACACAGCAGGGGCTTGGAGGCTCTCGGGCAGAGCTCCTCTTCTTGCCACATCCCCAAACCTGCCCTCTGCCTGGTGCCCTCCTGGACCCAGCCACCCTGGGGCTGCCCCAGCCCTGTGTGAGCTTGCCTGCCATCCACATCCTGCTGGATACTCCAAACCACCACCCAGAAGGGAACCAGGGCCAGAGTCCCCTAACTCAGACCTCCCTCAGCCAGAGGACCCCACAAATCAGACAACCTGCCCCACCTCCGCTGATGCCACGGGGCTACTGGAGATTACCAAGGAGTTAGCCCCCTCCTCAAACCCTCCATCCCACCCAAAAGGGCCTTGGACTTTGTGGCAGTGATTTTATGCCAACTTGACCTGGTGTGAACATGTCTACCCTGTCAATCAAGTGACAGTCTTTTGGCACCTTCCTGGGGGTGTGGCCTCTTTTATAAGGGAGACACTGGAAACTCCTTCTTCCTGCTTGCTGGGCCTCTGCTTGCTTCCAGGGGGACCCCATGAGATCTGCACCCACCATGCCCACTTCACTGCTTCTACATCATCATTCTGCAGCTACCTGAGTCTGAAGCCAGCTCCACTAGCCGCAGACCCATGGACTTAGGTTGGTCTGGGCTGGGATGCTTTCCTGATAAAAAGTTACTTCTTGATATGAAGTTCCTATTAACACAAAGGAGTGTCAGTTGTTTATGTTTCGCTAGACAACCCAGCCGCACACAGGTTTTTACAGGAGACCCCCAGCAAAATGACCACAGTCCTCCCCCTGGACCAGGAGACCTGCCCTGGGGGTCCCAGTCCCCACTGGCCATACAACACCATCTGTCCAGAGAGGAGGTGGGGGACTGGAGGAGAGTTGATGGGCAGGAAGAAAGGGAACAAATAAGAGGGGAGCCCTACCCATCCCTCCCCAGCAGCCCAAAAGACAGAGGGGGCACGGAGCTCCCAGGAAGTGGGAACAAGGGACACGCTCACGGGTGCTGATGGATCGGGGATGTGAGGGGGGGCGGGGGGGAGAGCTGAATCTCCAGCCCAGCCCTGGGGGCTTGTGCTAACTCCCGCACGCTCACAGCAACCCTATGGGACAGGCAGAACGGCCCCTGTGAGCTTCTGAGGCTGTAACTCTTTACAGGAGTAGAAAGCCTCAATTTTCTCCCAAGGACCAGCTGGTGATTTGGAACTCTGACCTTTCGATTGCAGTCAAACGCATAACTACTATCTAGCACAGCTTTGCAAGTAAGCCTGGTGCCGCCTCCAGTCTAAGCGATGCCCTCTGGTTGAGTATTAAAAGAAAAGGTGTCACGGGGAAGGCTCAGGTGTGCCTGACTGAAGCCGTAGTGTTTTCAGTCACCTCGTGTGCACACAAAAGTCAGACAGTAAGAAAGGCTAGAGAACTGAAGTATTCTATCCAGGGCACTGAGAAAGAAAGCATATGTATAGGTTTTTCTTCGGCTAATTTCTGGAAGCAGATCGCCTGGGCTTAAGCTCCACGTGTCAGATTCCAGATTCAAATCTCTCTTGGGAAACGTTCGGTTAGAATGTTCCTTAGAAGGGAGGTCGGGAGATTTGGACGGGTTATCGGGGGAGACCAGTCCCTGCAGAAGAGCATCCTGTCTATGGTAGAGTAGAAGAAAACCCTCCTTGAGACAGACTGACACTGTGGCCCCAACAAAGGGCTCAAATACAATGCGCGAGGCCGGGCAGGGTTCCCTGCTGTTGTATACAGAGCACGATGGGGCGGCACCAAATCAACAGCACCTTACAGCAAGGGCTGCTGAGCCCCAAAGTGAGAGTGGCCCCTGAGCCTAGGCTCTAGTTGCTAGCTGCCCTGTCTGGCCGTGCCTCAGTGGCTGCTTGCCCTGCTCAAGTCTACTGTCGCGGACACTGTCATGTGAGGCCACCCACCACATGAGGACTCGTCTTCCAGCTGCATCAAGCCGTAGGTTTTCCACTGGCCAGTTTGGGGAGCCTTGGTGGTGCAGTGGTTACACGTTGGGCTACTAACTGAAAGATCAACAGTTCAAAACCACCAACTGTTCCAAGGGGAAGAGAGTTGGCTTTCTACTCCTGTAAAGAGCTACCATCTCAGAAAGCCACAGGGGCCGTTCTGGCCTGTCTTATCGGGTTGTTGTGAGCTGGGATTGACTCAATGGCAGTTGAGGTGTTATGGGTGAGTGGTTTGGAGTTTGGGGAACTAGGTTTCTGATGTTTCTTGCTAGTCTTGGGTCTGGAAGCTCACTGGAACCAGTCCATCATGGGTGGCCTGACTAGCACAGCTTCTAGCACCATAGGAGCAGGCTGGCCACCGCAGCCCGACCAAGGGACAGTCAAGTGGTGGGTGTGGCTTGACCTCCCCGCCACTCTGTGGGGCAGAGTAGACCGGCCCTGTGGGTTTCTCCATATCTTTAAGGGAGTAGAAAGCCTCTAGGGTGGCAACAAGTGGGAATGGGCTCATGGCAAGCCGTAGCAGGAATTGTTTGAACGCCTCCACCTGACCAGGGACAAAACTGAAGTTCAGCTGGGCTCAGTAATATCACCAGGGCCCTCATCATGAGTTCAGCTAGCAATGGCCAAGGGGGCCACTAGAGGTCCCAAAGTGGCAGCAGTCCCCCCGCCCCCCAACCTCCTGCAGCTCCGTTTGCCCACCTGGAAGAAGGTAGGATCCATCCCCTCCCATCTGCCAGGACACTTGGGTCTGCAAGCAGGCTCTCCTGCCCAGCCCAGCCGCTGCCAGAGGCCTACTCAGCCTCCAAGTCTCTAATTAGAACCCGGTTACTATGGGAACGGGCTTTTCTGCGGATTTTTCTTTTTGACAACAGCTACACAGAAAGCCTGAGTCACAGGCGCCCCGGGCCCTTGCCTACAGACATGTCTCCCTAGTGGGAGCTGGTGACAAGCATAGGAGGTGCCTCAGGCCCCTGCCTGCCGCCCCCACCTCCCTCCTCCCTCATCTCCCTCCTCGCTCTCCAGGCCTGACCGAAAATGTGTGTGGCACCCCCTTCCTCTAAAGCCTCCACAGGGCCCCAGTTCTCAGGTCTCTTAGGGGTGTCTTAAGAGTTCCCCCAAACCCCTAGAGCAAGCGGTTCTGACCATGCCCTTCCCCTCCCCTCAGCCTACTTGGGGGAGGGACCTGGAACCCGCTGTGGCCTTCCAGCCCCCCACCCCCTTCTAGTCTGCTCTCTACGACCCTGTCCAATCCCCACTCCCTCCTCTATCCTGACTTGGCGGTTCCCTGCCTCCTCTGCTGAGCTCGTACACACCCTGCAAAGCCCAGCCACAGCAGTTCCCCAGCAAACCAGCGTCTGACACAGCACTTGAGCCAGGATCCAGGCCAGGCCCTGGGGAGTGCACTGCGCACAGCTGGCCAGAGGGGAGGGATCTGGCTGGGGAAGCTGCTGACACAGAGGAAAGGCAGGAAATGGGCGGGGCAGCAGGGGGTGGCACCAGACGTGGAAGACCAGCATTAATGGACCTCACAGAGGTAGAGCTGTCCCGAAGCAAGTAAACTGAGGCCAGAGAGCAGGCTGTAGCTTGTGGCCCAGGCCCGGTCTGTGCAGGCCTAGGTGATTGCTAGCAGCTTCCGGGCCTGGATTTCCCAACGTGGGGCGGCAGCGCAGACCCCACCCCCTTGCCACACAAGGCAGTCCACAACGAGTCTTGGCAGCCCCCTCCCAGGCTGCCCAGGCTCACCAGGAGCCTTCCCATCCCAGAAAGGGGGGGCAGGGGGGTGTTGTCAACTAACTTGGGAACAAGAAGGGGATCCTGAACCAGCCGGGCCCCAAGCCCCAACCTCTTCCCTAAGCCCTCCCCTGGCTCCCCTTCCCCCTTTAAAGGCATCAATGAGCCAAGGCTTCTCCTGACCCCGGCTTCCCCTCTTCCTGCCCTGTCATCCTGAATCAGTCTGGATGGTGCAAACCTTCCTGGACAGGACTACCTGCCCAGGCTTGCCCCTTGGCTTTCAAGGGCACCCACAAGCACTCCCTGCTCCTGCCGTAACCCCAAGAGCCAGGGCCTCCAACTCTCTACCCCCTCCCCAAGGAAAGGCCCTGAAGTCTGTCTGCAGCGACCAGCCCAGCCTCGAACCCTCCTGGCAGCCATCTCCGGCTTTCTAGGCTCTTCCGGCCTCAGGGCCTTTGCACACCTGCAACATTCAGGGCCTCCCTCTACCTGCAACACTCCCACACCTTCCCTTACCCCCAGAGCTGCTCAGCTGGACCACCTCCCCCAATCAACCTAGGACCCCTGTCCTTGACACCGCTGGGATGTTCAGCATACACCGTGCCCCCTCACCTAGGAAAGGCTCCAGGCATGCCCATCGTTGTTGACCACTGGAAGCCCAGCACTAACCAAGGGCCTAATAATTGCTGAGTGGGAGTCGGGGCTCCATCCAGCACAGTGAGCCCAAAGGGAGGCTGGAAGGGTCTGTCAGTTTAGCCCCTGCTGCATGACCTTGGGCCAGTGGCTTTACCTCTCTGGCCCAACAGGCGCCCCCGTTAAAATGGCAGTGGAAGCGCCCACTCCATTAGGATGGAAGGGGGTGAACTGGGGGAAAGCTGCCACCCCACACCCACAGTCCCATCTCATCCACCCCCAGCCCTGGAAGGCCTGAAGGGGAGGGGTTTCCAGATAGGGCCCCAGGGGAATCTAAGGACAGTTCTAATGCAGCTGCCACCCTGGGGCTGGGGCCCACCTCCCCTCCAAGTGGCCAAGGTCCCTGCATTCGAGGAGGAGGATGGCTGCCCCAGTGGGGGAGGAGGCCAGCAATGGAGA